>NC_080074.1:678750-1357500 GCF_949987535.1 Balaenoptera acutorostrata
TTATGGACAGGCGGAGGAGCACCAACCAAGACAGGAGTCAGAAGCCACCTGCGGGCTCTGGGCGGAACCCACCCACAGCCTGGAGGGGGCACGCGGGACGCCGCTGCAGGCCTGGCCCGGAGGAGCGCAGGGCCTTGCTTTGCACACGACACTGTGCTGTCCTTCAGACCCCTGAGCGGGCAGCCGGACGGTGCGTCTGCGTGCAGGGCGGCGTCCTCCACTTGGGGCTAAGGCCGCGGAGCCGGGACCAGGACGGGAGGAAACCACGGTCACGACGCAGCACAGGGACCGCAGCACGCGGGGCACCTGCTGGGCGGACAGGACGCGGGGCCTGACTGCTCACCAGGCCAGCGCCCCCTCCACCGCTCACCCCAGCCCCGCACTGACGGGGGGATGAGGAGGGGCTGCACGGGAGCTGGGGCTGGCTCACGGCCAGTGTCTGAAAATGAAGGTGTGACGACTTCCCCGGCCCCGTGAAGACGGCCGCTCGAGGCAGACGCGTGGAGCTCGGGGGAAAGCGCCCGATGGGTCACCCTTCGGGGGACCAGCTCCCCTCACTGCAGCCAGGCCACCCGGGGAGGCTCACCCGAAGCTCACCGCCCACGGCCAGGGAGCCCCCCGCTCCTGCCCCCACCCGCTCCATTCGGCAGACGCGGGTCCTCTGGAAACACACTGAGTCACAGAGCAGGTTAAGGGAAGAGCTGCGAAGAATCAGACAGACAGGGCAACAGGGACCCAGACTCCCTTCCGACGAACACACTGGCCCTGCGGGCGAGATGGCAGCTGTTTCTCTCATGGTCAGTTTGCACCAGTCCTGGCCGCCCTCCCACGATCCGCCCCTGCCCACGGCCATCAGGAGCCCAGTTAACTGTGCTGTAAAGACAACAATCACGAAGTCCGCGTTTCAACAACATGGTGCTTCCTTAAAGTGGCACAAGGTTCCGAGTGACGATACCTAATGTGGGCAGGGCCGCTGGCTTCTGCTCCAGGTGGCCGACGGCCAGCAGGGTCACAGAGCCGGCAGGGAGCCGAGGCCCCGGTTCGGCCTCCAAGACCCCGGCACCGATGCCTGGCAAACAAGCGCCTGCTTGGCCTCACGTCCGCACACCCCTGGGCCCATCAGACGGACTGAAGCCAGAACTCCCGGGTCTCCTGGGCCTTCCTGGTGGAGGGGGCGAGGGTATGCATCTCCCGCACTTCACTGTTCCGAGGACGGGCAGAGTCATTCTCCAAAAGGAGAGCAGGTCCCGTGGGGAAGGAGGACGTGTCCACCCGACAGTCCGGACACGGCAAGGCCCACCTCACCATGTTCCCCTTCTGCCCACACCCCGCCCCCAGCACACCCCTCCCAGCTGTGCCGGGCAGCTCAGTCTCCTGAGGTGGGGCTCCCCTGCCCGCCTGCCCTGTGGCTCATGAGACGCTCCTCCCTGCACGCGATCTGCCCCACTGAGGAGATCGGACAATAAACAGGACGACTTCAGAAACCAGGTACCGAGCTCCCTGAGACGAGCACTACGGAGAAAGAGCAGCAGAGACGGGGCGGGCGCCCGGGAAGGCCTGTCGTGTTGCATAAGCACGCGTGTCGGAGGGAGGAAGTCACGGGCGCACAGAAGGAAGAACCGGATATAGGAAATCCAGTAATTTTAAGAACCGACCAGGACTTCCCTGGTGGTCCAGTGAGTAAGACTCCACGCTCCCAATGCAGGGGGCCCAGGTTCGATCCCTGGTTCGGGAACTAGACACAGCATGCATGACGCAACTGGCATAGCCAAAATAAAAAAAAGAACTGACCACGTCCAACGTGTTCTACAAAATGCCAACATGTGAAAGAACACAACACACAAAACCCACGAAAATATGAAGATCATCAACGTAAGATTAAGGATCAAGAGGCAACTTTTCACTCAGCCTTCAGTCAACTGTGAAGACCCCTAACCCCCAGGAGAGCTCTCCTTCCAGCCCCGCCAGCTCAGGACCTGGACAGTCTGTTACCTGCCTTGGTAAGCTGTCTCTCAGATGCACCCCAGGCCCCCGTCCCCCGAGCCGCCGCCTCCTCACCGCCTCTGCACTGGGGTCACGCACAGGGCCCTCCACATGTAGCACGACTGGCTGCTCTCCACCACCACCGCGCTGACCACATCGTGCCTCTGCGGCACGTAGCCTTCCGGGAGCTTCAGGGAGTCCAGGGTGAAAAAGATGTAGTCGTTGATCACCCCGTTCCTCCCACAGAGGCTGGACACGCATACCTGCAAGCACAGCACCAGGGGCTGGCAGTGTGCACGGGGCCGCCGCAGCCAGCGGGGCTCAGGCCTGGTCTCGGAGGAGGAGCAATGCCCCCAGCGGTACCAGCCAGGCAGGGAGCGGGGCCCAGCACACACCTCCAGCTCCACCTCCACCCGCAACCTCAATTCCCTCCTCTGTTCCAGTGCCCACTCCCCAGACCACACCCGCGGCTACGCGCAAGGCCAGGGGCCACACCCCACTCCACGCGGCCCCACCATCAGACGCTTTAACACTCCTCGTCCCTCTGTGACCTAGAATTTAACTATGTGCGTGTGCAGGCCGGCCGCCGGTGATCTCAGGAAGACATCAGGGTATTCTCTGCCCGAGACGGACCCTCATTCATCTTGACCGCCCATCGCACCCAGGACCCCGGGCCGCTCGAGGCTCAGCACCTACCCGGTCCACGCGCTTGTACCTCAGCGGCTTCACCGAGACGGCCTCACTGCTCCACGTGCCCGGCCGGATCCGGTACTCGGCCTCCACCCAGTCCCCCTTGCAGGGCTTGAAACCTCCAAGGCAGGGAAACCGGGCATGTTACTCAGTGATGTAACTTCAAAGTGTACAATTCACTCTGTAGTTATGTTTCTGTTCTGAGACACACATGACTGGTTGAGAAAGGGGCTCTCTGTTCCCGTTAGGAACCAGCGTATCCACCTGGATTCTCTTCCAGATTTACCCACGCCAACGGAGCAGAGGCTGTTACAGGCCAACCTGTCTTCCTGCCTACAAGGCACGGGCAGGGGACCTGGTCTGCACAGTCTCAGGACCCCATCTGATTTCAGATACTCCCCAAAGTTCTTACAAAGAAAAAAGTAATGAAGTGTCATCAACAACTGCAACAAAGTGGGCAGAATGGCAGCCCTCTACCCACAGCCCTGGCTCCAGGAGGTGTGGGTACGTGTGGCACTCCTCTGCCAGCTCCTTGCAGACACTGTGAGTACCCTCCCCCTCAGGGACACCCAGGGTGCACGGTGACACAGGGACATGTGCTCAGACCTGAGGCCTGGGCGGCTACGGGCATCCCAGCTCAGGAGAGGGAGCCCCTCGGTGCGCCAGGGAGCTGGCGGGGCGGCCGGTAAAGCGGGGAAGCGGCAGGGGCAGTGACATGAGGTGGCAGCCGAGCCATCCTGACGTGAAGCGGGGAGAGAGTGGTCTGGACAGGTTGGGCGCGGCACGCGGTGTAGCTGCAACCGGTGATAACCTTTTGGTTGTTTTGTGATAAACGTTTTTGCAGCAGTTAAGCTCAAAAAACAACAGTGCCTAATGAAATACGGAGTTTGTTTCTCAAGAAAGCTGGTGACGAGCACACAGCAGCCCAACCATCTGCGGACACTGCTACCCAGCAGCGGGGCCGTGCTACACCACGTGCGGCGGCACAAGACCACTGGAGACAAAGCTCCTGAAGCACCAGCTTCCAGGTCGGTGGGTGTTTTAGGCAGACTGACAGATGCACGAAGGCAACCCAGCTACAGAGCACCCACAGCAAAGCCAGTGCTCAAACAAACAGACCAGAAGGGAAGGGGCAAGGCTGGCTGGTCCGTACAGGGCAGGCCTGGGGCAGAGCAGGGGGGCATCTGGGGTAAAGAGCTCCAGCCTCAGGGTGGGGTGGGGTGGGGTGGGATGTCAGAGGCCTGGGATGAGATCCAGATAAGGGGAACCAGATGTTGGGCAGAGGCTTTAAGGGCAACACTCGGAGGACCTGGCAGATGAAAACCAGTCCCTGGTCCATCTCCAATCTCGTTATGAACATTTAAAAAAAACCTCACAAAACCTAATTTGAAACATGAACCAGAGACGCATTCCGCGTACCTTCACACACACTCTCCAGGGAGAAGTACGTGGTCTGGTTGATGTAGCCAGCGCCGTCCATCAGCGAGGTCACGCAGCCGATCAGCACGCGGGGGCTGGAGTCGGAGAGCCCTCTGCCGTGGCTCTTGCTGTTGTCTTCCCATTCATCTGAGATGGCTTCCACCTGCAAGACAGGCAAACTGCTACTTAAGACATACCGAGGACTCCAAGGAAAGCAAACTTCTGGCCGAGACCCCCTTATGAACACTGGGGCAAAAATCCTCAATGAAATACTGGCAAACTGAATGCAGCTGCATAAGAAATGCGTTGCACACCACGATGGAGGGGGGTTTACCCCAGAATGCAAACGTGGTTCAACAAATGAAAATCAGTCAGTACCATCCAGCACACTGGTAGAACAAAGGAAAAAATATATGATCATCTCAGCTGATACAGAAAAAGCATCTGACATAACTCAACACCTTTACACGATAAATACACTCAATCCAATAGGAAGAGACTGGAACTTCCTCAATAGGATAAAGGCCACGTATGAAAAACCCACAGCTCACATGACACTCAGTGGTGAGAGACTGAAAGCTTTCCCCCGAGGATAAGGAACAAGGCAAGGATGCCTGTTTTCACCACTTCTGTTCAACATAATACTGGAAGTCCCAGCCAGAGCAATTAGGCAAGAAGAAGAAATTTTAATATCCAAATTGGAAAGGAAGAAGTAAATTATCTATTTATAGATGACATGATCTTATACACAAAAAATGCTAAAAAATCTACGAAACACCTCTTAGAGCTAATAAATGAATTCAGCAAACTTCCAGCATATGAAATCAATATACAAAAATTAGTTGTATTTCTATACACTTAAAATGGACAACTCAAAAAAGGAAACTGAGAAAACAATTCCATTTATGATAGCATCAAAAAGAATAAAACACTTAGGAATAAATTTAACCAAGGAGGTGGAAGACCTGTACACTGAAAACTACAAAATGTGGCTGCAAGAAGCCAGAGAAGACACAAATAAATGGAAACACATCTCACGTTCACGGATTAACATTAAGACATCAATACTACCCAAAGCGATCTATGGATTCAATGCAATCTCTATCAAAATCCCAATGATGGCTTTTGCACAAATAGAAAAACCAATCCCAGAATTCATATGGAATCTTGAGTAACCCTGAATAGCCAAAACAATCTTGAAAAGGAAGAGCAAAGTTGGAGGACTCACAACACTTTTTGATTTCAAAACTTACTACAAGGGCTTCCCTGGTGGCGCAGTGGTTAAGAATCCACCTGCCAATGCAGGAGACGTGGGTTCAAGCCCTGGTCTGGGAAGATCCCACATGCCGCAGAGCAACTAAGCCCATTTGCCACAGTGACTGAGCCTGCACGCCACAACTACTGAGCCCACGTGCCACAACTACTGAAGCCCACACGCCTAGAGCCCGTGCTCCACAAGGAGAAGCCACCACAATGAGAAGCACATGCACCACAATGAAGAGTAGCCCCCGCCCGCCGCAACCAGAGAAAAGTCCACGTGCAGCAACAAAGACTGAATACAGCCAAAAAAAAAAAATAAGTAAAAAAACCCCCCAAAAAAACCCCAAAAAACTTACTACAAAGCTACAGTAATTAAAAGGGTGTAAAGACAGACAAAATACCAATGAAATAAAGAGCCCAGAAATAAACCCTCAAATATATGGTCAAATGACTTTCAACAAAGGTGCCAAGACCCTTCAACAGGGAAAAGGTTTTCCCTGTTGTGCAGTCTTCTCAAAAAACGGTGGTGGGAGAACTGGCTCTCAGCGTGCAAAAGAATGAAGTCAAACCCTCATACAATACCATATTCAAAAATTAATTCAAAAATGGTCAAAGACTTAAATTTAAGAACTAAAACTATAAAACCCTTAGAAGAAAGCACAGGAGAAAATCTTCATGATTTGGATTAGTTAATGATTTTTTAAGTGTGACATCAAAGGCATAGGCTATTAAAAAAGGATAAATTGTACTCCATCAAAATTTAAAACTTTGGTACATCAAAGGATATTATTGATATTAAGAAAAAGTTAAAAAATTCACAGGATGGGAGGAAGTATTTGTAAACCACATATCTGATAAGGGATTAATATCCAGAATATATAAAAAAAACTTCTACAACTCAACAAGAAAATAAACAACCTGATTAAAATATAAGCAAAGGAACTGAAAACACATTTCTCCAAAGAAGATATATAAATGACCAATAAGCACATGAAAAGATGCTCAACATCACTAATTATTAGGGAAATATAAATCAAAACCACAATAAAACACCCCTTCACATCCACTAGAGTGTCTACTATCAAAAAAATGGAAAATAATTCATGTTGGTGGAGATGTGGAGAAACTGGAACCCCTGTGCTGCTGATGGGAATGTAAAATGGTGCAGCCACTGGGGAAATTTTGGCGGTTCCTCAAAAAGTTAAATATAGGATTACCATATGACCATGCAATTCTACTCCAAGGTATAGACCCAAAAGAATTGAAAACTGGGACTCAGAAAGGTACTTTTCGCAGCAGCATTATCCACAACAGCCAGAAAGTAGAAACAACGCAAGTGCCCATAAACAGGTGAGTGGAGAAACAAAATGTAATCTATACATAACAGTGGAATATTATTTAGCCATAATAAGGAATGAAGTTCTGATACATGTTACACGGATATGCCTTGAAAATATTATGCTAAGTCTAATAAGGCAGACACAAAAGGACTAATATTATATGATTCCACTTACATGAGGTACCCAGGATAGTCAAATTTATAGAGACAGAAAGTAGAATAGTGGATTATTATTTAACGGGTATACAGTTTATATTTGGGATGATAAAAAGTTATGAAAGTAGACAGTGGGCATGAGTGCACAGCAACATGAATGTACTTAGTGCCACTGAATAGCATTAAAACATTTTAAATTAAAATTAATTTTATGTTATGCATATTTTACCACAGTAAAAAAACCTGAATAAAAAATGAGCAAACAAATCCAGAGGGTACAGCAAATGAGCCAACTCCACAACTCTCACAATGGAAGTCAGCTACTACTGTTTAATGTTGGTGAATCAAGTGATTCAAGCATCTTGCAGAAGAGCTGAAAACAACAAGGACAGCACTTCGCCTGAGTGGCCCAAGCGCAGCTGGAGAGCAAGGAGGAAGCGCCTGCTCCTCGCTGGGGGCACGTTCCCGGCCAGAGCAGCCCTGCAGGCCCTTCAGCCACCAGAGACGTTCTACGTGCGCGCCGTCCAATTTGGTGCCACCAGCTACGTTCAGTGCTTGGAATGCGGCTCATGAAACTGAGGAATTAATTCCAAATTTTATTTAATTTTAATAGATTTAAATTTAAATAGCCACACATGGCTGGTAGATGGCATTTACTAAAATGTAATAGTAACAAAGTATGTCTTGACCATTTTAAAAAGTAGTGGAGCTCAGTAAGTTGGCCAGACACCAAATTACATAACAAAAAAACAACAGATTTCCTAGAGGGAAAGAAAAAGATTAATTTGAAAATGCAAAGAAAAATTATATTGATAATGGAACAAAAACATTACAATTCTCAAAAATAAACTTCACAAGGAATCTGCAGAACTGAAGTGAACAAAAAGAACGCAAAGGAAGGCTTAAATAAGTGGACGGACATAATCCGTAGCTGGAGAAGACCTGCTATGATCCACATGTCACTTGACCTAAATGGATCCACACACTCAGTGCTGGTCCAGGTGAGTCTGAGCCGAGGAGGAGAAAGAGCAGGATGATGCTAACGTTTATCCACAGCGAGGGGAGAGCCCAGAGAGGTCCATCCACCAAGAAGAGGAAGAGAGAAGCCAGCCTGCCACCCAAGGACCCAACCATGCCACGTGGGCCACGTGCAGGCAGCAGAACTGACAGGGACCCAACAGGGTCCAGACAGGGTCCCAGGCAGGTGGGATTCTGGTGTGTGAGAAGGGGACCGTCCCACTCAGTAGGAAAGAGTGGACCACTCAGCAGATGACCGGTGCGCTACCGGGGAAGGAACGTCTGGCTCCTTCTTTCAGTCTGTACATCCACTAAGTTCCAGGTAAATTAAACATTTAAATGTCCATAAACAATTTTCACAGGAAAACCTGAGTGCATGTCTAATGAAAAGTGGGAAAAGCCTCTCTAAGGATTCGTACAGAGCCCGAGAGCCACATGGAAAAGACAGACACATTAACTACATAAAATGAGACTTTGTAAAACAAAGTCAAAAGATGATCTGGGGGGGGGAAATATTTGCAACACTTTTATATAATAATTTTGCTTAAAAAAGTCTAATTTCCATAACGTAGAAAGTTCAATTTTAAAAAGTTGAACCCAACAAAAAAATGATAAAAGGACACTAAAATAACTCATAGAAAAAATTTGAAAATTTAATCTACTTTAAGGCTTAAGTGCAAACTAAAATTATAAGATCCCTTTTCAAAGTGATTGGTGCAGATTTCCAAGATCAATCATGTCCACATCCTTTTGCCAACATGGATAACAAGTGTCTCATCCTGCTCCTGAGTATAATTAGTGCAGTGTTACTGAAGGATAATTTGATGATACCATTAAAATGTTAAATGTGCATACTCTCTGACAATTATACTTCCAGGAAATCAGAGTACAAAAACACGATTTTTTTAAAGAAACAGTTGCTGAATAGTAGAGTTCATTAATTATCTTTGCTAACTGGATAACAAAGGATCCAAATAGTTATTTTTAACAATACTTTTTTTAAAAGACTAGAAGAGTGGATACAGAAGTGGTAACAGTGTTTCTCTCCATGGCATACAACTACAGGTTGTCTCTGAGAGGTAACTGAACACGAGAACAGCAGCGTAAAGCCCAAGGTGAAGAGAGGCTTCCTCATGAACTCAGGCCTTACCCGGATTGCTTTCAGTCCATTCGACACCTTATTTTCTTCCACAACCGCAATAACTTCCTGTCCAACATGCAGAAGCACTTTGCTTGTCAAAGCCTCATTGGAGAAGTAGATCAAATCATCAATCATGCCATAATCGCTGCAGTACCTTGTCACGACACCCTGGACAGTTTTCAACTCTGTGTCACCTAAGACGGGTAAACAGAGAGGTTATGTTGACCACAAATCAAGTGCACACTACAGTTAAGCCCCCCAAAGCATCCGCGGGGCTAGGAGCCCTGTGGGCTGAGAACCTCCCTGGACACTGGGGTGCTCAGAAGGCAGGGTTTTGGAGGCAGACTGCCCAGCTTCCTCCCAGGGGCACAGGCAGTGGGCTCGGTGGGGCGAGGCTGCCTGCGTCTGACGCCCAGCTCTTCCCCAGCCATTCGTGGAACCCTGGGCTAGGTCTTCAAGCACCCCGTGCCTGTCCTCACTTGTACAACGGGGACAGTTGCAGTCTCTGTCCGAGAGAGCTGTGTGAGGGTTATTACGTGACAGAAACGTGCACTGCGTGGGCCTCTGAGTGGCTGGCACGGGTTGGGGGCACCGTAAATTGCCGTCAGCGTTACAGCAGCATCAGGGGAGTGGCTACCGTGCATCCTCATTACCGCTGTTATCAACACCACCGGCAGCAGTGTCACGAGGTTCTGTGTTATTTCACCAAACCAGGCGCTGGAAGACATTCTGCGCCTGGGGGCAAGTCTGGCGTAGAGCAGGGCCTGCCCTCATCCACTCAGAGACCCTGGCCAGAACCCGTGCTCCGAGTCTGCTCCTTCTCAGACACAGAAGACACCCAAGTGCGCACGGCCCGCCACGGAAGCCCGCAGAAGCCTGGCTGGAACTCTGACTGTTGTTGAAGGGCCACATTTTACAGGCAAAATCCACGCGGACGGATGAAGCGACTTACTCCAGGTGGCAAAGTTAGCTAAAGAGGCATGAACAACTCTGGGTAGAGATGGCTTTTAGCGTGCTGCCTTAACAAGTAACTCCACGGCTAATGTTCTGGCTTCTCTTGCGGAGAATTTCGTCTTTTTTTTTTTTTTTTTTTAATAAATTTATTTATTTATTTATTTTTGCTGTGTTGGGTCTTCGTTTCTGTGCGAGGGCTTTCTCCAGTTGCGGCGAGCGGGGGCCACTCTTCATCGCGGTGCGTGGGCCTCTCACTGTCGCGGCCTCTCTTGTTGCGGAGCACAGGCTCCAGACGCGCAGGCTCAGTAGTTGTGGCTCACGGGCCTACCTGCTCCGCGGCACGTGGGATCTTCCCAGACCAGGGCTCGAACCCGTGTCCCCTGCATTAGCAGGCAGATTCATAACCACTGCGCCACCAGGGAAGCCCGAGAATTTCGTCTTTTTAGAGGTTAGAGAAGGCAACTAGAGAATCACTACCCGGCGTTCAAGTCTCAGATAGAAAGAGGGATTGGGAGGAAATGCCAAAAGCCTTGGGGAAAAGCAACTGTGTAATTCTGGGTGCAGGGAGGGACGATGTGGCAGAAACAGAAGTACGGTTTGTACTTCAGGAAGATGGGTTCGAAAACAATTTCAAGAAAACAGGAGGAGGATGCCACGAGACTCTAAAACGACAGTTGAAGACAGCTGGATTACACTTTTCAGAGCTGTCGAAGCACACAACTGCAAGGGACACTGACACAGAGAGAATGGGAAGCCGTGCAGGGACGACGTGTCAAGGCGCTCCCGGCGCATGAAAACACAAAGCGGAAACAAGGAAGCACAGACCCCAAAAGCCGTAAAATGCTATTATGTAGTGAGAAGGCCTGTTTAAGTTACACTGCAAAGAAGAGATCATCACGGGACAGACACGCGTCAGCTTCGAGTTAGAAAACAAGCAAAAGCTCTTAAATCCCGATCTCGTCACACTAACGCCCTGGGACCCGGCTCGGACCACGCTCCCCGCCCCCCCAGGCGCAGGAACCAGGCTTTGAGAGCCTCAGCGGCTCTCACTAGGTCACCAGCCCCCCCCCCCCACCCCCGCGCCCGTCCACAGTCCACGGTCCACCGTCCAGCTGGGCGGCCTCGCGGGGCCGCGCGTACCGGCCCTTCCCGCGAGGCACCTTCTGCGAGCTCGGGACCCGGCGGCCCGGCCTCCTCCTCGGGTTCTTCCGCCCTCCTCCAGAAGAAGGCCACCAGCTTGCCCGCGAGGCGCAGCATGGCCCGGCCGCTCCTCTCCGCTCCCGCCGCCACGCCCTCCACCGCCCTAGGCGCCCGCACGCGGCGCACCGCTCCCGCCGCCCTCAGCCAATGGGGTCACCACGCCCGAGCCTGCGCCTGCGCGCCCTCGAGCTTGGCCAATAGGGTTGTGGCGCCCGCGCCTGCGCCCACGCCCGGTTGAGCTCGGCCAATGGGGCTGTCGCGCGCGCCAAGCCTGTTAGCTGCGGGTGGTTGGCGGTTGCTGACCGTTAGTGCGCAGTGTGGGAGTGACGTCATGCCTGGCGCTTAAGGCGTGCGCTGGTGGGCAGGGCTTCGCGCAGACGGGCGGGGCTTCGCGTAGGTGGGCCTCCCTCCCTCCCTCTGGGGAGGGGGGAAGGCTGAGTGTTCACTGCTCTGTACTGTTAGGTGTAGCTTTGGCAGATATTCTTTATCAAGTTGAGGAAGTTCCCTCTGTTCCTATTTTTCTGAGAGTTCTTATCGCGCTTGGGTGTGGAATTTTCTCAAATGCTTTTTTCTGTATCTATTGAAGTGATCATGTTGTTTTTCTGTTTTAGGGTGTTAATGAGACTGAATCATACTGATTGATTTTTCAAATGTTAAGCCACCCCTGCTTTTCTGGGAAAACTCAACTTGGTCATTGCTTATTATCCTTTTTGTGTATCGATTCAACTTGGTAATGTGTGGTCAAGGGTGGCATCTTTGCTCCTGAGTGATGAAGAAATTTTCACATATTGAGGTGTGGGGAAGTCCTTCTGGCTTATACCTGATTTGGCTTGAACTCTATGCTAACTAGAACAGCCTGCCTTGTGGACTATCAGACATACATTGTACATCTGCTTTAACAGATTCAATAAATTCAATAGTTAAAGGGCTATTTAAATTACCAGTATTGAGCAATATTGCATAAACTTTGGTAATTTCATCTTTTATGGGATTTGTCCATTTCATCCAAGGTGTCAAATTATTAGCATGAATTGTTCACAGTATTTCCTTACCATCCTTTTTATGTCTGTGTGATCCATTGTGATGAACCATCTTTCATGCCTGATATTGGTAATTTATGTCCACCCTCTTGTTTGTCTTCATCAGTCTAGCTACAGGTTTATCAGTTTTATTTGTCTTTTCAGAAAACACCTCTTTGTTTCATTGATTTTTCTCTATTCGTTATTTCCTGTTTTTGTCTTCTTCATCCTCCCCCACCCCTGCCCCCCTCTACTGCCTCTCTCCTCCTCCTCCACCTCCTTCTTCTTCTTCTACTTTGATCTGTGCTTTTCTAACTTTTTAAGGTGGAAAATTAGATAATGAATTTTGGAACTTTCTTCATTTTTGATATAAGTGTTTAAAAGTATACATTTCTGTAAGCTCCGACTCAGCCGCATTGTACAAAATTTGACGTGTTGTATTTTCATTTTCCTTCAGTTTCTAATTTCCTTTGTGACTTCTTCTTTGACCCATGGGGTTATTTTAGCGGTATATTGTTTAGTTTCTAAATATTTGAAGATTTTCCAGATATTTTTCTGTTAATAATTTCTAATTTAATTTTGTCATGGTCAGACAATAAAACTTGGATGAATTAATTTAAAAAAAATGTATCGAGGCTTTCCTCCTTGTCTCTTCACAAATGTTCCATGTGCTGTTGGGAACCATGGGTATCCCGGTATTGTTGGCTGGGGTCCAATTTAGCTTTGATGGGCATGTTTTTGTTTTACTGGGTCGGATCCCTCAGTCTGATCGACAGCCTGGGCCTGGCCTCTCCATAGATGCACAGTGTAATTACAACCCCTTCCTGAGAGGTGGGGAGATACTCGTTCCTTAAATGATATGAAGCACTGCTAAGTCCCTGTCTTGGGCTCATTGCTGGGAATACACAAGGAAGTGGGAAAGGCCCTGGGGATTTATTGGATAAGTGGGGAGAGACGTCCCAGAACAAGAGCGTGCAACAGGGGGGCTGGGAGCTGGGCCGGGCTTCCTGCAGGGTGCCAGAGCCAGGGTGACATGCGCAGGAGCTTCCACGTCACAGGGCTGCCCCTCCCATCCCACAGCCCAAACCTCCCCTGGATTCTGGACTCTTCAACTCCACCTCATCAGCAGATCCACTTGACGTCCAACAGACACCTCAGCCTCATCATCAAAACGAAACTCCTGACCTCTGTCTTCTCCATCCCAGGTGAGGCAGCTCCAGCTGCACCGCTCAGGCCGAGAACCTTCCCGTCTCCCGAACTCCTGCCCTCCTCGCCCCATGTCGCTGGGACCGCAGATCAGGTTGGCTTGTGAAAGTCTATTGAGAATCCTGTCACTTCTCACCACCCCCACCACTCTACCTCCATCCCCGCCAGGACCTGCTCTCACCTGCTGCCCCGCAGCCTGTGCTCCTCCCAGCTGGACTCTTCTGCCCAGAGCCTCCGAGCAAGTCCATCTCAGAGTCAAAGCCAAGCCTGTCTCCATGTCCGCAGGTGCCTCGTCCCTGGAGGCCTCACCTGCACCTTACCTCACATGGTCCTCGTGCCCACCATCCTCCAGCCTTGACACCTCAGGGCCTTTGCACCTGCAGCAACTCTGCTCCCTGCCTGCTTCGCCTCCTTCCCAGTGAGGCCTGCCTTGACTCCCCAGGTTAAGCACCTCCATCCCCTCCCTGGACTTATTTGCCATCACAGAGAGAGTCAAGAACGTCACCGTAGAACACACCCATTTATTCTTCTCGTGTGCGCCTGTCCCCCCATTAGATTGTGGACTCCACGTGAGAAGGACCGTGGCCTGCCCTGTTCACTTTGCAGATATTCACTGAACGGCGAGGTGAATGTTGAAGCATGAGCGGGACCTCGGCAGTGGAAGACAGAGGAAGGCTCTTGAGGAACCATAGTTTGTGTGAGGGATCGGGGCTTGTTCTAGAAACTAGTGTTGCCGCCAGGAACGAGGAAGTTCTTCCCAGGACGCTTTGGGCGGTGTTTGTCCCACGATCTCTAATTCAAGGCAGCTTGTTTGATTTCTTAGAGAACAACTTTGGAAAGGCACAGAAATGGTGAAACCTGCTTAATGCTTTTCTTCAAACAAAGAGAGAAGTGAAGAGTTCCATTGGTCGGACATTTCCTGCTAGTTCCACTTACTGCTTTAAAAGACAGTTAATAAGGAGGTTTGGGAGGTTTTTCAATCTATTTAAAATCCCTTCTTGACTTCACAGTTTGTGAAAATTAATTCTAATCCTTCTTGATTGGTTGAAAAACGAAGACAACAGAGCATCCCATGATTGGAAACTGAAGCCTTTGCTCAAGCCTGATGTGGGCTTGTGGTCTGAGGAGCCGGCTTTGCAGAATGCTTTGGTTTGAGCCCTTTAAGCGCTCCTGTGAGCACAAAGACTGGCGCTGTAATTGTGGGGCGCCAGTGTCTCTGGGCGAAGTGCCCTCCCGTCCTTCCCCTCTGCTTGGTGAGCAGAAAGAAAGGGCACAGCGGGACCCGGCGCTGCCCACAGGAACCCGCGGGTCAGAATCCCAAGCAGTTCAAGGGCCAGGTCAGCTACGTTGAGCGCAGATGTGTGTGAGACCTTGTGAAGGAGGTGTTCCTTGTGTGATCACAGGGGATGGAAAAGGGCTGCCAGAAAGGATGGAGAATAAGGCTTTGGATAAAAATGTGTTTGTTTCCAAAACAGGTACCCCGCCCTCCGGCCTGCCAGGATCCTGTGCTTGGTGCAGTTCTGCACTCGGGTACACCTTTTCTTCCGAGATGCCCACCCCAGCGCCTGCAACCTGTCTGCCTCCAGTGGACCTGACGAGGCCCCTCTGCTCCTGGCGGGGTTGGCACAGGACGGGGCGGAGCTCTGGGCCAGCAGTTATACAACCACCAAGAACCTTCCAGGATCCCTCGCTTCATGTCCTCATTGAAATTCAGGAAGCGGTCCTCCTTGCCTGGCTGAAGTGCAGTTCTGCCGGGCTTTTGTTTCGTCTGTGAATAGTTCTTGCTGGACGCCCAAGGCAGGGTGACTCGGTAACAGGAGCCCCTCACCCAGAGACCGGCGCTCCCACACCAGAAGCGCCGCAGAGGTAAGTGTGCAGACGGGAAACCCTCGCGTGGAGCACATCTGTGATCTCTTGTCCGGGTACCACCCTGAGTTTGGAGTAGCCAGCACCTCATGGGACTCAAAAATGAAGCTGCCAGTGGACGTGAAATTGAGGGGGGCGGGGGTAGGGCGAAGCACTTAAAGCCTAAAGTCCTGCTGTGAATCTAGACTGTTCGGGTTTGTTTTCCTGGGAAAGTGATTTTATTCACTTGTGCAATTAACTGCTTATTTTCTTCTTACAGTACTTCTATACAAATGATATCTCTTTTACTGAAAATAACTTAAAAACAAGTATTTATTGAAAACCACTTCTTTGGGAGTTTTTTCAGAGTGATCAGAAGTGAAATTTGTAATCTTATCACAAATCAATAAGTGGCGGCGTGGTGAGTGCAGCGCTGCGGCCGCTAACGTCAGCCTTTGCCCCCGGCAGCGCCATGGCCCGGGAGGAGCTGGGCTACGACCGGGTGCCCCCACTGGAGCGCGGGCGGCCGGACGCGGGGAGCTACGCCCCGGACACCAAGCCCAGTGACCTTCAGCTGTCTTCCAGGCTGCCCCCGTGCTTCAGCCACAAGACGTGGGTCTTCTCCGTGTTGATGGGGGTGAGCAGCTCCGCGCCAGGCCCGCGGAGACACCGTCCCGCTCCGGGGCCCGCTGCCGGGGTGCTGGTCCCAGATGGCCCGGGGAAGAGCGGCCCCGGGTTACTTCTGCCTCTGAGAGACTCGTGGGTGCTGACGTGCTTATTTGCTGTGCTCTTTGAGTTATCTTCCTCAGCTGGCGAGGCTCTGTCCTGCTGGCCCTGCCGGCCTCTGGGCCGTGGCTGCTCTGTGTCCCGGCAGGGGTTGGACAGCCCAGGGCCCATGCCAAGCCTCCGGCTCATGTGTTGTACCAGGGCGGCCTCCACGACCCTCGCCTCCTGGGGGTCTGCAGAGATGGGAAGGAGGGGCCACGCTCGCAGGACGGGCCTCTGGCGGGGTGGACCGCAGGACGGCGTCCTGAGGCCGGAGGCCAGGGCCATGGGGCCAGGGAAGGCTGAGGGGCCAGGGGCCAGGGCCAGCAGGGAGGAGGGGGCAGGCCTGAGGGGACCTGGCCTGGGGTCCCGGGACGTCTCCCTTCCGATATGCTTGGATAAGCACTTGGACGACAGAAGATGCCCTTTTGGCCCGAGTGGGCGCGGTCACCTGGGCTGGCCACTGGACGCGCCTCTCTGTGGGTGGGAGCTCGGGAGTCGGCGTGCCGGGGGCCGAGATCCAGGATCTGGGCTGGGGCCTCGCCCCTCCCTGGGCCCCGGGCTCCGCGGGCCAGCCCCGCGGCACCCCGGTGGTCCTGCCGCCCTCCCCCCAGCCGCTACCCTGTGCCACCGAGACGGGAACTCCCACCGTGTGGGTCGAGGAGGACGCTCCTCCCTCCAGCCCCCGGGTGGGTGGCGGGCGGCCGGTCAGCCTCCTCTCATTCCCAGCTCCTGGGCTCTGTTGCCCGCAGCAGCCCGCGGCCACAGCCCTTGATCCCGCTGCCCTCTCCTCCCTGAGGGGTGCGCCTTGGCCTCCCCCGCCCCCCGGGCCCGCGGGCCGCAGCGCTCCCATTCCGTGGGGTGCGCCCGGCCCTCTGCCCACACCCGGGTCTGAGTGACCTTACACCAGTGCCCTCGGCCCCGTGGCCTCCCCCTGTGCAGGGAGTTTCCATCTCCGGTGCCTTGAGCGGGGCGGGGTTGTGTGCTCGGCTCTGTGCCTGGACCGGGGGCCCCGAGGCCCCTGAAATTGCACATGTGGGGTGAAGGCGTTTTCTGGGGAGTGGAGCCGCCGTTTCTTGCTTTGAATTTTGACAGGGTCTCCTGTCCCCCAAATAAGTGTTGATGCCCATGACCTGCCCCTGGGGGAGGGCGGGCGGCTGCCGTCCGGCAGGGAGGAGTGAGGTCCGGCGGGATCCAGGCGTGGATGTCGGTGTTGCACAGAGTTAAGTTGTAGTCAGAGGGCTAGTTGTTCCGCCTCCTGACCTTCAGGCCTGACTGTGTTGTCACCCGAATTCGTGCTGCTGTTTTGCAGAGCTGCCTGCTTGTGACCTCGGGGTTTTCCCTCTACCTGGGAAATGTGTTTCCTTTGGAGATGGATTACCTACGCTGTGCTGCAGGTTCAGTGAGTAGCAGTCCTGTGTCGGCACTGAAGTTTGAGGTTATGCACCTGGGTTTTTTGCTCTGAGATTTACCCGTTGCTGTCACTCGCCCCTCATTCAAACTCTCTTCCTATACTTTGGCTTCGAATAGCAACTGTTGCTTTTGAAAATGATCAATGAGGCAAGTCTATCTTACCCCACAGACTCCAGAGCAAGAAACGGCACTTTGATTTCCGACACGCAGGTGCATGCTGCCCCGGGCTGCCCCAGGAGCCGGCAGGGAAGCCCCGCCGTGGTTTGGGGGCCACGCCCCCACCCCTCCCCGAAGCTTGTACCTGCTTCTGGGCTCAGAGCCGAGGCCTGGGGAGACGACCAGTGACTCCCGCCAGCTCAAGCACAGGGCACGTCCCCTGGGGTTTGGGGGGCCCTCTCGCCCATCTGCTCTCCTGTTCCAGCCCTGTCAGCATCCCCAAATGTCTGAAAACACAAGACAGATGCAGCTGCCCTTACCCCATACCCCCCGCCACAGGTTGCCCAGCCTCCACTCCCTTAGAAGAAAACCCCTTGAAAGAATTTGACCCGTTTCCTGCCCTTCTCTCTGGAACCTCCTAGGTGGCCCTTTGTGCTCACCACTGGAGCAGCCCTGGTTGGGGGTCACAGGGGCCTCTGACCTCTGACTCAGATGGCTCCAGGGCCACGCTGACCTAGGCTGATGTCCCAGCAAAATCTTCGGTTGCGTCCTTCACCCCCAGGGATGATGGGCTAGGGGGACCAGTCACGTGGTCCTACTGGCTCCTCCGTCAGTGCCCAGCCCCCATCCGACCCCTGCTGGGCTCGCCCACCCCCCGCCCCCACCAGCTCCCACTGCAGGGTCTGGGCGGGGAGGTCCCGTTGCTGCAAGAGCGAGACCGGCACGACCCACGGGGCCCAGGCTGGCCCCCCAACTCCCCCCCGCCCTGACCCAAGGCTGGCCCTCTCCCTTGTCCTCGGCTCCGGGGACGCAGTGGGGACCTCTGACAAGGACCCCGGGGACTCTGGGGCCCCTGAGCATTTCTGCTCCTTCACACGCAGATGGTTTCCCCTTTCTGCGTGATTCTTACCAAGACGCGCCTGGTCTCGGGCCACAGGAAGCGACATCCGCTTCTAAGCGCGTCCAGCTAGGACAGTCTTCATTTCGGTGTCTTTTTCATCATCACGACAATTAAAGCTCTTTCCAGAATAATTATTTTGAAAGACCCAGGACCCTTCAGCGTCGAGAGGGACCACTGCGTCTGATGGAGGGGGACACGTCTCGGGCCACGTGGGTTTCCAGGGCACAGAGTGACCAGCGGGGATGCTCACCGGCTCTCTCTTTTCAGTGCATCCCCTCAGCCATAGTGAGCTTCGCTGTCTGGAGGAGAAACGTCAGCGCGGTGAGTCCGGCCTTCTGTCCGCACCCTCTGCAGCCCTGCACCTGCGCCGTGGGGCTTCCTTCACCCCCCTCCCTCTGCCCCCGGGAGGGCGGAGGGGCCCGAGCTCGCACGCATCCCCCCAGCTGACTCTAGGTGCCCTATCCTCGGGACGGGTGACTAATGCCCGGCTATGTGGTTGAACGTCACTTGCTTTCTTTCTTCACACAAAGGAGAACGAAACCCCTCCTGTCTTGTTTTCCAGATTCCCAACTTCCAGATACTGTTCGTGTCCACGTTTGCTGTCACCACGACGTGTTTGATCTGGTTTGGATGCAAACTTGTCCTGAACCCGTCAGCAGTAGATGTGAGTCCCTGGAAAGCCACGTGGGTCCTCCCGGGGTCACAGGCGCCGAGGGCTCTGGTCCCACTGGGTCTGCTGAGGCCTGTGGGCTCGGAGCTGGCGTTAGTGAGCTATCTGCTGGGTAGTTACACCGGAAATGTGTATCGTAGCTCTTGAGTTTGAGAATTTCATTTAGGCTTCTGAAGAAAAGAATTGTCTTTAACGCTTTCACTGATTTCAGTGGACGAATTCACTGATTTTTGTATCTCTTTCACAACAGTTCTTAAACATTATCAGTAATGTAATAACATCTTTCATCAGATCTGCGATACTGCTGACGTAAGTTGCCCTGTTTATGTTCTGTTAAGAAAAATGGAACAGTCTTGTCATTTAAATTACAATGCAGCAGAAAAAAAATCTCTAGGAAACAGGACCTGATCAGAGATACCTCTGCTCTGTGTTCAACACGTTTTCTTTAAGATCAGGAAAAGGGTGTGGTGGCCCGAGGACGTCTCAGCCAGGCATGTTAGGGCATGAAAAACGGACAGACACGTGGATCTGAAAGGAGCACCTGTGCTGCCATCTTCTGCAGAAGAGACGATTTTCTGCTTTCTTGACATTTGGATTATTAAGCCACGTAGCAAGGTTGCTGGATGTGAAAATCAATGTAAAACAATTGTTTGTGCCAGAAACAGAGATTTTGGAAAATGTTATTTAATAACAGATATCATTTTATAAAGTGCCCAGGAATAAACCTAACTAAAGGTCTGGAGACTCTTTTGCAGAAAATCATAAAGCCTCGCTGAGAATTACGATGCTTCTTTATCAAAGAAACCCTACACGGAAGTGGGCACCTGTCCCATGGGTCCGGAGCAAGTGCGCCTGCAGGCAGGACCCAGCAGGTTTAGGTGGTGACCAAGGGCCGGGGTGGAGCCCCCTTGAAGAACATGTCTGGGGACTCACCTGCACCCCACAGCCGTCCCAGCAGGACGGGAGAGCCGCCCCGGACCAGTCGGCCCAGGCAGCCCCACGTGCATGGCCACAGCCCCGGCCCGGAGCACAGCAGTGACCAACCTGGGGGGGCCCTGCCCCCGGCCCGCCCACCACGAAGCCGCGGCCAGTCTCCCGCAGACACAAGGAGCACAGTCTGTACGGAAGGGGACACGTTCTCTTGGAGTGGCCGGCCGGTCCCAGGGTACGTGAGGAGCCTTGGGAGAAAGTCAAGGGCAGCAGGGACCGCGCCGGGCGCTCACCAGCAGGAAACCGCAGTGCCAACGCGCAGCTCGTAGGAGCCACACTGGTAATCAGAGGAGGTCAGTGAAAGGCACAGGAGATGCCGTTTCCAGCATCGGGACGGGCTGGAGCCCAGGGTGGTTCCCTCACGTCCGGCAACTCCTACGCGCTGCTGCAGGCTCTATGGAAAAGTCCGGAATTTGCAGGTGCTTTCTGAAGAAGTACATACACCGGGAAGCCCCGTGGCACAAACCCTGGAGAGACACGCACACATGTGACCAGGCGGTGTGTTCCTAGCAGCCCTGTGGATCGTGGCAAAAACCCCAAACCAAAACAGGTAATCCAACGTCCATTACTGGGATGGTGCCCCCCAAGTGCGCAAAACGGATGAAGAAATTGTGAAAGATGCACGGAGCTTCGTGCTCACAGCCTCCTCCTACTGGACGGCCTCTCCTGGGGCTGGACCTGCATCGTCCCCCAACCCAGGCCCCAGCGCCAGAGCCCGCCGTTCACCAGACCCTCAGGCTCCTGCCCCCTCGAAGGCCCAGCCAGGCCGCGTGGAGGACACGAAGCTCGGACACCTAAACACATGGAAGGACCCCAGGACCACGATGTCAGGACCACCGGTGTCCAAACACAAGGTCACAAATGGTGAAACAGGAAACTCTGCAGCGTGAGGCCGCTCAGGAAAGGGGCTGCTCCCCTCCCCTGTCTCCCTGTTGAGCCGGGCTCTGGACTTGAACCTCCACCCTGGGGACAGCCACGTGGGGCTTCGCTGTAGGGTCCCTGCTCCCTCTTTCCCACCCGCCGTCCCTGCCTTGGCTGCAGCATGTCCGCCGTGGGCACCGCTTTGTTTAGGGAAGGATCCAGCTCCACGGCCTCCGACGCTCCCCTCCCACAAGTGGGCCGACGTGGGCACGTCTTCGGGGTCCTCGTAGGCCAGGGAGGGACGTGAGTCCACCTGGATTCAGCTAAGCCCAGACACACCCTCACCGCCAGCGGGAGGCTGCCAGGTCCCATAGCCTTTCCCGCACTTGGCGTCCCCAACAGCCCCCGTTTTCCCATCTGATGACGGTGTTGTGGCTTGCTATTACCTCAGGTCACACTCTCTGATCACTAGTACTTTTGAGCCCCTCTTCCTGGGTGTTTGCCCTCTTGGGCTTCCTTCTCGTCCTTGGCTTGTCCTAAATCAGGGGTCTCTTCCTGTGAACCGCAGCACTTGCTGTCACACCGTGTGTCAAGTTCCCCCGTGAGCTGCTCGACACCACGCTTTTTATTGTGGCTTCGTGACTCCAGTTGTCTTCCTTCTTCAAAACTGACAGCTCTTATTTCAAATATATTTCAGGATAAGTTTATTGAGTTCCTCAAAAAATACAGCTGGGATTCTATTACGATTACTTGATGTTTACAGAGTAATCTTGTGAGAATTGACATCTTTATTGTGTGGAGTCATCCCACTGAGAGCATAGACTGTCTCTCTACTTACTCACATCATCTCTGTCCTTTATTAGGGTTGGAAAGTTCCGTGTATTCTTGGTTAGATAATCCCTAGATGATTCACAGATGTGTTGCTAGTATGAACGGTGTCTTATTTATTAAATTATATTTTCAGATGGCTTATTGCTAGTGCAGAGAGAGGCTACTGATTTTCATTTTTTCTTTATTTTGAAATATTTGAGACTGGAAAGAATTTGCACAAATAGTACAGAGCATTCCTGTATATCCTTCATCCTGTGTGCTCTTCATCCCCAATGAGAGCATCTTACGTGGTCAAATCAGGAAACTGACATTGGTGGATGTTAGCTTAGACCTTATTCATATTGTACCGGTTTTTAAAAATGGATTTTTGTAAGTGGACTTTGTGCCTGGAAGCTTTGCTGGACTCATATCCTCCGAGTTTTCTGTAGGTTATGTTGGTTTCTCTTTGTAGGTCACTCTATCGTCTGCAAATAACAACAGTTTAAATGCTCCTGTTCAGTCTAACCCTCTTGTTCCTTTTTCTCTATCGCTTTGACCAGGACTTCTGCTACCGTGGGGCTCTCTGTCTTATTCCTGATTTTAAATAGGTTGTATCTAAAGAGTTTCCATTAAGTTTTTTTTTTTTTAATTTATTTTTGGCTGCTTTGGGTCTTTGTTGCTACTCGTGGGCTTCTCATTGCGGTGGCTTCTCTTGTTGTGGAGCACGGGCTCTAGGTGAGCAGGCTTCAGTAGTTGTGGCTCGTGGGCTTTAGAGTGTAGGCTCAGTAGTTGTGGCGCACAGGCTTAGTTGCTCTGCGGCATGTGGGATCTTCCCGGACCAGGGCTCGAACCCGTGTCCCCTGCATTGGCAGGCGGATTCTTAACCACTGTGCCACCAGGGAAGTCCCCTTTGTCTGATTTTAGAACCAGGGTTATACTGGTCTCATAAAATGAACGAGGTAGCTCTTATCTCTTTTTTGTTTTTTGCAAAACCTTGGTAGGATAAGAAGTCACTGCTTCTAGAAAGTTTGGTAGAACTCACCTGTAAAATCATCTCCATCCAGGGCTGTTGGTGAGGGGAGGTCTTTCATTATCAGTGTTAAAGTTTTCTGTCTCTTCTTGTGTCAAATTTTGGGTTTTATATTTTTATCAAAAGTTTATCCATATCATGCAGGTTTTCGAAATTATTAGTTTATAGTCGTTCATAATCTTGCTCACTATTTTTAATTCAAGCCAAATATAGTTATTTCTCCTTTTCATTCTGAAATGTAATTTATCTCTCTGTTGTATCTCTTTTTAGTCTTTTCAAAGAACTGGCTTTGCTCTGTTAACCTCACTTTGTATTTCTGGTTGTCAGTCTCTGCCTAGAACCCTGATGAAACAGACATGTGGGATTATCTTAACAAGTCACCCATTTATTACTGGTTTCTAATATCACTACATTAGGGTCAGAATGTACAACCTATAATGTATTGATTGTTCAGAATTTACCAGGGTTTGTTTTGTGGCCTAATAGATGGTCAATTTTTGTTAGTGTTACACAAATGCTACAAAAGAATGAAAATTCTGTTTTATTTTGCATGTACAGTTCTGTAGATCCAACTTATTAGTTGCATTTGTTTTTAAATGTAGGATTTTTGAAAATCATCGTTGAGGGTACAGTGAGGCCAAGAGATCAGGAGACGACTGCCACTGAAAAGACAGTTTATCACAGGTCCCAAGAGGAGTGGGCCCCAGGGCCGGTCAGGAGGCAGGGAGGGGGACACGTGGGCAGGAGCCTTCACTGGGTTTCCGCAGGGAGAGATGCGAGGCAGGGTGGGCAGGCTCAGGACCGGCCAGCGTGAATAATCTCGGTGGGCTCAGGGCGGAGGGGCTGCCCAGGTGATTGGGGCAGGTGGTGGGAGAGGCCCATAGCGGCTCTCGATTGGTTGGTTTTATTTTATTTTATTATTTTTTTGGCCGCGCTGCACGTGATCTTAATTTCCTGACCAAGGAGTGAACCCGGCCACGGCAGTGAAAGTGCCGAGTCCTAACCGCTGGACTGCCAGGGAATTCCCGATTGGTTGGTTTTATATCACACAGTTAAATCAAATTTGTTGGTGTATTGTCCTGTGGATTTAAACACAGGCATGGATTTCTGTAACTGCCAACAGTCAGGACATGCAACAGCTCCGTAACCCCCAACCCCCTGGTGTTTTCTCTTTGGGACAATTACGCACAGAGCTGCTATAAACGTGGGCAGGTTTTGGTGTGAACGTAAGTTTTCATCCCTTTGGAGTAAATACCCAGGAGAGACCAACCACCAAGGAAGGCTGAGATCAGGGCAGACTACAACCCGAGGGCCAAATCCAGCCCTTGAGCCAACAATAATTTAAAATCAAAAACCCACCAACCAACAAACAAAAAGATATACGTGAGTCAGAGGTGGTTTGCGTGCCTGGCATCTGGCTTTGGACAGAAAAGTTGCCGAGACTTTGAAGAGGCATCTAAGCCCCTTCGTGGGATTGTCCACATTTACGGGATGAAAGTGAAGAAGCCGGTTTTACAGACCTATGTGTTCTCCTTTGGCAGATCAATTTCAACCTGATTCTGCTGCTTCTGCTGGAGCTTTTCATGGCGGCCACGGTGATCATCTCTGCGCGGTCCGGCGAGGCGCACTGCAGGCAGAAGGTCGGTCCAGCCTGAGGCACGGCTGCACCGCAGACCTGGCTGCGGAGCGAGGGGCCAACGGCCCCGGGGAGGCAAACCTGGGGATGCGGCCCCAGCGCCTCTGTAACCTGATGCTGATCAAGTAACACCACCCCCACCCCCCAGCAGTGTTACGCGCAGAGACCAAGTCCGCCTAAAGTATCACCCTGTAAACTAGGACTTCAGCAATCAAACACATTTTCACATGCCACGAGAAGGTCCGTGTTTGAGCTTTTGCGCTGAAGCCTGAAGCTCCAGGAGCGTCTTCCAGATGCTCACGTTTCAGACCATCGCCCGAGCGACGGCCTGGACGGACGGCCACCCCTGTGACGTGGTTTTGTTTCTTTTCAGGGCTCCGTCTCCGAGAGCACCAACATTCTGTATGAAGTGACGTTTCCTGCTCGGGTCCTGAAATCCTATTCCGTAAGAAAAGCTTTTCTTTCTCCTTATTTTATTTCATTGGTGGGGGGAGTACTTGATAAATATGGTGTAGGCGTGTCCCTGGTACACGAACTGTCCTGGTTGACAGTACACCCCCTTTTACTCTCAGTGTGTCCATAAATTATATGTTAATTGTGTTTTCACTCGTTTATGTCCTCTCCAAAATTTTTTAGTCTACTCGTTCTATTACTGAAAGATCTGTTAAAAACCTTCCAATCTGTGGGCATTATCGATTTGTCTTTGTAATTCTGTAGCTTTTCACCATAGCGTTTTGGAGCCTGGGTTTTTAGATACACGAAAGTTTAGAATTCCTTCCTTCCTTCTTTCCTTTTTTTTTTTTTAATCATTACGAGCAACTCTCTCTAGTAATGGCTTTTGCCATAGAACATATATTGTTAACTACATCAGTTATCTCTTGGTTAATATCTTCCCAGTGTATCTTTCCCTCTTCTTCCACCTCTTTCTGTCCTTACATTTGGGCAGTTTCTGTACAGAGTGTTGGTGCCGTTTGAACTGAGCTGGTTCACTCAGAGCGCAATTCCTGACACCTTCATGTTTATTTCTCCATCTTTTTGTTTCCTATTTTCTATGCCTTTTCCCACCTTCCTTTGAATTGGCAGGAGCTTCTTCCTTCCCTTTCCCATGAATTTGGGTTGGAAATATGCGTTTTCCATATCCCCTTGGAGGTTATCCTCAGCGTCTCAGCACGGGGCGCCCTGATGCTCTGCCCTGAACTCACAGGACCCTCCGCACCCCCACCCCCTTCCAGGGACCCCGGGGAGCCTGCCCGTTCCCCTGGGTGACACTCTCTGCCCCCAGGTCATCGAGGTGATCGCCGGTGTCTCCGCCATCCTTGGAGGGGTCATCGCTCTGAACGTGGATGACGCCATCTCAGGGCCGCACCTTTCGGTGACGTTCTTTTGGATCTTAGTGGCCGTGAGTACACCCTGGGTAGCCCTCGTCAGTGTGGCCGACCTTTGAGCTCGGTTTTGGGGCAGTCAGGCAGGAAAGCGGCGGGAGGAGGGGCGGGGGTGGGGAGTGGGCGCTGGTGGGCCGAGCAAGATGCTTCCCAGGTCCTCGTGGGCCCCAGACCAGGGCGATTTGGGAACCGAGGATTAAATGAGTCGGGATGTTAGCTGGTATTATTATTATTATTATTATTTTAAAACTGGCTTGAGAATACTAGTACCTCATACAGATATATTTCTGTAATTATGATACTATTTACTCCCTCAGATAAGCTATTATTTTTTTTAATATGAATTTATTTATTTATTTTTGGCTGTGTTGCTGCACGCGGGCTTTCTCTAGTTGCGGCGAGCGGGGGCTACTCTTTCATTGCGGTGCACGTGCTTCTCATTGTGGTGGCTTCTCTTGTTGCGGAGCATGGGCTCTAAGCGCGGGCTTCAGTAGTTGTGGCTCGCGGGCTCTAGAGCGCAGCCTCAGTAGTTGTGGCGCATGGGCTTAGCTGCTCCACGGCATGTGGGATCTTCCCAGACCAGGGCTCGAACCCGTGTCCCCTGCATTGGCAGGTGGATTCTTAACCACTGCAGCACCGGGGATGCGGTAGCTGCTATTAGTAATTTATATTTTTTGTATTAGTTTCCCTGAAAAATACTTGTTTTATTATTTTATAACATATAACATTCATATTGCTTTATAATACGTTTTAAAATGTAATACATTTATATTATTTTACATTGAATACGACTACCGTAAATGCCTAGCACCGCACCTGGTGCTTGGTTAGTGCTTACTGACTACACGGTCACTGTTTTAAACGTGGGCCTTTCATCCTTTTATAAGTAAGTCTGAGTTGACTTACGTAATTTAATGTTGTTTAGCGTTTAGCTGAAATGCGGCCCGGGGAACACACGGTCCCCAGGCCTCGGCCCCCCTTGGCTGTGCTGCCGGCTGGGTGTGGGCCACACATCCACTTGGAGCAGCTGCGATGGGCCCCTGTACACCCGAGTTTCCATGTGTCACGAGATGCCCCCAAACCCCAGGCTCCTGTGCTTTGTGCTCCCACACCAAGGGCCTGGGCATTTCCTTTTCCTTTGTGGGCGTGTGGATGGGTCACTGGGGCCCGGACACACTTGGGCCCAGCAGGCTGTGCTGGGCTGGGGCGGCGGAGGGTGCTGGGCGCCTGGACCCCCAGCGGGGGGCAGGTGGACAGCAGGGGGCTGGGCCCCGCACTCAGCAGCCTCGAGGAAGTTGTGTGCTCCCCTGAGCTTCCCTCTGCCCGAATCGTGTGGAACTAAATCAAGCTCCTTACAATAAGTGGGAGAAGGCCTTTATTGATTACAAAGGGACAGGAGTGCTGGTCCAGTGGAGGAGCCCCCAGTGGTCAAGCATGGTGGGCAGGGGCACGGTGTCTCCAGGGGCCCTGAGTCATAATCCAACTGAGTCCCCCAGCAGCCGGCTGGTGCTCCCTCCAGAAATGCGGCATCATGAAGGCGGCACCGCTGAGGGTCAGCTGGGGCCTCCCCATCAAGGAGGCCAGCGAACTGACAAGAAACACGAAGCGTGGTCATCCATTGGGTCCTGAGCTGGGAACAGACCCAGCTGGACCAGGACATCATCGGGACAGTTGCAAGTCTGAACACAGACCCTGCCTTGGACAAAGCTGCTGAGTCTGTGTTACGTCTCCCCGGTGCGGTGCTGAATGGAGACAGAGCAGGAGACACGCACACAAGTACTTAGGGGCGGGTGCCGCATCTGAGAGAGCAGGTGTGAGGGTTCCAGGGTTCCAGCCTCTCTTGCACGGATCCCCGGCTCTCCTGGCGACCAGGATGGCCCGAATCAGAACGGGAGGGCACGTGTTTGGGATCTGACTTGTTGGGCTCTCATCTCTGAAGCCTTTCTTTTTCCTTTTCTCTTAGTGTTTTCCAAGTGCCATTGCCAGTCACGTGACAGCAGAGTGTCCCAGCAGATCTCTGGTAGGTGAAGCCCGGCCGGGTTCCAGGCACCCGCGGAGCAACCTGCCGGGCTGGGCGGGGTCGGGGGCGAGCATCTGAGGGGCGTCTGCAGGCTGCGGGCTTGAGGGGGGCCTTGCGACTGTCCGAGGGCTGGGCTGTCCGTGGAAGTAAGCAGAAACGGCCCATTTGGCATAACAGTCGGGAGAGATTCCTGGGACTCAGCGGAGGCGACGTCCTGTCCGGCTGTGGATGTCGGACAGTGACAGTCGCTCAACTGGCCCAAATGCCCTGCGGCGTGAGCGTCCGAGCTGGTGCTGAGCTCAGCTGACACCTGGGCCTGCGTGGCCTCTGAGCTGGTCCAGGCATCGCTCTCCGAGGCGGGAGGGCCTTGGGAGGTCACAGGAGCAGGTCGGAGGGCACTGGGAGGAGGCCATCGATTCCTAAGTGCTATTTTATCAACAGAGCGAATTGCGCATAAGTTGAGAAAACTTGCGGGACACATGGTGAGCTTTGAATTAATGGGCAAACCGAGCACAGAGACTCAGCAGGTGCCCCACGCTGGACGCAGACACACGTCAACTCATAACTCCCGCTGTGTGGTTGCCGGCCTGTCCGGGCAGTGGCTCCCAGACCCCGACCTCCCACGCTTGTCTGCTTCCCGCCAGGTGGAGGTGCTGATAGCCATCTGCAGCCTCGCGGCCCCGCTGCTGTTCACGGCCTCGGGGTATCTGTCCTTCAGCGTGATGAGAATCATGGATGTCTTTAAAGATTACCCGCCAGCCTTCAAGGTGGGTGTTCTTTTATTTTAAACTCTATAGAAACATGATGCCGCTGAGCAGTGCTGAGCCGCTGCCCACGTCGGGGCAGGTGGCCAGAGCTGGCTTTGCACACGCCTGACGTGCACGGAGCCGGTTCCGCTAACTGGCTTTTCTCCGCGGACAGTGACGCGTCTGTGCACCGTCCTCTGGTGCCCGTTCCGCCCGGGACCGCTCCGCTGCTTCTGTTCTTCTCCTCTGGGCTGCTCTGCCCCGAGCAGCCCCCCAGACACCCCTCTTCACAGGCGCCTTACATTTTCTCGGCCCTGTTCCCATCCACTTGCGTTTTAGAGTCACCGTTTGTCCAGTTTCATGAGAGACCCCGCTGGTTCCTGGGTAAACTGAGGGGAGTGAGAGCCTCCCCTCTAAGGGGGCTTCTCGGGGGTCCAGCGTCCTCCCCGCAGGCTCGGGCTCCAGGCGAGGTTAGTCCTCAGACGCCCCGCGGCGTTTCCAGTGTAGACAGTGTTTGCCCCCCAATGTTTATCATGAGAAATTTCAAACATACAGAAGAGTTGAAAGGTTAATGCAGTGAACACTGAGATTCCCTGGTGGCTTACGTGTGTGTCCGTGCGCGTGTTTATGCTGACGGGTGGATGGAGCACACACTCGGCATCGTTTTCCAGAAGCATCTGAAAGCGAGTGGCAGAGGTTTGAGGGTGACCCCTCGCCCTTAGGTGCTCTGGCATCTCAACAGTAAGGACAGTCTCCTGCACACCTGAGGTGGCTGACGTCCTAGGTGACAGCACGTTGTCCCCTCAGACCATCCCGACAAGATGTTTTGTGGGCTGAGGTTTTTGGAGCTGTGACGGTCACCCCCTTGCGCTCTGGCCTCTTTGGATCCGGGACACTTCCCACTTCTCCCCCAGGACACTGACCTTTTGGAGTCCCGGCCAGTTGTCCGGGAGGTGGTCCCACCTGTGGATCTGTTTGCAGTGGCGTCAGCGGGAGCGCGTCCA
Source organism: Balaenoptera acutorostrata (assembly GCF_949987535.1). NCBI lineage: Eukaryota > Metazoa > Chordata > Mammalia > Artiodactyla > Balaenopteridae > Balaenoptera > Balaenoptera acutorostrata. The sequence goes on from NC_080074.1 coordinate 708,364, forward strand.
GGAGCACTGGTGTTGCCATCCTGGCCGGCTTGCAGCGGCTGCCAGGGTGCCTCTCGGAAGGCAGGCGATCCCTCGCAGGACGGAAGCGCCTGTGGGCAGCACTGAGGGCTGCTCGCTGCCTGGGCCACAGGGGAGGCCGGGGCGCTCACACCTGCGCCTGCCCGAGAACCCCACGGGGGACGCGTGCTTGTCATTGTCGGCAGAGCGCTGCATCCTTTGTTCCCTGACGCTCAGGGTGACCCGCCCCTGGGCTCGCAGATGTCGGCACATCATCCTCTCCCGTCAGACGCTTGAGATGTTCCGGGCTCACCTGGTCCTGGTCCTGCCCTGTCTCGCCCTCGCCCCTGGAGGGGAGCCGTGTACCCATTCCTGTGGGGGCATCATTACGCCTGAGCCCTGTCAGTGGACAGAGCCGAGAAATATATGTCTACTTAAAGATCCCTAACGTATCTTGCTATTTCCAATTCAAATTTTACATTCTAGGGTTTTTTTCCCCTTAACCTCTGTTATTTTATATTTGCATCATTTTTCTCTTAGTCCAAATATCCTGGTAACACTGAATATAGTTACTGCTTAATTTTGCCTGACAACTCACACGTGTTCACAACTACAGGCCCCATTTTCTAGCAGCAGCGCCCCTGCTGGGTGAGGGGCAGCTCCCTTACGCACTCGGAGGTACGGTCATGTGCTCCGTGAGGGAATCCCCCCTCTGTGAGGGGTCCTGCTACACAGTCAAGTTTAATCGTTTCTCTTTGTATTCAGCTTTAGGCTCTGATGCTTTTTTCCCTCTTAATAGTATTTTTGAATATATAAAACTTTCACACGGTTCAAGTCAGATCATCCGAACGGCAACCTCAGAGGAGTCATGGTCCCATCCACGGCTTCCCCGATTCCTTCTACAGGCAACCGTGCATGTTATTATTTTCCTTCTTTCCTACAAAACAGGTCACTCTAATCACGCGTCTACACCTTACCTTTTTTTTTTTAAACTTAATTTCTCCTGGGGGCTCCCGTGTTCCCTCCCGCCTACGGTATGAGAGCACCTGCTTCTCCGTAGCCGGGGAGGGTTGCCACACTGGGCTCTGTAACACAGGTGAGAGACAGAGCCTCGGGTGGGGCTGTTACGTGCATCTCTCTGGAAACGGGTGACCTCTGACTGTGTCTACAGTGTGCACTTCTCCAGTAACCTCCGTCCGTGTCTCTTGACCACCTTCTGGTGGGCTTTGAGAACGCTGCTGACACAGGGAGCCCGGCGCTCCGTCAGACCCAGAAGATGCAGGCAGCGGCCTCAGCCTGACAGCGGTTTTCACTCTGCTTGTTGTGACTTTTGTCATGTGGAAGCTTTGTCGTCGTCGTTGTTGTTGTTTTTACATAGTTAAATTTGTCAATATTTTCCTTTATTGCTTCTAGATTTTAAGTCACAATTAGAAAGGCTCGTACTTGTGTTTCCGCTGGAGTTTATCCTGGAGTGCAGCACAAGGAGTGGGCCCCATCGGACTTTTCTCAAATGGCTCGTGGCTCAAACGCTGTTTATTAAAAAGCCCACCTTTTCCTCAGTCGCCTGAGACTCTGCCTTTATCACGCACTGAGCTTCGGTCTGTTTGCGTCTGTTTCTGCCCTGACTGTCCCCCCTCGGCCGGTCTGTGCCACCAGGTGCACCCCGGAGATTTGCACCGGGCATCGCCACCTGGCCTGCTCGATGCCTCGCGGCCGGCTGCCCTGTGTTTCGGGGCTGACTCACTTCTGTCGCTTGCTAGTTCTTCTATATGAATGTTTGTTTGTTTGTTTGTTTATTTGTTTGTTTATTTATTTATTTATTTATGGCTGCGTTGGGTCCTCGCTGCTGCACGTGGGCTTTCTCTAGTTGCGGTGAGCGGGGGCTACTCTTCATTGTGGTGCGCGGGCTTCTCATTGCGGTGGCTTCTCTTGTTGTGGAGCACGGGCTCTAGGCACGCAGAGCTTCAATAGTTGCGGCACGTGGGCTCAGTAGTTGTGGCTCACGGGCTCTAGAGCGCGGGCTCAGTAGTTGTGGCGCACGGGCTTAGCTGCTCCGCGGCATGTGGGATCTTCCTGGACCAGGGCTCAAACCCGTGTCCCCTACGTTGGCAGGTGGATTCTTAACCACTGCGCCACCAGGGAAGTCCCTATATGAATTTTAGAATCACCCTGCCTGGCTCTAGATAGCCCAATGTTGCATTTTTTAAAAAACTGGACTCATGGTTAAATGTGCACATAAACTTGAGAGGTGTTGAGTCTTTTTGTTTTTTTTTAACAGTGACATTTTCTGGGTTCTTCTTTGTCTTAACGTTGTGTTGTTTTGTATTTCTGAGGCTGGAAGGACACCCCTGCAGTGCGGGGAGGGGCCAGTGCTTTGTGGATGTCTTTGCAGCCACTGGGGCTTCCTCTGTGCTGGTGGAGGGCCGTTTCCTGAGGCGCCCCCTGTACCACCCCGCTCCCTCTACTCCCGGGCAGACCCCTCCTCCCCAGCAGCCAGTGCCGGACCCTCCAGCCTCGAGACTGATCTGTCCCGCCGCCCCGGACCCCGCCCCTCTCTCTCGTCCGGCTCGGGGCCTCCACAGCAGACCTCCGCCCCATCTGGGCACCCTCGGCGAGGCCACGGGTGGTTTCAGTGGCTCCGCTGTGGACCCGAGTGGTTGTTGGGAGGCCTGGACGACTTGACCCGGGCAGCGGCACCATCACGGGGCCTGGCTGCCTGCGGGTCATCTTTGTGTCCCTCCGTTAAACCCAGAGCAGAAGTGATTTCCTCAACTCTCTCTCACTGAGACAGAATGTTGCTGCTCAGGCTGGTGACAAAATAGGGCACAGGGGAGTGAGGGCCTGAAACTGCTCCACACAGGCTGCTGCGGGGCCATGGCCTGGGAAGCCCGCGCGTGGCCTCCCTGGGCGGCGGGCCCATGCGGTGGGGGCCTGGGGGCGGCCGAGAGCCGGGAGGAGAGGCGCTGGGCTGCCCACCGCCTGTCTCCACCCCCAGCCGTCCTACGACGCGCTCCTGCTGCTGCTGATGCTGGAGCTGCTGCTGCAGGCGGGCCTCAACACGGCCACGGTCATCCAGTGCGTGCGCTTCAAGGCGGGCGCGTCCTGGGACGCCGCACAGACCGGCCCGCAGGGACGCCCGGCGGGAGAGGTGAGTGGCCTCCGAGCGAGCGTGCCTCCCCGTCCCGTCCCGTCCCGTCCCAGTGGGGCTGTCTTCCCAGGGCCCTGGGCAAAGCGACGCCCACCTGCGCTGACTTCTTTCCAGACCTGTTGGGTCGCTTCGTATTTTTTAAAACACCCCAGAAAAATCTTGGAAGGGTACAATACGTTATACGCTTTTTAAGCCAGCCAGGCAAACGCAAATCCATTTCTGGAAAGGTGTTATGGACTGAATGCTTCCAGTTCTACTCTTACAAATGTAGACGAGAACTTGGCAAACTTCTGCATGGATCACAGAGCTTTCCCTCCTGCGGCTCGTCAGGGTGCCCACTACAGACGTGGCGTCGGCGACCCCTGGCCGGCGGGCTCTGAGGGGCACGCCAGCCCCTCGGCCAGGCTCAAGGCCGCTGCACTTTCCCCAGGCCCTGCCTCTTGTCCCCCACAGCTGACAGGCTCCTCCCCGTGAGCTGCCCGCTGTCCCCCAGGGGCACGATGCTCCGGGTGCCTGGGCGGCGGCTGCAGGGCCCTCCAGGGCCACCCCGGGTGGACTGGGCACTCCTCCCGCCCAGCCACCACCCGGGCCCACCCCGTCTCACGTCCTGCTCTCCTGCAACATGTCCAGCGCGGCCAGCCTCCTGCCTCCGCCACCCTGTCGCCCCACGAGGCTGCTCCCGCCCTGCCTGGGGACGCACTCCGGCCGTTGGCCCTTCCTCAGCCACCCTGCACGCGCCGCCTCTCCCTCCGTTGCACTTCTCATGTGGCGTCGTTTGGTTGTCGTTTTTACCCGGGTGTGGTCAGTCCCCGGCGGGGCTGGCTTTGTCCCTGGGTCCCACGTGAGGCCCCCCTGGTTCTGTGTCAGGACGCCAAGGTGCAGCGTCAGGCCGATGAATCCTCCCCCCACGTTCCAGAACTGCCAGCTCTGGGGGCTCGGCCGGGCAGCTGTCCTCCCTGTTTGGTGACCGCTGCCTCAGGTGTCCTCCCTCCCCTGGTGTCATGCCCTGGAGATGCCTTCACAGCCTCCGGGGCCAGGTCAAGACCCCTTCTCTGTGGAGTGTCCAGCCTCTGTCCCCAGGAAGAGCTTGGAGGGACTTACCCCTGCACCCTGGTGTGTATCATTCCACAGTCAGCAGTATTTACTGAGCACCTACTGAATGCAGACGCTGCTCTGCCAGGTGCTGGGATGCAGACCCACAGGAAGAGGCCTCACGAGGCAGGTGCAGGTTCCACCCGAGCCCCCGGCTCCCCGGCTGTTCGGAGGATGCCCACTCACGGCAGCCCCCCACCCCCCATCCAGAGCCCACCCCCCATCCAGAGCCCACCCCCCATCCAGAGCCCACCCCCATCCAGAGCCCACCCCCCCATCCAGAGCCCACCCCCCATCCAGAGCCCACCCCGCAGCCCAGGCCCCGCCCCTGCGGAGGACATGTGCTCTGGGTCGTGGCCGGAGGTGCCGGGGCTCTGGGACAGCAGAGTAATGAGAGGGAACTGAGCCTCCTTCCTGCTTCCTGCCGCCTGAGTGGCCCAGGACAAATAACTCTTTGCCTGTCTCAGTCACAGGTGGCCAGAAGCCCCCTGAAGGAGTTTGACAAGGAGAAAGCGTGGAGAGCCGTCATGGTGCAAATGGCCCAGTGACTGCGGACCCAGCTCGTTAACACACAGACGCTAGTTGTCCCTGAGCCGCGACCTTCCAGCTCGCCCCTCCTCTTTCGTAGGGCAGGCTGGGCTGCAAGGTGTTTTCATTTCTTACCATAGTTTAATTTTGAAATAGGCAAACGTTGACTATTTTGCGCTGACTGCGGGGGTTGGAATCAGTTCAGTGCTCCCAGGGTGGTCTAACCACAGGAGCAGTGGCACGGGGCCCCCAGGTGAGGGAGGGGCCCACGCTAGAGCTGAATTCTCCAGGCACTGATATTTGGGCAACCACGGGTCTCCGGGTTCCCGGTCCAACCAGTGACCGGCTGCCGGTGTCTGCTCCTCCGAACCTCGCCTGGCCTCCCTGCCCTGCTTTTGTTGAGCACCTACTGTCCGCAGCCAGCACACACACCGTGCGTGGATCTCACCCATTTCGGCTCTTCTCTTCTTGGGGGCCCAGCCCGCTGAGTGAGCATGGATTCCTTGACGAGGGCAGAGCTGCTTCCGCCCTGTCTCTAGAGCCCGTGGAGCTACCTCCCCCAGGGCTGGGGGTGCAGGGCGGCCCCCACCCCCAATGCGCAGCTTTCCCCACGTGAAACCCACCTGCCTGCATTTCTGCTCTCTCTGTACTTAAACCCACTCTTTCCGGAAGGGCCCTCGTTCAGTGGCCCTGGTCCATGTACGGGTGTCCTACACGGCCAGTGGAGACCCAGCTCAGCAGCGGTCAGCCTGCACCCATCCTGAGCCCTCTGTCAACGATGCTGGGGTCGACCCCGTCCACTGTGGCAGCTCAGTGTTCTCTGGGGTGGGGCCGTTGTCCAAGGCTCTGAAAACTGACAGCTCACATCTCCACGTCTCGGTGGCCTCCGTGTCCTGGGCGGGCCAGGAAGACAAATGCCTTGGTCAGTTCCCCAAACAAGCACGGGGTCAGCAAGGTGGCTCTCACCTGCCCACGAGCAGACCCCACCCAGCCGCAGCCCACGGGGACAGGGCAGGTGATGCTGATGTCTCCTGGGGGTCCAGAAAGTCTGAGCCTTAGAGCTGGAATGAGGTGCCTGGGGAGTTAACACAGGCCTGCACTTTCTTATTTGAGAGAGAGCTTGAAAAATCCACACAAATGGGGTTTTAAAAGTGTATAGTCCTGTCTCTGTCAATTTACATTTTTGTGTGATATAGTTTAATACTGCCTGAGCAATAAATGCTAACATGTCAATGTGGCCCAGTGGCCTATTTAACTCTGGGTCTCTGGGTATTTCCATGCCCAGGTCTGAAACAACTGAGAGGTAAAGCATAGGAGGGGGATGGGGGCGAGGGCCACCTTTTAATTTATTCATGATTTATGTTGCCCTGAGCCAGTCTGCAGTGGGATCTGGTGGAGATGGGAAAGGCACTGGGGCCCACCCAGGGGAATGCCCACCACCCCTCACTGAATGGGCGCAGAACCTCACTTTCGGGTTATCTTGGGAAGTTAAATGCAAAATAAAGATTTTTAAACCAAATAAAGATGACATCTAGATTTGGGAAAGTTACCAGGAGGAAGGCACTGATGGGGTGGGTGGATCTTTCCTACTCACCCCTCCCTCCACAAAGATGCTGGACCAGAGAGGCGGGACATCTGGGTGGGGTGGGACACTGGCCGATGCTGGGAACCCCCGGGGCGGCGGCTCAGGCCCCACGAGTGACCCTGGGGACGCCAGAGCACACTCCCTGGTGGGCTGGGGGCGTTCTGCTGGGGGACATCGGATGTTAGGTGCGGAGGGAGGCCCGAGGTGTGGACCAGAAAGAGGCCCGAGGGTCCCAGGACAGAGCCTGCCCTGGACAGCCCGGCTGGTTCCGCAGGGGCGGGGGCCTGGGTGTGGCCCTCGGGTCTTTATGACTTGGGGGGCTCTGACGGCCAGGGCGGGTCTGTGTGACCCTGACACCCGGAGCGGGGCGGGACCGCGTGATCCCAGGCGGGGCGCGCGCCACTCGCGGGCCCTCCTCCCCGCGGACATCATGCCCGGTCCCCGGCGCCCCGGCCCCCGCGCGGGCCGTGGCCGCGCCTCGGACTGCAGCCCCTGCCGGGGACCCCGCCTGGGTGCCCCCGACCGCGGCCTGTGGGACCCCACGCCCCCCGCGCGCCGTCGTCCTCGGAGCCGCACTCTGAGCCACTCCCGGAGCCGCTCCCGCCGCCCCCTGCCGCCCGCGCGCCCGCGCAGCCCCACGCCCCGCGCCGGCCGCCGCCGCGCCGCGCTCCCCGGGCCCCGCTACCGGCGCCCCGGTGCTGCACAATGCGCCGCGCGGCCCGGGCCCGTCACCCCGGGCAACCGGAGGACGCGGGACAGCGCGACGGGGGGCGAGGGCAGGGGCCCCGGCCCGGGTGAGCACGGGAACAACCGCCCTCCGCCCCTCCGCCCCTCCGCCCCTCCACCCTGGGATTCTAGACCAGCCCCGCGGAGTCCCGGACCTACCCTTCCTTCGGAACTCCTGACCGCCTCCCTACTCCAGACCTGCCCAGCCCTCCACCTCTGCACCCCGCCTTCGGCCGCCCCACCCCGACCCTAGCCTGCGCCCCCCCCAACCCCAGACTTCCCTCTCCACCCCAGCCCTGCTCTCGCCCCTCTGAGCTCCCTGCTTCTATCAGCACTGAACTGATACCCCCTTGCAGGGGTCCAGGCAGTGGAAGGGAGGAAGGGCGAGGTGCCCGAGGCTGGGGCCGGAATGGAACCGTCCGCGTCATCGGAAGGGGAGCAGAGAGGAGAATCTAGTCAGTATTGTTCTGCGCCCGCCGCCCTGGGTTTCCTGAAAGGGACCGCCGAGCTCAGGCTCGGGGAGGGGTCATCCGTCTGTTCTGTTGATCTGTCTGCCCGTCCTTATTCTGAAGTACCTGCTTTAATTCCAGGAGCCTCGTAATAAGTCTTAATATTTCTCTGACTTTGTTTTTTCAAGATGTGCTCAGGTTTTCTTGCATTTTTAGAATCAATTGTTAATATAAACCCCCCAACACACACACACACACACACACACACACACACACACACACACACACACACACACACACACATACGAGTCCTGCTGGGATTTTGTGATTCCATCGAATGTGTAGATCAGTTGGGGTGAGAACTAACATCTTAATATCCAGCCTTCTGACCATGAACAATAGCTCTTTCATTCTTGTCAGTTAGGTTCCCACTTTTAGTTACAGGTGTGCAAGACCTTTTGTTAGAATCACTCCCGGATAATCCATGCTTAACACTGTTGTAGGTGGCATTTTTGAGTTTCATTTTCTAATTGTCTCTAGTGTATAGAAATACAGTTGAATTCATTTTCCTGGCTTGGTGGTTGGTGACCTTGGTAAATACACTACTAACTCATATAATTAGATTTGTTACATACACAATCATCACCTGCAGATCTTTTCAGTCTTTGTACCTCTTATTTCCTTTTCTTGCGTTATTGCATGGGCTAGCACTTTTGAGTATAATGTTGAATAGATATGATATAGTGGACATCTTTTTTTGTTTCCACACTCAGGAGGAAAGTGCTCAGTGCTTCACCATGAAATATGATGTATAAGGTTTTTTTATTTTTTAAACATGATTTTTTTTTCACATTTCTTTGACTGTCAAGTTTTTTTTGGCAAATTTATCTAAAATATTAAATTTTCCTTTTAGAACCTAGTTTATAGTTATATAACAGAGGCCCTAAACTGATCCAGGTTCACCAGAATACCTTTCTGTAAGCCCTAATGGTTAATATTTTCCATATAAAATGTACAGGTATCTTTTAATTAAGTTGTCATTCACAAAAATTATAAATTAAACACCTATAAATTCTTGTTGCTATAAGTTTTAAAGGAAGTTCCCTTTATTCCTGGTTTACTGAGAGTTTTAAAACAAATAGTTATTACATTTTATCATATGTTTCTTCTGCATATTTTTTCCTTTAGTCTATCAAATGATTATGCTATGGATTTTCAAATATTAAACAAACTTTGTATCCCTAGAACAAATACCACATGGTCAAGTGTACTGTTTTATGTCACTGGATTTGATTTACAAATATTTTAAGATTTTTGTGTCTATTTTTATGAGCAAGATTGGCTTGTAATATTTCTTTCTTTTAAAAAGGTCCTTGTCAGATTTTGGTGTTAAATGCATGACCTCATAAAAAAATCTTGAAAAAGAAAAAAAAAAGAAAGGGTTGAAAAGGCTTTTCTACTTTCCTCTTTAGTGAAAGGGTTTATATGGGGGTTCTTTTGGGTTTTTTTTTTCTGAAATATTTGGACAGATTGACCTGTAATGCCATCTAGGCCTGGCTTCATTGTGGGAAACATTTTAAATATGGAGTTAATTTGTTTAACAGAAATAGGCCCATCTGGATTTTCTGTTTCTTTTATGTCACTTTTGATAAGCAGTGTCGTTTAAGGAAAATGTCCATTTCATATGAATTGCCAAATTATTGATATGTGGATGTTCATAATACCTTTTTTATTGAAGTATAGTTGATTTACAATGTTGTGTTCATTTCAGGTGTACAGCAAAGTGATTCAGCTATATATATATGCTTTTTCAGATTCTTTTCCATTATAGGTTATTACAAGATATTGTTCCCTGTGCTATACAGCAGGTCCTTGTTGTGTATTTATTTTGTAGATAGTAGTGTGTATCTGTTAATCCCAAACTCCTAATTTATTCCTCCCCCCCACCTTTCTCCTTTGGTAACCGTGAGTTTGTTTTCTATATCTGTGAATCTATTTCTGTTTTGTAAGTAAGTTCATTTGTATAATTTTTTTAGATTCCACATATAAGTGATATCAAATGATATTTGTCTTTCTCTACCTGACTTACTTCACTTAATATGATAATCTCTAGGTCCATCCATGTTGCTGCAAATGGCACTATTTCATTCTTTTTTGTGGCTGAGTAATATTTCATTGTATATGTATATATATGTATACCACATCTTCTTTATTCATTCATCTGTTGATGGACATTTAGGTCGCTTCCATGTCTTGGCTACTGTAAATAGTGCTGCTGTGAACATGGGGGTGCATGTACCTTTTCAAATTAGAGTTTTCGTCTTTTCCAGCTATACACCCAGGAGTGGGATTGCTAGATCATATGGTAACCCTATTTTTAGTTTTTTAAGCAACCTTCATTCTCTTCTCCATCGTGGCTACACCAATTTACATTCCCACCAACAGTGTAGGAGGGTTCCCTTTCCCCACACCCTTTCCAGCATTTATTATTTGTAGACTTTTATTTTTTTAATAAATAAATTTATTTATTTATTTATTTTTGGCTGTGTTGGGTCTTCGTTTCTGTGCGAGGGCTTTCTCTAGTCATGGCGAGTGGGGGCCACTCTTCATCGCGGTGCGCGGGCCTCTCACTGTCGTGGCCTCTCCTGTTGCAGAGCACAGGTTCCAGACGTGCAGGCTCAGTAGTTGTGGCTCACGGGCCCAGTTGCTCTGCGGCATGTGGGATTTTCCCAGACCAGGGATCGAACCCGTGTCCCCGGCACTGGCAGGCAGATTCTCAACCACTGCGCCACCAGGGAAGCCCCTATTTGTAGACTTTTTGATGGTGGCCATTCTGTCTGGTATGAGGTGATACCTCATTGTAGTTTTGATTTGCATTTTTCTAGTAAATAGTGATATTGAGCATCTTTTCATGTGCCTATTGCCATTTGTAAGTCTTCTTTGGAGAAATGTCTGTTTAGATCTTCTAAATCCCATTTTTTGATTGGGTTGTTTGTTTGTTTGATACTGAGCTGTTTATATATTTTGGAAATTAATCCCTTGTCAGTTGCATCGTTTGCAAATTTGTTCTTCCAGTCCATAGGTTGTCTTTTCATTTTGTTTATGGTTTCCTTTGCTGTGCAAAAGCTTTTAAGTTTAATTAGTTCCCATTTGTTTATTTTTGTTTTTATTTTCATTACTTTAGGAGATGGATCAAAAAAATATTGCTGCAATTTATGTCAAAGAGTGTTCTCCCTATGTTTTCCTCTAGGAGTTTTATCCAGTCTTACATTTAGGTCTTTAATCCATTTTGAGTTTATTTTTGTATATGGTGTTAGAGAATGTTCTAATTTCATTCTTTTACCTGTAGCTGTCCAGTTTTCCGAGCACCACTTATTGAAGAGGCTGTCTTTTCTCCATTGTATATCCTTGCCTCATAGATTGATTGACCATAAGTGCATGGGTTTATTTTTGGGCTCTCTATCCATTGATCTATATTTCTGTTTTTGTGCCAGTACCATACTGTTCTGATTACTGTAGCTTTGTAGTATAGTCTGAAGTCAGGGAGTGTGATGCCGCCAGCTCCATTCTTCTTTCTCAAGATTGTTTTGGCTATTCAGGGTCTTTTGTGTTTCCATACAAATTTTAAAATTATTTGTTCTAGTTTTGTGAAAAATGCCATTGGTAATTTGATAGGGATTGAATTGAATCTATAGATTGCTTTGGCTAGTGCGGTCATTTTAATATATTGATTCTTCCAATCCAAGAACACGGTATATCTTTTCATCTGTTTGTGTCATCTTCAGTTTCTTTCATCAGCATCTTATAGTTTTTGGAGTACAGGTTTTTTGCCTCCTTAGGTAGGTTTATCCCTAGGTATTTTATTCTTTTCAATGCAATGATAAATGGGATTGTTTTCTTAATTTCTCTTTCTGATCTTTTGTTGTTAGTATATAGAAATGCAGCATATTTCTGTATATTAATTTTGTATCCTACAACTTTATACTGAATTCACTGATGAGCTCTAGTAGTTTTCTGGTGGCATCTTTAGGATTTTCTATGTATAGTATCATGTCATCTGCAAACAGTGACAGTTTTACTTCTTCCTTTCCAATTAGGTTCCTTTTATTTCTTTCTCTTCTCTTACTGCTGTGGCTAGGACTTCCAAAATTATGTTGAGTAAAAGTGGTGAGAGTGAGCATTCTTGTCTTGTTCCTGATCTTAGAGGTAATACTTTTCACCACTGAGTATGATGTTAGCTGTGGGTTTGTCATATATGGACTTTATTATGTTGAGGTAGTTTCCCTCTAAACCTGCTTTCTGGGGAGTTTTCATCATAAATGATGCTGAATTTTGTCAAAAGCCTTTCCTTCATCTATTGAGATGATCACGTGGTTTTTATTCTTCAGTCTGTTAATGTGGTGTATCATGTTGACTGATTTGTGGGTACTGAAAAATCCTTGCATCCCTGGGATAAATCCCACTTGATCATGGTGTATGATCCTTTTAATGTATTGTTGGATTCAGTTTTCTGGTATTTTGTTGAGGATGTTTGCATCTATGTTCATCAGTGATATTGGCCTGTAATTTTCTTTTTTTGTGATATTTTTGTCTGGTTTTGGTATCAGGGTGATAGTGGCCTCATAGAATGAGTTTGTAAGTGTTTCTTCCTTTGCAGTTTTTTGAAATAGTTTCAGAAGGATAGGTGTTAACTCTTCTCTAAATGTTTTGTAGAATTTACCTGTGCAGCCATCTGGTCCTGGACTTTTGCTGGTTGGGAGTTTTAAAATTACTAATTCAATTTCAATACTGGTAGTTGGTCTGTTCATATTTTCTGTTTCTTCCTGGTTCAGTCTTGGGAGAGTGTACCTTTCTAAGAATTTGTCCATTTCTTCTAGGTTGTCCACTGTATTGTCATAGAGTTGCTTGCAGTAGTCTCTTATGATCCTTTATATTTCTGTGGTGTGGGTTGTAACTTCTCCTTTTTCATTTCTGATTTTATTGATTTGGGCCCTCTTCCTTTTCTTCTTGATGAGTGTAGCTAAAGATTTATAAATTTTGTTTACCTTTTCAAAGAACAAGATTTTAGTTTTATTGATCTTTTCCATTTTTTTTTTAGTCTCTATTTCATTTATTTCTGCTCTGATCTTTATGATTTCTTTCCTTCTACTAATTTTGGGTTTTCTTTGTTCTTCTTTTTCTAGTTGCTTTAGGTGTAAGATTAGGTTGTTTATTTGAGATTTTTCTTGTGCCCTGAGGTAGGATTGTATCGCTACAACTTCCCTCTTAGAACTGCTTTTGCTATGTCTGATAGAGTTTGGATTGTTGTGTTTCCATTTTTATTTGTCTCCAGATATTTTTTAATTTCCTCTTTGATTTCTTCAGTCACTCATTGGTTCTTTAGTAGCATATTGTTTACCCTCCACGTGTTTGTGTTTTTTGCAGGTTTTTTTCTTGTAGTTGATTTCTAGTCTCATAGTGTTGTGGTCAGTCTATTTAGAGGTTTATCAGTATGAAAAAAAATGTTTCAAAGATCCAACTTTTGGTTTTGCTAATTTTCTCTATAGTACATTTGTGGGTTTTTTAAAAAAATTATTTATTTTTAATTTTGGCTGTGTTGGGTCTTCATTGCTGCATGCAGGCTTTCTCTAGTTGAGGAGAGCGGGGGCTACTCTTCGTTGCAGTGCACAGGCTTCTCATTGCAGTGGCTTCTCTTGTTGTGGAGCACAGGCTCTAGGCACAGGCTCAGTAGTTGTGGCTCATGGGCTCTAGAGCGCAGGCTCAGTAGTTGTAGTGCACAGGCTTAGTTGCTCCGCAGCATGTGGGATCTTCCCGGACCAGGGATCGAACCTGTGTCCCCTGCATTGGTAGGCAGGTTCTTAACCACTGTACCACCAGGGAAGTCCCCCCAAAAACATTTTGTTAATGTCTCCTCTGGTAATATCTGGTATTGATAATTTGTTTGGGTTTGAATTCGCTGGTAGTTTTCTGGTGATTTCTTTGGGTTTGACTTTGAGGTGATCTTTCTAATATCTGAGATGGATGCTTCACTGACTGTCCTTAGCCTTTATTATTTTCCACTCTTTGCATCTACAGCTAAAAATCGCTTTATAAACAGAACCTAGCTACAAGATTCGATACTTGGTATTTTAACTCTCATTTAGTTAAGAAACATGCATTACTTTTTATCCTGATCTCCTCTTTGACGCGGGTTATTCAGAAGCACATTTGTGAAATGTGTGTTAGTCTCCTATTGTTACTTTGTCTTCTGATTAAACTCCCTGACTTCACGGCTCTGTGATCAGGGGACATGATCTATGTGGCTACTGTCCCTTTGAAATTGGTGAAGAACATCTCCGTGGTCAATTTTAATAAATGTTCCCTGTGTCCTGGAATGAGCAGGATGGCGGCCACTAAGCGAGGTGTTCTGTGTGCTCGTGAGGTGAGGGTTGGACAGTCACATTCAATCCTCATCCTCGCTGACCTTTGTGGTTGTGTCAGTGACTGAGGGCAGTGCCTGTCACTATCTGCAGCTGAGGCCACTTTGTCCTCCTGGTGGTCCTGCCAGCCCTGCTCTGGTTTGTAACTGACTTTGTCCAGAACTCCCCACGTGTAGAAGCCCTCAGATGCACCCTTGGTGTCTGCTTTGTTGGTTGAATGTATTGTATTCTTTTTCCCCCAGTCTAGGGTTTGCCTTCTCGTTTTCTTAGCTGAGGAGAACATTTCAATTTTGATAAAGTTTGATTTGCCCATTTTAGCTTCGATGGTCAGTGCTTTTGTGGAGCATCTCGGACTTGCTGCCTTGCCCGAGGCTCTGAGAGCCCCTCCCGGCTCCTGTGCACACTTTCACACTCGCGCCTGTGACTCACGTCTGGTTACCATGTGTCCCCAGGTGGGGCTAGGGCTCCCCTCTCCGTGTGGACGGGCCGCTGCTGCAGCCCCACCCCCGCTCAGGGCCTCGGGGCTCTCCCTTGCCTGCATCAGTTGGCTCCGTGGATGTGGGTCTCTGGGGTCCACGGGGTGGAGGGAGCTGCAGGAGGAGCAGCTGGGTGAGTGGCCGGGGTGTCCACTGCCTGTCTGCCCACCTGGGATGCTCTTTGGACGTCCAGGGACCGTGGGTCCAGGAGGCGTCAGGAGGTCGGATGGTCTGCCGGGGTGTGTACGCTGCAGGAGCATCCGCCCCGTGGAATTCAAACCACCATCTGGGATGAGATGGCCCAGGGTGGGCGGGGAGGCGAAGCACAGATGTCTGAGGTCTGGGCCTGGGCCCGGCCACAGTTAGGGCATGGGGAGAGAGAAGGGGCGGCAGTGAGGGAGGGAGAGCGGGGCTCAGGGCAGCAGGGGCTGGCCGGCTGAGTGTCCAGCGCTGGCAGAGGCCAGGACGCAGGGAGTGACCATGGGATTGGCCTGTGCGTGTGTGACCTTGGCCCGAGCTTGTCTGTGGTGGAGCCAGCAGACAGGCTGTGGAGAGAGGAGAGCCGAGAGGTGGAGGAGGGAGTGGGCAGGGTGCAGGGACGAGAGTTTTCATTTTAACGTATATATGGACGCTGCTACACTTGCTGTGTGCTGATGGGAGTCTGGTGGCCAGGGTCCAGAGAGGAGCCCAGAGGGGCTGGCGGCCGGAAGGCTGGCCCAGGCAGAGGCTGAGGGCTGACCGAGCGCCATGGGGGTCTGGACATGGGGATTAGGCTGGTGTCTCCTGAGTCTGAATGTCACTTGTTTGCTCTTTCCTTTGCCTTGATGTCTGTTTCTCTTTTGTAGAATTAAAACGAGGAATTTCCCAAGACTTGATTTCTTCCCCCAAATTAGACATATACAAAATAGCAAGACAATTAACGGACACGGCAATCAAGGTAAATGCTCTTTGGGGCTCAGTGGGAGGGGTACTTTTTAAGAACAGAAATTCGTTTTGGAATTTGGAGAGTGAGTTCGTTGCCTCTGATGCCCTCCCCCCCAGGTGAGGCAACCCCCGCAGTCCTGGCCCCCGCGTGGAGGCTTCTGCCAGAGTTACTTTATGTTTCAGCTGTACTTTTGAAATAGGTAATGCTTTCAAAATTCAAAAAACGCAGACACATACACGGTAAAAATCTCTCCTGCAGCCATGCAGGCGTGTGACTGCAGCTGTGGACACACATCCCAGACAAGGGACAGACTCCTAGTGACTCACAGACCCCCTCCCATCCACTCCCCCCGCCCCAGGCCCCCGGGTGACACGGTGAGGACACTTGCATGTGAGAGAGGTTTGTGCCCAGGAGAGGAACTCTGGGGCTCGAGTGGGGCAGCTGGCATACCCACCCACTTCCCCAAGGGGGAGGCCTACCTTTCACCAGAACGGGAGAATTTGGGGGAGATAAAGAAGGACAAGCATTCTTCAAATGGGGGCAGATGGCTCCACGGCTACCACTTTGAGAACATGATCCTCTGTCCTTATCACACGTTCGCGTTGCTCAGGCCGGGACAGTGGGGAAGCACTGACAAATCCAACACACATTAACACGTGGAAATGTGCTCATTCCCGTAACTTTCTTCTGAAGCACAGCACACACGTGCGAGTGTACAGATCATAAATGCACAGCTCAGGCTGTGATGGGCTGGATGTACCTGGAGAGAGAAGCACAGCACAGGTGACGTATGTAATCAGCATCAACCCCTGCAGACACGACAGAGCACCTCTGCCCCCTTGGAAGCTGCCTCCCGCCCTGGTTATTCCCCAATCCTGGCAACCACGGACGTGCTTTCTGTGCTTCCTATCATGGTCCTTTCTGGGACTTCATATAAGTAGAATTTAATTTTCAGATTTTCTTCTGAGGCCTTAAAACATATAAACATTCAGGGCTACAAACATCCCTCTAAGTACCGCTTTAGCTGCATTTCAAAAGATTTCATTTTGTAGTGTTTTTGATGAGATTCAGTTCAAAGTATTTTATAATTCATATTATTGCTTTTCATTGATTGTGTGTTACTTAAAACTATAGTTCTTAATTTCTAAACTGGCAGCTATTTTTCTAGTTATTTTGTTATTGGTTTCTAGTTTGATTGCCTGTGGTTGAGAATGTAATGGGTACAATGTTATTCCATTGAAATGTGTTCAGACCGGCTTTATACCCAGAATTTTGTTAATTTATATAAAAGTTGATGTAGAGTGCTATATTCACAGCCATCAGGGTAGAGCTTGTTATTTGCGTTGTTGAAGTCTTCTAGCCTTATTGAAATTTTTGGTCTCTGTGTTCTCTAATTTACTGAGAGAAGCATGTTAAATATCCTATTGTAATTGTGGATTTGTCTACTTTGTGTTTCTGCCAGTTTTTGCTCTGTATAATTTATAGCCGTCTGTCTTAATGGGTGCAAATATATCTTTCTGGTGAATTGAATGTTTTCTTTAAACTATGGGATGATTTTCTTTACTTTAGTGATGTTTATTTGTCCCAAAGGCTATTCTGTCTCATATACAGATCCTTTTATTTTTTATCTATCTGTAGGGTTGTGCTTTTGATTTTCTCCTGTAAACAACATAGATTTAGATTTAAAAAAGATATAGTCTGGCACTCTTTACCTTTTAACTGGAGCATTTTGTGCATTTATCTATAATTTAACACTGGTATATTCCCACCGTGTTTCATTCATTTGGTTTGTGCTGTCTGCTCAGTTTTCCTCTCCTTTCATGCTTCCTTGTGGACTGATTACTTTTTATTATTCCATTTTCCCTCTCTTATGTCAGAAATCTTGTACTCTTTTTTGTTCTTTTGTAGTTGCCTTATGTATTGTACTGTGCTGACTTATTAAAGTTAATCAGATTTTCTGAAGTCGTTCAGTTCGACTTCAGTTAAGGAGAGGATTGGGGGCAGCTGGGAGGTCTTGCTGGAGCTGCAGGGCACTGACATTCCTGCTGTTTTCATACTCCCTACCCGCCTCTCCTCACAGCGGCCCCTGTCATGGTGCACGGCCCTGTCGAGGGTGAGGCCAGGCTTCGGACTGAGGTTCTGATTAGAAGGGGGCTTGGAGGTCTTTCATGTGGGCACTGGGACTTGAGCTCTCAGAGTCTGGCCACAAGCCCACACGTTCTTGGCATGTGTTCCCAGTCCTCCCACTGGGACCCGTGTTAGCTACCAATGCTGCTTGACAAATCACCATGAATTTAGCTGCTTAAACACACCACGTATTATCTCCTGTGGGCCAGGGGTCCAGGCTGGGTCCTCTGCTCAGTGTCTGTCAAGGGTGAGATGAAGCATCAGCCAGGTGGGGTCTCATCTGAAGGCTCAACAGGGGAAGCTTCCAATCTTCCTCAGCTTGTTGGCAGAATTAATTTCCTTGTGGCACCTTCTTCAAAGCCAGCAGTGGAGAGAGACAGTCTCTGCTGTTTTCAATCTCTGACTTGAGAGGATCCTGGACCCTCTTTTAAGCGGCACACCTGATTAGGTCAGGCCCACTCAGGATAATCTGTCTTTCAAATTCAGAGTCTAATTAGGGACCCTAGTGAGTTTGAGCCGCCTCCCCTTGCTGCCCTGGCCTCCTCTCCTGCTCTCACAAGCTAATGAGGCCCTAAGCTCATGAGGCCCTAAGCTCACTGCTGACCATACCCCTGTTCCCTGACCCTGCCCTGCAGCTGCCGCCCTCTGACCCTGTCCAACGGATGTGTCCAGGCTGTGTCCTCAGCAGCATGGGCCCTGGGGCTCCAGCATGACCATCACTCTCCTGCCCACTGTCCCTCGGCTGGGAAGGCAGAGGACGCTAGCTACCAACTCCCTGCCTGGCCCCTGGCAGCTGGGCTCATTCTCACAGTGATGGGCAGAGTCCCCAGCTCCCCTGGTGCTGGCCCTGGGCAGTTCGCACTGCCCCTCCAGCCATTGGTGGGCATTTGTTCCCCCCTCTCCTCTCAAACCTCGGGCAGCTCCCCCACCCCAGGCGTGAGGGACGGTCACCTTTGCAGAGAAAAGAAAGCCACAGAGCACAGGCCCTCGGGCCCTGTCCTGCATCCCACCTTTCAGACCTGGAGCTGCCCTGAGCTGGGGTCTGAGCCTCAGGAAGCACCGGGGTCCTGGCTGTGCTGTGCCTCTTGGCCTCCACGTTTGGGGCAGCAGGCACACACGCGGCGGAGTGGGCCTGCCCGGGGGCTGCCCGGCCCCAACCCGTCGGCCATGCCAACACTCCTGGGTGGTCTTCTCGGAGCAGGACACGGGCGTCTCCCCGCCGGTGCAGCCGGCGTCATCCTGATAGTAGACGCCTCTTACAGAGACAAAATTAACTCGTTTTCAATTATTTCATTCCAAATACACTCTTGCAATTCAAGGAAAAGAAGATCTTCTCCATCTACGGACACTACCCGGTGATCCGGGCCGCCCTGCGGAGGAAGGGCTGGGTGGAGAAGAGGTTCCGCTTTCTGCCCAAGGTTGTTCCGAGTGTCGAAGACGAAGGGGAAGGAGCGCCAGGTAGAGTATCGGAGGCGTCTTGTGTTTCGGTGTGAGACGTTTGTGTGTATGTCACGAGGACCCAGACGTGAGTCGATTCTGCGGGTCCTGGGCTGTGGCCTCAACCCTGGGGAAGGAGTCACCGCCTGGCCCCCGCCCCAGGCGTCCAGGCCCTGGCGAGCCCTTTCAAACCCGGGTACTGGTCACTTCTTGGTGTCCCACCGTCCATGCCCAGACCTCCTCCTGTGCCTGGATGGTGTCCATCGTCCTTTAGCGGCCTGGCCCTGGCTGTCCCTCCTCTGGCCCCAGCTCCCGCGTGGTCACTGCTTGGCCCCCTGCAGTGCCCGCTGCACCCAGCCCCTGGTCACTGGTCCTCCCTGACCCCCCCCCACGTGCCTGCCCCCTGCTCTGCAGAGTCTGCATCCTCTTGGCTCCAAGGTCTGCGCTGGGCCCCGTCCCACACGGTGCTTGAGACCCAGCTCACGGCCCTGCCCACGTCCCAGGTCCCCGACCCTGGCACGGCCCCTGGCGGGGGTGCCACGCGGTGGACTCCCGAGCCTGACTCGACCCTGCTCCTTTCGGGACCCACGGGGGCACCTGCTCCGCGCTGGGCCCTGTCAGTGGGCCCGGCTGTGGTCACGCCTTCCGGCCATGATGCACTGACATCTCCTGTGTGTTGTGTTTGCAGAAAACAAACGTGCTGAAGGCAAAGGAAATCAAGAAGTGGCTTTGGAGAAAACAGACGACATCCACGATGTGATGGTAGGTCCCCGTGGGCTCCGGAGGGGCCTTAGCTGACATTTACCTGCCTTTGTGCTGCGTCCTGTTGGGGGGAGATGTGGCAAAGCCACGGTCACGCCCTGCCTCGAGGACATGCATGCGTGTGCATGTGTGTGCACGTGTGTGCGTCCGTGTGCCCCGTGTCTCTGAGTGTCCACGTGTGTGCCTCCACGTGTGAGCAGGCAAGCTGGGCCTGTCGTCTGCGGAAACCCCGTGGGACAGGCTCAGAACGGCCCTCAGGCGGCGACGGCGGAGGCGGAGTCTGCGGGACACAGCGCCTGCCTGCGGGGCGGGGCAGCCGCCACAGGGCCCGGCTCCCGGGCCGCGATGCTCCCTGCTGGCCGGTCAGCCGTCAGGGACGGGCTCTGCAGCGCTGAGCTGCCCCGGGAGGGCTCTGCTGGCCGGTAACAGAGGGTCACTGCGACTCAGGGGAGGGGAGAAAGTTAAAACGAGACCAAACAGCGTGCACCGCGAGCAAGCGTGACGCGTTGACCGCACTGAAGAGCTCCTGTCTCTCATGTGACCCCATGAACAGAACGGAAAGACGAGCCACTCAGGGAGGTACTTGCAGGGCTTACGAGTTAAAAGATCTGATACTCAGAACGTGCGACGCGCTCACACGTCAGGAGCAGATGACGATCAAAGAGAAACGGGCAAGGACCCGACAGGCCGGGGAGCCCATCACTGCAAGTTCCCAGAGCCGATTCCTTTCTGTGAAAGTCGGCCGTGAGGCTGGGGGGGGGGGGGGGCGCCCGCGGGTAGGGGGTGAGGGGAGTCGGCGGGGGTGGGTCCAGGGGGCCGGGCCTGTGCGGGAGCGTCAGCTCTGGACGGAAGGCCGTTTCTCACCCCGGGCGCCCGGGTGGCCACCAAGCCGCTGTCTAAACTTCCGTGTACGACGGTTCATCACACACTGTGACAAATGACAGCGGCTCTCCTGGGCCCCTGCATCCTGAAGGTGCAGGGGCAGCGGAGGAGCTTGTGTCCCGGGGGCCAGGGAGGGGGACTCTCCCAGGTCCACACATGGTGTGTCCCTGCGGCCGGCGTGGGCACCCACGGGGGGCGCAGCTCAGACCCCACTCGGGGCCCCTGCAGCCCAGAGCCAGAAGCCCCACACCCCCGTGCCATCGGAAGCCCCATGTGGTAGCTGCTCCCATGTGAGCCCGCGGGAGACCCTCGAGGAACGTGCGAGGCCGCAGTCAGGATGGGAGAGTCACAGAAATCACACACCGCTTCTCACCTAAACCCCGGTTCCTTTAGTCCCGGCGTGTCCCATTGTCAGAGACGTGAGCCTTGGGGGCTGGGTGTGGATAAAGGTTTTTTCTTGCCAGTCCAGGTTGGTAAAAAATGAAACACCATACTTCCTCTGGACAATCAAAAGGGACATCATTGACTATCACAGTCTGAGCTGCGACCAGATGCTGAATCACTACGGGAAGACGGCGTCCTTCACCACCAAGGTGAGTGGGAGGGCTGGGGGCGCAGGTGGGGCAGCACCCTGCCTCCTGAAATGCCAGCACCTCCAGGGCTGGGAGAGCCACACGGGGACTGGTTCCCTGGGGGCTCCTCTCCAGGACTGGAGCCTCCTGCTGGCCTGGCCCGGCGTCAGTGTCCAGAGCCGCTCAGAGCTGCTGCCCGCAAACCGCCCCCCCCAGAGCCCCTGTGCCCCTCGCCCTGTGTCCCTGGGTGGCCCCAAGGCCACAGAAGCACTGTCCTCTGGGCGCACAGGCCAAGCCCAAGACAGGGCAGGTGACGGCTGCCACCGCAGCCTGACCCAGGCTCTGGGCCCTGGAGGGGCTCTGGATCCCAGGGGGGCCGGACCACCCTCACCTGCACTGTGACTTCCAACTGCAGGGGGGCATTGCCACACGGGCACTTCCTGCCCTCACCCCCTTTCAGCCACCAGCCCCATTTACCCTGAAGGCTGAGGTTAGGGGCGGGGCCAGCCCGGGACGGACAGGCCTGTGTGTACCCCCTGGGAGAGACAGGATAAAGGGGCTTCCCTGGCAACAAGGGCACCGTCCCCTAAACCCTCAAGGGTGACAGAGGGGCAGGGACGAAGTGCACGGCTGCCCCCGGAGCTCCCTGTAGGGCTCTGGCCCCCCACGCATCCTCGCCAGGCCTTGGGCCGCTGGTATCCTTCCGGGTGTGGACGGTGCCTGCGGACGGCCCAGTGGGGCCGGGCTCCCCGCAAAGACCCCCGGGTGGGCCTGGCACCAATGCTCCCAGCAGCCGACAGGGGCTACGTTTCCCGGGCACGTGGCACTTCTCTTCAAAAGCGTTGAGGAGTGGCCCCGGGCCTCTTTAACGAGCAGTGCGGCGTCCAGGGGGCAGAGCGGGGGCTGGGGGCGGGGGGCGGGGGGCGGCTGCGATGTAGACCCGTGAGCTCTCGCCTCCACCGCTCCTGGGCCTGAGCCCCAGCCCTTCGGGGACCAGGAGGTGAATGCAGCGCCTTCCGCTCTGGGGGCCCCCAGACGGCCCCGCCCGCCCTTGGGCCTGCCGTGCCTGCCACCGGCCAGAGGGTAAGCCCGAGGCCCCGGCCTGCACGTCGGGTCACGCGGCTGCTCGGCCAGCTGGCCGGGGGGTGGAGGGGCCGGGGGGCTGGGGAGGGGCCGCTCCAGGAGGTGCCCTCCCAGGAGCCCACTGGAGCCGGTGCTGCCCAGCCAGCCTGCGGGCACTGAGACTGGTCCGAGCTGGCCCGGCGCGTGGCCGGCGGGCCTGACGTGCCGCTGTCTCTGGAGATCGGGCTGTGCGTGAGCCTGCGGAGCCTGCCGTGGTATGTCCAGGCCGACCCCGCCTCCTTCTTCCCACGCTGCTACGGCCTCTGCACCGAGAGCGAGAAGCAGGAGTTCCTGGGTGAGTGGCTGGCGGCCCGGCCGAGGCGCCTGGCGTTGAGCGCTGGGCCAGGAAACCCGCGGGGCCTCTTTCTGGCCCACCTTCCTGCAGGAGGGGCCCCAGGGCTGGGGGTGGGGGTGGGGTGATGGGGGAGGGCCCAGTCCCATCCCAGCACCTGGGAGAGGCCAGCGTGGGGTTGGTGCTGGGCCCGGGTCTGGGTGCCTGGGGCACACGGGGACGACGGGCTCTGGGCTGGGGACAAAGGCTGGTCCCTGGTCCAATCTGCCTGGAGGCACAGGAGAGAGAAGGAGAAGGTCAGGGCAGGCAGGGAGGGGGTCGTTCGGGGGGGGCCCGTGTTTCCTGAGCGCCCATCTGGGGGGCTGTAGAGAGCGGCATCTGCCCAGCACCCCTGCCCTGTGCCCTGACCCCAGGCCGGGGCTCCCAGGAGCCAATGGCCGGATGCAGGGCAAGGCAGGGTCGGGGGCAGGGCAGAGGTGAGAAGTGCAGTGGGGGCAGGACCATGAGCGGGGATCTCGCAAGATGGGGCACTGGGTGGAGACCCAGAGGCGAGGGAGGCTGAGGGCAGCTGGCGGGGAGCTCCAGGCCAGCCCTGGAGCAGGCAGTGTGCCCGCACGTGCTCGGGCAGAGGGGCTGGTGATCTCAGGAGCATTTGTTCTGATGGACGGAGGAGGGTGGGTGAGGGGCTGCGTGGGGGGCTCAGGTTCTGGATATTTCCAGGGCAGCAGTAGCTGCCAGGCAGGTGGATGCCCGGTGGGGTGGCCTCAGCTGAGGTGGGGAAGGAGCAGGTTTGGGAGAGAAGTTGCTGGAATATCCAGCAACTTGGGGTGGGGAGCAGCCTCGCCTCCCAGGCCCCTCACGGAGGCGAGGCTCCCCTGGCCGCTGCCCCTGGCATGTGACAGGTGCTCAGAGGCAGCCTGGCCCCAAGCCTGGGTCTGGGGGACCCTGAGCTGCCTCTGCGCTGGTGGATACAGCAGGGCCCCCAGCCACCCACAGTTAGAGCGGTGGGAGCCAACAAACATGTCCAGGAAGGTCCGGAGGGGCTCGTGTGATGGGGAGGGTCCCGGTGCTGTCAGCAGGGGGCTCTTCTAGAAGGATCCCTCTGTGCAGGGCTGAGGACACGGGGGCAGGGAGAGGTGGTGACAGTGCCCACAGACCGTGGCCCTGGGGGTGCAGGAGAGGGGCAGGGAACGGGGTGCGTGGATTCTGCCTCTGGGCCTGTAGGCAGGGTGGATGTGCAGCTGGGGTGGAGGTCCTGGGGTGGATGAGACTCCCCTCCGCAGAGGAGGGAGGATGAGTGTGGAGGTGGAGGGTGTGGGCAGGGCGGGGCAGTGGGGGAGCACCCGGCCCCCGGAGGGCTCTGAGGCAGGAGTGAGGCCCGCACACGCAGTGGGATGCCCGGGCTGGGAATGGCTGGCGCTGGCTGAGCTCCCGTCCCCAGCGCAGGCAGGGGGGCGAGGCCTTGGTGTCCTTTCAGACGACTTCCAGCGCACGGTGGCCTCCAGCATCCTCAAGTGGGTGGTCAGCCAGCAGAACTGCAGCAGGAGCACACCCAAGGGCTGGAGGGAGAAGGCCGGTGACAGTGACCCCAGCAACAGGCAAGGTGTGTGCCGCCTTGGCATGGCCGAGGCCGTGCCACCCCGGGAGGACAGTGGCAGGAGGGGCCATGGAGCTGTGCATCCAGGGCGGGGCTGCAGCTCTGCCCCGACCCCCAGTCTCTTCCAGCAGAATCCCACGGGAATGGCGCTCCTGGGTCGTGTAGGGAGTCATGGGCCACCGTGGGTTTAGGCCTACAAGACCCAAATACGTCCTTTTTGTTGTTACTCACTTTCATAGAACAGTTTTAGGTTCACAGCAAAGTTGAGCAGGAGGTATAGAGTTGTCCTGTGTACCCTCTGCGCTTTCCTCCCCTGTATCAACATCCTCCTCCAGACGGTGCATTTGTTGTAAGTGATGGACCTACACTCACACATCATCATCACCCAGACTCCACAGTTTACATCACGGTTCCCTCTTGGTTTGGACAAATGTAAAATGAATGACATGTATCCACTGATATAGTATCTTTCAGAGTAGTTTCACTGCCCTAAAAATCCTCTGTGCTCAGCCTGTTCATTCCTCCTTCCCCCCAACACCTTATCTTTTTATTGTCGCCACAGCTTTGCCTTTTCCAAAATGTCATACAGTTGGAATCATACGGTATATATGATTCAGACAGGCTTCTTTCACTTACTAATGTGCATTTAAGGTCCCTCCATGTCTTTTCATGACTTGATAGCTCATTTCTCTTTAGCACTGAGTAACATTCCACTGTCTGGATGGAACAGAGTTTGTTCATCCAGTCACCTGTTGAAGGACATCTTGGGTGCTTTCAAGTCTTGGCAGTTATGATTAAAGCTGCATACAGGCTTTTGTGCAGCTGTAAGTTTTCAACTCACTTGGTAAATACCAAGGATCACGACTGCTGGATAATATGGCAAGAGTATGTTTAGTTTGGTAAGAAACTGCCAAACTGTGTTCCAAAGTGATTGCTACACCAGTTTATGTTCCCACCAGCAATGATGAGAGTTCCTGTTGCTCCGCATCCTGGTGAGCATTTGGTGACGTCAGTGCTCTGGATCTTGGCTGTCCTAATAGGTGTGTAGTGGTATCTCACTGTTGTTTTAATTTTCATTCCCCTGACAATATACGATGTTAAACACCTTTTAATATACTTATTTGCCATCTGTATATATTCTTTGGTGAGAAGTCTGTTCAGCTTCCCTCCAGTTTTAAATTGGGGTGTTTGTTTTTTTGTTGAGTTTTAAGGGTTCTTTGCATATTTTGGATACCAGTACTTTCTTGTATGTGTCTTTTGCAAATATTTTCTCCAACTTTACAGCTTGTTTTCTAATTCTGTTGATGATGTCTTCCACATAGCAGAAGTTTTAAATTTCAGTGAAGTCCAACTTATCAATTATTTTTTTCATGGATTGTGCCTTTGGTGTTGTATCTAAAAAGTCATCATCATACCCAAGTTCATCTTGGTTTTCTCCTGTTATCTTCTAGGAGTTTTATAGCTTTGTGTTTCAACTTAGGTCTATGATCCATTTTCAGTTAATTTCTATGAAGGGTGTAAGGTCTGTATCTAGATTCATTTTTTTTTTTTTTGCATGCAGATATCCATTTGTTCCAGCACCATTTGTTTGAAAAGACTATCTTTGCTCCATTGTATTGCCTTTGTGCCTTTGTCAAAGATCAGTTGACTATATTTGTGTGGGTCTATTTCTGGGCTCTCTATTCCACTGATCTATTTGTCTCTTTTTCACCAATACCACACTATCTTGATTATTGTAGATTTTTTGTAAAGCTCAAATTTAGATAGTGTCAATCTTCCAACTTTGTTCTTCTCCTTCAACATTGCATTGGCTATTCTGGATTTTTTGTTTCTCCATATAAACTTTAGAATCAGTTGGTCAATATCCACAAAATAACTTGCTGGGATTTTGCCTGGGATTGCTTTGAATCTATAGATCAAGTTGGGAAGAACTGACATGTTGACAATGAGTCTTTTCTATTCATGACCACAGAATACCTCTCCATTAATTTGTTCTTCTTTGATTTAATTAACCAGAGTTTTGTACTTTTCTTCATATAGATCTTGTACATATTTTGTTAGATTTATTTAATTATGTATTTATTTCATATTTGGAGTGCTAATGTAATGGTATTTTGTTTTTAATTTCAAATTCCAATTATTAATTGCTGGTGTATAGGAAAGTGATTGACTATAATGACTT
The DNA here is from genome assembly GCF_949987535.1 of Balaenoptera acutorostrata. Classification (NCBI taxonomy): domain Eukaryota; kingdom Metazoa; phylum Chordata; class Mammalia; order Artiodactyla; family Balaenopteridae; genus Balaenoptera; species Balaenoptera acutorostrata. The sequence continues at coordinate 734,682 of NC_080074.1, forward strand.
ACTAGTTCCAGAAGTTTTTTGTTCTTAATTCTTTCAGATTTTCTACATAGACAATCATGTCATCTTTGAATAAAAACACTTTTATTTCTTCTTTCCCAATTTGTATACTTTTCATTTTCTTGTCTTGTTGCATTAGCTAGGATTTCCAGTGTGATGTTGAAAAGGAGTGGTGAGAAAGGACATCCTTGCTTTGCTCCTGATTTTAGTAGGAAAGACTCTAGTTTCTCACCATTGAGTATAATGTTAGCTGTAGGTTTTTTGTAGATATTCTTTATCAAGTTGAGGAAGTTCCTCTCTATTCCTAGTTTGCTGAGAGTTTTTATCATAAGTGGGTGCTGAATTTTGTCAAATGCTTTTTCTGCATCTATTGATATGATCATGTAATATTTCTTCTTTAGCCTGTTGGTATGATGGATTACATTAATTGATTCTTGAATGCGGAACCAGTTTTGCATACCCGGGATAAATGTGACTTGGTCATGGTGTATAATTCTTTTTGTAAATTGTTAGATTTGATTTGCAAATATTTTGTTGAGGATTTTTCAAATATGTTCATGAGAGATTTTGGTCAATAGTTTTCTTTTCTTGTGATACCATTGTCTGGTTTTGGTATTAGGGTAATGCTGGCCACAGAGAATGAGTCACAAAGTATTCCCTCTGCCTCTATCATCTGAAGGAGATTGTAGAGAATTGGTATACATTTTTCTTTAAATGTTTGGTAGAATTCACCTGTGAATCCATCTAGGACTGGTGCCTTCTGTTTTGGAAAGTTATTAACCATTGATTCGATTTCTTTAATAGATATAGGACTATTCCGATTGTCTGTTTCTTCTTCTGTGAGCTTTGGCAGATTGTATATTTCAAAGAATCAGTCCATTTCACCTAGATTATAAAATTCGTTGGCATAAAGTTGTTCATAGTATTCTTTTATTATCCTTTTAATGTCCATGAGATCTGTAGTGATGTCTCCTCTTAGTTTTATGATATTAGTAATTTATGTCATCTATCTTTTTTTGTTTTTAGTTAACCTAACTACAGGCTTATTAATTTTATTGATGTGTTCAAAGAACCAGCTTTTGGTTTCACTTATTTTCTCTATTGATTTCCCGTTTTCAATTTCATTTATTTCTGGTTTAAGTTTGTTTTTTTTCTAATTTATTTATTTTATTTATTTAGTTTTGGCTGTGTTGGGTCTTTGTTGCTGCGCGTGGGCTTTCTCTAGTTGCGGCGAGTGGGGGCTACTCTTCGTTGCGGTGCACAGGCTTCTCACTGCAGTGGCTTCTCTTGTTGCGGAGCACGGGCTCTAAGCATGCGAGCTTCAGTAGTTGCGGCATGTGGGCTCAATAGTTGTGGCTCACGGGCTCTAGAGCACAGGCTCAGTAGTTGCGGCACACGGACTTAGTTGCTCCGCGGCATGTGGGATCTTCCTGGACCAGGGATTGAACCCATGTCCCCTGCATTGGAAGGTGGTGGATTCTCAACCACTGCGCCACCAGGGAAGTCCCTGGTCTAAGTTTTATTATTTATTTTCTTCTGTTTATTTTGAGTTTGATTTGTTCTTCTTTTTCTGGCTTCCTAAGATAAAAGCTTAGACAATTAGTTTCAGATCTTTCTTCATTTCTAATATATGCATTCAATGCTATAAATTCCCCTCTAAGCACTGCTTTCATTGCATCCCACAAATTTTGATAAATTGTATTTTTATTTTCATTCAGTTCTAAATATTTAAAATTTTTCTTGGGATTCTTTTCATTGACTCATGTGTTATTAGACGTACGTTGTTTAATCTCCACATACTTGAGGATTTTTCCAGCTATCTGTACCTTTTGATTTCTAGTTTAATCCATTGTGGTCTGAGAGCATATATTTTATGATTTCTATTCTTTTACATTTGTTAAGGTGTGTTTTATGGCCCCAAAGTGGTCTATTTTGGGAACTGTTCCAAATGAGCTTGAGAAGAATGTGTATTGTGCTGTTGTTGGATGAAGTACTGTATAGATGTCCATTATATCCAGTTGATTGATGGTGCTATTGAGTTCACCTACGTCCTTATGGACTTTCTGCCTGCTGGATCTATCCATTTCTGAGAGAGGGGTGTTGAAGTCTCCAACTCTCATAGAGGTCATCTATTTCTCCCTGAAGTTCTATCAGTTTGTGCCTCATGTATTTTGATGCTCTGTTGTTAGGCACATACATGTTAAGTATTGCTATGTCTTCTTGTTGTATTGACCCCTTCATCATTATGTAACATTCTCTTTATCCCTGATAGTTTTCCTTGCTCTGAAGTCTGTTCTGTCTGAAATTAATATAGATACTCCTGCTTTTCTTTATTAGTGTTAGCATGGTATATTTCTCTCCATCCCTTTGCTTTTAATCTATATGTGTCTTTATCTACAGTGGAATTCTTGTTGAAAACATACTGTTGGGTCTTATTGCTTGATCACTGTATAATCTCTTTTAATTGATACATTTAATCATTGACATTTAAAGTGATTATTGATATGGTTGGAGTAACAGCTACCATATTTATTACTGTTTTCTATTCGTTGCCCTTGTCCTTTGTTCCTATTTTTTTTCTACTCTTTTTCTGCTTCTTGTGGTTTTTATTGAGCATTTTGTATGATTTCATTTTCTTTCTTTTCCTAGCATAGCAGATATATATAGATATATATAAATTTTTTTAGTGGTTGTCCTATAGTTTGCAATATACATTTACAATGAATCGAACTGCATTTTCAAGTAACATTGACCACTTTACAGTAATGGGAATATTTTATAAGAAAATGTTCCTAATTTCTTCCTCCTGTGCCCTGTATCTTTGCTGTCATTTATTTCACTTATCCATAAGCTATAATCTGTATACATTTTTGCTATTTTTATTTTTAATAATAATTATTAAATTATTATGTTCTGTCAGATCAATTAAGGATTAAAAAAGTAAAGTTTTAATTTTCCCTTTATTTATTCCTTCTCTAATGCTCTTCCTTTCTTTATGTGGATCTGTTTCTGATTTATGCCATTATTTTTCTCTCCTAAGGACTTCTTTCTTTTAACATTTCTTGCAAGCCAAGTCTACTGGCAAAAAAATCCCCTCTTTTTTTTTTTTTTTTTTGTCTGATACAGTGCTCTGTAGTCCTGTGATCAGGTCTCAGTCTTTGGTGAGCCTGTACCCTTGGACTGTGAACTTCACCACTGCTTCTCCTTTTTTACCCCTTTGGTGGGACAGGATGGCTAGAGGTGGTGGAGCGTTGATTAGGCCCTGATAAAACCCTGGCAGGTCACACTCTGGTGACTGTTTCTCCTGAGGGCAGCCTTGTTAAGAACAGAGTGTTCCTTTCCTCCTCTCCCTGCCAGAAACACAAGGGGATTTTCCTCCAATCCTCACTGTGACCCCCAGGTCAAGCTCTTGGAGGTAAAACTGACAAAAGTATGGGGCCCCTAAAAATGACCCCTGGGGTCTCTAACTCTCAGGGTTGTCCACGCTGAGCCTCCCGCAATCCGTCCATTGCAGCAGGTGGGTTTCCTTCCCTGGTGCTGGCTCCCACAGAGGTTTCTGCTCTGGTGACTCTCTGTACCTGCCCATCCGTCTCTCCAATTTGGGGCAGGCTTTTGCCTTGTGACCTCAGTTCTCTGACAGATCTAAGAACAGCTGGCGATTTTCCGGTCTGTTCAGCTTTTCACCTGCTGTTAGGGTGGAGTGGCAACTTCCAGGCTCCTTACATGCTGGACACCAGAAGTGAATTTTCACTTTAAAATGGTTATTTTTATATTTTGTGAATTTCACCTCAGCACATTTAAGAAATGCATGTTGTAATCTCCGCAGCAACCGCAAAGCTCGAGCGCTTTCTCCCGGGTCCGTTCTCGCTGGCGGCCGCTGGGTCCATCAGGGCTGCCATCTAAGTGGCTGTGCCTGGGGCTTGTGCAGGTGTCCCCATACACCTTCCAAGCAGCCTTGTTCTGCAGGCTCCTGCCCCATAGCCCCACGACAGGGTTCAGCTCTCACCCCGTCTCCGCATCCAGCCTGGGGACCGCTGGCTTTGTGTGGGGGGCAGGCCGCCACATGAGGTGGGGGCCAGATGCATGAGGTCTGCCTTCACCTGGGCGGGGGCCTCCCTGTGTTCAGTGCTCCCCAGACCAACAGCGATCTTGGCTCACGGGCTCCAGAAGGAGAGGGTGCTGCGTGGGAGGTCGGATGCGCAGAGCCACAAAGCCCACACAGGCTGGGCCTCTGAGAAGTGCCAGATGTACAGGGAGGTGTTCCTCCCAGCCTCCCGCAGGGCCGGCAGGCATCACTGCAGGGCTGTCCACAAACACCTGTTCTTTTCTCACTGAGGACCAAGTATGTGCTCAGAAGCAGAGGTTTTGTGGAGAGCTCATCAGAAGTGCTGTTTCATTCCCACCCGAGGGGCTGAGAGTCTAGTCGGAGGGTGGGGGGCACGGTGCAGTGGGGGGGCAGCTTCGGGAGGGGAAAGGTTACCTGCCCAGACCCAGGTGTGGCATCCAGGGCGGCTGCCCAGAGAAGCGAGAGCCCTCACCGTGAGGCCCTGAGGCACAGACAGGTGGGGTGGCCTTTGCCTGCGCCCCCAGTCGTACCACTGCATGGGGGCGGGTGGTGGCCCAGGCTCCACGTGCTTGTCCTTGGGTTTCAGTTCCTGAGAGCGCGGGATCGAGGCTCACAGGCCTCTCAGGGCAGCTGGTGGACGTCGCGTGCAGGGTGTGCGAGGCCTACCTGGGGCGGCTGGAGCACAGGGACATCGACCTCTCTGAAGACGCCGCCAAGGACCTCACGGAGGACGAGTGGCAGGACCTGACCCAGCAGTACTACACGCTCCTTCAGTAAGACGCCTGGTCGGCGCCCTCTGGGGCCTGCCCGAGGCTCGCGTTACCCAGAGGACGCCGGGTGGACTTTAGGGGTTGTCTGGGGACGTTGGCCCCTGGGACGTCTGGGGCGCCTGTCTGGCAGTTGGGGTGCCTTTTTGGGTGCCTGCCCAGGCCCCTGTTGGCTGAGAAGAGGATGACACGGCCGGGCGACCCTGTGGCACCTTGCGCACCCTGCGTGTCCTTTGCGTCATTTGTGGCCACAGCCGCCGTGGGCGTCCCCTTTGTGGCCAGGCCGCCTGGCTGGCTCTGGGTGGTCGGGACTAGCGGGGCCGTTGCTCGGCCCAGGCCTCCTGACTCCACGACCTTCAATTGCCCCTCACTCCCCGGGGGCCCTCTGCGGAGGGCTGCGACCTTTCACAGTGGCCGACGGCGCGGAGCTGGGGCAGAGGCGGGCCAGCAGCCGCGCCGGGAGCAGCTCTCCGCCGAGGGAACAAGGCAGCAAAGCTGGAGCCCTTGTTTTGGAGGGTCTGCCTGCAGCCCACACGCCCCATCCCAGGGTCGTTTCTGTTGTTCTACTCCTTTCCTTCTTTGGATCAAGTATCTTCTTTTTTATTGGATGTAAATACAGTAAAGGGCATGCCACGTGCTGATGGTATTTCTCCAGGTGGATGAAAGTCTGCATGTGTGCTCACGGTGTAGCCACCGCCCAGACCAAGACAAAGGACATTCCCAGCCCCCCAGCCCCCCTGGTAACCCCTCCCAGGCAGGACCCCACCGAGGTCACACCTCCTCTGATTCCCACCACCTCCACCAATGTTGCTGTGGAATTTCACGTTCATGGAATCCTACAGGCCGGGCTGTCTCATTTGTGACTTCTGCTCGACACAAGACCTGTGAGATTTATCCAAGTTGGTGCAGAAGCTCATTCTTTTCTGTTGCTGTGCGGAATCCCGTCCTTTCAATAGACCACAGAGCCCTTACTCCTTCCGCTGTGGATGGGCAGGTGGGACACCGCCAGTTTTGAACAATTCCCAAAGTGGCTGTGCAGCTTCGTAAGCCAGCCGTGACACGTGTCCACGCGCCCCGCTCCCCGCGCCGTGGACAGCCCTCGGCATTGTCACACTTCTTCATTTTCCCTTCTTCGTCGTCTCATTGTGGTCTTAGTTTGCGTTTCTCTGATGGCCGATGGTGATGAACATAGTTTCATATGCTTACTGGCCATTTGGCTATGTTCTCTCGTGAAGTGCTTATTCAAATCTTTTGATCATTAAAGAGAAAGAGGTTGGTTCTCTGTTTATAAAGTTGATTTCTAAGAGTTCTCTACATATTCGTCACCAAGTCCTTTGTTGGAGATGTGCATTAAGCGTACCTTCTCCCAGTGCATGACTTGTCTTTTTACCTTTCAATGGAATTTCTTGATGAGGTCCACTGTTTTCATTTTTTCCCTATTATGGTAGGTCCTTTAGAGTCCTGGTTAAGAAACCTTTGACTATTCAAGGTCATGAAGATGTTCCCCTATGATTTCTTCTACATGCTTTACTGTATTTCCATTCACTTTTAGCTTTTCATGACTAATTAATCTTAACTTGTGTGTAAGATAAGAGATAAGGATCAAGGTTCTTTTTTTGTATACAGATAGTCACTGTAAATAAAAAATAAACATGCATTTTGGCGGAACTTGCTTTCAGCCCTGATCAGCACTGATCTGTTTTGGTAACTGTTTCATGTACACTTGAATACAATGCATATCTGCATTGCTAGGTGGTGTGTTATTAAAAATGTCAGTTAAGTCAAGTTAGTTATTCAAATCTATATCCTTACTGATTATTTTGCCTGCTTGTTCTCTGAGATACTGAGAGAGCCTAGTTAAAATCTCCAACTGTATTTGAGGTATTAATAGACGTAAAGAGGGTATTTCATAAGAAAGGAATCCAATCAAAGGAATCAAAACAATCTGGACTTGGATGTAGTGAATACTGCATCAGAATATATAAAACAATCACAGAATTAAAAAGAGAAATAGAAATGCAACTGATTTTTGCGTGGTGACTTTGTATTCTGCTACTTTGCTGAATTCATTTATTAGCTGTTCAATTTGGGGGAAAAGTTTGAGAAGGACTTGTATTAGCTCTTCTTTAAATGTTTGGTAGATTTCACCAGTAAAGCCATCACATCTAGGGCATTTCTTTGCTGGGAGAGTTTTGATTACTGATTCAAGCCCCTTAGTTGTTATAGGTCCATTCGTATTTTCTGTGTCCTCATGATTTAGTCTTGGTAGGTTTTGTGTTTCTGGAAATTTGTGTATTTCATCTAAGTTATCCAGTTTGTTGGTGTACAACTGTCCATAGTACTCTCTTATAATCTTTTTTAATTTTTGTAAAATCAGTAGTAATGTCCCTAATATCATTTTTGATTTTAGTAATTTGAGTATTCTCTGTTTTTTCCTTAGTCCATCTAGCTAAAAGTTCACCTACTTTGTTGATCTTTTCAATGAACCAACTTTTGGTTTTATTCATTTCCTCTATTGTTTTTCTATTTTGTTTAATTCTGCTCTAATCTTTATTATTTCCTTCCTCCTGCTAGCCTTGGGTTTAGTTTGTTCTTCTTCTTTTTCTAGTTTCTTAAGCTGTAAAGTTAGGTTATTGACTTGAGATTTTTCTCATTTTTTAATGTAAGCCTTTATAGCTCTACATCTTCCCCTTGGTACTGTTTTCACTACATCCCATAAGTTTTGACATGTTGTGTTTTAATTTTCATTTATCTCTAAGTATTTTCTTTTTTTTTTTAAATATTTTATTTATTTATTTATTTATTTATGGCTGTGTTGGGTCTTCGTCTCTGTGTGAGGGCTTTCTCCAGTTGCGGCAAGTGGGGGCCACTCTTCATCGCGGTGCGCGGGCCTCTCACCATCGCGGCCTCTCCTGTTGCGGAGCACAGGCTCCAGACGCGCAGGCTCAGTAGTTGTGGCTCATGGGCCTAGTTGCTGCGCGGCATGTGGGATCCCCCCAGACCAGGGCTCGAACCCGTGTCCCCTGCATTGGCAGGCAGACTCTCAACCACTGCGCCACCAGGGAAGCCCTCTTTTTTCCTTAAAATTTATTTATTTATTTTTGGCTGCACTGGGTCTTCGTTGCAGTGCACGGGCTTCTCATTGCAGTGGCCTGTCTTGTCACGTAGCAGGGGCTCTAGGCACACGGGCTTCAGTAGTTGTGGATGCGGGCTCAGTAGTTGTGGCTCTCAGGCTCCAGAACGCAGGCTCAGTAATTGTGGCGCACGGGCTTAGTTGCTTCGCGGCATGTGGGATCTTCCCAGACCAGGGCTTGAACCCATGTCCCCTGCATTGGCAGGTGGATTCTTAACCACTGCACCACCAGGGAAGTCCTTACATTCATTTTTAAAAGATAGTTTCACTGGAATAAAATTCTAGCTTTGCAGAGGTTTTTGTTGCTTTTGCATTTTAAGATATTATTCTATCATCTTCTGGCTTTCATAACTTTTATTTACAAATCACCTGTAGTATTGTTTCTGTTCTTTGAAGGTAGTGTCTTTTTATCTGGGTGCTTTAAGATCTTTTTATCTTTGGTTTTCAGCAGTTTTGTTACAATGCTTTTAGGAGCAGTTTTCTTTGTATTTATCCTGCTTCGGGTTTGTGGGACTTATTTTATCTGTTAGTTGGAGCTTCCCATCAAATTTGGAAAATTCTTGGCCATTAATTTTTCCGATATTGCCTCTGCCCCATTCTTTCTCTAACTTCTGTCTGGGATTTCAATTACACATATGTTAGACTGTGTCCCTCATGTCTCTTACACTGGTCTCATCTCTCATCATCATCATGACAGTCTTTCTAATATCTTTGAGTCTAACTCTAAACTATATATTCTCTTCCACTGACCTTGCTATCTTTTACCTTAGTAATAGTACTGTACATTTTAAATTACTGTATATTTATGATTTAATTCATGGTAGAAATAGTCCATTCTCTTTACTCTCTTTTCCAGAAATTTTCTATTTATTCTCACGTATGAATTCTTCTAGATTCATTGCCCTGGTAACTAGTGCAGTTTATCATCTTTTCGTGTTTATTAGCCGTGTGGATATCCTCTTTTGTGAATTCACTATTCAGGTTTCTTGCCCATCCTTCTATTGTCTCCCATTCTGTGGATTTTTTTCATTCTCTTAAAGATGTGTTTTGATAGAGTGAAAATCTTTAGTCATCATAGAGTCCAATTATCTTAGTTTCTCTTCATCATTGATGTTTTATAATACTATTCAAAAAGTCCTTGCTGTTTCCAAGTCATGAATTTATACTCCTATGTTTTCTTCTAAAATAATCATTATTTTACCTTTCACATATTTTTACACATGCCCGTTTGGAGTTGATTTTCATGTATGGTGTTTGGTAGGTATCAAGATGTATTTTTCCATATGAATATTGGAAATGACTTATAATTTATTGAAAAGTATTTCTTTTCCCACTGTATGGCCTTGTCATAAATCAGAGTAGCATTAATGTAATTGAAATGGAACTAACCCCTTGATCAGCAGACAGTCTGGCCTATTCACAGCAGGACAGTCTTTGCCACCATAAACCTTCGTAATCGTACAGGAGGAATCCAATTTTTTCCACTTCTTCCAGTTCAACTTTTAAAATACATTTATTGAGCTATAATTGGAATGCCATAGACTCCATTAATTGTAAATGTACAATTCAATGATTTTTAGTAAATTCACAAAGTTGTATAAAACCACAATCCAGTATTAGGACATGTCCATCACCCCATAAAATTCCCTTGTTCCCATCTTCAGTCACTCTTTGTTCACAGCCCCAGTCCTTTCCAGCCACTAATCTTTTTCTGTCTCTATGGGTTGTATTTTCTGGTTTTTAATAATACTGAGTCTTCCAATCCATAGATATAGAATGTTTCTCCACTTGTTTAGGACTTTTAAAATGTGTATCAACAATATTTTATAGTTTTCAGAGTTCAAAATTTATACTTCTCTTGCTAAATTTATTCCTGTATGTTTTATTTTTAATACTATTATGAATGGAATTAATTTCTTAATTTTAATTTTAGGATTTTTGTTGGTAGCGTATAGGAATGCAATTGATTTTTGTATATTGATCTTGTAACTGTGACTTTTGCTGAACTCACTTATTAGTTCTAATAGTTTGCAGTGTGTGTGTGTGTGTGTGTGTGTGTGTGTGTGTTCCTTAGAATTTTCTACATACAGGGTATGTCATTGTAGAAAACAATTTTATTTCTTCATTTCCAGTCTTGAGTTCCAGGAACTCAAGATTGGTCTAACATTCGGTGGCATATTCTTCAACCTTAAAAGGAAGGAAGTTCTGTCAAATGCTACAACGTGGATGGACCTTGAGAACATTATAATGCGTGAAATAAGCCAGACACAAAAAGATAAATAATGTATGATTCCACTCATATGAGGTACTCAGAGTCATCAAAATTACAGAGACAGAAAGTAGAATGGTGGTTGCCAGGGGCGAGGAGTTAATGGGTACAGAGTTTCAGTTTACAAGATGATGGTGGTGATGTTTGCACAACGTGAGTGTACTTAATGCCACTAAACTGTACACTTAAAAATATTTAAGGTAGTAAATTTAATGTTATATGTATTTTACCACAATAACATTTTTGGAAAAAAAAGTAAATTGGTAAATTTCATCATGTTTACAGAATAAAGAAGAAAAACTGTATTAGCATCTCAATAGATGCAAAACACTGATGGAATTCAATGTGTCCATGTTAAATTTTGTTGTTGTTTTTAGCAAACTAGGAAAAGAAAGAAACCTCCTTAATTTGATAAAGTTTATCTACAAAAATCCTAAAGCTAATATATTTCTTAATGGTTATGAACTGAAAGTGTTCCCCTAGAAATCAGAATGAAACAAAAATTCCCACTATCATGACGTCTAGTCAGTATTGACTGAACAATCTGTTGAGTTTAATAGTACAAGAAAAAGAAAGAAAAGACATAAAACTCTTTACTTACTGATGACCTAATTGTGCATATAGAAAATTTTAACAATCATAAAGGAAGTATCATAATTAAGTCAGTTTAGCAAGGTCACTAGGTACCAGGTCAATATACAAAAGTCCACTGTATTTCTGTGTACTGTAACAATCATAAAATGAAATTTTAAAAATGAAATTTATAATAACATCAAAACCCTACAAATATCCAGAAAAAATATAACAAAATACAAGGAAAACCCTAAACTGAAAATTATAAAATTATACAGAGAAAGACCCAATAAGTATGTGTATGTGTTGTGTGTGTATGTGTGTGGTGTGTTTATGTGTGTGTATGTGTGTGTGTATAAAACCACATTCATGAATTAGAAGACTCAGTGGTATAGAGATGTTTGTTTTTCCCAAACTAATCTGTAGATTCATTGTAATCCCCATCAAAATCCACGCAGGGATTTTTTTGGTGGTGGGGGATGGGAGGAGCTGACAAACTGATTCTGAAATTTATTTGGAAATATAAATGATTTATGAAAAACCAAGACAACCTTGATCAAGAAAAATGAAATTAGAGGACTTATGCTCCATATTTGAAGACAAACTGTAAATCTACAATAATTAAGACAGTGTGGTTTTGGGATAAGGTAGGTAAATAGGCAATGTCACTGGAGAGTCTAGACATAGCTCCTCACATGTCTGAGCACTTATGATCAAGGTGCCACTGCAGTTCAGTGAGGAAGGGTTAGTCTCTCCACTAAATGGTGCTTGAGCAATTAGTATCCTTATAAAAAGAAAGTGTACCTTGAATCCTGACTCACAAATACACAATAATTAATGTGAGATGTGGCATGTGATATGTGAAAGTTTAAAAAATAATAAAACGTTGGAGTGTATCTTCATGATGACAAGGAAGGCAAAGATGTCTTAAATAGTTCTCTAAAAGCACTAATCATAATTTAAAAGTTGATAAATTGTACTTTATTGACATTAAGAACTCTGTTTATCAAGAAACACTACAAAGAGAATGAAAAGACAAGCCACAAACTGGAGGAACATATTTACAACACGTATATCCAACAGAGGTCTCGGATCTAGGATCTTTAAAGAACGCCCATAAATCAGTAAGAGAAATAATCCCATTGGAAATGTCACATAAGAAGACAGCAAGTGGCCAATCAGCACATGAAGAGACACTTAGCATCAATGAATTCATAATTCAAGGGTGAATTAAAACCATAGAGACGCCACTGCACACCCACAAGAACGGCTGAAAGGTCAGCCGAGATGTGGAGCGGCTGGAGCCTTAATCTGCTGTTGGGGCGGGGGGGCGGGGGTGTCAGGAAATCGGTGCAGCCTGTCTAGAAAACCTCAGGCGTTCCGTATAAATTGAGGCATCTACATACCCTATGACCCAGCTCTGCCGTGCTTGGGGCGTTTGTCCAAGAGAAATGAAAACACATCTGCAGAGGGTCTTCATTCATAATCTGGAAACCACCAACGGTGTGAAGAACTTGCTGCTGATGCCTGCAACGCCACACGTGGCTCTCCACGTCGTTCTGTTGACTGAACGAGCCACTGGTGTGAAGTTCAGTGCCAGGAGGCGTCCACACAGGGGTGGGGAGAACAGGTCAGAGACAGAGGGGTCTGGCCGACATGGTCTCCAGGGCAACATTTTGAGGGGTTGGCAGTGTTTGCATCTGGACCCGGGTGGCACCTGCCTGAGAGTACCTGTGCGAGAATGGTCAGCTCCCCAGCAGGGCTGCGCCCTTGGCTCGAAGTCCCAGGTGTAACCAGGGGTGGCAGCAGCAGACCCCGCAAGGGCCGCAGTGGCACCTTCCGAGCTAGGGAGCTCGTTAGGGAACCAGAGGGTGGTTAGCTCGGTCTGTCCCCGTTCCTTCCTTGTTGAGGCGCCCGGGGTCCCCACGCGGGGTGTGCGTGTCGTCAGGACCAGAAGGGCAGGTGCTGTGTCCCTTTCTTTCTTATCATCAGCATCTGGGGGGAGAGTGCTTGTTCTCTGGCGATTATGGGGGTGTCTGGGACTGGGAGCTTGGCCAGGCCTCCACCTTAGGCTGGGGTCCCGCCTCCTCCATCCGTCCTCTGCCCCCAGGGGGAAGCGACAGTTTTCCTATTGTGATGCACAAACTCACAGGGGACTCCATCCTGCCTGGATGCCACTGCGAGGGGCTGAGGCCTCGTTCTGAGCCCCAGGGCTTGGACGCCCTGGGGAGACCGTGGGGACCCTTCCCCGAGGGAAGATCAACCCCTGTCTTCTTTCTGAGCCCAAGTGGAGATTGCGTTTGCTGGTCTCCTGGGCAGCTCTGCCCCTGGCCATCAGGCTGGGCTCTCGGGGACCTGCCTCATTTTGCACGGCATCCGGGCCGGTCTCTGCTGCCGGACGGGAGGGTTACAGACAGCTCGGGACTCACACCTGCTTCCGCCAGGTCCTGTCTTCTCCCTGGGGTCAGGTAGAGCGTGTGCACCACCAAGGTGGGCCAGGGGGCTCCGGGGGCTCCCCTTCTGTGTGTCCTGTTAGAACCAGGGGGCGAGGCCCTGTCTGACCCGTCACCCACGTTCCCTGCACCAAAGGGGGCTCCTGCTTTCTCACGCCCCAAACTCGGCTCCTCGGTATGGGGGCCTCTCCCCCACCGTCGGGGACCCCACTCATCGCTTCTCCCTCCCTGTTGCCCCCCCTTCCCAGCAGGGTGGGCACAACACTGTGCACAGACGTCCGTGTCCCAGAAAGCTTCTTCCCCACGCCAGGGCCATCCCCGCAGGTGGTGGCAGGTGGCCTCGGAGCCCAGCACAGTGTCCTCTGCTGCAGTCCCCCCTCGCGTGGGGTTGCGATGCGGCCCGGGGGTGGGTTTCCTGGTCCCAGGCTTCAGGGATGCACCAGCAACCGAGCTCTGAACCCGTCCAGACAGCTATGCCGTCTGCCTGCCTTATTCCCTTAAGTTATGGTGGCTTCCTGGGGCGGCCCCATGGCCAATCTGGCAGTCAAGCCCACGGGACACTAAGCTGGCATCCAGCCTGCGTGAGCTGCAGGACCCTAGGTGCTGCCAGCGTGGGCAGCTCGGCTTTCCCACACGGGCCTGCAAGGGCCACCCTGACGTGGGTCCGGAACAAGGACCCTGGCCTTCATCTCCCGGCACCTTTTCTGGGCCCAGGCACAGCGCCCCAGGGTGTCCTCAAATCGGGGGTCCCCACGACCCTACAGGCCACGTTCCCGGGCACCCGTCGGGCGGGCAGCAGGATGCTCTGCGCCTGCCCCTCACCCTTTCCTCGGGCGGCCACTTGCTGGCACCTGGGCACCGCCCTCGGAGTCTCACGGGCTTTCTGGATCTTGCTTTGTAGCGGCGAGGCGTTCATCTCCAATTCAAGAAACTACTTTTCGCAGTGCCAAGCTCTGCTGAACAAAATCACCTCTGTGAACCCTCAGACGGAGATCGACGGGCTCCGGAACATCTGGATCGTAAAGCCCGCGGCCAAGTCCCGGGGCCGAGGTAAGTCCCGAGCTGGGCGCCCTGCGGGGACAGCCAGCCGTGGCAGCGGGGGCGGGGCTGGGCGCCAGGCTCCCTGGGGGGCTCAGGACTCGCGGGTCCCGGGGAGCAGGCGTCCCAGTGACCCTGGTCTTCATGGCTGCTGTTCCAAGTTTTGCTAAGTAATTAGGATTAATTAGGAAGTTCCATCTCTAGTCCTCAGTTAGACTGTCTGTAGTTTTCTTTTTCGTTTTTGCTCGCTCGCCAGCTGCGGCAACGGAATGAGGACTCCGCATCCCGCAGCAGGGGGGCCTGGGCCCAGGGTGGTTATAAAACCCCCAGAGGCACTGGCCTCCTGCAGGCACGTCCTGAGTGCCCTGTGAGCTCTGTCCCTGGTGACCCCGGCTCAGGTTTTCTACTTCCCCTTGCGTCACGGCTGTGACCGTGCCCTCTTCTTTATTCCTAATGGTGAATACTGTGGGTTCTTCATTTAAAAACAGGATTTCAAGGTGATTTTCCAATCTTATGAGTGTTTCCAAAGAACCAACTTTTGGTTGCATTTTTTCAGTTTTCCTGTGAGGGATTGTTCCCTCTTGGTGCTGACTTAAATGCTAAGCTTATTTATTCCCCAAACATCCTTGTGCAACCGTAGAAGCTTTCAGGCTATGGAAATGTCCTCCTAATACAGCCATCCCTGCATCCTCTTGTTTATATATATGATGTTCTCTTTTCCCTGAGTATCTAAATAGACCTTACCTTTTGTTTGCGTATTCTATTTGCCCCTTGAGTTATTTGAGGGGTTTTATTGTTGCTGTAAATTCATAAGTGGTTACTTTTTTTGTGATTTTTTAAAAAGCTTTATTAATTTGTGACATTCCTGCATTCGGTCCTGGATATCCTGCATTCAGGATGTCCTGAAACATTCTCTTTCCTGAGCTTCTGCCTGCTCTCAGCAAGCACCTTCCCGGGCTGGGCCAGTGTCCCTCCCTGGGCTCTCTCCTGAGCCCAGACCTTCCACCCACTGCCGACACCGCATCCCCGGGGACGCTCCACAGGCACCTCAAACCCACCTGTTCAAAACCGAGTGCACGCCATTGTGCCTGGTCACTGGCTGTGCTCCCACCGCCTGGCCCCCAACCCAGTGCCCCCGTCTGCTCTTGGCCCAGGGATTTGCAGCTTCGTCCTGGACTTTGGTCTCAAGATGGCAAGGTCTCCACTTGCTGTAACTGAAGAGCGGCGGGTCCTGTGTTTTGTGAGGAAAGCTCCCTTGTGCCCCGTGCTGTCACTGCCCCTGGGCCTCGCAAGTGGCACCCCCCCACCCCGTGCCGGCCAGGAGAGCCAGACCGCCCCACATCTCGGCCTCTCCTCACGCTTGTCCATCGCAGGTTGGCAGGGAGGATGGCGAGTCCCTCCACCATCTTGTGACACAGTTCAGGCTTCCGGGGTGTCACGGCAGAGAAAGAGAGGGCTGGGGGGGGGGGGTTCTGTCGGTGACATTAAATGCTGCAGCCCAGGGAAATGCACGTCACTTTGGCTCAGATGTCACTGGTCACCACCAGTCACACGGCTTAACTTTGGGGCATGCAAACCCTCCTGCAAAGTGGAGGGGTGCAGACGTGGGGGAAGAGTCGTGCACCCCAACCCCGCCCTGTTCACCCCCACTTGTCCAGTCACCCTGGGTGTGAGGCCTCACCAGCCCTTGGAGCCGCCCATCACGCCGCCTGCTGGTTTCCTGAGGCTGCAGAGCCCGCCTTGCTTCCCTGCTCCCCCCATACCCGGGCCAGTGCTCAGCTCGCGGGCTGCCTCTTCACGGGGCCTCTGTCCCCATCCCCGACCTTCCCCGTTCTCAGTCCTCTCGGGAGCCCCGCGGTCGGCCTTGTGGTGGGCGAGCCTGGAGGGCTGCCCTGGCTGTGGCCTCGACCCCGAGGGCAGGGTTTTTCCCGCGCAGCCCCCCAGCGCCGGACGGCAGGCGTTGTTCTGGGGCTGGGGGCTGAGCGGTGGCCTCTTGCAGACATAGTGTGCATGAACCACGTGGAAGAGATCCTGGA
This sequence comes from Balaenoptera acutorostrata, assembly GCF_949987535.1. Taxonomy (NCBI): domain Eukaryota; kingdom Metazoa; phylum Chordata; class Mammalia; order Artiodactyla; family Balaenopteridae; genus Balaenoptera; species Balaenoptera acutorostrata. The sequence continues at coordinate 751,014 of NC_080074.1, forward strand.
GCTGGTGGCTACAGACCAAGCCCCCGCCAAGCACCACGAGTGGGTAGTGCAGAAGTACATCGAGACGCCGCTGCTCGTCTACGACACCAAGTTTGACACCCGGCAGTGGGTCCTGGTCACCGACTGGAATGCGCTGGCCATCTGGTTCCACAAGGAGAGCCACGTGCGCTTTTCGGCGCAGCGCCTCTCCCTCCACAGTCTGGACGGGTCAGCGGGGGTCAGCTAGGTGCCTTCGAGGGTGGGCTCCCACCAGCACCTGGGGTGCGAGGCAGGTCTCGTGTGCCCGGCGGGGTGCTGCGTCGGGCTCGGGCCTGGGGAGGCTACTCGACCTCCCTCTGCGAGGGGCGGGCCCAGGCCCCCTGCCCACCAGAGCCAGTGCCTTGCGCCCCCATGGGCTGTGCATCTTCTCCAGAAAATCCTAAAAGCGCCGTCTGCCGTGTGCTCGTGGGCACCAGGCACCCTCTGCGGTGGGTGCCGCTGCCCCTCCGCGGGGGAGGCTGAGTGGCCGGCCGTGCCCCTCCGCTGACCACACGGGCTGGGCTCGGGGTGCAGCCCTGCTCGCTCTCTCGGTCCCCTCAGCATGTGGAGGGAGGGGACAGTTAGGGCTCCTTTGGGAGGCTCCTGGGGACCAGCCCCTCAAATCCTGCAGTAGATCCTGCAGGCCCTTCACTTTGCGAGCCCCCAGAGCCGTGGGGTGGAGATCCTGCAGGCGGGGAAGCTGCTAGAGTGTCTGAGGAGGTGGGAGGGCGGCTCTCCGACGAGGCAGACTGTGGGACGTGAGGGTGGCCTGAGGGGTCCTCTGAGGATGACCCCAGCCGTGCGGGGTTAGGAGGGGCCAAGACGATGCAAGCAGTACCTGATACAGGGTGCAGGGGTTGCCGGGCAGCAGCTCAGACCTGCAGGAGTGGGTGCTGTGGGGTGGGTGAACCCAGGCCCACCAGGGTCCCAGAGCGGGCAGGCCGGGTGTGTGTCAGGGCGAGAGCCCACCAGCGAAGTCTTGGGAACGTGCCATTCTCTTGAGAGAATAGCTGCCGCCTCTCTTTCCAAATGGAGGGCCTCCGTGGCTCTGCTTTGTGACCACACGCGGGGTGCCCGGCTGGGTGCCTAGGCATCTTGGCGGGGGCTACAGGAGAGCCCGTCAGTATCACGAGGACTGAAGGTTGCTCAACAGAGACCTTGAGGGGGGTCACTGTGCTCAAGCTGGGGGCTGTGACCACACCTGGGGTCACACCTGGCAGGTGACACCTGGAGTCACACCTGGCAGGAGCAGGCAGCTGGGACAAGTCCTGGCCGGCAGCTCAAGGAGCACATTTGTCCCCACCAGGCCAGGAGGGCCTGGAGGAGGGGTCCTGGGCTGACGGGGCAGTGAGAAGCCCACGGAGCCCCTTCCAGCCTGCCCGGCCCTGCCAAGCTGTGAGCTGTGTGCCTGGCAGGTCTCTTAGCCTCTCTGAGCCATTCCTCCATCCGGGACCATAACCCTCTCCCCAGGCTGACGGGAGATTCTCCGAAATTGTTTCTGAACTGTGTCAGCTCCCAGCACTGTTTTCAGCTTCCAAAACTCCTCCGTGTGCCTGTATCTTGTTTCTTGTATCTGTCTTACGGGGGAGTACAGCTCCCTCGTGGTCACAGGGGCGGTATCACCACCCAGAACAAGATGGCAAATCCCCAGGCCCACGGACACGTTTAAATGAAAATGACTTTGAACAGGACCCATGTATTTTATAATCTCCTAGTAGATGCTATTCAATTTAAATCCTGTTTAGAACAATGCCAGAGTATAAACGAATTAATTGTAAATTTCACTTAGCCAATCTTTCTCGCCTTGGGGGGCTCCGGCTCTCCTCCAGGGACAGGTGGGGAAACAGGCTCAGAGGGTGGTACTTGCTGGAGGCCCCTAGTTGGTGGCCCCGGGCTGGCTGGCTTCTGCCCTGCCCTCCCCTCCCCACCCCATGGTGGTCCCAGGCCGGATGGGAGGGCCGTCCTGAGGTTGCCTAGGAGGATTAGGAGGATAGGGAACCCGTCAGAACCTCTCCTGTTGCGGCGGCGGTGCGCCGGGGTCAGGGCCCGCGGGGGCAGGGTCTCGGGGGCGGAGCCTCGGGGCGGGGTCTGGGCGGGGCCTCAGGGTGGGGTCCCGGGGCGCCCGCTGGGAGGAGAGAAGCCTGCGCGCCCGCCCCCGCCCCTGACGGCGGCCTTGCCTCGCAGCGCCATCCACCTGTGCAACAACTCCATCCAGAAGCACCTGAAGAACGACAAGGACCGGAGCCCCCTGCTGCCGGGTCACAACATGTGGACCAGCACCCGGTTCCGGGAGTACCTGCAGAGGAGGGGCCGCGGGGCCGTGTGGGGCAGCGTCATCTACCCGTCCATGAAGAGGGCCATCACCAACACCATGAAGGTGGCCCAGGACCACGTAGACCCGCGGAAGAACAGCTTCGAGCTGTACGGCGCCGACTTCATCCTCGGGCGCGACTTCAAGCCCTGGCTGATCGAGATCAACTCTAGCCCCACCATGCACGCGTCCACGCCGGTCACGGCCCAGCTCTGCGCGCAGGTGCAGGAGGACACCATCAAGGTGGTGGTGGACCGCAAGGTCGACCGAAACTGCGACGTCGGCAACTTCGAGCTGCTGTGGAGACAGGTGAGGGGGCGGGGCGTCCCTCTCCCGCCGGCCACCTCGGGGTGGCCCCTCCCCACGCCCCGGGGGGTCTCACCCAGCTGGCCTTTGCCGTCCAGCTTTCCAGTCTCTCCTCCCCAGCCAACCCCAAATCTGTGACCACCAGGCAGGGGGCCCTCTGGCTGGGCTGGCGGGATGTCCGTGGCCTCCAGGCCCCTCTAGGCTGTTCCTTTTCCGACCTGCAGTGTCCTCCGTCCTCCTGGGGTGAAGATCCAGCCTTCCTTCAGGGGTCTTTCCGGGGGCGTGCTCCCCCAGGAGCCCTCCTGCAGGCCAGGCAGCAAAACCCTGCAACCTGGCCCCCCTGGAGGGGGCACCCAGTGGGCAGTCCAGCCATCGGGAAGTGTGGCCGGGGCTTCTCCCTGAGGCCTTACACCTGACCGGCAGGCCAGGAAAGGGCCAGCCAGCACCCCTCACCTCATCCTTCCCTCCCCAGCCTGCAGTGGAGCTGCCCCCCTTCCCGGGGTCCGACCTCTTCGTGGAAGGGGTGGGTGTGGGGAAAGCCAAGAAGCAGATGCCGCCCATCTCCAACTTTGACTTTGCATCTCCACTCTTGGACGTTCATCCACTAAGAGAGAGGTGCCCCTCGGCCATGCCAGGCCTGGCTCCGGGACCCCCACGAATGGCTCTCCAGCAAGACTTGAAACTGAAAGACGAAAAGGTACTTCCTTGCACCTTGCCTGTGCCCTTAAAGAGGCTGGCGGAGAGAAGTGCTAAAGTAAAGTGCGGCCACAGGGAGCCTGGCGGGAAGATAGAGCCCCCCACCTGTACCTTTCAGCGCCTAGACAATAAGGCCCTGAGCTCTGCTCTCGCCAAGGCCGAATCAGACAAACACTTGGATCCAAACTTATTAAATGTGCACCCGCTGCCGTCCCTTCTTCCGAGCGTGAAGACAGCGGAGAGCGCTCAGTTTCAGCCGCCCAGACCGTCAGGTAACAGCGCCGTGCTTGTGCCCGTCTGAGCCCCGGGTCTGCTTGGGGCTACCTGCTCTGCGTCCTCTAGGGCGGGGCGGGGCCTCTGGTCCAGGCACCGGCCTGAGCTCAGAGCAGGGTTCAGGGCGCCCTGGCCCCATCCTGGTCCCGGCCAGTTGGCGGGATAGTGGGGGGCCTGCTGAGCGCTGGGTCCCCTGCACAGGACCAGGGGGGTGACAGCCTTCGTGTCTCTCCCCTGTGGGGTGTGGCGCCAATGGGGCGTTGAGTTTGAGATCTGGATAGGCGCCAAGTGCCGCAGACGGGAGGGGGCCGGCAATCACTGGGCCCTTGCGCTGTTTTCTGGAGCTTCTGGTGGAGCGGGCCACGCGAGGCCCGGGGGCCTGGCCTGGGCTCGGCCGCCGACACAGGCAGGCAGGTATGGGGCAGCCCCGCGTCTCTAGGGGTGGCCCGGCTGTGTCTGCGCCCCAGTGCCGTCTCCAGTGGTCTGGCACCCAGCGGTGGCCAAGAGAGTGACACCAGCCAGGGCCACGCCCCCACCTGCTCTGCCCCAGGTGCACCTGTCTCCCTGAACTCGCCAGAACACCTGCACCTGCTGTGCCCACCACCCCCCTGGGTTCCCAGTGTGTCTGTTTGTCTGTCTCTCTTTCTCCCTGGCACTAACAGCCTCTTTGCCTGTCTGTCTGTGTCCCCATGGATTGTAAGCTCTCAGGGGCTGGGCTCTTGGTGCACCCCTGCACCTGGGGCCATGCCTGGCACATAGCAGATGCTCAGTACGTCTGTTGCATCAGCACGTGTGTGGACCGCCCCCCAGAGTTGCCAGCTCCGGGCACAGTGAGCGTGTGCTTTCAGAGCTGGCAGGGCCCTTGGAGGCCACCTCCAGTCCGGCCCACCATCCTCACCCCATGTCCAATCTGGTACCAAGGTCTGTCAGCCCTACTGCTTAGCAGCTTGCCTCTCCATGGGGGCAATTTCCAGGTTTTTTCTGTAATGCACCGTGCAGCTTCCCCCAGGCATCTTCCTAGGAGTGAGTGTCAACAGGGCGCACACAGCTTCTACCTAAGTAGGTGTATCAGCTGCTGTAACAGAGTACTGCAAACTTGGTGGCTTAAACCACAGACATTTTCTCTGAAGGCCACAAGTCCAAAACCAAGGTGTTGGCAGGGCCGAGCTCTCAGAGCCTGCAGGGAAGAAACTTCCTGTCTCTTCCAGCTTCTGGCAGCCGCTGGCAGTCCTCGGTGTTCCTTGGCTTACAGACGAGTCACTCCAATCTCTGCCTGCTTCACACGGTGTTCCTTCAGTGTGTCACTGTGTCCAAATTTCCCTCTTAAAAGGACACTAGTTGTTGGATTGGGTCCCACCCTCCTCTAGTAAGGTGACCTCACCTTACCTTGATTACATCTGCAAATAAGGTCACATTCACAGATTCCAAGTGGACATGAACTTGGCGGTGGCGGGGGGTGGGGTATTAAACCTGGTGCACTGGGCACTGCAAGCGTGGCCAGAGGGACTGCACTTTGACCGTGGTCACACCGTGGCTACACTGTGGCCATTGCTCCCATTGGTGCCAATACTTGGCGTTGACAGGGTATCTTGTTTGCCTCTGGAGGGAGTGATGGCGCTCGTTTGCATTTTCCTATTTACTAATAAAATGGCCTATTTTCAGACATGCGTTGGCCAATTAGGTCTCCTGTCCTGAAAAGCACATCTTTTGCCTGATCGTCCTTAGAACTGCACATCTTTTTTGCTGATTTGTAGGGGTGACAGCCATCTATTCTGGATTCTCCTCCTTTTTCAGTTGATTTGTGTGGCAAACACTGTCTCCCACTTTGTGATCTGTCTTTTCACTCCTTTATGGTGTCTTTGGATGGAAAGCTACCTTAATTTTAATAAACTCCAATAGGTCAAGCTTTTCCTTGACAGTTGGTGATTTTTATGGCTTGTGGCCTTACCCTGAGGTCGTGAAGCCCTCTTCTTCTAGGAGCATTGCTGTGACTCATACATTCCAGCCTTGAATGTTCCTGGAGCTGACTTGGCACGTGGTGTGAGACATGGGAGCCCAACCGCCCCTCCCCTGCTCACCTGCAGGCTGGCACTGTTGCATGTTGGCACCTCTGGACCTTCTGGTCAGCTCCAGAACATTCTGGAGCTGTCTGCCCTGGGACAGTGCCACAAGGTCTTCATTACTACAGCTTTGTAGGATGTCTTTGTGCTAGTCAGACAAGTCCTATAAGCTTGTTTTTCTTCCTTGAAAATGACTCAGCTGTTCTTGACCGCCCTACACCTCCATACAGGTTACAGAATTAGGTTGTCAAGATCCACCAACATAATTTTTTATTAAAATTAAAAAATTTTTATTGCTATTAAATTCATCAGTTTGGGGAGAACTGACTTCTTTACATTATTGAGGCTTAGAATCTGTGAATATGGTATATCTCTCCATAAATAAATCCTTTAAGATCTTTCAATAAACTCCCAGAATTTTCTTTGTAATGGGCTTGCACTTTTTTGTTGGATTTAGACATATATTTTTTATTTTTTTATTCTATTGTAAATAGTATCAAATTAAAATTTTTTTTCCTGCAAATTGTGGCTGGTTGATAGAAAGGGAATTGATTTTTATGAATGGATTCTTTTTTTTTTTTTAATTATTTATTTATTTTTTTATTTTTGGCTGCATTGGGTCTTTGTTGCTGAGCGGGGGCTACTCTTTGTTGCGGTGTGTGGACTTCTCATTGTCGTGGCTTCTCTTGTTGCAGAGCACGGGCTCTAGGCGCGCGGGCTTCAGTAGTTGTGGCACACGGGCTCAGTAGTTGTGGCTCGCGGGCTCCAGAGGGCAGGCTCAGTAGTTGTGGCGCATGGGCTTAGTTGCTCCGCGGCATGTGGGATCTTCCCGGGCCAGGGCTCGAACCTGTGTCCCCTGCATTGGCAGGTGGATTCTTAACCACTGTGCCACCAAGGAAGCCCCAAAATGTAAAACTCTTAGTAGTAAATGTAGGTCCAGGAAGATCCCACATGGCCCTGTGCGCCACAGCGACTGAGCCTGCGCTCTAGAGCCTGCAAGCCACAACTACTGAGCCCACGTGCCACAACTACTGAAGCCCGCGCACCTAGAGCCCGTGCTCTGCAACAAGAGACGCCACCACAATGAGAAGCCCAAGCACCGCCACAAAGAGTAGCCCCCGCTCGCCGCAACTAGAGAAAGCCCTCGCGCAGCAACGAAGACCCAATGCAGCCAAAAATAAATAAATAAATAAAATAAATTTATTTTTAAAAAAAAGAGTTTTAAATTTTGTTTTTGACATAAAAGTCCTAATCCATTTGGAGTTGACTTTTGTATATGGTGTGAGTTAAGAATCGAATTTTAGTTTTGTTCATGTAGAAAATTTTTTCAGTTATTTTTTGAAAAATTTATTTCTATCCCCCTGTGAACTGGTATCCCACCTGTGTGTATGTGTGGGTCTATTTCTGGAGTCTGTATTCTGTTCCACTGGTGAGCTTGCCCCCCTGCACCAGTGCCACACTGCCTATTGTATCTGGTAGGGCAAGTTGCCTCTCTCTGCTCATCTTCATAAGGGTCTTGGTCCTTCTTGACCTCATTCTTTTCTATATAAATGTCCTAGTTGTTTTATCAAGTTCAACAAAAAAAAATCCTATTGATATTTTGGTTGGATTTGCATTGAATCCATGGATCAATTTTGGGGAAATGGATAAATTAATGAAATCATATCTTTCTACCCATGAACGTGACATATCTCTCCATTTACTTAGATCACTTTAAATTTTAGAATTTTCCCATCAGAGATCATAGACATCTTTTATTAGATTTATTTTTCTTACTTGATATTCAGATACTACTGCACATGGTGTCATCTCTCTATATAAATTTTCTCATTGTTTGCTGCTGGCATATAGAATGAAACTGACTTTTATATATTAATTTTCTATCTGCCACATTTCTAAACTCTCCCATTATTCCTAAAAATGTGTATGTATCTTCTTTTGAGTTTCTATGTAAATAATTATATCCTGTGTAAATTGCTTTATATCTTCCACTCCAACCTTCTTGCCCCTATTGTCTTGCCTTATTGTACTGGCTAGAACCTCCTACACAATGTTGGGCACCATTGTTGAATTCCTGATTTTAAAGAGAATGTTTCTAACATTTTCTCATTTATAATGGCATTTTCTGTAGGTCTTAATAAAGCTATAGATATGATATATAGATATAAATGTATAGATACTCTAGCATGTTAAAGTAGTTTCTTTCTAATCCTTACCAAGAATTTTTATTACAAATGTGTAGTGAATTTTCTCAACAATTTTTTTTGCATCTATGAGACTATCTTAAGTTTTTTCTTCTTTATACTATTAAAGTGGTAAATAACATCAATAGGTTTTTCTTTTTCTAAGAAGTTGCCTGTAGCACCTAACATCAATCAATTTTTGCATGTTAAACCAACCTTGCATTCCAGGAATGAACCTAACTTGGTTTGATGTTGAGTTTGATATATGTCTGGATGTGGTTTCTTGCATGTGGTTAAAACTGGTTCTCAACCACAGTTTATTTACATACTACTGTGGATAGACATTTACATTGTTTCTAGTTCAGACTATTACAGATAGTGCTGTTGTGAGCACTCCTGAATTTGGTGAACATGTATACATCTTTCTGTAGGAATGGAGTTGCTGGGTCATGCATTCAGCTTTGGTAGACACTCCCAAGGAATTTTCCAGAGTGACTGTGCCAGTGTAAATTCCACCACAGTGTATGAGTCTTCCAGTTACTGCACACTCTTACCAACACTAGATATTCTCTGTCCTTTTGTTTTAGCCATTCTAGTAGATGTGCAGTGGGTTCACATGGCAGCTTCAATTTGCATTTATCTGATGACTGGAGAAATTCAGCCCCTTTTCATGTCAACAGTCCATTTCAACATACTGTTGCAAAGTACCTTTTTTGTATTTGGGCATGTTTTTCTGTTCCCTATTCCTGTCAACTTGTAGGAGTTCCTTATATATTCTGGATACAAGTGCTTTGGTGGGTATATATATTAAAGATACCTTCTCTCATTCTATGATTTGCCTTTTACTCTCTGAATAGTATCTTTTGGTGCATATACATTATTAATTTCAGTATATGCCAACATCAATTTCTCTTTTATGATTAGCATTTATGTTTTCTGTTTGTGAAATCTTTGCCTACCCCAGAGTCATAAAAATAGTCACTTCTGTTTTCTTCTTAAAGTTGTATGATTTCACCGTTCACATTTAGAGCTATGTTCCATCTGGAACTGTTTTTGGGTGTGGTGTGATGTAGGAGTTAAGACGCACGATTTTTGTACAGACGTTCAGCTGATGCAGCGTAGTGCATTGAAGACACTACATCCTCTTCTCTGTGTTGTACCATCGTCGCAAGACAGGTGGCTAGGTATGATTTCCTGGTTTTGGACTCTACAGTGTCCCAATTGTCTATGTTCCTGTCTTTATCAAGTCAGGTTTTTGCAGCAGTAATGCTGCATAACAAAGACAACTCCTCCCCAACCTCAGAGGTACTTATTCATCAAGCCTCTGTTTCTCACACATCTTCAGGTCGGCTGTAGCAATGTTGGGTTCTACCAGGAAGGCTGAGCCAGGCTCCAGGCTGCAGGTTGGGCTGAGATCCACCTCACGTGTCTCCCCTTCTGGGGTCAGTGGTTCCCCAGGCATCATCTTCACGAGGCAGATGGTATCAGCATGAGAGGGCAAGTCAAACAGTGCAGGCATCTGAAAGCTTCTACTCACATCACATCTGCCCAAACTCAAGTTGGTGGGCGACGAAGGCTACTCCTCAGTGGGGGAGAAGGAGCGGAGTGAATATGTTCTGAACGATAATCAAATATACAACAGTCTAATCTCCGGGTCACTGGCCTTCACTTACCTTCTGCAAACAAACTACGCTCACAGCTGCCCCCCACCCCACTCCAAAAGTCTCCACAGTCATAGAACCAGACTCTGAGGCTGGGATCTTGTGATTCGCCATCATTCCTCTTCACCTGGATAACTGTGAACCAGAAAAACAAATTGCCCAGTCTGGGATTTGCTTTCCCTTCCTTACGAGCTGTGAGCGTAGCTGTGGCTGTTGCGTGGAGGCTGGCAGAAGACACGCGACTCCTGGGTTGGAGACGAAGGACTTTATCATTCTCATCTCAGGAAGCAGCGAGAGCCTCTGCACATCTGTGAAGCCACGTGGGGTGACGCACTGTGGCCCAGATGCCTGCTACACACGCTGAGTTTGCATCACAGCTGAGGAACACTGAACCTCGGGCGTCTACCGCTTTCGTAGCAAGCAGTAAGCAAGCCTGCTCTTGTCCTGGAGGGAAACAGCACCTCACCCCCCAGGACTGCTCACTGCAAGCACGATGCTGAGAAAGGTAAATGGGTGATCAGGGCCTTGCATTCTTGGCACACCCCACAGAATATGTAGGGTGCTCGGGAGACCCAAGGAAGACCTTCCCTCCCAGTGATCCACATCCATGCTGCACCGTCTGAGCCTCTGGCCACTTTTCACATGCCACTCTGACCTGACCAGGAGAGATGGGCACCAAGCCCATTGGATTTGTCTCGTGTGCGTTTGTTGAAGACAGCCGTCATCAGGTCCACCAGCGGCGCAGACCTCAGCCACGTCCTCTGGGGCCCTGGACTCTGCACTGTGCGTCCCAGAGGCATCCTCGCTGCCAACCTGCCAGGACTGCGTTTGCTTCCCCCTCCTTGCAAGCTGTTGGCTGTGAGCTTAGCTGAGGCTGTTGCGTGGAGGCTGCCGGAAGACACGCCACTCCTGGGTCAGAGACGAAGGACTTCGTCACCTGTGGTGACCGTGAGCACCGGCTGGTCTGGGACGCACTGTGGCCCAGATGGATGGCGCACGCACAGTGGGCCCATGTCACGGTGGGGGACAGTGAGCTTGGGGCACTTGCTGCTGTTTCAGGAAGCTCTTTGTCCTGGAGGGAGACATTACCTCACCCTGAGACGTGGCCCAAGTGAAGGGTGGTCAGGGCCTTGCATGGACGGAGCGCACCTCGAAGGACACGTAGGAGGGCACAAGAGACCAAGGGCTGTCTCTCCCAACACGAGGTACCTGCGCGCACGCGTGCTCTTGAGCACGCACGGACACACACACACGCGCGCACACGCGCACACCACATGGGTACAGCACAGGGTAGCTGGCCCACAGCAGCCTGGACCCCCCGGCAAACACTGTGCCCCCTTCCCGGGGGAAAGCTCTGTGCCGTGATTACGCTCCTTAATCCATTTTCAGCGAGTCTTGGCTCTGCCCCGAGAGGGCCTTTTCTCGTCGTCCTCCTCGGCCGCATACGAAGGAGAAAGTGGGGGACACGTTCCCCTTGGAGACTGGCCGTTTCCTCCGTGGCTTGTAGCCTTAGGAAGCGGGGCTCTCAGGTCCTCAGAGCACAAACGGGCGCTGCCTCTCTCGGCCCAGGCTGGCGGTCCTTCTGCTAACGTAACCCTTCTCCCCAAAAGCTGTGTTTCCGTCCCGCCAACTCTGTGCATCAAAATCCACTCCCACATTTGTCTTCAAGATATGTCCTTCTCTCCACCAGCGCTGGGACTCCGGGACCAGAGCCACGGCCTCCCCCGGAGCCTCCTGTCCAGCCGAGGGCAACTGTCAGCCCCTTCCGAGCGCCTGGCAGAGGGCAAGGCAGCCCCGGCCGCCTGGTCGGAGGCTGAGCCCCTGGAGGCCTCTCTTCCTGTAAGCGTCTCGATTTTGTCTGTTGCTGGATCGAGATGAGAACCTGGTCCACTGTCGAGGCTCTGCGGGCTCAGTGTTTCCCCACCTCCTCCTGGTGGACCACCTTCCCACACTCAGGTCCTAATGTCCCACGCCCGGCCAGTCACAGGGAGGGACAGGAGCACAGCTGGTCCAGGGCTGTCCTCTCTGGGGCCCAGGCGGGTGCAGGGAGGTGACTCGGCCGGGCTTAGGTGCTTCCTGCTCGTAGGAGCCAAGGTTACTCCCGAAGCCACTCCAGACGAGGTCGGGGTCCACTCAGGGCGCACGCCGGGTTTCGAGGGTCCCTCCAGGAAGGCGCCCGGCTGCGCCACACTGGGCACGCGTGACCCCCCGGCCAGTCTCCCTGCCGTGTGCGGTGTCGCTGTCGTTGACGTTTGCCTCGGTCTTGGTGCCCGTGGGAGAGGGGGAGAGGGTCAGCCTCCCGCGGCCGCTCTTCACCCCCCCCCCCACCTGCTTCCCAAGCCGACACCGCCTATTAGGGTCTCTCTCAGTTTCAGGGACCCCCGGGCGTGTCTGAGTGGGTCTGTGCTGCGGTGACCGCGCGTGGCGCTCACCTCAGAGTGAAGCGATGCGTGATGGTCACGCGGCTGTGGCCCTGAGGGTCCCGCGGGATTAGCTGCGCTTGCTTCCAGGCTACGGCTGTGTTCAGGCCAGAAACACAGGCTCCTCAGCCGCGAGCCAGCAGCTGCCCAGGGCGAGTTTGTCTCGTGACAGCTGGGCAGCACGCCAGCGCCTGCAGCCTTCACCGCACCGTGTGCAGGTGAGGGCAGGTCACCTGGCCCGGCCCAGCCAGCAGCTCGGGAAGTACACTCTGCACCAGAGGCTGTTCTCAGCCCTTTGCGTTTCCATACGTATGTCAGGATCAGCCTGTCCTCCTCAAGAGAAAGAAAAAAAGAAAGAGACAGACAGACCGAGAGAAGGGAGGGAGGGAGGGAGGGAGGGGAGAAGGGAGGGGAGGAAAAACTGCCAGGATTTTTTTTTTTTAAAGTTAATTTATTTATTTATTTTTATTTATGGCTATGTTGTGTCTTCGTTTCTGTGCGAGGGCTTTCTCTAGTTGCGGCAAGTGGGGGCCTCTCTTCATCGCGGTGCGCGGGCCTCTCACTGTCGCGGCCTCTCTTGTTGCGGAGCACGGGCTCCAGACGCGCAGGCTCAGTAGTTGTGGCTCACGGGCCCAGCCGCTCCGCGGCACGTGGGATCTTCCCAGACCAGGGCTCGAACCCGTGTCCCCTGCATTGGCAGGCAGACTCCCAACCACTGCGCCACCAGGGAAGCCCCTGCCAGGATTTTGATTGCGATCACCTTGAATCTGCAGAGGGGAGAATTGACATCTCTTTATATTGTCTTTCAAATCAAAATCATGATCTACTCTACTTAACTAGGGCGTCTTTGATTTTCTCTGGATTGTGTCTTGTGGCTTTTCAGGGTAGAGGCCAGGCACATCTTCCATTAGATTTTTTTTCTGGCTATTTGGTGGTTTTTAATGCCACAGTAAATAATATCTCTTTTGACACAATGTTCTTAAGGCGCAACTTACAGATAGCAAGGACAGGTCTCCAGCAGACACGGTGCGATGTGTTTGCCTTCATGACCACCACCCGGATGGAGAGAGGGGACATTTCTCTACAGAAAGTTTCCCCTGCCCCTTCCCACCCTGTCCTCCGGCCATGCGATGACCACTCTCTGACTTCAGTCAGCCCAGGCTGCCGGGCCACACGTGGACCCGCACAGCACATGCTCGCCTGTGTCCGGCCTCTCTGGCCTTGGGCAGCCATGCTGAGGGCACCTGCGTGCACGTTTTCCTCGCTGAGCAGCGTCCAGGCCTGAGTGTGCTGATGGGAGGGTGGGTTGCTTCCCGCTGGGGACTGTCACAAATGGAGGTGCCCGGTCACGCCAGAGCAAGCCTCCACGCGGACCTGTGCATTGTTTCTCCCGGGTTTGTACCTGGGAGTGGATTGCGGGTCGTGGGGGACGCTTAGACTTCGCTTTAGAAGAAACTGCCCGCGGCCTTCTACGGCGTTTGCGGTGTCTCCACCCAGCAGATCGTGGGAGTCCTGACTGAGCCACATCCCCGCCACCACTCGGCATCGTGAACTTCGTATTTTTAGCCATTCTGGTAGGTGTGTTCTACTTTGTGTTTCCCTGGTGACTAGTCATGCTTTATGTTTACTGGCCGTTCAGATGCCTTTCGCTGTGAAGTGCCTGTTGAAATCTTTTACCCATTTTAAAATTAGGTCGTTTGTCCTTTTGTTATTTATTTGTAGTGGTTTTTAGATAATCCGTATATTTGTTTCTCAGATATGTGTACGGGTAATATTTTCTCCCAGTCTGTGGTTTGCCTTTTCACTTTCTTAGTGATGCCTTTTGAAGAGTAGAAATATTTTATAAAGGGCAATTGATCAGTTTTCCTTTTGTGGCTAGTGCTTTTGGCATCGGCCTAAAATAACTTTGCTTCCCCCAGGGTCATGAAGATGTTCCTGTATATTTCCTCCTAGAAGCTTTACGGTTTGACGTTCACATGTGGTCTCTGATCCACCCTGAGTTAGGTTTTGCGCGTGGTGTCAAGTCTGTTTGCTTTCATCTGGACGTCCAGCTGACCACCCCCCTCACCATTATCGAAAATACTCGCCTTCTCCCGTTGAGTTGCTTTGGCATCTTTGTCAAAATAGACTCTCCAGAATGAATTCTGGTTCTCTGTTCTGTTCCATCGATCGTTTGCTTATCCTTATACCAACACCACAATTAAGTCTTAATTAGTGCAGTTTTGAAAAGCGATAGGTAAGTTCTCCAACACTGTTTCCTGCCCAGGATCTCCTGGACTGTTCTGTCTTTTGAATTTCCATTTAAATTTTATTTATTTAATTTTATTTTATTGTTCTGGCCACGCCACGTGACATGTGGAATCTTAGTTCCCTGACCAGGGATCGAACCCATGCCCCCTGCCCTGGAAGCACGGAATCTTAACCACGGGACCGCCAGGGAAGTCCTCCATTTAAATTTTAGAATCAGCCTGTGGATTTCTAGAGACAGCCGGGTGGGATTTTGATGGGGATCGGGTCAAAGCTATGGATCATTTCAGGGAGAATTGACGCCCTTACCACACTGAGACTCTCAATCTACGCGCATGATGTATCTCGACATTTATTTAGGTATTCTTTAGTTTTTCTAAGCAATACTTTTAGCGTGGGTTTTTTCATCAAATGTATTCCTATGTATTTGATGTATTTTTGGTACTTTTATACATGTATTTTTATCAATAAACTTTGATACTTTAGTAAATGGTGGGGTTTAATCTTTTTCTCTTTTTCTGGTAAGGACATTTCAGATCCACTCTTAGCAAACTTCAGTGACGCAACGCGTGGTTATCAACTGTGGCCGCCACGTCTTACGTCTGGTCCTCAGACCTCGCTTACTTTACAGCTGAGTGTTTTGCTCCCCTCCACCCCACCTCCCAGACTCTGGCAGCCGGTTTTCTACTCTCTGTTTCTATGAGTTTGACTTATTTTCTTAAGATGCCACATATGAGTGATATAAATGGTGTTTTAAATTTTATTTCCCAATTATTTGTGCTAATGTGTAGAATATCCCCATGGCTTTTGCACGCTGACCCTGTAGCCCACAGCGCTGGTGAATGGACCTCCGGGTCCCACACTAGTTTGTAGATGCCTTGGATTTTCTATGCAATCCCATCACCTCCAATGACGTCCATCCTCCTTTCTTTCTGGTCTCTCTGCCTTGTCCCTGTTCCTGCCTCACTGCACTAGCTGAAACCTCAGTGGGGAGGGCGGCAGGAGTCAGCGGTAAGGTTTTCGCAAATACACGCTCTCAGATCGAGGACATTCCGGCTATTCCTTGCTTGCTGAGAGATGTTTTCTCTGTTTATCATGAATGACATAGAATATCTCCACTGTTTCCCCTGAATCTAATGGGATGGTCGTATTATTCTGTTCATGTGAGTGGCATCAATTGATGCAGGAATGGGAAGCGGACCTTGTCTTCCTTCATTATCTAACGTCTGCAGAATGAGAGATGACGTCTCGCTTTTATTCCTAATATTGTCCCCTCCCCCCACCCCGCCCCCGCCGCCATCAGTCTCTCCACGGTCTGTCACTTTATCCAGCTTCTCAGAGAACCAGCCTTAGGCTTTGTTGAACTTTCTATTTGCTTACTTCTGCTCTTACATCTGTTATTTGGGTTTGTTCTTTTTCTAACTTCTTGAGCTAGATGGTTGGTTCTTAATTTTCAGCATTTCTTCTTTTCAATACGTACATTTAAGGATGACAATTTCCCTTTATTTTCTACTTTAACTGCATCTGAAAATTTTTGAAATGCAGTATTTTGGGTATTATTCAGATCAGTATTTTCTAATTTTCATTACAATTATTTCTTTGATCTTTAAGTTATTTAGAAATTGGTTTCCTATAAATACATTTGCATCAGATTTTGTAATTAGCTTGTATTTTCTTGTTAGCATAATTGTATTTGATTGGAGCTGTGTCACTTCAACACCCAGACACTTGTGAGTTGCTTTATGTTGTCAGTGCTCGCGGTGCCTGAAAATAGTGTGTGTTCCACGATTACTGGGTGTCAGAAGTGGGGTTGAGCTTGTTTATTGTGTCTTTCAGATCTTTTATATCTTTCTGATATTTCTTGTCTGCGTGTCCCATCAATTACTAAGCCAAGTAGGGTAACAATCTTTGGGATGCATCACCTTCTTATAATCCTGACAATTTTTACTTTATATTTCTTCAGTCTCTGTTTTATTTTGGTTAGAATTTGCCTAGTATATCTTTTCCTTTCAGTCATTCTCTAATCTTACGTTTTAGATATTTCTCTGCATAAAATGTGATTTTTTTTTTTTAAAGTGAAAGCGGGTTTATTCAGGGAGATGCACACTCCATAGACAGAATGTGGTCCGTCTCAGAAGGCAAGAGTGGCCAAAATTTAAATTCAGATCGACCACACTCTTTTAAACAGCACATTTAACATTTGCATTTTATGTGATCGTATATACACACAGATACATGGATTCTGCACAACAAATTACTCCAGACAACAAATACCTGTTATCCCACATATTTCTGAGGGTCAGGGACCCAAGAGGGCCTTACCCTTGAGGTACTGGCTCGAGGTCTCACACGAGCTTCGGGCAAGACGTTGTCAGAGGCTTGGCTGGGGCAGGGATCCACTCCGTGACGGCTCACCCACACGGTGAGGGGTGGAGGCCTCACTTCCTCCCCATGTGGACCCTCCAGAGGGCTGCCTGAGCGACCTCACCGTGGGCGGAGCGTCCTCGGAACATGGGGTTCCGGACCAACCACTGGAGACACGCTTCCGTGGCCCGGCCTGAGAAGTCAGGCTCCATCACTTCCTCCATGTTCTGCCGGCCACACAACCCATGCTGATGTGACGTTGGGGGGGACCTGCCCACGGGCCCGGAGGCCGACTCTCGGGGCGTCTTGGAGCCTGACGACCACAGTACCTCTCATCTGATTGCATTTGATTTCTGTCTATTCTCCTCCCTTTCATGTCCCCCTTTCTCTTTGTTCTGGCCTTATTTTCAGTAACTGTTTTGTCATTTCGGTTTTTCCTTCTTCTCGTTTGGAGGTTACACACTCTGTCCCTGGGCTTTTAGTGGCTGCCTAGAAATTGCTCGTTGCTTCCTGAGGTTATCAACGTCCGCAGTGCGAGAAAATCATACTTTTACTCGCACCCAGACGATACAGTGACCTTCAGTCTCGGAGACACGAGACGTGAGCATCGTGTGTTTAGGCCGCACCCCTCGCTCTCCTCCCCGCACCCTCCGCGTGTCTCAGGCTTCCAGTACGGGAGCTCTTCTTTATTTTCTCTTTTGCACGCTTATCTTGAAAGCGACGGGCTCTCGGCCGTGGGAGTCCAGCCGTTTTCTCTCAGCATCTTTCTGCTGTCCTGGCTTTCACTGCTGCTCTCAGAGATACTCAGCCAAGTCCACGGCTTTCCAAAAGTCAGCTGTCTTACCTGCCTGAGCCATTTACGACTGTTTTAATAAGACAGGTCTGGGTGTGGGATTTTATTTGTATTTATTCAAACTGGGAATCTTGGGACATCTTTATCTCACACTCGTGTCATTAATCGTTTATGAGAAACTTTCAGCCTCTCTCACTCTATGCACTGCCTCCACCCCATCCTCTCTCTCCTGGGGCCTTTGGGGCTCAGGTGTGACGTTGCCCCCACCTTCGCCACCCCTCAGCCCGTATCACTTCGTCTCCCGTTCACTGTCCGGTTTCCTGTGCTCACTTGTCTTCCAGGTCATTCTGTCCTCATCAGTGTCTAGAGCCCTGTGAATCCCATCCATTGAAACTTTAACTTTAGTTATTATAGTTTCATTTTTTAGAAACTTTACTTTTCAATAAAGTTGGTTATTCTTTTTTTTTTTTAATTATTTATTTTTGACTGTGTTGGATCTTCGTTTCTGTGCGAGGGCTTTCTCTAGTTGCGGCAATCAGGGGCCACTCTTCATCGTGGTGCGCGGGCCTCTCACTATCGTGGCCTCTTTTATTGCGGAGCACAGGCTCCAGACGCGCAGGCTCAGCAGTTGTGGCTCACGGGCCTAGTTGCTCCGCGGCACATGAGATCCTCCCAGACCAGGGCTCGAACCCGTGTCCCCTGCATTGGCAGGCAGATTCTCAACCACTGCGCCACCAGGGAAGCCCTGGTTATTCTTTACAGTTCCTTTCCTTTGCCTAAAACCTCTAAATTGTGTGAAATTACACAGTTAGCTTATATTCTGTGTCTGATAATGTCTGATAATTCTATCAGGTGAAGTCTTTGGTCATGTCTGTGCTGTTTCTGCCGGCACTCTCACATTTTATTAGAGACGGATCATTTTCTTTAAAACGTTAGTTGTGGGGATTCTTTGCACTCCTTCCAGAATGCAGGTGAGCCCCTCAGAGGGTGGTGTTTGCCCCAGGCCCCTCATCTCCCACCTCCTGAGGAAAGCTGCCCGCATCGCTCTAAATTCATAGGTTGATGCTTTGTACCCTCCCCGCCCTGCCTGCAGCCCAGGGATAAGAAGTCATCACTCAGACCTGTTTGGGACTAGCTCGGGACTCCAGTTTCTCTGGGATTTCCACCCACATTGCTCAGCACCAAGAACACGCCTCGCACTCTCTGGGGCAGGGAAGGTGTGTTTCGGGCTCACCCTTGCACCCGGGGTGTAACCTTTTGGGCTTGCTGCTTCTTTGAGAGGTGGGGTGTCTCTCACCCCTCTTGGGGGTGGTCTTCTGCCCCCACACCCCTAAAGCCTTGGCAACTCGAGCCTCGAGTGATACTGGCCTGCAAAGCCTCTGAAGGAAGGGCTTCCCCGCAGCCTCGACCTGATCATTCCTTGCTTTTTGCCAGCTTTTTGTTGCTTTTAAGATGTTTTTCATGTTTTATGCTCAGGTTTGGTGTTTTTCCCCAGAAGGGCTGGTCTGGATCCCAGAGTACCGATTCCTGAGCGGACACCCCGTCCGCTTCAGTGATGCCCCCCGTCCCCGGTGCACCTTAGGCCTCACCCCCTCCTCCTTCACCCCCAGAATGCACGATGCATGGCTCTCCTGCTTCTCAGCCCCTCACGCCAACCCCTAAACGGATGGCTCAGCCCCTCCTGCCTGCCTCATGCTGCCCCTCTGCCGCAGGGGCCTGGCCCTTCCTCAGCTTGGAGCGGGCCCAGGGCTCTGTCCCGTCCAGCCCTGCGCTAGGCCTGTTTAGGCCTGGGGTGCACTGGTGGGCAAAGCGCTGCCGGCAGAGCTGCCCCCTTGGCCGCTGTACCTGCTCACCCCTGAAGATTGGCCTCCCCACCCTGTGCCCAGGCCTGCGGTCTCCCACACCCTCATTTGCCACGCAGGCCCTGGCGTGTCCTGCGGGTCAGGCTGGCCCCAGGCCCTGGGGAAGGCCCCATTCCTGGGCTCTGGCTCAGCCTCCGCTCAAGGGTCCAGGAAGCTGTGGGCTGCTTTGCATAGGTGCTGGGTGGCCCCCACTCCTGCCCACCCCACCCAGACCCACCTGGACCCCGGGGAGGAGTGACTCAGCCCAGGGCATTGGCAGCGGGTGGCTCTGGCAGGCGTGGTGTCTCAGCCCGTGGCATTCCTGGGCTGGGCCATTGCTGGCTGGGCACTGCCCTGGGCCCAGGGCCACTGCGGGGGCTTGCTCATTCCCCCTGACTGGGACTGCACCCCCTTGCGGGTGGAGAAAGATGAGCAGGGCCAAGGGGACCTCAACCCTCGGCTTTGAGTGGAGGTCTGGGCTTTTCTGAGAGCTGCGGAAAGCCGGGTGGGTTCTGTGTGGGAGCAGGTGGGCTTGGGAGCCAGCTGGGACGGAACTTCCAGCCAGGTGCACACCTTGCAGGGGGGGAGGGCCGCCGTGAGGTGGGCGAGCCCGAGGTGGGCGTGCTGGAGGGAGCACAGTCTCAGGGACCAGTGAACGTGGCCAGAATGAGGTCTTGGGGCAGCAGGCATGGTTTTTGGTACCAGTGGGCCTGGTCTGGGGTGGTGGACATGATTTCATGCACTGATGGACGCAGTCTGTGGGCTGGTGGGTGGCCTCAGTGGGCGTGGCCTGGGGCAGGCGGGCGTGGCCTGGGGCAGGTGGGCGTGGCCTGGGGCAGGTGGGCGCGGTCTGGGGCCGTGGACGCGGTTTCCGGGCGGGTGGGCACCGTCTCAGGGCCCTTCTCTCTCTCTCTCTCCCCCAGGGCTGCCAAGGGCGCTCCCAGCGCCGTGCCTGGTGTGCCGTGGCTCGCTGCCGCCCGCCGGTCCCTGCAAGCGCTGCCGCTCGTTCTGCGCCGCCATCCTGCTGGGAGCCTCCGTCGTGCCCCTCGGCAACGGGCCGGGCGGCGGCCCGTGCACCCCGTGACGCCAAGGACCGGGACCAGAGAGACGCGCCCAGGCCCCGCGGCCTCCAGTGCGTGGCGTGTTTCTTTGGAAACCTAGACATAGGTGAGGGACCTTGTAGACAGAGCTATTTTAGCGAAATTGTGCGATCTTCACCATGGTATTTCTTCTGGCGCCTCGGTCCCCACCCTCTCCCGGTGCCTGCACCCCATGCCCGCCCGCATCCCGGGCCCCTCGCCCTGCATCCCGCGTGCCACACCACACACCCGTGTCCCCAAACCCACACGTCTCTCCTCAGCCCGCAACCGGCACCCCTCAACCCGCACCCCTGCGCTGGGCAGGTGAGGACGGGAGCTCCTGGTGTGCGGGCTCCCCCCGCAAGACCCCCCTCCTCTGGAGCCCCTCCCTCCTTGCTGGCGGGCCCCGGCCGGCTCCCCAGCGGCCCCTTGTTCACTCATTGATTCAACAAAAGTCTGCCTGTGCTGGTCCACGTTCTTTGCACCCAAGCGCCTCCTTTCAACCTGGGCTGAGCGAGGGGGTGAAGAGGGTGCCTGCGCTGGGTCAGACCCCCCAGATTGTGCCGCAGGTGGACTTCCGGGCCTTGGCTCTCAGTGGGCCGTGCAGGCTGTGGAGACCAGAGGTGGGGGGGCCCCTGCAGCCTCTCTGGACTCAGGCTGGGGTGTCCCAACCACCCGAGCCTACAGGGGACAGGGGGCCTGCAAGGGGTCTCGAGGGCCGGTTCTTTGTGGACATTGGGAGGGTCTGTAGCCCCCAGCCCTCAGAGACAAGACAGGAGCCCCAGGGGACGGGGGCCCGTCCCCACCATGCTTCTTCCCCATGAAGTCATGTGGTTGGATTTGCCGTCCACTTCCGATCACCTGCATCCCCTTGGCCCTGGGATGGTGTGTTCAGCACACCAGGCGTGTCACCTGGTGGGTGGGCCTGTCCTGGGGCGGCCCTGGAGAGAGGGCCACTGTGGTGCCTACTGGGCCACGTGGGGCCTCTTCGCCGCTCCGGGGAGAGTCACTGAGTACGGCCGTCCCCACCTCTCCCCTGGGTGATAATAAAACAGGTTGTGGGGCTCGCTCCCCGGCCTGGCCTGGAGGGCAGCGCCTGGCCACGCAGCCTGAGCTCCCGCAGCACGTCCTCCCCTGGCTCACGCCACCCGGCTGACCTAGGGGCCCAGGGAACTCCTGCAGCTCGACTCAGAGAGGGGGCCAGAGCAGGGGCGGCGGGAGGACTAGCGGCTGACTTCCTGGCCACCCCGAAACACGCCAGCCTGCTGCTGACCGCACCCCAGGCCAGGCCCACAGGTGAACGCTGCCGCGCAGGCGCCACCCCATCAGCTCTGCCTCACTGACAGTGCAGAGCGGCGGGTGGTGACCAGGGCCCCGCGGTGCCCACGCGTGCGCTGGGCCTGGTGGGAGCAGCGGTGAGGTGCCGGCCCGGAGGGAGGGAGGCTGGGCCGTGGGCTCTGGAGCCTGGGCTGGGGGGGCGGTGAGTGAGCAGGAGGGTGGGGCCCATGGTCTTGGGTGCTGTCTGCCTGTGGGTCCCATCCTCTGGGGCTGAAGCTCCATCAGATGCTTCCCAAGTTCGTTCCTGCCTCGGGCCTGAGCCCACTTCAGGGAGCACTTGGGTCAGACAAGGGTGCGAGAGACGGGCCGGCAGCCAGAGCAGCTGTGTCTGCACTGGGGCCGCCCCAGGGACCCGCCTGCCCAGGGTGCCAGCCTGGGGACGGTGCCACTCCGGGTCAGCGCCTCTCCACACTTGGGGTGCCCTGTTGTGGTTTCAAGCAGAGCCCCAGCCCCCAGGGCCAGCACAACGGGGGCGGGGGTGTCCCCGAGCTCTCCAGCCATACACCCTTTTCCATGCCCCCTTCATGGGACAGTGCCCTCCCAGGCCGGAGGCGCTTACACCTGCCCAGCGGGTGCAGGAGGAGGGCTGGACACAGGACACCAAAGGGCCCCAGAGCCACACCTTGGCTTCTGGGGCTGGACAGGGTGCTGGGAGCCGCTGCCCGGAGACGTCTCCCCTGCCTAGGAAGATCCGAACGGGAGAAGGAGCAGAACGGACCTCCGCCCCCAGCAGAAGCCAGGCCCAGAGTTACAGGCCACGGGGCACTGCCCTCTGGGGTGAGGGATGTCTAGGCAAGGGCTCAGCAAAGGGGGGGGGGGGGCAGCCTCTCACATACAGGCGAGTGACAGGGGCACTCGGGGTGTCCCCAGGCTTGCGGGAGTCGGGGCTGGCGTCAGCGGCCCTGGGGGGCAGGCGCCTGGGATGGCTCCCACCCCTCTGCCAGCCCCGCTGAGCTCGACAACCAGGGCCGCTGACCACCTTCCATCCCCCAACCGCAGGACGGGGGCCTGAGAGACAGGGGGACACCCGGGAGCCGTGGGGGAGGCAGGGCGGCTCCCTGATCCCACAAGCCCGCAGCCAGCCCTGCTCCAGCAGCCAGCCCCAGGGGAACCCGGTTCCCTGAGACCCCAGAGCCTCAAAGTTCCAGGAGGTCTTCTTTGGCAGCCTGGAAACTGCAGGGTGTCTGGCCAGAGGCCGGGCCGCAGCGTGAGCCTGCAGGCGGAAGCTGCGGGCTGTGCCCTGCCCACTGGGAGGGGCGGCACCTGCCGCAGGGAGCGAACTCACTCCGGACTCCCTCCCGCTTGTCTCTGGGGCTGAGCTGCGGCCAGGAGGCCGAAGCATCCCGCTAGCCCTTGCCCGGCCGTCACTCCCGCGTCCAGATGCTGGCTGGACGAGCCCTCGCCTTCCTCTCCCTGACCTGGAGCGCTTACCAGAGCCTGGCCGTCCCCAGGGTCGTGGAATGTGGCCTCTCCTGTTCCCAGGTGAGCCCTGCCCCCAGGCTCTCCTCTTGCCCTGGTTCCCCTCGGTGGGCACTAGCCGGCCCCACCCCAGCACAGGCCAGGGAAGTCGGCCCGGGGCGGTCGGTGGCGGGGGCCTGGGATCCCCACGAGGTGGTGGCCTGACCCCGCAGCGCCGCTCTGGGAAACGTTTGCCGGGAGCCTGAGGGGCAGGGGCGCTGACGCACCTGTGACCTGTCCCTCTCCGAGGAGCCACGTGGTGGGGGGCAGCCCGAGAGCCCCTCCTGCGTTCACAGACCCCGATTCATCATCCAGGGCGGCGTCCGGGCTTGTGTGGACGCTCCACTAAGGGAATGCCGCGGACACCAAGCTAATCCTGGGTGGGAAGGAGCCGCGGGGCCAGGACGCGGCTCAGAAGTGGTGGTGTCCCGGACGTTCACTGTCCCTGGGAGGCGTCCTGTCTGGCAGCACCTGCCCGCAGAGTGTGCCCGCGTGCCGGGAGGTCCCCCAGTGCGAGACTGGCGGGCCGGGCCGCTGGGACAGGGGCTGGGGTGCACCCGTTATGTGCACCCCTCCAAGTGTGGGCACAGGAGGGACCTGGGGAGACGCACATAAAGCAAGAGTAGGTGGTGGTGACTGCTGAACAGAGGGCAGCCTGGCGTGCGGGCTCGTAGGCCTATCGGGGGCAGTGGCCGGGCCCCCCGGGGGACACTTGGGGACACCCGGTTCCCAGTCAGGAGGAAAGGCAGCTCCGCGAGGCCTGCGAGTGCGTCCAGCAGAGGTTCCAGGGAGCTCACGGACAGACAGAGCGGGCTTGGGTGGCCGGGGGTCAGGCTGGGCTCAGATCCGAGGTGCAGGGACCCATGGAGGTGGGGGAGGTCCGTCTGGCTCCTGGTGGGAGCCGGTGGGTGCAGAGGAAACAGCTGGGCCCAGGTGGGAGGGGGTGGTGGCCTGGACCCTCCCCACGGAGATGGAGAACGGGACAGGGCCACTTTGGGGTGTACTTTGGAGGTGGAGCTGGCAGGGCAGGGGACCCTTGACCTTGAGGGAAGGAGAAATCCAAGATGGACCTTAAAGTGTGACCGTAGCCCCCTGGGCCGGTGGAGGAGATGTTTCCTGTGATGCGGTCAGGGGGGCAAGGGTTCAGGGAGGAAACTCATTTTTGAAATATGGGATTTGAGAAGCCCGTCAGACATGAGAACTGGCGTTGGTGCAGCTGGGTGTGGGATGGGACGGCCCCATGTTGAGATGGGCCCGGATGTGGGGAGGGCTGCGAGGAGGAGGAGGGATCCCGGGCAGAAGGAGGAGGGCCAGGCCAGGGGAGGGAGGCAGGGAGGGAGGGTCCCCCCACCCCGCCGCTGCCCCCCACGGGGAGGGCCAGGCCTGGGCCCCACTTTGGACTTGGCCGTGGAGCTCCAGCCACTGTGGCACCCGTGGGATTACGGAAGGAGGGGCAGAGGAGAAGGGGACGACGGAGAGCCCGCGAGGCCCGGGGGCTGCTGGCAGCTGAGGGAGGGGGTCGGAAAGGGAGAGTCACAGCTCGGGAGGAGGGGTCTGAACGGGAGGGGCTCAAGAGACCCAGGGCGGCGGGTGGGGCTGCCTCTGTGGGGCGAAGCCGGAGGACCTCTGGCACGGCTGGTGCCCCCCGCACCTGCATGGAGACCGCTGCAGCCCATCCTCCCCCAGCAGGGCTGTTCCGGGCCTTGGCAGGTCCTCAGTCGGGGCAGAGGGTGGGGCGGACAGGAGCAGAGGACCGCAGGGTGCTTCAGGGCAGAGAGGGGCGGCCGGGGCCCCTCCTGCAGCATGCGGGTCCCCGCCCTCCGCACCCAGTGGAGCCTCAGGGTCAGGGCCCAGACCCCACCCTCGGGTCCCTCCCCACAGACCCCCCCCACGCCTGCCCCCCTGGGAAGCCCCAAGAAGCCCGACGGAAAACCCCAGAGGCGGGGAGGGGGAGGGGGGGGCCACCACTTCTCCCTCCCGGCCCCGCCCCACAAAGGGCCCCAGGGCACCAGGCCAGCCTCTGCCGGGTCCCCACCCCCAGCTCCCAAGATGCCAGGGTCCCTGGGCACCGGAGTCCGCAGGTACTCTCTGACCTCGACCTTCGCCCCTGCTGGTCCCCAAGGCGGGAGAGGAGTTGCGGGCACCGAAGGGCCAGCTACCAGACCGCGCCCACCGCCGCTC
This sequence comes from Balaenoptera acutorostrata, assembly GCF_949987535.1. Lineage (NCBI taxonomy): Eukaryota > Metazoa > Chordata > Mammalia > Artiodactyla > Balaenopteridae > Balaenoptera > Balaenoptera acutorostrata. Next base: position 776,243 of record NC_080074.1, read on the forward strand.
CACCGGAAACCCAGGGGCCACAGCTGCGCGGTCCTCAGGCACAGGGGCAGCAGGAGGTCCCCAGTGGGCGGGCAGTGACCCAGGGCCAGGACGCAGCTGCCCTCCAGCCCCTACCAGCTTGGGAGGGGGACGGGCTCGGGCCACAGGACGGAGGATGCCGGGGGGTGACTCCAAGCATCTGGGGCTGTGTCAGGGAGTGAGGGTGGGCCAGGGCCCAAGCCGCTGCCCCCCTTGTCCACTCAGGGCTGCGGCCCAGGCCCAGCTGCTGCCCTGCCTTGCTGGGTCTGCCCCGCTCTCTCCACTGGCTCCTGGGCCCGCTGCACCGGGCTGCCCTGCCCTCTGCCCACCTGCCCAGTCACCGTCTGGGCGCGGCACCCAGGTGGGTGCAGCCCCTTAGTCCAGCAGAGCCCTCCTGCCACCCTGGGCCGGCCCCGGAGTCAGGCTCCTCACCCCTGAGGGCCGTGGGCAGGGCCGCAGGGTCCCCTCTGTGGGGTTTGTGCGGCTGGAGGCCTAAGGGGGCGAGTCGGCGTCTCGGGGAGATGTGGTCAGAAGACAGGGTGGACGCGGGGTGACAGTTAAAAGGCTGGAGTGGAAAAGGCACCTGGGTGGAAACGGGCGAATCCCGGAGTCTGGGGCTTGCCCAAGAGTGGCACCCACTTACCCGAGATGTTAACATCGGGCGTCACTGGGTAAACCTCAGTGCTATCTTTGCAACTTTTCTGTACATCTAAAATTATTCCAAAATGAAAAGGCTATTTAGAAAGGGGGGTGGAGCTGGAGCTGGACCCACCATAGTGCCTGCCCTGCAAACCCAAGGCACAGGAGCAGACCCCCTTCGCCCCTCCACCTCCCCACTTGTGCCGGCAGGGTCTCTACCTCGGGGCCCCAGCTGTCGGAGCTCCCTGGGCGCCCCCAGAGGGCCCGCACTGCGGCGGAGCTCGGGCCCAGGGCAGCGACCCTCCTGGCTTGTATTCCGCCGCTTCGGGTGCCCGTTCCCGGGCTCCCAGAACCCTGCTTGCCGACCCCATCCTCCCAAGCTTAGCGTGGAGCCCCTCGGCCCACCCACCAAAGTGCGGTCCACGGGCACGGCCCTGGCGCCTTCCCCCACCGACCCTGTCTGAGCCTGGTCCCTGGTCCCTGGTCCCGACCCCGCGGGAAACTGTCAGTCCAGCGGGAGAGGCAGTGTGCGTGGGCTGATCCCTGCCCTTCCCCGAGGTCCCCAGGCCAGACCCAGCGAGGCCACCCCCGGCGGAGTCACAGCTCCCACCCTCCTGACCCCTCGGTTATCTTCCCACACACTTTTCACCAGCTGACATTAAATGTCATTTTCTGACGTCGTGCGGCTCCCCCGGCTCAGGGTGTCAGCTCCTCCAAGGCCGGGATCTTTGCCCATTTTCCTTTCTTCCCGAAGCCCAGCACGCACCCAGCACGGGCACAAGGGGGCCGGGGGAGCTTCGGATGCCGGCATGGGAAGTCGGTGCGGTCAGGGGGTGGGGGGCCTGAAGGTCCACGGGGTCCAGGTCACACCGGGGCGGGGCTCGGGGGGGGGGGCGGGGGACAAGAGGTGGCCAAGCTGACCTCTCACCCCCTCTCATTGTTCTGTCCCCAGGGCTTCACCTGCAAGAGCCGCATAAACCGTGAGTACATCTCAGGCCGCGGGGGACTCGCTGCCCTGCTGGTCCTCGGTCAGCCTGCCCTCCCGGGAGCCAGGTCTGCCTGGCAGCCAGTCTCCCTCCTGTGCAGGAAGAGCTGCCACCACTGCCACCGCCCCTCACCTAGCAGAGCGCCGCCGCCTTCCCTGCCCACCGCCTGGTGCAGGAGGGCAAGGGCCCCGTCAAGCCCAGTTGTGGGCTTGCTGGATGTGGGAATCGTGCGTTCCTGTTTTAATGGAGTTTATTGCTTTGCAATAAATATCTCTTATCACACTTTTTCATTTTTTCCCATTGTAAAACGATATCCCATTTTAAAAATAGCTTTATTGTCTTTGCAGACACTTTATATTTCATTAAAAGGGACATAAGACATGCAAAATATATATGGAGGAAAGTTCAAATAAATCTAGCTCCAAAGCCCCCATATAGAAATAAATATTGTTTACATTAGGAAAACATTATTCTAGACATTTTTGTAGGCAAATATACTGTTCGTGTGATAAACAGATAACAAATATTTTATAAGGGTGAAATTACCTTATGCCATGTAAACTAAGTATTTAATTTGACTTGACTTTAATAGGAAAAACTAAAGAAATGGTTAAACTTTAAATGTTTCTTCACCTCAAGAGGTGTTATTTCCTCAAGAACCCCTGCAAGGTTAAGGAGTGAGATTATGACACAGGCTGCTGACCGCCGAGCCGGGGACACGCCCCCACCCCAGGCAATACCCCCTGTCTCTGGTTTGTTTGACCAGCGGTCAGTTGGTGTGGGGTGTTGAGTAGCATCAGGTCCCCTCGGCGACAGTTCTGTCCCTGGACTCTCCCCCGAGGGTGAGGAGCCCGAGGCCACCCTGGCATTTCTGCCGAGGGGCCTGCAGGGTTCTCTTCCGCCCCCAGGCCGTCCCTCGTCCAAGCCGGGCTCTGTGATGCCCGTTCTCCCATCTGATCTGACTTCAGTCACCTCCGCCTTCCATCACCTGCTTCCATTCATTTTTCTCTTTCTCAACGGCTTTTGCCATGATTATCTCAACCGTTCCAAGCCAGCAATTTAATTTCTAGCCGCGTCTCCTGATTCCTGCGTCTTCACTGTACTTAGTTGTCCTGAAATTGGGTTGTCCGGCTCCTTGACTGGTCCTCGGTCGGCACGGCTCCTCTGAGCCTCCGGCTGTGTGATCCCCTGTCGGATCCCTTGTCTCACTGAAGCTGTGTCCTTGTCACGGTGGAGGTGCCTGAGGAAGAGTCCCCTCTTTCCCTCCATGACGTTTTCTTCCCTCCCACATTCTGTGTTCCTTTTCCCCTCCTTTCTTCCATGTCTTTCCTCTCCTCCATCCTTATTTTAATTTTTCCTATACTCCGTCTGTGACATGCTTTCCGTCCTGGTCACACTTCGGCAGCTCCCTACAGACCCCCGGTTACTCAGGCTCCCTTCTCACTCTCTTTTGACCGCAGATCCATGGTGTTTCCCCCACGGAGCTGTGTGAGAGGGCTGGGTGTCAGGACGGCCCCGGGCCTGGCTGGGGAGACGGGGAACTCGGCAGGCGGGTCCTGAGGGCCGGGGAGAGGTGTGGGGAGGGGCCCTCGGCTTCTGGGGAGCCCTGGGGCCTCCACGGTCTCGTCCCTCCCCCTCCTTCCCCCGCACGCCAGTCGGAGCGGTGACAATACAGGACACCCGCCCGGCCTCCTTCTCTCCGGACTGGGGGGAGAGGGGGCTTGTCAAGAATTCCGAGGCTGAGTCATCCCACCAGCAGGGCTTCTGGGGAGCGGGGTCGCCAGGCAAGGATACACCACGGCATCTGGGGTGGTGCTCTGGCCTGTGCCCGTGTGCTTTGCCTGCTGCGGGGGCCGTTCTCTGGCTTTGTGCCATCTCTGTGCTCTGGCAGTTATGGGGGAGGGATTTCGTGAGGCCACAGCTTCCCCACCCCCACTCCCGTCTCAGTCCGTGTGTCTCTGACGACGCTGAGACCCATGTGGTCTCCTGTGCCTGACCCGCCCTGGACCAGCGTGCCCTGGGCCACCGTGTGGAGGTGGTCACCCCACGTCACAGAGAGTCCTTCCACTTTCTCAGTCTCAGCCTCATGGTGTGAGTCACAGGTTTCAGTTTTGATGCAGCCATGTTTACAAGCCTCCCCCTTCATGGATTTTGTGGATTTGGGGGGATCTTTTAAGAAAGCCTTCCCAATCCTGAGGTCAGGGAGATTTTTCTCCCTGTATTTCCTATATTTCTATATTAAAGTTTTGTTTTTCAGATTTAGGTCTTTGATTCATCTAGAATGTATCTCTGTGTACGGTGTGAGGTAGGAACCCAACTGTGATCTTTTGCTGCCTGGAAATCCGGCTGTGGCCACACCATGTATTGGACGCCGCCCACCCCGTCAGATTTCCACGCCGTGTGCACGGTTCCCTGACCCACCCCTATCCCTGAGCAGGGTCACACTGCCTGAGTCCATATGGAGCTCAGCTAGATACTGATTTCTGGTAGGGCAAGCCCCTCTGGCTCCTTTCTTTCCTAAATTGTCCTGGGAGATGATGGTGTGGTTGTAGCTTCCCTGAATCCTCAGACCCAAGAGCAAGGAGGATGTAAAACACAAGTGGGGTCCACGCTCCCAGACCCCAGAGATGAGCACCAGAGCCCCAGGCGGGAGAATCAGCGGGGTCTGTGCAGCAGGGGGTGGAGGGGTGTCTGAACCCCACAGACGGTGAGAATCGCTGGGAAGCACACGACCCCCTGAGGGGCCGCCCACCACTGCGGCAGGTGGGTGCAGGGACCCCTTGGGAGACGGCCCTGCACGGAGAAGCTCGGAGTGGCATCAAGCACAACAGAGGCAAGAAAAGAGCAGCTTCAGGTAGACGAAGGCAAGCGGGAAAGAGCTAAGAAACTGAACAGCGATCCACCCTATTTTTAAACAGTACCCATAAGTGACAGCAGAGGGAGCTCTGTGCAGTCAGGAAAGCAGAACCAAGTCTGCTAAGAGCTCTGGGAAACTGAATCCACGTAAATGTGGGCAAGGGGAGACTGTCAAGGGCAAGTTCCAGACAAGTTATGATAATGAAAAAGAAAATAAGGAATAGAATAATGTGCCGACAGGCAAAGGAAGTGCACCAGAAGAGCATCCTGAAAACCCACAAGTGTAACATTTCATTTCAAAATGGCTTAGAATATTCAAGAAAATGATACAAGACGTTAAAGAACGATATGAACAAAATTAGAAACGTTCGGAAATGAGGTGACTAGAAATAAAGGAAAAAATCATTGTATAAATGAAGACTGCATTGGAAGTAGTGAATAGACCCAATATTAAATGCCTTGAGAGAAATAGCAGGTGAAAAGGAGATTTTTTTAAAAATCAAAAAGCAATGTCCTACTGTATAGCACAGGGAACTATTCAACATTCTGTGATAAATCATAATGGAAAAGAATATTTTTAAAAAAGAATGTATCGGGCTTCCCTGGTGGCGCAGTGGTTGAGAGTCTGCCTGCCAATGCAGGGGACACGGGTTCGAGCCCTGGTCTGGGAAGATCCCACATGCCGCGGAGCAACTAGGCCCGTGAGCCACAACTACTGAGCCTGCGCATCTGGAGCCTGTGCTCCGCAACAAGAGAGGCCGCGATGGTGAGAGGCCCGCGCACCGCGATGAAGAGTGGCCCCCACTTGCCGCAACTAGAGAGAGCCCTCGCACAGAAACGAAGACCCAACACAAGCCATAAATAAATAAACAAATAAATAAAAATTTTAAAAAAATTTGTTAAAAAAAAAAAAAAAAAGAATGTATCTATACGTATAACTGAATCACTTTGCTATTCAGAAGAAATTAACACAACATTGTAAATCAACTATATTTCAACTTAAAAAAAGAATACGAGTAAAATTTGAAAGGAAAAAAATCAAAAAGAAATGTAAAAAGAGATAAAATGATGTGTGAATAATGGTAAATGTTACAGATAGGCAAAGAACGTCCAGAAGGCAGATGATATGAGACCCTAAAGAAAACCAAAGCAGCAGAACAAACACTAAAAACTACAGTTCAAGGAGAACAAACATTTTTTTTCTTGACGGTAGATATTGAAAAGGCAAACCATGAACCCGAGAATATCAGTCCTGGATACCACATCAAAAGTTATTCTAGTAAAATGGCTGGATTTTAAAGAGAAAGAGAAAAATCTTTGGGCCTCTCGGCAAAAAGAGCTTTACAATTTGTAATGGAAAGAAAAGTATATCAGACTTTTCAAAGAGCGACATTTTAACGCTAGCAGAAAATGGACAGCAAAACTATAATGCAGCTATGGTGCATATAGACACAATACTGTATTATAATCACCAAACTTGCTAAGAGGCTAGATTGTAATTATTCCACAAAAGAAGAAATGATAATTATGTGACTTGACGGAGTGCCTTTGCTACAATGACAATTATTACAACATATAAATGCATCAAATCAATTTGTTGTACTCCTTCGATTTACACAATGTTATACGTCAAATATGTTTCCATAAAAGAAAACTGACCTTCAGGTATAAAGGTACACTCACGGACTATTGTCCCATGGCCCCTCCTGGGGACTCTCCGGGGGAACAAGCCTCAGGCAGCCAGACTACAGGAGGGTCAGATCAGAAACGGGTGAGAATTTAATACAGGGCTATTTGCAAAACTGAGACTACCTGTGGAAAAGGAGACAGTGTGGTATTCACAGCTGTACACTGATGGTGGAGACAGGGAACAGCTGTAAAAATGGGGAGAGACTGAGAAGAGTCTATGCAAAGGCACGTTTCTGCTGTTTCCAGTCACCCCGATGGTTCGTGCTGTGACCCAGACTTGTGTGTGGTGTGTGCAGTACAGCAAATGACAGTTAGGACATATTTTCATTCTATCCTCTCCTGTGTTCTTGAGAATCAAGCACGAAAGAAAGGAGATGCAGATGTCATGTAGAAAAGGTGCTGTAAAACCTTTACTCTGAATTGGTAACCTAAGTATGACCTCATGAGGTATTGCTTTAAATACGTTGCAGCTCTGCCCACAGAAAAATCCTAGAAACAATGACTAACTCATAGTCCTGAGCCTCTCTAGTGCTGTGGCCTTGAAATACCATTTTTCACCAAAATAAACCAGGCAGGGCTTCGGAGAGAAGCGACTGATTTCCAGTCTGGGGCAGAAAATGTACAAGAAGAGCCTGGGACATCTTGTCATTCCAGATGGAAGAAGCTCTCAAAGACGGTGGTGACAAGTCTGCAGTACACGGAGGCCAGAAGGAGCTCCCACTAGCCAAGAGGATATCGTTTGAGCTTCGAAAAAGAATAAGCACTGCAATGAATTGCAGCCCATACTTAAACCCATGCATTCTTAGCGATATTGTTTAAAGAAAAAAAAAAAAAAAGAATTGTTCGTCTCTGTGGATGACAGGGAACCAACTCATCTTGAAGATTGGGTAAATAAAGGGAAGGAATCAAGCCTTGATCGTGCCTTTCTTCTACAAATGCTCCCTTGGAACAATTACTCCAGCTAATAAATGGAAGCAAAACAATAGAATTATCATATCACCATTTTGCATCTCCCAGTGAATTGAACGTCCGTGACAGCTGGCATTAAACATGGCCAAGGTCCAGACAGGACACGAAGGCATTGAACACCAGGTCTAGTCCCGCCAGAGACTTGACCCTGAACTCTTTAAATCTTCAACCGGAATTTTTTATTGTAAGTTTCCTGAAAATTTCAGCGGGCATTTTCCGGTGTGTGTATTTTTCAACACCACCAAGCAATTAACTCAGCTCTGACACCATCTACCTGGAGAGAGCCTCAGTCCCCACAGGTGAAGGGCTCAGTCCCACAAGACACCCCCACTTCGGGTGCCAGTCAAAACTCCAGGTGTCACCAGTACTTCTGAGTGACCGGCTATAAATTGGAGACTCCCGCCACCTGCTCCTCAGGTTCAATTAATTTGCTTGAGCGGCTCACAGAACCCAGAGAAACATTTTACCTACTAGATTACCGGTTTATTATCAAAGGATATAAGTCAGGAAGAGCCAGATGGAGGAGACGCCCAGGACGAGGCATGTGGAAGGATGAGGAGTGTCCATGCGCTCTGACTTGTCATTTCCCGGTGTTCATCAACCCAGGAGCTCTCCGAACCCGTCCTTTTGGGTTTTTATGCAGGTTTCATTACATAGGCATGATTGATTAAATCATTGGCCATTGGTGATTGAACTCAACCTCCAGCCCCTCTCCCCTCCCCAGAGGTCTGGGGGGTGGGACTGAAAGTTCCAACCCTCTAATCCCATGGTTGGTTCCCCTGGCAACCAGCCCCCATCCTTAGGTGCTTCTAAAAATCACCTCATTAACAAACTAGGTGTGGTTGAAACAAGTTTGTTATAGATAACAAAAGACACCTTTATCACTCATCATTTAGGAAATTCCAAGAGCTTTAGGAGCTCTGTACCAGAAATGGGGACCAAGACCAAATATATTTTTCTTAATATAAATCACAATATCACACGTTTTGCTTGGAATTACATTGAATTTATTGACCAATTTGAGTCAGAAATGACATCTTATCAGAGGTGAGTCTTCCAACCATGAACATGGTATGCTTTCCATCTTTGAGGAAGTTAGGTCTTCCTCAAAGTATTTATTTATGCCCTCCAGAGGTTGAAGGATCCATGAATGGTTTTCTTATTTTATTACATTTTCTAGTTGGTGTTTGTTGGTGGAAAGCAATGCTAGTTTTGTATATTAATCTTGTATCCACACATTTGTTATACTTTCTTTGTTATTTCTAGTAGATTTCCCACTGAGTCTCTTAAGTTTTTGTATATAGATAATCACATACTCTGCAAATAATAACAGTTTATAACCTATGTTTGTTTTTGTCCTTGTGGAAGTGGCTCAAATCTCCAGGACAATGTTGAATGGGGAACCATTGTCTTAGTCCTGATATTAAATAGCAATGATTCCCAAAAACGTACCATTAAGTATTAGGTTTATTGGGCGTTTGGAGGAGATGCCCTCCATCTAGACAAGGAAGTGTCTTTCTTTTCCTAGTTTGATAAACATTCTTTCATCATGAGTAGGTGTTGAATTTTATGAAAATTTCCTGTGTCTGTAAAGATACTCATACAATTTTCCTCCTTTAATCTTTTTAATGAGGTGATAGATTGTCTAATGTTGACCACACCTGCAGTCCTAAAACAACTCCTATCTGGTCATGTTTAATATATTATTAAATCAATTTGCTAAAATTTTATTTAGGATTTTGCAGCTATATTCGTAAGTGGGGTCAGCTTATACTTTTACTTTTGTGTAAGCCTTAGAAAATTTAACCATCATCTCAGATATTGCCTCTGCCCCATCCTCTCCTTTCCTTCTGGAACCTTGATGGACACACCTCAGGCATTTCACGTCTTTCTTCCTATTTCTCAGTCTCCCTTCTGCGTTTTCCATCCTTTGTCTCTTTGCTGACTTCTGTATCATTCACTGTGATCTTTCTCCCACTAATTCTCTCTTCAGTGATGTCCAACCTGCTCTCCAAACCATGTATTACATTTTTAATGTCTGTTTCTGTGGGTTTTGTTTCTAGAAATTCTATTTGTTTCTTTCAAATGTGCCAGGTCCCTCTTCATAGTTTTTTTCCCCTGCACATATTTTCAAGCTTGTCCTTTTAGCAGGTTGGTCTGCAGTCTGTGTCCGACCTGCTGTAGCACTCCGTGGACCCATCCATGACGCGTCTCTGCTGGTTCTTTCTCTTGGTGCTTTGTTTCCCCAGCAAGTTTGTTTATCTCTGAATATGTCTGCTCCAGGGAATTCCCCGGCGGTCCAGTGGTTAGGGCTCCGTGCTTTCACTGCCGAGGGCCCGGGTTCGATCCCTGATTGGGGAACTAAAATCCCACAAGCCACGGGGTATGACCAAAAAAAAAAAAATGTCTGCTCCATGCCCCTGAGAAATGATGCCTTCCCCACAGCCTAGGATGTAGGCGCCTTCCCCCAGACCAGGTTCCCCTTTGTTTCTGAGTGGCAACCAGGAGTGACATGTGACTATCAGGACCATTTCTAACTAAGTCATAGATTGAAGTTTCTTGGATCTTCCTGGGGGTGCAGACCAGGGCTGGGACCCAGCACCCAGGCCCACGGAGGCTGTGGGTGCTTCAGGAAGCTCCACTGCCCCTGCCCTCCCACCACGCCCCAGGATTCGGGGAGGGGGCAGGTTTCTCCTGATTCCCCTCACCGTGACGGGGCAGCCCTGGCATCCCCTGGTCCCGGCCGCACACTTGGAGCCTTCAGCGTCCAGGCTGGGAGACGCCCAGGAACGCGGCTTCCTGTGCTCTGCGTCCCTCTGCCCTGCCTCAGGTTTTATACTGATGATCCTGATTCTTTATCAGCTCTCACAGGTTTTTAAGAAGTTTTTTTTACATGTATGTTTTTTTCTCCAGCATTGCTAGTTGTTTTCAGTAGAATTGGTCCAAACAGCGCGGGCTACCTTAGGGTGGGAAATGGAACTCCCAAATTGTTTTTAAACAGACAGGAGTCCTTCTTTCTCCTGCTGCCCTCCCAACACGACTTTAAATTCACCACCGTGTTCTACCCATTCCTGTGTTCACTGTTCCTTTCGTAACCCACTTCTTCTTTTTGAGTTCATATTTCTCCTTTTTAAAATACAGTTGTCAGGTCTTCTTTTAGGAAGGCTCTGTGATAGTTCTAAATCTTTAAATAAGACCAAATATATTTACTTCTCCATAAGTATTTATGATGAGTTTTGGGTTCACAATTCTTTCCACACAGTAACAATGAATTATTTTCCCCATTTTGAACCACAAATAATTTAGTGTTTCTGCCTCACTTTTTTTTTTTTTTTTTTTTGGGCCACGCTGCACGGCTTGCAGAATCTTAGTTCCCCAAGGATTGAACCCCAGCCCCTGCAGTGGAAGCGTGGAGCCCTAACCACTGGACCACCAGGGAAGTCCCCTGCCTCACTTTCTTCTATATACTCTCTCCTGTTTTGTGAGCTTAATTTGGGACAAGAGCCCGTTCTTATTTTTATTCATTTATTTACAACAAGCGACTTCTCCTTTGCATCCATTACACTTAACTATGTATTTCATCATTTACCATGGTCACCATGCTCTTCTATGGCTCTACCTTTTTTTTTTTTCTGGCTTTAATCCTTTCCTTGCTTGGCTGGAATAGGTCTTTGTTTTTTTCCAGAAAAGGTCAAAAGTTGCAGACTTCTCATTTTCTGCATAGAGGAGGAAGTTTTCACACACATGAAGGACAGCTTAGATGGAGAGACAATTCTAAAGCACAATCGCTTCTCTTGAGAAGGCTGCACACCAGGTTCTAAGGGTGACCTTCAGAGCAAGGAATCGTCAGGCTTGGGGACGCAGTCCTCCTCAGCCCCCACGTTACGTGACTAACCCACTGGGCTTGACCACGAACCCCTGTGGCCAGACAGGGACTCAGCTGCCTCCTGCAGGTGGCCTCTCCTCCGATTCCAGCCACTGCCCTGGGGTGTTGTCCCCCTCTGAGTCATCCATCTGACCCCACACCTTAGGTACATCAGCTCCAAGATGACAGTGGGCGAAGGATGCAGTTGGGGGCCAGGCTGGGGGCAGGCCATCATTTAGATCTCCCACCAACAGGGAAGATTTTATCACCAATGCTGTTTAGAACTGCCAGCACATGTTGATAAAAAAAGGCAGACCCACTACTCACTGGTTTTATTATTTTTTAAATCTCCATCAGTCTGGGGGGAGGATGGTGGAAGCCTGTGGCCCCCTCCCCCAGTCTACCCCTCCTGCGTTGAAGACAGGCAGGCACCCATTTTATATTGCGTTGTTGGTTTCCTTATAATTGAATTTGGAAAGCTCTTTATAGATTCTGAACACAAGTTCCTTAGCAGGTGCATGATTTGCAAATATTTCCCCCCAATCTCTGACTTGTCTTTTCACTCCTTACCGGAGTCTTTCAAAGAGCAGAAGTTTTAAAGTTTGATGAAATCCAATTTATTCATTTTTTTCTCTTATGGGTCACGGTTTCAGTGTTGTATCTAAGAATTTTTTGCCTTACCTAAGGTCACAGAGATTTTTATTGAATAAAAATGTGTTTTCTTTTAATAGTTTTAGGTTTTACATTGAGGTTGACAGTCCATTTTAGGTGAACTTTGTATGTTGTGAAAGGTGTGGACTGAAGCGCATTGTTTTGCCTGGGGACACCCAGTTGATCCAGCACCATTTGCTGAAAAGACTACCCTTCTCCCGCTGAGTTCCCAGCATGTTTGCTGAGAATCAGTCATGCATATGTGGGCAGGGATAGGATGCTAGGCTGGTGGGGTTTGTTTCTCAGTCCTGGAAGGTCTTTGTTCCCATCATCTTCTCACTTGCATTGCTCCCAAAAAGAATTCTGCACCTTCCTTACCTTGGTTCCTCTGTACATCACATGTCTTTTTTCCTCCGGTGGCTTTTACAGTTTTCTCTTTACCACTGGCTTTGAGCAAACTGATCCTGGTGTGCCTTGTAATTTCTTCATATTTCTTATCATTCATCAGGCTTCTTGGATCTGTGAGTTTATAGTTCTCACCAAGTTTGAAAATTTTCTATCATTTTTTCAAGTTTTTTTCATTTCCCCATTCCTTCTGGGACCCTAACTACACATACATTAGGTCACTTGAAGTTGTCCTACAGCTCCCCAATGCTCTGTTCTATTATTTCCTCACCATTGTCACCACCACCTTCACCATCATCATCACCACCACCATCATTCTCATTATCATCACCATCATCATCACTGTTACCATCATCATTATCACCTCATCATCACCATCATCATCATCACCACCACCACCATCATCACCATCACCATCATCATCACTGTTACCATCATCATTATCACCTCATCATCACCATCATCATCATCACCACCACCACCATCATCACCATCATCACCATCATCATCACCATCACCATCATCATCACCACCACCATCACCATCATCACCATCACCATCACCACCACCACCATCATCACCATCACCACCACCATCATCATCACCACCATCATCACCATCATCACCATCACCATCATCACCATCACCATCATCATCACCATCATCACCATCATCACCACCATCATCACCATCACCATCATCACCATCATCACCATCACCATCATCACCATCACCATCATCATCACCATCATCACCATCATCACCACCATCATCACCATCACCATCACCATCATCATCACCACCATCATCATCATCATCATCACCACCATCATCATCACCACCATCATCATCATCATCATCATCACCACCATCACCACCATCATCATCATCATCATCATCACCACCATCATCACCACCATCATCATCATCACCACCACCATCATCATCACCATCATCACCATCATTATTATCATTATCATCATCACCATCATCATCAACACACCTTCACCATCACCACAATCCCTCTCCACCTACTTTTGGATGTTTTCTGTTGCTATGTCCAGTTCTCCAGTGGTTTTTTCCAATGGCTAATCTGTTATTAAACCAGCTGTTGTATTTTTCATCTCAGACACTGTAGTTTTCATCCCTAGAAGTTGGATTTGGGGTTTTTTTTTTTTAATATCTTTCATGTCTACAATTAACTTCTTGAACATGTGGAATACAGTTATAATAACTGTTTTAATGTTCTTGTCTACTAATTCTAATATCTCTGTCAGTTTTATTTGATTTTTCTCCTCATTCTGGGTTATGTTTTCCTGATTCTTTGCATGGCTTGTAATTTTCTATTATATGGTAGACATGGTGATTTTTACCTGTTGTGTGCTGGATATATACTTTTATCCTTACAAATATTCTTGAGCCTTTTCTGGAATACAGTTAAGTTGCTTAGAAACAGGTTAACCTTTTGGGGGTCTTTCTTTCAAGACTTGTTAGGCAAGGCCAGAGCAGTGCTCCGTCTAAGGCTAGTTATTCTCCTGCAGAAGCAAGACTCTTGCATACAGGGTACCCGGGGCCCCGTGAATCACGAAGCCCCCAGTCTGGCTGGGAATGGGGATAGTCCTGGCCCCGGGTGCGGATGGGACGCTGTCCCCGCAAACCCCCTGGGCTTCTTCTCTGCCTGCAGCTCCTCACATCCATGCACTCATCCGGGCTCTGCCGAACACTCATTCCCCTGCTCCCTCTGCACCACCCCTCCTCCTGTGCTCATCCTGCAAGCTCTGGCTACTTCCGTCTGTCCCATTTCTCCACTTCGGGAGGGTGCCAGGGGTCCCAAATACCCCCTCCCTCTGCCACCGCCTGGACGCGCTCTCAGGACAGCAGGGCACTCGCTGGGCTCACCGGTTTGTCCCCATCCCTCGGGCATCGCCGTCCTGTGCTTCCTCACGTCCGGTGTCTTGAGACTGTATTTCGTCTGGTTTCCAGGCTGCTTCAGGCTTGAGGGAAAATCTGATCCCTGTGACTCCATCTTGGCCACAGCGGGATCCACAGCGCTGGGTTTCTTTCCCAGGAACATTTCAGGCCTCGTAGTTCCTGCTGCCTCTTTGAGTTATTTCTGATACGGCCCAGTCGGGGCTCTGCTGAGCGACGGGCCAGCGCATCCGTCTGTGTCTCAGCCGCGGTGCCTCTGTGCCTCCTTCTCCAAGGTCTCGGTGGTCAGCCGCCGTGGATCCCTCATTCCTGCTCCACTTTCTCTGCAGCGAGGAAGCCTTTGGCGCGCCCTCGGCCTCTGCTTCCCCCCCATCACATGCATTCAACAGTTCCACCTGGTCCCACCCGTGTCCCCTCTCCTCCCGGCGTTTTCGTCCTTTACTTCCCCTTGACTGTCAGCCCAAGGAGCTGGTCTTCCTGATATGCTCCCCGCGTTTGCCTGGGGCCCGGGCCCCCTGGAGGCACCCCTGAGCACACACCTCCCCTTCCTGGGCGCACTGTCCCACCCGGGGTTACTCCCCAGTCTGACACGTCACCAGGCGTGAACACCACGGTCCTGAGTGCAGCAGAGAACCGGGGCTGCCAACTCCATGGGGCGCGGGCCCCCCTGGGGTGTAGTGGCTCCCGTGGAACCAACCCCCCTCCCCGAACCTGAAGCGTCCGCCTGCAAACCTGGCAGAGCCAAGGCCGACAATACTGCTCAGCCCCAGCGCCTGAACGTGAGAGCCCAGCTCCCTGCACAGCACTTGGTCCGGCCGCAGTTTCCGGTGCCCTGACCGAGGTCGTCGGGGCCAGTGCAGCCGCCTGCCTGCGGTCAGGGCCTTAGGCGGCAGTGCCCTTGAGGTCAGGCCCCACGTGCCCCCAGCAGACCTTTGCTGTCGCCCATCTCTGTTGTCCGTGGGGCCTGCCAGCTTGCCGAGGGGGGCTCCTCTGCCCCCTCGCTGGCCAGGTGGGGGCCCACTCCTGGCGCCCAGCGGCCATCTCTGAGCGTGGCTCAGGGTGGCCCACCACTCACTGGGGGCCTGGTTCCCTGACTGCCCTGGGGCAAGTAGAGAGGACCCTCCCCCCGACTGTGAGGCCCCTGAGCCCCCCTCCCCCACCCCCACCCAACCACCCAAAGAGCCTTATCCAGGCCCTGGGAACCGTGGTACTCACCCTCCTTCTCCCCTCCCCAGGAAATATTTTCAACAGCTTCTGCTGGGAGCCCCCCACGTCCATGTCCGGGTCCGTCCTGGAGGCCCTGACCCTCTCCACCGCCATGAAGTGTGCCCCCCACGACGGCTGCTCCCTGCTTCTGCGTGTCAATGCTTCTCTCACACTGCGCGGTGACTGTGACGGCGGTGACACCCCGGAAGTGGGGTGGTGGGCTCAGGGCTCCTTTAATCCCCATGACAACCCGGGGGTGGGGTGGGCCAGGGAGACCCTGCTAAGTGCCCTTCACAGAGGAGGGGAGGGAAGGGCTCTGACAGCCCTGCCGGCCCCTCCCTCCCCCCAGAGGGCCTGCGGGGCCTGGAGGCCTGCTCCATGAGCCTGGACACCCAGGAGACACAGTGCCAGAGCGTGCGGGTCCCTAGGGCCTCCCGCCGGCTGCAGGTGGGGCAGCAGGTGAGACCAGGGTCTGACCCGGACTTGCGGGTCCGGCCCCAAGCCGGTGCCGGGCAGCTGCACCTGTCCCCTGGCCTGCTCCCGGCTGCCCTCCCCTCTTGGCCACCTGATCCAAAGCCCGTCCTGGGGCTCTGCCACCCAAGGCCGAAGGAATGGGGGCCCCTCCTCCTCTGCCCCAGACCCTGGGTTCCAGCTGTGCGGGGTGGAACTGGCCTGGCCAGGGGTGGGCGGACAGAGGCCCCAGCTCCACCAGCTCACGCCCGTCCCTACGCAGCTCCAGGTGCACTTTGACTGCTTTGAGGTGAGCGTGGCCCAGAGCCTCTACGTCACCCTGAGGACTGTCCCCCACTTCTGCGGGGTCCAGCTGGGCCAGCGGTACCATGTGGAAGGTGGGCCGGCGTGGGCACAGCTGCCGTCCAGCTTCCAGGGGCTGACTCAGGGCGGGACTCACCCAGGGCAGGGGGCGGGGCCCCACGCTGGTCAGCTCCCAGCACGTGCATTTGGCTTAATTCAGCGTCTCCGTCTCCGTTTCCCTGGAGAGGAAGGCCTCCTGGAAACCACACGGGCAGAGGCCCAGGTCGGGGGCGGCCCCTGGTGCAGAGTGGGCTGGGCCCAACGCTGCCTCTGTCATTCGCAGACTGCGCAGACGAGGACGTGGCGAGGAACGTGCCCGACTGCTTTGGTGAGGCCCCCTCCCCAGGTGGGACCTGGGCCCCATCGCTCCTGGGAAGACTCTCAGGTGGTGGCAGGCACCCACGGGCCGCCCACTGGGATCTTCTGCCCTCCCCACTCGGGAAATCATGATGGGTCCTCAGGTGGGCGACTCCCAAAATGCCTGGGTCTGGCAGGGGTCACCACTTGGAGGCTGTCAGCACAGGTGGAGTCCTGTGCCTGGTGACCTCTGGCCCCAGCGTGACCTCACCTGCTGCCCCCCTACAGCTGGGAAGCTCTCCTACCGGGTGGACCGCAGCCGCAAGGTCGTTCTGGTACAGGTGCCAGAGTCAGGGGGCCCCGACTACTACGTGCGGCTCTGCCTCAAGTGGTTCACCTGCGAGGACGCGGGCGCCCCGGTGCGAGTGAGCCCCAGCCCCGGCCCCGCCCCCGGCCCCACCCCGCCCCCAACCCCGCCCACGCTGGCCCAGGCCCCGCCCACACCTCTGGTCCTCCCTTGCTGCCCGCCCACGGTGCCTTCACTCCCCTGCAGGTGACAGCGAACAGGGTCTCCCAGAGGGTCTCTCTGCCCTACAAGCAAGAGTTGTCGTGCCTGTGCCTTGAGGTCAGTAAGGATGTGGCCTTGACAGCCCAGCTGGGAGTGGACAAGAGGATGGGCAGACCCTGCGCTGACCCCAGTCCTTCCCGCAGGGCTGGCCTGCGACGCCTGACGCCGTGCGGATCCAGACCTGCCCCTTCAAAGATGGCAAGTGCCCTGTGGTGCCAGGGGAAGGGAGGGGGAAGCGAGGAGAGAAGGGTGGGAGATGGGCGGGTCAGAGGTGCCCAGCAGGGTAGGGGCTGGCCTGTCCAGCTGGGATGGCTGACTTGACGGGGGGTGAGACGGGGGGCAGGCCCAGCCTCAACCCTTGAGCCTGCTTCGGACGCAGGCAGCCAAAAGTGTGTTCCAGACAAGCCCTCCAAGTTGGCAGAGCCTGTGCATGGACGTGAGCGTGCACGAGAGCGCGTGTCAGCTGGTGCACAAGCACGCACGTGTCACAGCCAGGCCACCTGGAAGAGCCAAGGCTGCCGGGAGGGGCTCCCGGAGGGGTGCGGGGTGCTCTTGGCTCTGCTCAGCGACACAGCACACACACACAGACTCGGGCCAGGGCCCAGAGACCCTGAGAGAAGGCACCTGAGTCCTGGACCCAGCCCGATGGTTACTCTAGCAGGTGCTCAGTCCCGTGGCCCATTGGCAGCTGGGGTAGCGCCAGCTGACGCCAGCCCTGGGGGAGGGTCCCTGCAGACACGGAGACCCTGTGGGACGCCGTCCACTACCACCCGGAGAGCCAGGCGCTGAGTTGGGAGCCTGCCTGTCCCATGAGCGGCCGTGTGAGTCTGTGCTGGCGCCCAGGGCCAGGGCCCCAGTGCCTGGAGCTGCAGCACTCCGGCCGGCCCGCACACAGCAGAGTGAGTGCCCCCCAGCAGGGATGGGGCGGGGGTGGGCGGCCAGGGCCCTGACATGAGCGCCCCTCAGGTGCAGTACCCTCTTGTGGACACCCAGCCCCAGCTCTGCCTGAAGGTGAGTGGGCCGGTCCGCAGCCCGCCTCGTGCACTACCAGGGCTTGGGGAGGGGGCCGAGGGAGGGGCCCCGGGCATTGGGGCAAGGGGCCCGCAGCCACATGTCCCCCTGTGCCTTGCCCAGCCCTGGGGCCCAGCTACTCAGTGGCCCCTCTGACCCCCTCCTGGTCCGACGGGGGCGGGGCGGGGGTCGTGTAAGTGGTCCCAGAGGGCCACGCAGGAGGCCCGCCTGTCCCGGGCCCCCCGTCCCTGCACACACGGCCACACCCCGTCCCTCGGCCTCCCTGCAGTTCTCCACGAGCCTGGGCTTCCCGGTGAGGTGCCCTTGTGAGCAGCCGCGCTTCCCAGGTGAGCCCTCCGCGGGGCGGGAGGGAGGCCGGCCGGGGCCTTCGCGGGGTGGCCGCAGCGAAGAAGGCCCTTTTCTTTGCTTGTGTAAATGCCTCTTGGTCCGGGCGGCAAGACGACAGGGTGCTGGCCACTTGTGGGGTGGCGTGCTGGGCCTCACCCCTGCCCCCCGCAGCCTGGAAGATGACCGTCCAGCGGGCACCCGCTCCGGGCCACCTCCGGGTGGCCTTCTTCTCGCCCAGCCCTGCCCGCTTCCAGGTGTGCCTGTGTCACCGAGGGAAGACGTGGCCGCCCGCGTGCCGCCGAGTGCTCCAGGCCACGCCCACCCCTGCGGTGAGCTGGGTGCGGTGGGCACCGTCTTGGGGACCTGGGGGGGGGCGGTGCTGACCCCTTCGCTTCCCCACAGTCCCCAAGCCAGTCCTGGCGGGGACGGTGCTGGGAGGGCTGGCTCGAGGGCTCCGCAGGGACGCAGAGGAGCCTGGTCTGCACCCCCGCTGCCCGTGACCTACCCCTCTCCCACCCAGGGCGACCCCACAGAGGACCCTGCAGTGGCCTTTGTGGACATTCCCGGGGACCAGGCCTGTGCACCCGGCACCTGCATCCAGGTGGGTGGTGCTGTCCTGCCCACCTCCTCCACTCCCAGACCTCAGGGGGGCCCTGGCCTGCCCCGGGGGCCCCTCCAGCCACGCAGTCCCTCCAGCCGGTGCCTCTGGGGAATGCGGGCGGGTGCAGGCAGCAGCTGCAGGCTGTGCTGACCCACTCTCGCTGCCCCCGACCCCCGGCCTGCAGGGCAGGAGGACCGACGTCCAGTTCTCCGCCCCCCAGCAGCTGTGCGACCTCCAGTGCGGTGAGCGCTGGGGCCAGGCCTCAGCCAGAGGGGGCAGGGAGGACAGGCCCTCGGGGGCTGCAAGAGGCCCAGGGCTGGACCCCAGACTGGCCCCTGGCAGCCCCGTCTCCCATGTCGGAGTGGGCGCACTGGGGCTTGGCGGGGGACAGAGGGGCCACCCGCCTCGGAGTCAGGCCAGGCCAGCCCGGCCCCGCCCTGACTTGGGCGGTCAAGGCCCCCCCCAGGGCCTCCAAGCACCCAGCCGGGTCCCACGGTGTCAGGTGTGCTGCGCCCTCCTCCCTGAGTGCGCCGACCCCAGTCAGGGCTCTGGTTCCCACTGTGCAAGGAGCTCGATGTCGCCAGCCCACCCTTCGCCCAGCCAGCCACCGAGGTCCAGACTCCTGGGCCCTCAGGCCCAGCAGGAGACGGAGCTAAGCCTAACCCTGCAGGGCCTGGGTGTGGCCCAGCAGGGTGGCTCCTGCCGGAGGCGGGGGTGGGGGGGGTGGGGGTCGGGGGGTGGGGGGGGAAGGCGGGAGGGGTGACACCAGCGCAGGGTGAGCGAGGGGCAGGCACAGCCACCTGCAAGCACAGAGCCTCTCCTGGTAGCTGTGGAGGGTGGACCCCCTGGTCGCGGGGGGAGCATTCCGGCGCCCAGGGCTCTCGCAGCCCTTTCCGCAGATGGGCAGCTGGGCAGGTCTTGAACGGCCTCTGAACTCAGCTGAGTCACAGCAATTCCAGGGCAGCCCCAGTCCTGCCAGCCTTGCCCCGGGAAATGCCCGGGGGCCTGCGGACGCTCCTCACACCTGTACCCCCCGACTGCCCCCCACTCCCTGCCCCAGCAGAGCTTCTCAGCCGAGTCTGGGTCCCATTCCCCATCAAAGGTCACCTCCAGCAGATCACAGGTCACAGGGGCGACGGTCACCCCTAGGGGCCTCGTGTCTGGACTGGGGCTCTACTACCTGCCAGCCAGGTGGCCCGGTGGCTGGCCTGGGGCCACGGCTGGAGCCCCCGTGTTGTGCTGGGCGAGTCCCAGAGCCCCAGGGAGCAGTGAGAGTGACTGGGCCCAGCTCAAGTGGTGGGCACCTGGGGGGCACACTGCCCTTGGGGTCTGGGCGGACTCCCCCGGAGACGGGACACTTGCCTGCTGCACGGGCACTGGCTCGGCTGGACTGGGCAGTGCGCCCTGAGCGACTGGGGTCTCGGATCCCTCTCCTTCCTTCCGCCGCACAGTCAGGGCTGGGCTGGGGGCGGGTGTGCCCCCAGGCAAGGGTGGCACTGGGCCACCTGAGCCAGCCCCCAACTCCTGTCTCCCCAGCTGCCACCCAGGGGACAGCAGCCTGAGGCCAGGTGTCTCGCCAAGAAGAAGCAAGTGCCAGGGCCTGATTGCTGGGATGTGGTGAGGGGGCAGCTCACGCCTGGGCACGCCAAGCCTCTGACTGTGAAGGCTAGGCCTCAGAGCAGGTGGGGCGGGTCTCACCCGGCCCCAGACCGTGGCAACCATGTGCCTCAGCTCTCCAGAGGCCTGCGGCTCCCGAGGGCCCTTGGGCCATGCCGGGGCTTCCAGTCAAAGGAGCTTCAGCCCCTCTGAACCCCCTGAGTGGGGGCCAAGAGAAGGGCTGGGTGGGACGCGCCCTTCCCCGGATGGCCCAGCCCCTGACCTGCCCCGTCGCAGCGTGGTCCCGGCTCCCTCTGGACAGCCAGGGGCCACGGCCTGCATCCCTGGTCCTGAGGACGAGGTTCTCTGGAGTGCAGAGTGTGCCCGCACCCCTTCTGTAGTTGGCCAGGTCCGGGGGCCAGGACACACCCACAATGGCTGAGCTCCACATACCGGGTGGCCCCCTGCTGCCCAGGCTGGGCTTTCACTGGCCCCCCAGGCTCCCTCACACAGCTCTCCCTCGACCCTTCAAAGACTCCGCTAAGAGCTCGAGGGCGCCCACGGCCCGAACACCACCCTGCACCAGCCCCCGGCAGAGCTCAGACCACCTTCCACTCCCCAGGCCCCCAGCAAGGCCAGTCCAGTGAGGGCTGGCCGCTTCCATCGGCCTCAGGGGCCACGTGCCAGGACGAGCCATTCTCAGACGGTCACACTCCCTGAGGGCCACTATGTGCCCTCTGTGCTCAAGGACCACAGGGGGACCCTTGGCCCTGCAGCGTCACTTCCGTGTCCCAGGCCAGGGGTCACCCAGCAGTTGGCCGGCTGGGTCTGCCCTCCCAGGACCTTCCTGCCGGCTCACAAGGACCACCGGGCCACGCCTCCCGAGCTGTGTCTGGAGTCACCTCCACGAGACTGCGGTGCATCCAGGCCCCGCCCTGGATGTCAGCTGTGCTGCATCTGCAAATGCACCCCTACCCCCAGGCCCTGGCTGGGCTGTCCCTCCTTCAGCCGGACACAGGCCACCGGGCCTTCTCCTCATCCCTCCCTCAACGGGGCCTGCTGCCCCCAGCCGACTAGGGGGGCGGGCAAAGCCAGCATGGCCCCTCGCTCAGTAAACATTTGTCCACCTGGCTCGCCTCTTTCCTTGAGGACAGAGGTGGGGTCTGCAGGGCAAGGTGGCCCTTAGGGTGGGGGTGGGAGGGCCACGGGCCTGGGTGTACCTCCTAAAGCGGGATGGAGGTCATGACTGCGGCTGGGGCGAGGGTGGAGCCTCGGACACGGGTGGACCCTGCCGCCCTCCACCACGTACAGCCCTGCCTGTATCGGAGGACATCCCCAGGCTGGGAACGCCAACAGCCCCACGGCCGCCCCCGTGAGTGGGGGGAGAGTGGCGCCCACGGGTGGGTCAGGGCCGCCCCGCGCCCACTCAGCCCGCAGGCCTGCCCCCTGACGATTGGCAGGGGCTGAACCACCCCTCGAGCCCCAGGCTCCCACTCCCCTACCCCAGCCAGGCCCGGTCCCCCGCCCACAGGCTGGGGCTTTGGGCTCATGCGAGTACTCCTGGCGGTCCTCTGGAGACCCCTGTCTGCCCCAGGTGTCCCCCCCCCCATCAAGGCACACGGGAACGTGGGGGACCAAGGTCCCAGCTCTGGCTGAGGCCCCCTCTCCCCGTGCCACAAGTTCCTGCTTCCCATGCCTGGACCATCCAGGGGTCCCCTGGTCCATGCACAGAGACCCCGGCCGGGACCCAGGGCCACCCCGGGAATCCTTGCCCGCCTGGAGGTGGGATGGCAGACTTGCTGGCGGGGCTTGCGGGGAACTGACCAGATGCAGGCTCTCCCAAGACTTCTCAGCAGCCCTGGCCACCCCGGATGGCGGAAACAGAGGCCCACACAGAGGCAACGGCCGTGCTCCTCTCCAGGACTAAGGATGTGCAGGGCTACAGGGGATGGGGAGGGGAGGGACACGCTCTGGTCCCAGCTGCCCCGCTGTCCAGTGTGTGCTGCCACCAAGTGGTGGTGGCACTCAGCACCTGGTTCTGAGCCGGACCTTACATCCCGCCTCCACGTCAGGATCTGGCACCGCACCCAGAGCCCCATGGCCCAGCAGGCCCACTGCCTTGGCCATGGACCAAGCAAGACTGGCCCCCCGACCCCGCCAAGCAGGAAACCCCATCCCCACCCCTGCCCAGGAGAAACGTGCTGATGCACTCAGGCCCCGGATGAGGGATGACTAGGGTCACCCCCGCCAGGGCTCACAGCTTAACTGGGATGAGCCTTTGGACATCTGTGCATTCACTCATTCATTCCTTAGCAGGTTCTGAGCACCCACTGGGTGCCACCCTGCCCCAGCACTAATAACAAACAGCACTGGCCCCGGAGCTGGGGACAATGCCTGGGTCTGCCCTGAACTGCGGGGCTTCTCCGGTCAGGATTTTCAGCCCTAAACCCCAGGCAAACAGGGCCATCGGTCACCCTACCTGGAGCTGACCTTTGCATGGGGAAGACAGACCACAAGCAGCTGAACATGTAGCTTATAATGGGGTGCCCAGTGCCAGTGCGAGAAGAAGGAGGCCAGGAAAGCAAATAGGAAGTGTGGAAGGGGGTGTCGTTTAGAGGAGTGTGGTCCCGGCAACGTGTGAGTCTGGTTCTAACAGGATGGACGGGTGAGGGGGTGTGGCAGGCAGGTGGGATCATGGGGTGCCCTGGCTTAGATACGGGGGTACGAGTCAAATACACCAATGTTCCTCAGTGTCGAGGGTGGGGCTCCGTGGGCTGGGATGGAAATGTAGCAGCGGGAGCTGGCGTTTGCACGTGGTAAGTTTGAGCTGCCTCTGTTCGCCAGTGCTTCTGTAGTGCCTTCTGGGTATCACTCCCTCAGTGAACAAAACAGACACAGATCCCTGCCCAAGGCAGAGAAGAGAGGCATAAACATTTAAAAAAAAAAAAAAAAGTAAATTATCTAGGACATAAAAGGTTTATTCAGAAAGAAAGATCGGGGCAGGTTAAAGGGAAGGAGATGGTCTTGGGGGCAGAGTGGCAGACTGGGTCTCACGCCAAAACAGGAAGGAGATGGAGTTGGTGGACAAACAATTAAACCCCAGTGAGTCGGGCTTCCCTGGTGGTGCAGTGGTTAGGAATCTGCCTGCCAATGCAGGGGACACGGGTTCAGGCCCTGGTCCGGGAAGATCCCACATGCCACGGAGCACCTAAGCCCATGCGCCACCCCAAAAACCCAGTGAGTCCTTCCACAAGGGTAGAAAGGGATGAAACAGTTTTGTTATTGGATGAGCATTAAGAGATTGCAAAGACAGAAATCTCACCCTTTATATGACCCAGGCAGGTACAACCCATTCCATACATGATCTCAAGGAAAACAACTGTCCTCAAGCCTATTTTGTGTGATAATAACATAGCCACCCCAGCTTTCTTTGATTCCTATTTGCATGGAATGTCTTATTCCATCCTTTTACTTTCAACCTCTTTGTGTCTTTGTATGTAAAGTGAGTTTCTTGTACACAGCATGTGTACAAAGATGGATCATCTTTGCCAATCTCTGTCTTTTAATTGGAGAGTTTAACCCATTTAAAGTTTTTTAAATATATTATTTATTTATTTGTTTGTTTGTTTGTTTGTTTTTGGCTGCGTTGGGTCTTTGTTGCTGCACGTGGGCTTTTCTCTAGTTGCCATGAGCGGGGGCTACTCTTCATTGTGGTGCTCGGACTTCTCATTGCGGTGGTTTCTGTGGTTGTGGATCACGGGCTCTAGGCACGCAGGCTTCAGTAGTTGTGGCGCACGGGCTTCAGTAGCTGTGGGTCGTGGGCTCTAGAGCGCAGGCTCAGTAGTTGTGGCGCATGGGCTTAGTTGCTCCGCGGCATGTGGGATCTTCCCGGACCAGTGCTCGAACCCGTGTGCCCTGCATTGGCAGGCAGATCCTTAATGACTGCACCACCAGGGAAGCCCTCCATTTACATTTAAAGTGAATACTGAGGGACTTCCCTCGTGGTCCAGTGGGTAAGACTCCTCGCTCCTAACGTAGGGGGCCTGGGTTTGATCCCTGGTGGGGGAACTAGATCCCACATGCATGCTGCAACTAAGAGTTTGCATGCCACAACGGAGATCCTGCGTGTCGCAACTAAGACCCGGCACAGCCCAAATAAATAAATAAATATTAAAAAATAATAATAAAGTGAATACTGAAAAGAAAGGATTTACTTCTACCATAGCTATTTGTTTTCTTATGTCTTATATGGTTTTTGTTCCTCAGTTCTTCTATTACTGCCTTTTTGGGTATTCAGCTGATTTTTTGTGGTGTACTATTTTGATGTCCTTCTTTCCTTTTCTGTATTTTTTCCCCAGTATTTTCTTACTGGTTTCCTTGGGAGTTACAATTAAAATCTTAAACTTACAAAAACCTAGTCTGAATAATACCAATTTGGTTTCAGTAGTATACACTCTGCTCCTACACATTGACATTCCTCCCCTGTTGTTGTCACAGATTCATCTTCATCTATTGTGTGTCCATTAACATAGGTTTATGACTATTGTTTCGTGCATTTGCCTTTTAAATCATATGGAAAAAAATAGAGGAGTTACAAACCAAAACTGCAATAACACCAGCTTTTAGCTTCTCCCATGCAGTAACCTTTACTGTATTCTGTACTTTCTCGTGGTTTTGAGTTACTGTCTAGTGTGTTTTCATTCAGCCCGAAGGAC
Source organism: Balaenoptera acutorostrata (assembly GCF_949987535.1). NCBI lineage: Eukaryota > Metazoa > Chordata > Mammalia > Artiodactyla > Balaenopteridae > Balaenoptera > Balaenoptera acutorostrata. The sequence goes on from NC_080074.1 coordinate 801,405, forward strand.
TCTCTTTAGCATTTCCAGTAGGGCAGGAAATGAACTCCCTGAACTTTTACTTATCTGGAAACATCTTACTTCCTCCTTCATTTCTGAAAGATAGTTTTACTGGATATAGAATTCTTGGTTGACAGGTCTTTCTTTTTCTTCAGGACTTCAAATATGTCCTCCCCCTGGCTTGTCTTCTCCAAGGCTTCTAATGAGAAGTCTTCTGGAAGTCTTGTTGAGGATTTCCATGGAAAGGCCAGAAGGACTGCGGCGGCAGAGGCCCCAGCGTGCGCACAGTGGGCATAAGGAGAGGCTGGGCGGGGGGGGGGGGCCGGGGGGGGTGCGGGAGTGGTCAGAGCTGAGGAGGGGAGGAGAGTTTCCAGGAAAGGATCGACTGTCACCAGGCTGCGGGCCAAGTGAGGGGAGTTCTCTCATGAGCATCTGGAGACGGGAACTCACCTTGACAAGATGAGCCCTGGCGGAGAAGCCCGACTGCAGAGGGTTCTCGGAAGGAGGGTGGGGGGACACCCCCTGAGTTTAGTCAGGAAGGAACAAAGAAATGGTCGATGCCTCAGAGTTGCTGGGGTCTGACGTGTCTGGCAGTTTGGGGGGTTCTAGCTTGCAGGAACGACAACTCGTGTAGTGGGGCGGGCTGCAGCTGCGAGCTGGGTTCTGCACTGAGGAGGGCTGAAGGGCTTGTCCTTGGGTGGTCTCTGCCCCTGGAGGTCGAGCAGAGGCCAGGGTTTGGGTGTCCAGCTTGGGCCACCAGAGGAAGGGGAGGCAGCTCGGCAGGCAGGGCGGGGAGACGGGTCCTGGCCGTAGGATCTCCGACAGCAGCGCCTGGGCCTCGGTGGCATCTGCACCTCTCGGGGCAGCTGTGCGCGCCCACCTTGCCAGCCCCCAGCAACAGGTTCCCATATTCACCCTCTTCCAGCCAAAAAGCGAAGAGCGGTCAGTTCCCGCAGAACCGTCATGAGTACAGCTTCCAATAAGATTCTGATGATTTTAATGCTATTTTAAACGGCTGCTTCTTACTCTGAGGCGATTGACTCTTTTTTTCTAAAACTCTTCGCGTGCACGTTTAAACATACTTTTTCTCCGTTTCTCTGGGCGCCACTGAGCACAGCCTTAGGACAGGACACAGTGGGCCGTGGGGGCAGACGCGGACGCGAGTCAGGCTGGGGAGTGGGCCCCAGGCTGGGCGAGCCGAGGGGAAGATGCCGCCTCTGGGCGTGGGGTGTGCGGAGAGGGGCCGGGGCCGCGCCGGGTGCGCGGGGCGCGGTGCACGCTGTGAGGCGAGAGGGATGGTCACGTGAACGTGGACTGTGGGGACGTGGGATTTGGGAGACGCCGCCGGGGACTAGGTGACTGCTGGGGAGGGGGCGGGGCATTCCGGGGCACGTCTGACCCTAGAGCGTGGGCGCAGCAGTGACCACTGGGGAGGGCGTGTGTCCAGCCGGCTGGGGAAGAGGCGCTGTGGGTGAAGCAGCCGAGAGCTCGCGGTGAGGGGCGCACCTGCCTCTCCAGCGGGATCAGTGTCACTTGGCGCCTCCGGTGAGGGCTCTCCGCAGCTCCGACGCGCCCCGGCGCCCGCAGCGCTCCCAGCCCTTGCGCCCCAGGAGCCTCCGGGGCTCTGCCGGCTGCGGGCTCCGCTCAGAGCCAGAGGGGTGGGCGGGGGGGCGGGGCCGGTCGCTAGGATACCCCGCCCACTACCTCGAAGTCTGGTCTCCGCCGGGTCCCCGCGGCGGGCCGGGGAGGGTCGCGCTTCCTCCGGGGGTCGGCGGCTGGGGCGCAGGTGGGGTGCGGAGAGGGAGCAGCTGCCGGGGCGGGCCCGGCGGAGGAGGGAGGCTGCCCCGGGGGACGAGGCTGGGGCTTGGCTTACACGCCCTGGAGGGCGAGGGGAAGGGGCGCAGCTGCTGGGGGAAGGGGCGGCCCCGGGAGGCCTCCGGGAGCCGGGTAGGGGCGGGGGGTTAGGGAGGGGCTGGGGAGCCTGGCGGCCCCTCCGCGGCAGCTTAGGGAGGGGGTCCAGGGCCCGCGTCTCTCCCCCCCCCCGCCCCCCGTCCCGCCTCGCTTTGGCTTTTATTGGGGGGGAACATCTTTGAGGACACCTCCCTCGTCTTGGGTTGCAAGGCTCTGTCTCGCCTTTGACCCACCCAGGAGGGACCCCACGACCATCCGCCCGGCTCCCGGGCACATGCGCCAGACTGTGCGCCTGGATGCCCCGAGAAAGCGCGGCCGTGACCCCTCGCCCCCGGCGGGAGAACTCGCTGCGAGGAGGAAGCCCGGGCGCGCGTAAAAGTGGCCTGAAACATACATTTTAAAAATATTTTGTTCATTTAATTTTTAATTATCACATAGTAAAATTGACTTTTTAAAATTTAATTTGTATTTTATATTGGAGTATAGTTCATTTACAATACTGTGTTAGTTTCAGGTGTACAGCAGTGATTCAGTTTATATATATGTACATTCTTTTTCAGATTCTTTTCCCATATAGGTCATTACAGAATATTGAGTAGAGTTCCCTGTGCTCTACAGTAGGTCCTAGTTGATTATCTATTTTATATATAGTAGTGTGTATATGTTAATCCCAAACTCCTAATTTATCCCCCTCCATTAAAAATTGACTTTTTAATTTTGGTGGACAGTTCTCTGAATTTTAACACATGCGGATAGCCGTCACTGTAACAGGTTACAGAACAGTTATATCACTCCAAAACCTACCCCCTGCCATGCCTTTCAGGCACACTTCCTCCACCCATAACCCCTGGCAACCACTGATCTGTTTTCCATGATGGTAGGTTGGTCCTGTGGATGGAATCAGACAGAAGGCAACCTTTGGGGACTGGCCTCTCTCACTCTGTAATGCCTTGAGATTCATCTGAGAGGTTGTGTGAATCAACAGTTTGTTTCTTTCGTGACTCAGTAGTATTCCATGGTCTAGATCACCACGGTCTGTTCATCCATTCACCCACTGAAAGATGTTTGGGTTGTTTCCAGCTGTTAGAAGTAAAGCCACTACCAGTATTCATGTACAGGTTTTTGTGTGAACACACATTTTCATTTCTCTAGGATAAACGCCTGAGGTTGGGTTGCTGTTCCCCACGGTAAGCATATAGTTACCTGCATAAGAAACTGAGAAAGCATCTCTCAGAGTGGCCACACCGCTTTGCCTTCCCAGCATCAGCATCCAAGAGTTCCCGTTGCTTCACATCCTCGCCAGCACTTGGTATTGTCAGTATGTCAGTGTTTCTTCTTTACTCGTTCTGACAAGCACACAGTGGTCTCTTACCAAGGTTCTAGTTTGCGTTTCAGTCGTGGCTAATGATGCTGAACATCTTTTCATGTGCTTAGTTGCCATCTATACATCCCCTTTGGTGAAGCGTCTGTTCAAGACCTTTCGCATTTGTAGTTACATCCTTTTTCTTTTTCTTTTCTTTTCTTTTTTTTTTTTTGCTACACTGCACAGCATGCAGGATCTTAGTTCCCTGACTGGGGATCAAACCCATGCCCAAAGTCCCAAGACCTTTCCTATTTGTAAATTGTGTTGTTTTCTTAGTGCTGAGTTTTGTGGGGTTTTTTTAACTTTTTTTTTTAACTGTCCTTTTTAAAAAATTAATTTATTTATTTTTGGCTGCGTTGGGTCTTCGTTGCTGTGCTCGGGCTTTCTCTAGTTGCAGTGAGCGGGGGCTACTCTTCGTTGCGGTGCACAGGCTTCTCATTGCGGTGGCTTCTCTTGTTGCGGAGCACGGGCTCCAGGCACTCAGGCTTCAGTAGTTGGGGTATGTGGGCTCAGTAGTTGTGGCTTGCGGGCTCTAGAGTGCAGGCTCAGTAGTTGTGGCGCACAGGCTTAGTTGCTCCATGGCATGTGGTATCTTCCTGGAGCAGGGATCGAACCCATGTCCCCTGCATTGGCAGGCAGATTCTTAAACACTGCAACACAAAGGAAGTCCTCAAATTGTTTTAGTTATTCCAGTTTCATTGCCCTTCATATAAATTTTAGAATTGGCTTGTCTACATCTACAAAATAATCTTGCTGGAATTTTGGCTGGTAGCATGTTAAATCTGTAGATCACTTTGGGGAGAAATGACATCTTTACTATGCTGAGTCTTCAAATCCATGAACATGGTAAGTCTTTCCATTTATTTAGATCTTTCTGATTTTTCCAACAGCATTTTGTAGTTTTCAGCACACAGATCCTGTACATGTTTTGCTAAATTGACACCTAGACATTTTAATGTCTATTAAATGGGAGCTATTATAAATAGTAACTTTCTTAAAATTTTGGTTTCCAATTATTCACTGCTTATATATAGGAATATGATTGATTTCTTTGTGTTGATCTTGTACCCTGCAACCTTTCTAAACTCACTTATTTGTTCTAACAGTTTGGTTCTTTTTTAAAAAATAGATTCCCTGGGATTTTCTACATAGATAATTGTGTTGCTAGAAAAAAGGACAGTTTTATTCTTCCTTTCCAGTTCATATGCTGTTATTTCCTTTTCTTGCTCTATTGCACTGGCTACAAATTCTAGTGCTGTGTTGAATAAGAATGACAAGATGGGCATCTTTGACTTGATGCTGATCTTTGGGGAAAAAGCCTTTCACAGTAAGTCTTTCACAGAGAGTATGATATTAACTATAGGATTTTTGTTGATGCCGTTTATCAAGTTACAGAAGTTTGCTAGGTGTGGAAATCTGAATTGACAGTTCTTTTCCTTCAGTGCTCAAAAAAATGTTGTATTACCAATACTTCTTTCTGGCCTCTACGGTTTCTGAAGAGAGGCCCAGTCATTCAAATCGTAGTTCTTCTATAGGTAATACATAATTTTTCTCTGGCTGCTTTTAAGGTTTTTTCTTTGTTTGTAGTTTCCAGCAGTTTGATTTTGAAGCGTCTTGGTGTGGATTTCTTTCAGTTTATCCTGGGTGGGATTAGCCCTGCTCCTTCAATTGTAAGTTTATATCTTTCACCAAACTTGCAAAGTTTTCAGTTATTATTTCCTCAAAATATTTTTTCAGTCCCACAGTCTTTCTCCTTTCCTTCTGGGACTCCAGCAACACAAATATAGCCCTTTGTTGTGGTCCCACGGGCCCCTGAGACTCTGTTCATTTTTTAAAATCTTTTTTCTATTTTTCAGATTAATTTCTTTTTTTTTTTTTCCTGGCCACACCACGCAGTTTGTGGGATCTTAGTTCCCTGACCAGTGATTGAACCTGTGCGCTCGACAGTGAAAGCGCTGAGTCCTAACCACTGGACCACCAGGGAATTCCCACAGATTCATTTCTATTGCTATATCTTCGAGTTCATTGATTCTTTCCTCTGTCATCTCCATTCTGCTATTGAATCCATCTAGTGAGGGTTTTTTGTTTTGTTTTAGTTATTGAATTTTTCAGTTCCAAAATTTCTATTTGCTTTTTTATATCTTTCTATTTCTTTGCTAAGTTTTTCTATGTTAATATTTTGTCAAGACTGTTTGCAATTTGTAGTTCAAGTATTTTTATAAAATCTGCTTTAAAGTCCCTGTCAGATAATTCAAACATCTGTGTCGTCCCATCATTGGTGTCTATTGTCTTTTCTTATGTGAGTTGAGATTTTCATGTTCTTCATATACCAAGTGATTTCAGTTTCTATCCCAGACATTTGAGTATTATGGGTCTCCCCCTGCCCATGGAGAATGTTAGTGTCCTATGGGCTCTGGTTCCAATGTCCAATTGATATTCAGTGTTTGCTGTTCTAATCAGGTCTGCCCCCATGGGCACTACCTAGTACTCACTCTGAGACCTGGGTGGAGGTCTACCTGTCAGATCAGTTTTCCAAGTATTTGATATGCTAATTAGGATCAGATCCATGCACACTCGGATTAGGGGTGACAGCAGGAGTTTAAATTTTAAAGCTTCTGGCGTCATTTCACTGAACTTCTTCCTCTCCATTATTTTCCTGGTACTTTCCACGTACCTGAAGGTTCCCTTTTCCTCCACCAGAAACTATCCACTTCTGCATTTGTGACACATTTGGGGCCAAATGGCAGGAGAACATAGAGGGAAAAAGCTGCTAATATGTGAGTTCAGCAAGGTTCCAGGACCCAAGATCTACATACAAAAACCAACTGCATTTCGATATGTTACCAATGAACAATCCAGACAGGAAACTGAGATAACAACTCCATTTACAACAGCAATGAAAAGAATACAATGAATAGGAATAAACTTAACAAAAGGAGAGCAAGACTTGTACACTTAAGACTACATAGCAATTCTAAGAGAGATTAAAGAAATCTAAATAAATGGGGAGAAATTCAGTGTTCATGGGTGGGAAGACTCAATATTGTTAAGATGCCAATACTCCCCAAATGGATTAATAGATTGAATGCAATTTCTATCAAAATGTGAGTGGATTTCTGGGGGGCAGAAATTAGCAATCTGATCATAAAATGTGTATGGAAATGCAAAGGACACAAAATAGCCAAAACAATTTTTTAAAGGAGCAAAGGTGAAGAATTTACAGTTTCCAATTTTAAAACTTACACTAAAGCTACAGCGATAAAGACAGCACGTTTTGCAGTGAGGATTCACATACAGGTCGATGGAACAGGATTGAGAGTCCAGAAATAAATGATCAGATGATTTTTGACAAAAGTGCCACAGCTTTCACTGGGGAAAAGGATACTCTTTTCAACAAATGGTGCTATGGCAATTGGATATCCACATGGAGAAAGAGGAGTTTGGACCCTTACCTCACACCATACACAAACATTAACTCAAAATGAACCATAAACCTAAATGTAAGCGCTAAAGCCATAAAACTTTTGAAAGGAAACATAAAAGAAAATCTTTGTGCCCTTGAGTGGTGCATAGTGTTCTCAGGTGCAGCAAGCACTAAAGACAGGACCCATGGAAAAAATAGATAAATTGGACTTGGTCAAAAGTAAACGTTTTGTGTTTCAAACACCAGCAGTAAGAAGGTGAAAATTGGGTTAAATGTTCACAAATCTTATATGTATTAATAATAAAGGACTTGTATTTAGAATCTATAAAGAACACTCACAACTCAAAATAAGACATACACTGAAAATTGTTGTGTATATTTTACCACAATTTACAAACATATATAAGATTTTAAAGAACAACAATAAGACAAGCAATCCAAGTAAGAAATAGGTTGAAAGTTTGATTAGACATTTAACCAAAGAAGGAGGAGCAAAGCTGGGTATCTTCTTTGGTGCAATGTCTAATCAAATGTGAGAAGATACTTAACATCATTAGCTATTAGGAAAATCAAATTGAAACTGAATGCAACACCGCTTCACACCCACTAGGATGGCTACAGTCGTAATGAAAGATGATAATGAGCATTGACAAGGACATGGAAACATTGGAAGCCTCGTACATTGCTGGTGGGAATGCAAAATGTAGAGCCAATTTCTTCAAAAGTTACACGGAAATTTCCCACATGACCCAGCAATTCCATTCCTAGGTATCTACCTAAAAGAAATGACAACGTATGTGCACTTGAAGACATGTACCTGAATGTTCATAGCAGCCTTATTCATAAGAGCCAAAATGTGGGGAAAAAAGCAAACACACATCAACTGGTGAATGGATAAGCAAAACATGTTCCCTACAATGGAATATTTTTATGGGAACCAACTACGGACGTGTTACATCACGAATGAACTTCAAAATGCGTGCGCTCAGCGTAAGCAGCCAGACACCAAACACTACAAGTTGTAGATTCCGTTTATATGAAATGTCCAAAAAAGGCAAGTCTATGAGGACAGAAAACAGGTGCATGGCTGCCAGGGGCTGGGGTGGGGGACGAGTGACTGCTCGTGGGGGACAAGTGATCATCGAGGGGATGGAAACGTGCTAAAATCGGACTGTGGTGGTTGCACAACTCGGAAGTTTTACTAAAACCATTGAAGGGTGGGTGGCTCATTGAAGTCGTTGAAAGTGGGTGGACTTCATGGGATGTAAATTACACCTCGATAAAGCTGTTTTAAAAATACTTTTCACAGATTTTATTAGATTTCCATTTAACTCTCTGAGAAATGTTTAAAGTGGCTCAGAGTATTTTTAAGAGGAATTTTGCTTGTTATTAAAAAGGCAGCCAGCTGAAGGGAAGGGCCTGAACTGGACCCTGCCCCCGGGGCTCTACCCTGGCAGAGGCCTCCTCGTCACCTCCGCCCCCCACAGGTCCTGAAGCGAGCAGGCCCCTCGGGAGGTGGGGGACCCATAGCACCTTTGGGGACCGGAGGGAGGCTGGGGTACTGTCTAGGGGAGGTGGGGGTGGGCCCCGAGGCGGGGGCAGCTGGCAGCTCTTGGGCGCGGGTGAGGGGGCAGGTGGGGGCAGGGTTGCCCAGGACCCCCCCGGTGGCTGCGCAGGGAAAAGCCTGGTGTCTGCACGGGGCCGGGCGGGGGCGTACCCGGGCGGGCACACCTGGGGGGGCGGTGAGCAGGGCCCCGGAGACAGACACAGCCTGGAGGACCCCAGGGGGGACCCCCACGAGGATGGGCAGGGTGGGCTGCCTGGGCAGAGACAAACATGGTGCCAAGGGGCTGGGCCTGCCCCACAAGTGCCACGACCCTGCCCTGGGCTCTGCCCCTCCCTGAGACCCCACCCCCAGGCCAGGGCTCCTCCGCTCGATGCTCCAGTGTCCCCCGCGAAGGGGCCATTGCGGTGCGGCCGGGGTGAAAGATGGCAGCCACCCTGCCCACCCGACCCTGCACACCTCTGTGTTCCAGGCCAGTTCGGCCCTTGCTTCTTGCCCCATGACAGACCCCACTGGCCCCGGGGATCCCCAAACTTCAGACCCTTTTTGCCCACTACGGAGTCAGGTACAGGGCAGACAGAACTGCTGGCCCCTCGTGACCACGTGTGACGAGGAAGGGGACAGAATGTCTCAGGGTGGGGAGGTCAGCGGACCACAGCTCCGAGTCCCCAGTCACCCCCAGGTCCTGAGATTCCCCTCCCGCACCGCAGGGTGAAGACGCGTCCTCAGGCCCAGGGCAGGTCGGCGGCACCGGGATCGGACAGGGCCTCCCCTTAAGCACTCATCGGAGGGGGTGCTCTGGAGGGAGGGGCCTCACTGTGCCTGGGGCTTCCTGGGCACGTGGACAGGCTCCTGGGCAGCCGCCGCTTCCCTCGGGTCTGACTGCCTTCTGCTTCCCGAGTCATCGGGGGCCCACCTGCCTCCTGGACTTGGAGGACCCTGAGCCCCCCATGTGCACCTCACGCCGGGACCCCCCCTCTCCAGCACACCCACCTCCCCTCAGCCCCCCGACCCAACCCCCCCCTCAGATCTCGGCAGGGCCCTCTGGGAACCCCCACTTCCCATGACCCTGATGCCCTCATGGCTCTTGAACCCCTCTGGGGCTGAAGACGGTTCCTACACATGGGCCAGCACGCCTGTGTGCCCTGACACCGGTGCACGCGTGTGACCGCACTGCCACCGCGGCAGGTGGCCGCTGGGGGCCGGGAGGGCTCGGTGGGCAGGACCTCACTGCTGCAGCCTCCTGCCCCCTTCTCTGCCCGGTTCCGGGCTCCTCCTCTGTCACCTCCCACCCCCCACAGGCGCTGAGTCACAGGGGGTGGCCTCTGAAGGGAGGGTGCGTCACCCAGCAGAGGCAGCCGTGGGACACGGGGGGAGGACACCCCGAGTCTTGGCTCCGGGCTCTGCCTAGATGACGTCCTGCCCGGGTGCACACACATGCACACACTGGAGCACACACACTCAACATGCACAGATACACATGCATGCACGCACACTAACCTGTGCTGGACCACACATACATGCACACACACACGCATGCACATGCACACATGCACCCAGACATATGCACAGACCACACAGATTTACACACCCACACATACTACATACACAGTCACAGGTACACACAGACACGCACATACACACGCACAGTCAAGGGCAAACACGCACCCTTTCTGTGCTCCAGGGTGTACCCCCCGGGCCTTTCTGGAGGGGAGACAGGCGGCTGCGGAGCGGCCTGCACTGGGCAGGGGCAGAGCTGGGACTCCGGGACCCCGCAGCAGCCCCTGACCTGCTCCAGGGCTGGCACGGGTCACTGGGCGCCTCCTTTGGTCCCTGGGTAGGGGGCACCCCCCCCCCACTGCTGTGGCCTGTTGAGAAGGACGCTCAGTCGGCCATGGCACTAGGGACCTCGGCAGCCAGCACGCTGGGGTTTGCGGGCCTGTTCCATCCTAACCCTCATCTCTCAGCAGGGAGCGCTGAGACTGGCAGGAAGGCCCAGAGCAGCCCCAGGGCTTTGCTCAGGGCTCAGGGCCTCTGGAGCCCCCCACCTCCTTCCCCTCAGCTCACCCACGTGGAGCAGGTTGTCGGGAGAATCCAGGGCCACGTGCAGGAGCATGTGTGCGGGGGGAGGCTGTGCAGCCCCTCCTGTGTCTGTCCTTTGCTTCCAGCCTTGAGTAAGCTGCGCCTGGGCTCCTCCACCTGCCTCAGGGCCTTTGCATCTGCTGTTCCCCCGCCAGCGCCCCCTCCCCAGATCTCTGCAGAGCTGCCGGCGCCACCTCTCGGGCCCACTCAGCAGAAAGGCCGACAGTGACCCCTAAGAACCCCACCACAGTGTCTCTGTCACATCCTGAAACCATCATGCCCATTTGTCTGGGTCACTGCCCCTCTGGCAGGGGTGAGCCCCCGGGGTCGGGAGTGTCTGCTTCCCTCCAGAGGGAAAGGGCCCTTTGAGCTGGCCTAGGGGAGGCGTGGTGAGCCGAAGCCAGCCGGCAGGGAGGGTCGGGAGGCTTGGGGCGACCCCCTTGGGGTGCTCCGCAGGGTGGGGCTGCAGACCCCTCCCCACACTCTCGCCAGGATGGGGGTGCCTCTGTGGGGACCCATCAAGCGGGCCATGCCGTGATATGAACCCCAGTCCAGATGTCTCCAGGCCCCATTCCCCCCGCCAAGGTGAGAAGTGGGAGACCAGCAAGCGGCCTGGTGCTTTCAGGCTCACACAGCCTCGGGCAGTGCCCAGTGGTCCAGGAACCCTGACTTCCTGGCCGGCCTGGCCCAGGGGGTAGAACCTCCCAGCCTTCCTCGTCATTGAGTCCCAGGACCCAGGGCATCTACAACCCAGAGAGGCCCTGCCACTTGACACCATCAGGGCCTTCTCATCTTCACGGTCCAGCCCCTTCCCCATAGCCCAGGCTCTGGCGGGGACCTGGGGGCCACAAGGAATGGGGCAGATGGCCCCTGGGCTGGGCCTGGCCTGATGCCTCGGGCATCAGCAGCTCTCCTCTCCATCCTCCAAGGAACTGGCTCAGGTTCCTGCAGGGCTGCCTGGGGTGGGGAAGCCTGAAGGCCCTGGACCAGATGCCAGCCTCCCCAGCAGGTGTGTAGGCCCAGTGATGTCAGGGTCCCCTGCCCACCAAAGGCCTGAGCCTCAGATCAGGGCAGGCAGCCTCCTGGCAGGAGGGCGGGCAGGAGGGGGCCAGAGGCCAGGTCAGAGCCAGCCCACCTTTCCGAGCTCTGTGTGTTAGGAAGATGGGTTCCCGCCCTAGGGCACCTCCCCTCCCTAGGTGGGGTGGGCCTTCTTGGCTGTTTATGACATCGGGTGGGTCCCTGGCCTCCCTAAGCCTCAGTTTCCCCCACCTGGCTCACTCAGTGCCGAGTACAGGTGACCTACCCCCAAAAGAGCCCCCTCACTCATTCATCCAGGAGCAGGCCCCCACTGTACCGCACCCTGGCCGGCATCTGCAGCCTGGCTCCCTGGGAAGGGCTGTCTTGCAGGGACCAGGCCAGGAGGAGGGCCGTAATCAGTGCTGGAGGGGCAGGCCCTGCTCCCCTCCCCGCCCGGACAGGCCTGACTGCCAGGAACCCTTGGGGACCGGGGCGGTGGGGAGGGCAGAGCGCGGTGTCAACTGTGTAATCGAAGCTCAGGGTTTTGCCAAGGCTGCCTGGAAAGCCGGCCAGCCTGGAAGCCAAGTGCCCGGGGCTCAGGCAGCTCCCCCTGCCCCGCCCCAATCAGAGACCTCTGTAGAGAGGGGACAGACCCGCTGAGCAACCCCAGGGCCAGCAAATCAGCTCGGGCCCTGCACCCCTCAGCCACAGCTGCAGGTCAGGGATGAACTGGGCCCAGCGAGCTCCTCTCCCTCCCCTTGCACTGTGGGCCGCCGGGCCTGGCTGACACCGTCCCTGCCGCCTGCCCAGGACCCCGGGCCCCGCCGCTCACAGGGCGCCCTCCCCGGAGGCCCCGCTGTGCCTTCAGCTCAGCGTGCGCGCCGGTCCTGCTCCACCCCGGGCCTGTGTGTTGCCGGCGTCCACAGACGCGGGTGCCCTTCCCAGCCGCAGTGCTCATGGCCAGGGTCACGCAGGCAGGTGATGGCCCCCCAGCCCCTGCCTGTCTAGCCTCCATCGCCCCCTTGGGAGCCATCCAGCCTGTCCCCTTCGGATTTCCTTCTGTGCTGCTGTCACTATCATGGGGATTCCCCCAGCCAGGGTCTGGATGCCCAGAGGGTTGGGTGGGGCTCCCAGGTCCTGCCAGGGTTCACTTCCCTTTTCCCAGAAGCTGTGGCACCAAAGCCACGCCAAGGTTTCCTTTTGGGGGCTGCACTAGAGGAAAGAAACAGCGAGGCCCTGACAGCTGCGGCAAGTGGGTTCGGATCTGCCTCCCAGACGCTTCCCCGGAAGCCGGGCTGGCCGCAGGCAGGTGGGTGAGCAGCCCGGAGAGGAAACCCGCCCGGCCGCCTTGTCGGCTCGGCCAGCACCCACCAGCCCCCAGGAGGCAGTGAGCGAAGCAATCACAGCGCGGGGTGTGCTGTGTCCCTCCCGTGGGTGCGGGCGCCTCCGAGCAGAGGTGCTCGCACCCCCGAGGGCCACAGCGTGTTCAGGCTTCCGGTTCTTTCCGTGATGATTTCTGGGTTCTGTGCAACCCCAAGGAAAGCCCCTGAGGGCTGGAGGTGAGCAAGTGGTTCTGAAGGAGCCTCGATACTAAACTGGCCAGGATGTTAAAAGCTGAGTGGAGACGGGGGCTGGCCTGGCAGAGCACAGCCAGAGCCCCTGGACCAGCGCAGCCTCTGGGACTGGGGCTGCTGGAAGAAGCCTGGGCCTGGCCCAGGAGCTGGCAGCCTCGAGGAGGGCAGGACAGGGTTTGGGGGGGTCGGCCCCTCCACGGTCTTCAAGCAGCCTGTCCCCTCTGCTCCAGCCCCAGGCCGTCCACACAGCCCACAGTGCCAGCAGCCTCAAGGGGGGCTGGGGATCCTGCCCGTGGGAACAACCCCATCCTGGTCCCAAGAGGCCCTGGGCCAGAGAAGCCCCCTCTCCCAGCCCCCAGCCCCACAGATAGGGCTAGTACTGACCGGCAGGACAGATCCCACCCCGGCAGAGGGGCTCGCAGACACCAGGGGCACCAGTGGCACAGGCCACCCCCAGCAAGTGGGTCCCCAATTCCAAGAGCCCCTTGCCTTCCCAGCAGGCTGCAGTGCCTGGCGACTCAGTGGGGGGGCGTCTCGCCCTCCCCGCGCTGGACTGGGTCCCACACTAAGGCGAGCTCTGGGAGTGCTCACTGGATGGTCTGGAAGACGGGGGGTAAATGGGCAGGGTGCACCCTCAGCTGGCAAGAGGGGGAGCCGGGATCATGGTGACACGTGGATCACTGTCACCAGGGTGGGGGGCGAAGGCTCGTCCTCAAGCCTGAGTGCGGGGCCGCTGCCTGAGTGCCCCGCTCCGTGGAGAGGCAGGGTGAGCAACGGAGAAGAGCCCCACGGGGTCTGGGAGGACTCGGGCAGGCTGGCCAGCCCAGGGCCACGGGCAGTGCCCCACGGCACCCCACACACCAAGGGGGGCCACCCCAGGGATGCCTGGGCCTCCGCAGCAGCTCCGGGAAGAGGCGCCAGGCCCCAGGCAGGCCACGAACGCCCGCTGACTTCCTGAGTGGCCGAGCCCAGAGCCCGCACCCCAGCGCCTGCCCGCCGGGGGGAAAGGCCGACTTCACTTCCTCCAGCTTCGCTTTCCAAAACCTCCTGCCTCTGCTCTAACCTTCGGCCCCCAGACTCCCTTCTGTCCAACTCTGCTCCCAGGGCCCACCAGCAGGCATGTGAGACGGGACCTGGGCCGTGGGACCCAGGGACAGGCCTCTGAGGGCTCCAGGACGTGTGCCTGGCCCGCTGCATGCTCCAGCACCTGCCCCAGCACGAGATGCCCAGCAGAGGCCTCCCGTGGAGGCGGGGCAGCGCATGGCCAGACGCTCCGCTGCACAGACCGCCCTTCACACTGCAGCCTGGCCCACGTGTCCACACCTGGACTTGGCCGTGGCTCCCACCCGTCACCTCACCCTGCACCTGTCAGGCCAGGGCCCAACCGTGCCACCTCTGTTCTCTGCACCTGGGACACCTCCCACCCCCTTCCCCTGGCAAACTTCTCATCCTTCAGAACCCCTTCCAGCCTCTTGGGGCCACTGCCAGACATGGCTCCAGACTCGAGCTGGCAATACCCCCCAGGGCCTGGCTGCCTGCTCCTCCCCCCAGGGGCCCCTGAGGGCACAGTGTGTTTCCCACTCCCCTGGGGGCAGGAGTAGCAAGAAGGCCAAAAGCTGGGAGGAAGCACTTGAGCCCCTCATGCTGCCACCTCCCCACAGGAAAATGCAGAGGGAGCTATGCAGAGACCAGAGGCCCCTTCTCCCCAAACCTCTTCTCTTACCACAGACCACCCATCCCAGTAAACACAGAATATCCATTTAATACAAAATGATTTAATTGAAATACCTGTATAAAAAAATATGATTTCCAGACATCTCACTTTTGAACTGAAAGAAAACCCTATCCACAGTGCCTACGCACACCGGGATCACACAAACACAACTGCTGAAATAAATTAAAGGCTTGAGACTCTGTCCCCCCACCCCCCAACCTCCAGAGCCAACAAGCAGACTGTACAAGGTCAATAATTTAAAACCCACCCCGCCGAGGGCGCAGAGCCGCAAGGTGGCGGGGTCACCCACTCCCCTTAAATTAGCCACTGTACAAGTCCACCTTCTGACAGACACGGGTAGGCCTGAGACCTGGGGTCCACAAGCACAGCCACCCCTCCTCTGCCCACAGGCCTTGAGGAGGTAGGGCTGCTGAGAGGGAGGAACCTCGACAAATAAATTAAACAATAAATAGCCCTCCTCAGGGTCACACCATAAATAAGACGTTTGCACACGCATCGGGTGGGTGGGCGGGCAGGCAGCAAGGCCTGAACGTTGCATTGCTTGTGCACAGACGTGCCCAGACGAACACCGAGACACGAGGGGGGGGGGCATGATGAGGGACCCTGTGCCCATGTGAGACGAGGCCACAGGACACGGGAGTGCTCCTGGTCCAACACGTCACACGTGGAGGGGCAGGGAGGTCAGGGCCACCTCCGGAGCAGCACAGGAGAGGGACGGTCTCGGGTCAAGCGCCGGCGGTGGGCAGGCGGGACCTGGCTTGGACCGGAGTGTCTTTGGACAGACAGAGCTTGAGAAAACTAAGTCCCGTGAGAGCAGCGTTCGAAAAGGCACTCAAAGCAAAGGAACCGGGCCGGTGCCAAAGGCAAAAGTCACCAGGGGTCAGAGATCACTGCTTTCGCAAGGAGCAGACAGCCCGGCAGAGCCGGTCCAGCGCAGGGCCCGGGAATAGGGCAGGGGTCTCCTCTGGTTCCCACGGCCAGGTGCAGGCCCTGCTCACAAGCTCTCGCTGCTGGACGTGGTGCTGGCCCCATCGTCCGTGTCCAGGGCGCAGAGCCGCAGATCACAGCTCTCCGGGGTGCCCCCCTCAGCCACCATCATCCAGGGGTGGGCAGAGATCTGGTCCAGCGAGGGCCTCTCAGAGGGCCGCAGGGACAGACACCACTGAATAAGCTGCTGGCACTCTGTGGAGGAAGAGAGAGTCAGGACAAGGCCGCCCCACGACACCTCGCCGCCAGTGGCAGGCCCAGCCCCTCAGCGCACCTGGGGAGACCCTCCTGCGGAAAAAGAGGCGGCCCCGGAGAATCTCCTCGTCCTGTTCGAAGGGAATGTCCCCGCAGACCATGTCGTAGAGCAGCACGCCCAGAGACCACACAGTGGCCGAGCGCCCGTGGTAGCGGTGGTAGCGGATCCACTCCGGGGGACTGTACACGCGGGTGCCTGGGGGACACACGAGGCTTAGCAGACCGGCCGCCGGGTCAGCGCCCCACGAGGCCGGCAGCACGCGAACACCGAGACCCCTCGCTCCCAGCTGAGCTTCTCCGCGTTGGAAAGGGGGAGGGATCCGCCGCGAAATCCTGCCGGTCCTCATCCTGGAAAAACCCCGGTAGGCGTGGCCTCCCCCGGCGCCGGCCGCCCCGCCCCGCCCCCCCAGCTGGCCCGGCGCAGGAGGCGGGTCACATGAGCGCGGGGTCCAGTTTCACAACAAACAGATGTGAGGTGAGGATACCGGGAAAGGGAGGGGTAGGGAGCCCCGGCTTCCCCGGCACCGCAATGCGGGGATTTCTGCGCGGCGCCCCCGCGTTCCGCACGCGCGCAAAAGAGGCCCGAGGCTGCGCCGTGGTCCGAACCCGGCCAAGAGGAGTCTGGAGTCCGCCCCGCGCCCCAACCTGCCAGACCCAACGGCCCGAGGCCCCGCTCTGGGCAAGCCAGCGCGGCGCGCGGCCCCAACAGTCGCCAGCCCCTCGGCCCTCGCCGCGCGGAGGGCGCTCACCGTCGAAGTCGGTGTAGACCGTGTCGCGGAGCAGCGCGCCCGAGCCGAAATCGATGAGCTTGAGCTCGCCCGAGCGCAGATCCACCAGCAGGTTCTCGTCCTTGATGTCGCGGTGCACGACCCCGCAGCCGTGGCAGTGGCGCACGGCGGCCAGCACCTGCCCGAAGAAGCGGCGCGCCAGGGCCTCGTCGAGCGCGCCCCGCTCCGTGATGAAGTCGAAGAGATCTTGCGCCGGCTCGGGCCGCTCCAGCACCAGCAGGAAGCCGTCGGACCGCTCGAACCAGTCCAGCAGGCGAATGACCCCGCGCGCGCCTCCGGCCGCGCCCACCTTGCGTAGCAGCACCACTTCCAGGGGCACAGCCGCGCCGGCCTAAGGGACACGGCGGTCAGCGCGCTCCGTCCGACGCCCCCAGCCCCCCACTCCGTCCGGCGCCCCCAGCCCCCCGCTCCGCCCGGCGCCCCCCGCCCACACTTACGATGCTGCCCCACTCGGTCACCCGCTCCTTCACCACGTGCTTCACGGCCACCTGGGGGGAGGAAACCAGTGATCAGGCCCACGCGGACGCAACAACGCGCGCGGGCCGAGAATCCCGGGTGCCGGGCGGCCACACTCACCGGGAGCCCGTCGGCGATGCGGCTGCCTGCATAGACGGTGCCGAAGCCGCCGCTGCCCAGCACGGCGCCCACCTGATACACCTTCTCGAAGCTCTCCTTGTCTGCCTTGACTGTGGAGAGCGCACAGGCGGGGTTGGTGCGACCGGGGAGCCCGGCCCCCCGACCCCGGTGGACGCCCAACCCCGGTGCGCGCCCACACCCCCGGCCCCCGCATACCTGGCTGCAGGATTTTCACCGGGAGATGATCCACGCCGCCTGGTCCGCACAGGTGCGCCAAGGAACCAAACTTGGAGAGCAGCATCGCGGGCGGCGGCCGGGCGCGGGCCCCCGGCCTCCGCGCCGCCTCTCGCCCGGCCCGGCTCCCCGCGCGGTGGAGGACGCGGGAAGACGGCCTCTCCGGGCCGCGCGTAGCCCCGACGCGGACAGCGGGCAGGTGCGCCAGGAGCGCCGGCCTCGGAGCGCGGGCCTGTTCGGGCGAGGCCGTCCGCGCGGCGCAGTGTCCTGCCAAACCCCGCGTGGATCACGACGACATGCGCAGCAGGCCGAGCCGCTCACACGCCCGGGCCGCCTCGCCCCGGGGTTTTGGGCCGCGGCCGCGCGTATCC
The DNA here is from genome assembly GCF_949987535.1 of Balaenoptera acutorostrata. Taxonomy (NCBI): domain Eukaryota; kingdom Metazoa; phylum Chordata; class Mammalia; order Artiodactyla; family Balaenopteridae; genus Balaenoptera; species Balaenoptera acutorostrata. The sequence continues at coordinate 819,274 of NC_080074.1, forward strand.
CTCCGCGGGGGCGGGCCGAGCCGGGGCCCCGCCCCCTTCCGCCGGGGCTGAGCGGCGGGGGTCGCCTTTGGAACCCGCGTAAGCTGCCGAGGCGACGGCGGGAAGAGGCCGGCGCGCCTTCCGGAGTGGGCGGGGGCGGGCGGGGGGCGCGGCGAACCGCCTGGGACTAGCTGGCGGGAGCGGAGTCGCGGAGGCGCACGGCGCGGCGTGGCACGTCACCTCTCCACGTTCACACAAGCCCCCGCGCACGCGCAGCTCCCGCGCGGGCGGAGGCCCAGGAGTGCGGGGCGGGGCCGCGGGAGCCAATGGGAGCCGGTGTTTGCAAAGGGCACAGGGCCCAGCCAATGGCGTCGCGCGTGCGGGGCGGGGCCAAGGCCCCGCCCCAGGCCGCGCCGGGAAGGTCACAGGCTACACCGGCCCGGCGCGGGCGGCTGAGCCAGGAATGCGGCGGCTGGGTCCCGAGGAGCGGCGGGGTCCGGGAGGCGACCCCGATACCCCAGGCTGTGCTCGTACCTCCCCGGCAGTCCGCGCACCCCGGCGCGCCCGTGGCCTGGCGCGGCTGGCACCTCCGCCCCCTGGGGGACCCCGCCGGGCGACAGCGCCCCGGGACTCGCAGCCCCCGGGTGGGCTGAGGCTCCACTCTTCGTTCTTACCCGGGCTTGACCTCAAAGCCCGCAGCCCGAGGTCCCTCCCTGACTCCGCCTCCCTCTCAGGAACTTTGCCCTGCTGACCCCGTGCCTGGAGAGCCCTCCCCGGCTCTCCACCCCCCTGGTTGCCCTCCAGGCCCAGCTGCTGTCCACCTCTACCAGGGAGGCCACCTTGACTGCCTCTGTCAGGGCCGGAGCCAGCCTGGGTCTTCAAGGCCCTCGTCTGGACCGGAGCCTGTCCTCTGCCTTTTGTATAGCACAGACCCATCCAACCCCACGGGTTGCCAACCTCAGCCCAAGTCACCGGCCTGAGCAGCTTAGGTATGAGCAGCCGTCTGCCAGCCCCAGTGGCTGAGCCCAGGACGTCCACTGCTTCCCACAGCCATCCCAGAGAGGGTTGAGGGTTGGGGGAGCCAAGAGGTCAAGGTACTGGTCCTTCTGGCATCGCAGGTACTCCCCGTGGCCCCTGGGGACCAGGCTGGGATCTAATCATGGCGTCCACATCCCTGGGCCCATCAGAGGTTGCCTTCAGGTGTGACCTCCAAGCATGTGCACTCACCTGCCTCAGGGGCGCCGGCCAGCCTGCTGGCTCCCTCAGCACACCCAGCCTACCCCAAGTGACATCCCTTAGCTGCCACGGTCACTCTCCCAGTGCAGAGAGCGGACCCTCCACTGGTACAGCTCTTAGGTTTTTATCTTTCTGGAGCTCTGTCCACCGCCCTCCTGCGATGTGGACCCATAAAGGCAGGGCCAGGGCCGGCCGGTCAACCACAGTCCCCAGGCCAGTACAGGGGTCCTCATGGGGTCAGAGCCAAGGCAGGATGCCTGCCCCTGAAGTGGAATCCCGGGACTCTTGTCTTCTTGTGGGTTTTTCCAGAGGACCGCTGGATGGTCCGCAGAGCCTTCCTCCTCAGGTCAGGCTGCTACAGGTTCCTGGACCCACAGCCTGTCCTGGGCTAGGGAGGGTGGCAGTGCTGGAGAGCATGCGGGGTCTAGGGGTCAGGATGTGGTTCTGCGGGCAGTTCCAACGCAGCCGACAGGGGCCCAGGTTCCCTGTGGCCTCCCCTGTGGGCCTCCAGACCCCCATGTGAACCTGCAGTCCAGTCCTCCTTGGGTGTCCTGGCCCGTGCGCCCAGCTGGTCCCTGACCTTGAGACTCAGCCTTGGGAGGCCAGCATCCTGGGGCTGAGGGCCACCCCCTGCACCCCACCAGCTGCAGAGTCTTGATCTGAAGACCTCCCCAAACTCAGAGCAGGATTCACTCTCCTTCAGAAAGGGGCAGTGTGTGTCCCTCCTCCCCCAGCCCTGAAGCTGGGCTGAGCCACCTGTGGAAGCCGCTGGGGACTCTGGGAGTGGCAAGGGGTCCCCTGCTTAGTCTGGGAGTGGAGGACAGAGCAGGAGGCAGCCTCTTTCCTGAGGTGGAGGTTTACTCAGAGCCTTCATCTCGTCCAGACTCCCGTGCGTTCTGGACATGCTATTGTGTGTGTGTGTGTGTCCTGCACGGACTGTGAATCCCTGAGGGTCAGAATGGACTTGGACACCCCTCCCTACCAAGGGCTGTCCTGCAGGGGGGCGTCGTTCAGGCCCAATCTGGCCCAAGGAATGGGCTGGGCAGGGGGCTGGCACCTCTGCCCGTGCAGCCACCCAGGGCCCATTTTTCCTCAGGCACTGGGGGCCCCCAGTACCGAAAATGACCCCGCCTAATGGGCAGGACTCAGGCAAGGTGCTGCCCACCTCCCCCTGCCCTTACCCTGCAGGCAGGCATGACCCACCTGTTTCTCAGCTTGGCACGTCGAGGCTCTGAGGTGTTCCCCCAGGTGTTCCTCCTTGTACAGGGAGGCAAGGCCAAATCTAAGCCCCAAGGGCCTCTTGCCCTTCTGCCCTGGGCATGGCCCTTGGTCAGTAACCCCAGGCCACCCCTTCCCTGCAGGTCTGATCCACACTCCACTTCCAGCTACACCCCCAGCAGTGCAGGATGTCAAGCCCTGCCTGTTTTTTCCTGGTTCCTGGAAGGCCCATCCGGTGAGCCTTAAAAATAGCTCTGGGCCCCACAAGCAGGCCTGGTCCAGGTCAGCAACTTCATGGGCCGCAGAGCTGGGGCCACTCCTGCAGACGGCAGGGAGAGGCCCCCAGGAGGAGCGCTCAGCTGAGGTTGAGGCTCCAGGCCACCTCACTGACCGCAGAGGTCAGGCCCCGTCCCTTGGCCTCCCACCATCCCTTGGCGTGCCCGAGGCTCAGGCCAGCGTGGTGTCAGCGCCTCCCTCCATGGGGCCATCCTGCTGAGAGGGGCAGCGTCAGAGCGGGGCCAGGTGCCTCTTCAAGTTCCCAGTGGCCTCTCAAGGGAGGTGTTTCCTTAGTGGGGGGAGCAGCTTGGATCTTCCCAGGGGGCTGCACCCCGCCCCACCCTGGAAGCAGCCTACCCCAACCCTGCACTGCCAGCCCCACAAGGTAACCCTGTCCTGCTGGCGGGAGGGGCGGCTGTTGCCATGGTGACTGGAGCCGGGCTATCCTCCCCAGACTGGGGAGGAAGAGGAGGCTGGGCAGCAGATAGCCTTGGCCACCACCCTGCCTTCCATCCTCACACATCCACACTCATGGACACAGCAGACCTTCACACACTTACAGACACGCCCACAGAGCTGGGCGTCACAGCAGGGAGCATGGGGGGGGCCTCACCCCCCTTGTCCCCCCATGTCAACAACCAAGGCCTCCTCAACTGGCCCCTTTCCAGCTGCCCCTGGACATCCCACAGGTTTGCTCGGCCCAGCCCTGGGCCTCTCCATGCCCCTCAACCCAGGCCATGCCTGAAGGACCCCCCCTTGCTTCTCAACCCTGTCTGTGCTCCCGTAGTCCCCAGGTCTCCCCAGCGCCCGCCATCAGCACGCTATCATCCTGCCTCCAAACCTCCAGGGCCGCTCCAGCCGTCAGGGTCCGTCCCGGTGACTTGGCCCAGAGTCACAGCTATCCCTCGTCCAGCCTCCACTCCCACTGCAGGAACCCCTGGCCCGCCGGGCCTGACCCCTCCCCAGCCCACGGGGCCTGGCTCGATAGCACCCAGCTTCACACCAGCGCCACCTCTGCCCCGACCCCAGACTGGGCTCTGGGAGCCCTGGGACTGGCCCTGCCTGCGTGCCGCGTGGAAAACCCCCCGCACAGGGCCACAGCCTGGCTGAGGCGGGAGGGGCCTTCCCTCTGGCCTGCTCTTGCCTCCATCCTGGTCTCTCACCCACCGGGGAGGGGAGCCAGCAGAGCCAAGCCAGGGTTTTGCAATGTTCCCCGAAGGCAACTGGGGTAGGGCCTGGGCTGGGGCTGGGGTGTCCATCAGTGGGAGCTGGTGGGTGGTGGCCTGTGGGAACTCTGGTCACCCCGCCCAGGAGACCCCAGCCTGGCCTGACTCAAGGCCAAGGCTGGCCCAAGTTCAAGAGCTGCCATTCCCTCTGGGCACACCCCCTGCTGCCACCATAGAGCATTCACCCCTTGAGAGCCGCCCACGGCCTGGCAATGGTCACCTGGACTCTTGGCCAAGGGGACCCCGAAAAACCAACGAGGGAGCACCCAGGCCCAACCCAGGGAAAGGCTGGGGTCCCAGGGGACCTGACCCCAAATGCAGCTGGACTGGAGTGCCCAACACCGGCCTTGGGGGTGGTGGCGATGGGAGCAGTGATAACCCAGCAGGGACCTGCCTGGGCTGCAGGGGTCCTCTCCTCATCCGGCTTCCGGCTCGGCACCGGGGCCAGGCCCCCCCGGGCCGTGAGCACAGCCTTGGCACTGGACCACATCCCTGGCCACTTTGCTGGGGCTTTACACCTCTCACCGCCCCCCTGCCTGGGGCTCTGACCACCCCCGTGCAGGGCTGGGAGCAGGAGCCGGTGAGATGTCTGTGCTTCTGGGGCACACGGTAAACGCGTGATACACGTGGCTGTGCCGGCTCTAGCTGTTGTCCTGTGCAGAGGCCCCAGATTTCAACGGGAGAGCCTAGGGGCTCCCTGGGATGGGGATGCCTGGGGCGGGGCCCAGCCGACTCTGGCAGCTCCACCATCTCTGTGCTGAGACCCCAAGATCAAGGAGCCCAGCCTGGATGGGACTGGGGGAGGGCCGTCCCATCTCACGCCCCCTGCTCACCCCAGAGGCCCAGTGCACGGGGGGCTGGGGCCGGCAGGGCTGCCCTCTGCAGGAGCCCCGCGCCCCGGCCCCAGAAGCAGGTGCAGCCTCTGAGACCTGGGCGGCCTCTGTAGATGGTGCCCAGGCGGCTTGCGCTCCTCAGTCCCTTCTGCTCCGGCCCCGGCATGGAGATGAGGATGAGACACAGAAGGGGCCTCGGAGGGGCATCTCCAAGGAGCCGGAAGCTGGGCCGACCTGCCTGTGTCTGCGTCTGATTTGCACGCGGCTGTCCTGCTCTGGGCCCCAGGAGCCATGCAGGCAGTGGGTCCCACGTCGGGGCTTCCTGGAGGAGGCCCAGTTCAGCGGAGTCTCCAAGGCTGAACCAGAATGGGGAGGGTGTGGGGGGCATCCAGCCAGGTGGGAGCCACAGAGGGTCACGGGGTGGGGGTCAGAGCGGTGCAGCTTGCCTTGGAGACCTTGGGGCCCAGGGCCTGCGGCAGGAATGACCTTGTCTTGGGAGAGTTTCATTCAGTCCCAGGGCTGGCCTGGGCCACGCTCAGACCATGCTCAGGCCATGGAGAAACTGCCTCCTACAAATGGACCCGGGGTCTCCAGAGCACGGACCCGGGAGGGCCTGGTCACAGTAAACACGGGATCAGGACGAATAAGAGCCTTGGAGACACGCGTTTAGTGAATATTGGCTGCATACCTGCCCACGCTCAACACACTCACGTACCCCCAGTTCAGCTCTCGGTGGGCCTTGCTTTCACAGAGAGAGAGAGCAGTGGCCTGTGGGGCTGTTGTGGTAGGGAGACAGGGGCCTCAGGGCAAGGATGAGCCCATGGGCGGTAACTGGCCCCGCGAGGAAGATAGGAGAGTGTCACTGCCAGGGCATGAACCTTGCCCAAGAATGGGTCAGGCTTGGAAAGAAGCAGAGCAAGACGGATGACGGTTTCAGACCAGGCTTGATCTGGCCCCTCCCTGCCAGCCCCAGGCAGCACCCACACAGCTCAGAGCCCAAAAGCCTGGGCGCCCCCTTTAATGGACCCCTCTGGGTCCCCTCCTTTAATGGTTCAGAAATAGAGAGCTAGGGGGACTTCCCTGGTGGCACAGTGGTTAAGGATCCGCCTGCCAATGCAGGGGACACAGGTTCGAGCCCTGGTCCGGGAAGATCCCACGTGCCGTGGAGCAACGAAGGCCGCGAGCCACAACTACTGAAACCTGCGCACCTAGAGCCCGTGCTCCACAACAAGAGAAGCCACCACAATGAGAAGCCTGCGCACCGCAACGAAGAGTAGCCCCCGCTCCCTGAGACTAGGGAAAGCCCGTGCACAGCAGCGAAGACCCAACGCAGCCCAAAATAAATAAATTTATTAAAAAAAAAAAAAAAGAAATACAGAGCTAGGGAAGAGCCCCCCACACCTGGGCCTTGGCGGCGGGGGTCGGGGGGGTGGTTAGTGGTTCCAAGGAAGATACAGTGCAGTTCAGGTGCTGGCGGGGAGGGGTAGGAACTGCGCTGGCGACGGCTGTCTTCATGGCGCTCAGCATCCTGCCAGCACACATCGGCGCACGAGGCTCCCTGGACCCAAGCCTCAGGCGACCCTCTCCTTCCATGCCTGCTGGGAGCAGACCCCGGCCTGTGGGCAGCGGCCAGACCCCGGTGGCCATAGCCTGAATGTGGAGCCAGGCCAGGGCAGGGGGCAAGCCTGCCAGACAGGCCCCAGGAGACCTGTGTGGTCTTCCAGACTCTCCCTACTGCAGCACTGGCTGTAGGGACCCAGGTTGGCACCCCCAGCGCCAGCCCATGCAGGGAAGCAAGAGGCCCCGGGGCATTAGGATCCAGGACGCAGCAGGGGCGGAGTGCTGCCCACTGGGGAATGTCAATGTTCAGGAGTTGCTGCCCAGGCCTGTGGGGGATGATGGGGAGAGTCTGGTGACCCTGAAACCTGAAACCTGAACCCAGGCTGGAGGCCCTTCCTGGCTCATCGTGAAGTCCTGGGGTGGGGGGGAATTAAGAGCAGCTAAAGGAGGGGGGTTCAGGGCTGCTGGAGCTCGGGAGCAGCCCCCTGAGTTTAGGCTCCAACACGGACTGGGGAAGTCCGAGGGCCCCCTGAAGCCCTGGGGGTGGCCTGTCCCCGTCTCTGCTCAGGGTTCCCTGGCATCCTGATCCCAGGGCCCCGAGGTGGCCTGGGCACAGCATCCCGTTCAGAAGAAGTGGCCAGGCTGGTTTCCAACCTCAGGCCGCTTGCCGATTCCCAGGAAGTGACAGCTGCGGGGGGAGCTCAAAAGCTGCGTGGGCCTCTGGACGCCCCCAACTCTTGCCCGGCTCAGCCCTAAATGCCCCATATTCACTCCCACCAGCTTCCTGGAGGAGGCGGTGGTGCCGTGGGTGCTCCAGAGCCCAGGAGGAGCTCCCCGTGGCTGATCAGCGGGGTCAGGGCCCAGGTAGCAGCCCACCCGTGCGGACACGCAGCGGGCCCCTCAGTGCATGTGTCCCTCTGGTATCTCCTTCCGTCTTCCCGAGCCCCGTCCCAGCCCGGTCGGGCAACAGGGCCCGGCGGCCTCTTGGCTTGCAGCACTGGCCCCCTCCTCCCCCCCGGGGCCACCCCCTCCGGAGGAAGGAGACCAGCGGGCTGCGGCAGGGTGTGGCCAAGGGCTGGGGACTCCGGACCCACTGTCCGGACAGGAGCCCAAAGCCCAGGAGAGGCCCTCCCTCCCGCCCGCCCCACCCTGACCCCACAGTGGGGCTGAGGGCAGGGCCTCAAAGACCCCTGCAGACCTGCCCATTGCAGGCACGGGTGCTCCACCCCAGGGCCCAGGGCCATCTCCCCTGGGGCAGTGGGCGCCCAGCTCCTTAGAAGACCTGGCGGAGGAGGCGGGGCTGGGGCAGGAGACAGCAGTGGGAGCGCCCTGCGGGTGACAGGTGGGGCGGGGACACTCCCCCGCCCCGGGGTGGGCACGTTCCTGGGCCGCCAGTGGGCCTCGCCTGCCGCAGGGCGGTGCAGCCAGTGGGCAGAGCTGCTGAGTCATCACAGAGAAACGGGAAGAATGGAAAGAATTCTGCACTTTTACTCTCTGGCTAGGCTCCCACCCCCACGAAATTCCCCATCCCAGGCCACCAGCCCCTCCCGCTTCCCGCTGCCCTGGGCGGGCCTGGCTACCCACCTGACCCTGACCTCGGGCGGCGTTGGCGTCCTGCCAGCTGGGGCCCTGCTGGGCTGGGGTATTTGGTGGACAGGACGCCCACCTGGCCCAGAGAGGACCCCGTACCAGCACCCTCCGCCTCCTTTTGGGGGCCTGGCCTCCCAGGGTCTGACTGGGCTCAGGACGGGGGTCCTGGGTCAGGCGGCCCCCTGGGGGGGGTGCTGGGACCCGGGGCGGGGGTTCCAGGCAGAGCCCAGCTTAGTATCTGCAAAATGGGGCCTTTGGTCACTCCCCAGCACTGCTGGAGGGGGATGTGATGGGGGGCTGCAGGTGCCTCCACCCCAGCTGGGCCGGGGAGCCTCCGCCCTTGCCCTTCCTGAAGCTGCGCCAGACTGGCTTCCTCTTACCTCCCAGCTGGGGCCCTGTGGGGACCCAAGCGACGCCCCACTCTAGCCCTCTGCCCCTCACCACCGTCTCTGTCTCCGCCACCCCCATCTTGGCGGTCCGCGTGGCTCTCTGGCAGCCTGGCAACCAGGGCGCCGCTGACTCGCAGTTTCGGGGACACGCCTGTGCGGGGTTTCGACCCCGCCCTGGGGCCACACCCAGGAGGGCAGTCAGCTGCTCCGGCGCCCTGGGCTGAGGCCGCCCCACGGGCAGCAGGAGAGAGAGCGGACCCAGGGCCCCCGCCGCTGCCCTGACCCTGGTATCCATCCTGCCCCACCTGGCCCCCACCCCAGCCCCCAGGCCCGGCCCCTTTTCCAGTCCCTCCGAAGCAGCATCTGGAGGCTGCTTCTGCGAACACACCGCTCCCCACTCAAAACCCTTCCAGGGCTCCCTCTTGCCTGTGGAGGAGAGGCAGAGCCGCTGGGCCTCAGTTCTCTCAGCTGCAGGATGGGTATTCGGGGAGCAGGTAGGACTGCGGGGGCGAGGTGCGGGGAGGCACCTGTGCCATGGGCAGGTGGTGGCACCTCGAAGTCCCGGGCGACCTGCTCCTGCCTCTCCCACCTTTGGTGGCATGGAACCCCTCTGCCAGCCGCCCGGAAGTGAAGGGCGTGGACGCGCACTGGTCCCGTGCTGCCCTGAGCCCCCTGGCCGGGTCAGGCTGGGCAAGCAACAAAGTGCCCGCCGTACTGACCGCAACTCAGGCCTGGGGGGCTTCGGTCCAGCTCCTGGATCCCAGGTACTGGCATCCCTCCTAAAGCAGAGGCCTGTCATGCGGGGCAGCAGGGGCAGGACAGGGAGGGGGTGGCGGGGGGAGCCTGTCCCCCCCAGGACTTGCCCACACGGGCTCTGAGGGCAGAGCCGGGGCATGTGGTCGTCCTCTTGGTCCTCATTTACAGGTGGGGAAACCGAGGTTCGGGGACGCAAATGGCTGGCCAGGCCCCAAGTGTCAGCTGAGGCTGGGCAATGCTGCCCTGCTCACAGGCTAGGAAACCGAGGCTAGGGTTCACCAGGACAGGGGCTGGGGGGACAGGCAGGGGAGCGGGGTGGGTGAGCCAGAGCCTACGGCCGGGCCTGGGCTCACCCAGGGCCAGAGGCCAGGCAGGAGGGGCTGGGGCATCCTCATAGGCTGGCCCCGTGCCAGTCCTTGTGTAAGAGCTTGGGGTCAAGGAGGCAGGGAGGGGTGGCCAGGGCAGAGAGACGGCACCGGCCGGGGCAAGAGTGTCTGGAGTTGTTGAGTCTTGGAGTCGGCGAGGACTGCTGGGCACAGTGCCCGCAGGAAGGAACCCACAGTGGGGGCAGGAGAGCAGGCTGGGCTGAGCAGTGGCCAGGGGGCCCTCAGTGGAGGGTCTGCCCTCCTGAAGTCCCACCTGCCAGGACACTGGGGACCCCAGCAGAGGTGACCCGCCTGCCTGGGCCCAGAGCCCCTCGGTGAGGCAGGGCTGGGGCCAGCACCAGCTGGCCTGGCCGCTGGGGCCCTGGCATGTGGAGCAGGGCCGCCCATCTGAGCAGCACGTGGAGCCCGGCCCCGCCCTCAGTGTGAGTTCAAGGGCTCTGGAGGGCACTGGCCAGACTGCCCTTGGGCTGAGGGGCGGTGGGCAGAGCTGGGGCGGGGCCCTGGAGCTGGGTCTGGGCCCCGCCCGGTAGCCAGGCCCCAGGCCAAATCTGGCCTCCCTGCGTCTCTGAGTAGTGAACAGGAGAGGAGTGGACGCTGCCTGCCCATCCCCCCCGCTGGCCTGGTGCCCTGAGGTGCCCATGACGCAGGCTGTGGCCTCTGTTCCACCTGCCTCCTGGCTGGGCTCCAGTCCACACACACACGTGTACGCACACACACACACCTGGAAAGACCAGTTCCACAGGGCCGGCTCTTGGCCTGTGTAGGCCAGGCCTGCCCAGACACTGCCCTCCCCCGCCCACCCCAGCCTCGGTTTCCCCACCTGTGAGCTGGGCAGTCCTGCCCACCTGAGGTCCTTGCTAGGCTGGGCGCACAGAAGGGCTCACAGCCGGGGGTGGGTGTGGGGAGCGGGAAGAGGCCCGCCCCACCTTCCCCCGCCCCCCGGGGCCCTTCCAGAGGTGGTTCGCGCACCAGCTGTGCCCTGGAGCAGGTGCCCTGGAGCTCTCCACTGCCTGAGCACTCAGCCAGCGGGGCCGGGATGGGGCTTCTGCAGGGCTGGGGTGCCTGAAGGTGATTCCTCAGTTCCTCGGCGGAGGACTCATCAACAACACAGCTCAGACCGGCCCGCACCCCACTCTGTGCCCCATGCTCCCCTGCGGTTGATGGCGACACCCACCCCTCCCTGTCGCTGGAGCCATCCGGGTCATCCCCGCCCGTGGGTGCCCCTCTCGACCTCTTACGACTTCCTGCGCTGCGGCTTGGGCTTGTCCGAGGGGCGCCCAGGAGAGCGCTCTGCGTGAGCCCCTAAGCCAGTCTGTGGGGCTGGAGAGGTGCGGTGGGGCGCGTGCCCGAGCGGGGTGGGGGGAGAGGGGGCGCCAGAAGCGTGCGCAAGCGCCGCTGAGATATCGGTGAGCCCGTGTGCCCGCGAGCAGGATGGCGAGTGCAAAGATGCCTGTGGTCCCCTGTGTCCTGACCTGGGTGGGCCCACGTGGGTGCTGAGTCAGGATCTGGAAGGGCCCACGTGGACCAGTGTGGACCCTTGTGCCCTGACCAGTGGTCATGTCCTTCATGACCTGCAGCCCCGAGGGCCCTCTCCACTGGAAAGTCCAGCAGCCCGGCCGCCCAGGAAGTCAGGACCGTCACCCACAGGCTTCATGTCCAGGCCACACCATGGCACGGGGCAGAAGTGTGGCCCATGGAACAGAGGGCCCCGGCGCCAGCCCTGGCAGCCAGCGCCCAGGGCCTGCACCTGCCCCCAAGATGCAGACCCAACCCAGAGCATCCTGTGACCCATCCTGCCTCCAGGCCATCCTCCTGGCCCCCCTCAGCAGGAAGCCAACCCCCTGCAGCCCGAGGGGCTCTGCTCTCCGGACCTTCTCCCAGGCCTGGGGTGGTTGGTGGGGAGGGTCTCCTGCCCCGGGGAACGTCCGGTCCGGGTGGGGGGAGGGGAGGAGAGGGGAGCAGGGCCAGGAATCCTGATCTGTGAGGCCCGGGAGTCCCAGGCCTGGAGGACTCCGGGGAGACCTGCAGGGCGGTGCGGTGGAAGGGCAGTTGGGGGGCGCGTGTCAAGGGGTATAAAGGTCGGTGGGCAGTGCGGGCGTTGGGGGGCGGCTGGGGCCCGGGGCCAGCAGGGGACCGGGCTGGAGGCGGGGCGGGATGCACGGGGCGGAGCAAGGGGGGCTGGGGCGGGGTCGAGGGGGGCCGGGGTGCGGGGAAGGCCAGAGGGAGGCGAGGGGGCCCTGGGGGGCGGGGGGAGTTGGGTTGCGGGGTGGGGCCGGAGCAGCGGGAAGTGGGGGTCGCGGCGGGGGCGCCCGGGAACACAATGGGCGCTTGTGTGCCCATGCGGCAGCCGGCGCCCTGAGCAGACACCGCCCTGTTCCGGCCGCACACCGTGTCCTGGGCCGGGCGGCCGCGGCGCCGGGCCAGCGGGGAGGGCGCAGCAGGGCTGGGCACGCGCGGAGGCTGGAGCGTCCCGCCCGCCGGGCTCCCCGCGGCTCCAGTGTGGCCGCCCCACCAGGCACCCCGGCTCCTCTCTCAGGGGGTGGCCGTGGCCTGTGTCCCTCAGCCCGTGTCCCAGGGCCTGGCCATCCTGGCTCCGTGTGGCAACTGGACTCAGAGGCCAGCCGACCCCGGCACAGGGCCCAGCCCAGGTCCGGCGGGCTCGCCCGGGCGCTGGGGTCTGCACCCCGGACTGGCGGGCGGGAGTGGGGGGCGGGGCTTACATGCCCTGCGGGGAGACGGCCCTGCAGGCTCGGCCGGGAGGGCAGGTGGGCTGCATCCTGGCCCTGCAGGGGGGCGGGGGTAGGCACAGAGCTGAGCGCCCTCGCTCTTGCTTCACAGCCCCAGAGGCAGCTGAGAAAAGTGAAGAGGCCTGGCCCCCCCCAGGGCTCCAGCCATGTTCCAGGAAGCCAGGAGGGAGCGTGTTTGCGCAAGGGTGGAGCCGGCATTGGGTAGAGGGGGTCAGATCTCAGGCCAGTCTGGGTCTGCAGCTGAGGCCCCTCTGCCACGCCCCAACTCCCACCCAATGCAGGACCCAGCAGGGCCCAGCGGGGGTCCTGTCTTGATCTCAGGCCCCACCCTAGACAGGCAACAGCTCTCTGGCTCCCTTGGGGAGGCCCCAGGAGAGGGCATTTGCATGACAAATGGGTTCCCTGGAAGGCTGCTGGGCCCTGGAAGCTGGTGCTCCTGTGCGTGTGTGTCTGCGTGTGTGTGTCTGCGGACGGCAGGCCTGACCACGCTCGGCGTGGGCTCACAGCGTCCTCCTGCATCAGGCTGCACGGCTCGGCCGTCCTCGCAGGCCTCCTGCTCACAGAGGCAGCCCCATCTGGGCCACAGAGCCGGGGCCTAGCCCCAGTGGGCTCAGAAGTTTCCTCATCAGTTAGGAAGACCTCACCCAGGCCCCGTGTCCCTATACCCTGGTGGTGGTCCTGCAGCTCGGCAGGACAGGCCACGTCTGCTGTCGGGCCTGCAGGGCTGTGAGGCCGGTGAGGGGGATTCTGAGCAGATGCCCAGGGCTTCCTCCCAGATTCTTGGTCCCCAGCTGCTGGGACGGGCTCGAGGTGGCCAGACCTGGCCAGGTTGGGTAAAAGGGGAGGTTGGAATGTGGGGGGAGCAGGGGCAGGGGGCTGGCAGGGCTTGGGGAGACCAAGGTGGGGATGAACTGAGGAACCGCTGATGGTGCCAAGGAGCAGGCGAAGGTCAGCCTGGGTCAGACTGGACTGGGGGGTGTCTGGCTGCGGGGGGCGTGGTTAAATGGGGGTCCCCAGGACCCTCGGGGAGGGGAGGCCTGGCTGCGTTCTGGGGAGGGTGGGCTTGCACTTAGGGTCCAGTCTCCTGCTCTCTAAACTCTGCTATTCTGCAGGCCGTTCAAAAAAGGAAAAGAAGGACTTCCCTTGTGGCGCAGTGGTTAAGAATCCGCCTGCCAATGCAGGGGACACGGGTTCGAGCCCTAGTCCAGGAAGATCCCACATGCCGTGGGGCAACTAAGCCCGTGTGCCACAACTACAGAGCCTGCGCTCTAGAGCCCGTGAGCCACAACTACCGAGCCCACGAGCCACAACTACTGAGCCCGCGTGCCTAGAGCCTGTGCTCCACAACAAGAGAAGCCACCGCAATGAGAAGCCCACGCACCACAACAAAGAGTAGCCCCCGCTCGCCCCAACTAGAGAAAAGCCCATGCGCAGCAACGAAGACCCAATGCAGCCAAAAATAAATAAATTAAAAAAAAAAAAAGGAAAAGAAGGACTTCCCTGGTGGTCCAGTGGTTAAGAGTCTGCACTGCTTCCACTGCAGGGGGCGTGGGTTCGATCCCTGGTTGGGGAAATTCCGCATGCTGCGAAGTGAGGCAAAAAAAAAAAAAAAAAAGGGAAAGGAAGATCTGGTCTTGATTCAGAGGAGAGGAGCCCTCAAGAACAGCTCCACCCAATAAAAAGTGAATTCACATGAGTAAGTGAGAGTAGCAAGAAACAGGTGAAGTTAAGTTTAATGTTGATCTTATTTAACCCTGTATCTCCGAAATATTATCATTTCAACATGCAGTTAGTATAAACAGGCATTAATGAGACAGTTTACATCTTTCCTCCTACTGAAGCCTAAACCGCCTGTGCCTCCCATACTGCAGTGGCTCAGTTCTCACCGGTGAGGAGGGGCCCCATGCATGGTGCTGCTCCGGACCCTCGCTGGGGTTCGGGAGCCTGTTAGAAACGCAGAACGCCAACCGAAGACTCACTGGCCGCCCTGGTGATCCCAGGGCACCTTTGAGTTCCCAAGCCTGGGGCTGGGGGCCTCGAGGTGGTGGGGAGATATGCCCAGGAAGTGTCTTTTAAAAAAAAAAAAATACATATTTTAATATTTTAATTGTTAAATGTAACATACATGCAGAAAAGAGCACAGACTTGTCATGGTCTTTTTTTTATTCGTTTATTTAATGTTCTAAATAAAGAAAGATTAAATTTAAAAATCACTAAAAAGAAATCACTATCATGAACGTTACCCTTTATTATAATATCGTGCAGGGCAAGTTTTAAAGCAGATATAAGGGCGGTGACCTCACTGCAGACGCTGAAGTCACACAGTATTTCGTAGCTCGTGGGGGTGTATTTTGTTCCTACCTGAGTGGTGAAACGCTGCACCAAACTAACTCAGTTGTTTTTAGTTTTCGTTGTGGTAAAATATACGTAACATAAAATTTGCCGTTTAACCACTGAGTATACAGCTCAGGGGCATTAAGCACACCCACCTTGGGGCTTCCCTGGTGGTGCAGTGGTGAAGAATCCGCCTGCCAATGCAGGGGATACGGGTTCGAACCCTGGTCCGGGAAGATCCCACATACTGCAGAGCGACTAAGCCTGTGCACCACAACTACTGAGCCTGTGCTCTAGAGCCCGCGAGCCACAACTACTGAGCCCGCGAGCCACAACTACTGAAGCCTGTGCACCTAGAGCCTGTGTTCTGCAGCAAGAGAAGCCACCGCAATGAGAAGCCTGCACACCGCAACAAAGAGTAGCCCCTGCTTGCCGCAACTAGTGAAAGCCCTTGCACAGCAACAGAGACCCAACGCAGCCAAATAAATAAATAAATAAATAAATAAGCTAGGAAATATTACTGAAAAAAAAAAGAATTCCTTTCCTTTTAAAGGCTGAGTAATATTCCACTGTGTGTAGAGACCACATTTTTTTTATCCCTCCATCCATTGATGGACACATGGGCTGCTCCCGTCTTTGTCTGCTGTGAAAGATGCTGCCATGAACACGGGTGGGCACGGGCTTGTCAGACGCCCTGCTTTCAGATCTCCTAGTCACACACCCAAGAGCAGACTCCTGGGTCGTGTGGGACTCAAGCCCATCCTGAGGAACGTCCGTGGTGTTTTCCACGAGGCTGCACCATTCTACGTTCCCGTCAGCAGTGTGCACGAGGGTACCATTTTACTACAAGCTGCCAACACTTGGTATTTTCCGTTTCTTTGGTGACAGCCATCCTGGTGGGCGTGATGTGGCATCTCAGGGGGGTCTTGATCTGCGGTCGCCCCAGGTTGTCACTGCCCGACACCCTCTCCCTGTCCTCACTGTTCTCCTCGCCCAGCTCAGACCCCTGGCCCCCCCGACCGCCCCCTTTCCCCCTCGGCCCCTCTCATGGCCACTCCCCCCCACTCGGGGCAGCTGGATGTGGCTGGAGAAACACCCTCCCCGCTGCCCTCCCCTTCTGCTCCATCTCCCTCCCTCCCAAACCCTGACCCCTCTTGTCCGCTGCACCCCTCCCGCCCGCCCTGCGAGCCCCTCACAGGCACCTCCCTCCCCCACCATCAGTCTCCCCCCACAGTGTCCGACAGAGACCTGTGTGGCTTCCGCCTCATCCGACAGCCTCTCTGGACCTCCCTCCTGCTGCGCGGGGTGGGCACTGCCCCCTCGCCTGGACGCCCTGGTGTCTCCTCTCACCCCCGCAGTTGGCTCCACCTTCAACATCATCTTTTGTTGTGTCTCGAGTTACCCCAAACCCTACTGGCCTACAACAACACAGGTTTATTGTCTTATGGCTCCTGTGGGTCTGGAATCCAGGCGTGGCCGTTTCCTCGTGCTGAGCAGGGCTGCGGTCTCATGGGGAGGCTCGACCATGAAGGCATTGGTGTGGCCAGACCAGGTCCTCGCTGGCGGGGCCTCCCTCAGCTCCACACATGTGGGCCCCTCCAACGAGCGACTGCCAGAGCCTTAGGAGCCAGCCGCCGGGTCCACGCTGGATGGGAGGGGACGGCACAGGGCAGGAGACCGGGAGGCCGGGATCCAGAATCTGCCTGGCGCTCACCACCCACCCCTGGTCCTTGTCACCATCCCGTGTCGCCTGGATGAGCCCAGTGCCCCTCCTCGCTGGCCTCCCCGCCTCCACCCCAGCAGGACAGCCAGGGTGCCTGCGGTGACCTGAGTCACTGCCCTGCCACTGCTCTGCCCCCGGTCCCCCCAGGGGCCTCTCGCCACCCCAGCTCCACCTCCGGCTGAAGCCCCTGGCAGCTCCGAAGAAGTGACCGGTGCTTGGGGGAGGACGGTGCAGCCCCGTGGGATTCCAGCGGGGTATCTTGCGGGGAGGACGCAGGGTGTGCGTTGACGGTGGTGCCTGGAAACCTGAAGAGCGTCGCAGCCCATTAGAGCAGGGGCGCGTGGGGTCCTAGTTAGGGCAGGAGACCCATGGACCACAGTGGCCGTTACTCCAGCCCCTGAACATATAACCGGGTGGACATCCGTCCAGCTGGGGCGACCCCTGAACTAGATTCTCAGCCTGTGAGGGAAGAGCTCTCGTGGCGGGGACAGCCAGGTGGAAACTTCACCCCAGACGAGACGGTAAACAGTGCCACATTCCGGGGAGGTGATGTGGCAGAGCCCAGTGCCACCCTGCAGCCCTGAGGTGCAGGTGGTCCCCACCCCAGCCCCATCCGGTCACCACGCTGGCCCTAACCCTAACTCCCGGCGGAGACTGGACGGCTGCAGACTGCCAAGGAGCTGCTGAGCAGTGCGGCAGGGAGGCCGGGGCAGCCAGTAGCTGCTGGAGGTGCATCGCCCCTGATTTGGTGAATGCGTTCTTTCCCGTCCCCATGGAAGGGAGGGCCAGGCACAGCTGTCACGCAGGACAGGCCGTGTGTACGCCCAGGCCTGTTCCAGGGCTGCGTGAAGCCTCCTGCGTTAGTATAATAAGGTCCTGGGACGGGGAACCCTCAGAAAGTCACACTGTCCCCACGGTGGGAGAGTCCAGCACGGCCCTAGGTTCTGGAGCACAGCCTGCCACCCACAATGGGACCTGGGCGGTGCTGTGCCAGGGCCCAGGAGCGGGGGCAGGAGTGGCCACTCCCGGTGTCGTCCCCCCCCGCCCCCGGCGTCTATGCTCCTGTCCCCGCAGCTCTGCGCTCTGCAGGTCAGAGACCCTGGTGCCCAAGGAGGCCCAGTCTCTCCAGGGCGCTCAGCGAGGGACACAGCCAAGCTGCCCAAGAGCAGCAGGTGAGCGGGGCGGCCACCTTGCTGGAGGGGGCAGGCCCTGACCGGCAGGAGGTGGGGCTGCTTTCACCCCCGCCCCAGTGTGACCACCAAGGCCAGACCCCTCAGGGACGGAGGCTTGGGTCAGGGAGGAGTCACCGGCCAGAGTGTCCCAAAGGAGGGATCCTCATTAATGGAGAAAACCTTCCGTCCCTGACACGCCTGTGGGCGCTTCCCCAAAGACCTGGGGCAGGAAGGGGGCAGGGGCTGAGGGCTGCAGGCAGGGAGGCCCTGGAAGGTCAGGGTGGCCGTGGGCTCTGTGCCCCTCCAGCCACACTGCCCCGACCCACTCACCAGCCCCCAGGCGGCTGCCGCTCCAGGGGCTCTGCTCTGGGTGCGGGGCTTCGGGGCAGGTACCTGAGGGTGATTTTTAGGGAAAGTGATTTTCTGGGAAAGCATTCAAAACTGCCAAGGTTGCTCACAGGGGTCCGCTGCATCCACGTCTCCCTGGGCCCCCAGGGCCTGAGCCTGGTGCGCGGCAGATGCCTGGGTCCCACGCAGGGCCAGCCCCCTCCCCGCCTCCCCTCCCACTGCGACAGCCGGCCAGACTCCGGTGAGGCCGACTCCAGGTCTGGGGGCTCTGGTGGGTGATGATGGGCCCTCCCATCACCCATCCCTCGGCCCAGGGCGGAGGAGCCTCCAGGGGGCTGCCCCACGCCCCTCGGAGCCCAGCCTGGGTCCAGCTGCCCCGGGCAGGACTCAAGCCTGATGGCCGCCCAGCACAAGGCCCGCTGCGTCCTCAGAAGCTCCAGGAGCGGCACTGGGGCCGCGTCTCCTCTGCCGCTTGGGAGTGTGACCTGGGGCTCGGACAGGGGTCAGCAGCGAGCAGCTTCAGGGGCTGGACGGCCAACCCATCACTCTCGCTCACTCAGTCATTCAATAAGTAGCTCTTTCCTGAGAGTCCAGTTCAGGACCACGGTCAGGTCGCGGACGGGTCGGGGCAGTGGCTGGACAGACAGGTGGGTTTATTCATTTATTCACCATTAAACGAAAGTTTCTGGAGCACCTATGGGTCTGCAGAACTGCAGATGGCTGGACGGATGGAGAGATGGGCATATGGACACGTGGATATAATGGACGCACGGACATATAAGTGGACGGACAGACAGACACACGGACACATAAATTCCCTGGCTTGGGGTTCCAGCCGAGGCATCCCTGAAGCAGTCACCTGAAGCCAGTCCCCTGGTGCCCGCTTTTCCCCACGTGGCATCAGCTGGCTAAGGCGTCACCTCCGGGGGGCCTCAGCACGCCCATGGAGGACATGGCCACGGCAGCATGCAGAGGTCTGGGCGCAGGGACCATGACGCTGGACCCAGGCCACGGGCAACAGGTCCAAACTGAAGCCTCCACCTTGAACCTGGCCCTCTGACCCAAACCGTGGAGCCCTCATTCCAGGCGGGGTTTTCGCAGCAGCGCCCCCGCCCAGCCCCACACTACGCAGCAGAAGGACCCCCTGAACCTCGGTCAGATCACGGCCCCTCTGTGCTCCCACCCCACAGGGGAGAAGCCAAGTCCTCCCAGATCCGCCCCCATCGGACCCTCCTCCCGCCAGCTCCTCCCAATGCTCTGCTCTCGCCATCCTGGCCTCTAACGCACAGGCCACATTGCAGGGGTCTATTTTGTCCCCTCTCCCCACCCAGTGTCCCATATTCGTGTGCCCTCCACCTCTGCCAGGTCTCCTGGCACCCAGCGCCCCCCGGAGACCAAGGTGGGCAGCAGAAGGATGGTGAGTGAGGGGCAGGAGTCTCCAGGAGGGACCCTCGGCCCCTGGACGCCCAGCTGTCTTCTGTGCCCAAACTGTCCCTCAGCCCTGACCGTGCCAGGGCCAGAGCTGAGCCGAGGGCCACATGGACAGTGGTGTCGGGGGAGCTCTTACCCGTCTGCCTACCCCTGCGAGCTTTCGGGCCGCCCCTCCGAGCCCCTGCAGGGGCTGTTCCCGAGGGGGCAGACCCAGGCATCGGGACCAGGGATGTCGCTGGTGTCCAGCTGCCCGTGAGCCTGGGTCACTCTCCAGGCCTCAGTCCCCACCCCGCCGGTCCAGGGCCTGGCATCAACTGGCTCAGCACCCTTCTTTCAATGGTTGAACAAAAGGAAGAACGATGGAAAATGCCAGAACGGCTTGGGTGGGGGTCCAAACACCGTCCCACCAGCAGCCTGAGGCCGCAGCGGCATCAGGACGAGGGAGGGGCAGGGGCTGACCGCCAGGCCCGGACAGATCCCGGCTTGGGGCTGCCCCCTGGTCCAGGACCCGCCCCCTCTGCACAGCATCGCCTCTTGCCCACCCTCAGGGACACAGGTGGGCATGTGGACGGCGGGAAGGACAGGTGGCAGGGGATGGCACGAGGGCTATCAGGCACCTGCGTGAAGGCCAGGATCCCGGGGCCCGCCCAGCCTCCCACGGACTCGGCGTCCCTTCTCCCTGACTCCCCTGGACACCCACCCCACAGGACTGCGGTCACAGACAGGGCACGAAGCAGGCAGACGAGCCCTGGGCCAGGGAGGGCTGGCGCCCTGCTGGGTCGGGGGTGGGGAGCGCTCACCCTGCGACGGCGCTGGCGCGGCTCCCGCCCTGCGCCAGGCACCCTGTGGTACTTCACAGCTGCGCCGGGCTGGGACTCACCCAGGCCAGCTCGGGCCAGTGCCCGAGGGGTGGGCTGCGGGGTGAGCCAGCTGCACCTCCCCCGCCCCTCCAGCAGATGTGCATCAGAGGTGGGGGAGGGGGTGGGTGCAGCTGCGGTGTCCTGCTCATGGGGACGCGGTGACTGTGCTGATGATTGGTGCCGGTGTGTCTACGCCTGTGCGTGTGTATGTGAGAACGTGTGGATGCATGTGACCGCATGTGCGTGGGTGTGCTCGTGTGAGTGCACACTTGCCCGTGCTATGGGGGGTCCAGCTAGTGAGCAGTGTATGAAGCATGGGCTGGACGTTGGCCTGGGTAGCAGCGACATGGTGACCTTTGACCCCGAGACCCACAGGGCCCCTGGGCAGGGAAGGGCAGTGCGTGGGGACAGGAGGAGACCTTAGGCTGACTCGTCCTCCCCCTCAGCCCCCTCCTCCCCGACCCTCCTTCCCCACGTGCTGCTGGCACTGTCCTTCTCTGTGCCCCTTGGGTCTGAGGTCCAAGGATGCCCTCGGGGGCGCCCCTGGTGGCTGTGACCTAACAGAGGCCCCACTCCCACGTGTCTTTCCTGGCTCGTGGCGGCTTGCAGCGTGGGGCTGACCTCTCTGAGGGTTTCTGCATGGGTCTCTGGCCCCAGGGTGGCAGCACTCAGAGCGCCTGGCTGGGCCTGCTGTGCTCCCAGCTCTGCTGGAAGCCGGGCACCCAGGGGTGTTTCTCGGGTGTCCGTCCCTGTGTGACCAGGGTGCAGCATGCAGGAGACAGGTGACCTCCCCGACTATGGGCTGAGATGACAGCAGATTTGCCCCAAAGCTGGAAGCCTGGGCCTCCAGCTCAGAGGGACATATAGACAAGTAGATGGACAGACAGGCAGCTGGTGACGGGCAGAAGCTGCTGAGAATTGGCGGAAGCCGGGCGGGTGGCCGGCGGGTGGCCCGACGGGTCCTGGAAATCCTTGCTTCCTGTTTTTCCAACAAAGGACCTCTGTCCCGCGGGGAGGCTGCTGGCCGGCAGCAGCGGACGTGCCTTTTCCGTAAACAGGGTTGTTTCCTTTCTCCTCGTGGCACAAGAACTGCGGTCTCCAAGCCCCCCATGCCAGCCACGGGCACGACCAGCCACAGGATCCTGTAAGGGAGACGGTCCTGGGACAGGGGCCACCCTGCCACCATGCGAATGCGGGTCGTGGCTTGACTGGCATCGATGAGGCCCCCAGAACAAGCAGGGGACAGGAATTCAGTGGTGCCTGCCCCCTGGGACAGGTGGGAGGCCAGAGCAGCCTGGGGTCCACGAGAGCCAGAGTCAGGGTGGGCAGGGGCTGTGCTGAGCCTAGGCCCCCTTGGGGTTTGGCAGGGCCCTGTGACCCTCAGGGCCTGACCCAGCAGCCCTGGGAGCAGAAAGGCAGGGCTAAGTCCCCACGGGAGCTGGGTCTCCCGAGAGGGAGCAGCAGGGGCCCGGTCTGGCCTGCAGGTGGCTCTCCCTCCAGGCTGGCTGGGAGAGCTGTCCCTGGGTGCCCAGCCCGGTGGACCCCACCATGGTGCCTGCTCCCCAAATGAGAAAGCTCGAGGGTCAGAGAGGGCCTCTGACCTGCCCAAGCCCCTGCGTACGGCTCTCGGGAGCAGACCGGGTGTGCTTGCCTCCCCAAGAAGGAAGGCCAGGCCAGGCCCTGCAGGGGAAGGGCCAGAACACCAGCTGCAGGCCCCTTGGCCGGGTGGCCTCAGGGGGTCACCGACATGCGGACAGAAACAACACCCCCTGGCTGGCCCTGGCTTGGGGAGGACCCCTGAGGGGTGCAGGGCGGCCTCAGCCAGGTGGCGTGAGCGGCCTCCGTGTCCTGGCCGTGCAGCCGGCCAGGAGGCAGCGCCCGGGCATGCGGCTGAGGGGGCCCGTGTGCAGGCGTGTGTGGGTGATTGTGTGCACCCAGGCGGCAGGCGCCTGGACTGGCTTGTGTGAGGGGCTGGTGGGGGCTATTTATAGTGGCTCCGCTGACGAGAGGCACTATTAATAGTGAGGGTGGAGGGTGAATGGACAATATGCCTCCGGGTGGGGTGCGGGGCGGGTGCCATTCTCTGCCCGAGACAGCCGGGGCTGGTACCCCGGCGGCTGGACAAGGGCCACTGTTATCCAGTCAGCAGCTGAGCCGGGGCCTGCGGTTCACCTGGGGCAGCAGGCTGGGGGGCGCCCAGGCTGGTGCCCCCCGCCCTGCTCTCCCACGGGGCCATTGGCCAGCCACCCTTCACCCCAAGGAGAGACGTGCCGATGCTGGGGTGTGTGAGATGGGAGGGGCAGGGCTAGGAGGGTCCCCAGACGGAGCAGGGGTGCTCAGATGGGCCCCCGCACCTGGCGTCAGGTGGCAACACGGGAGAGGGTGGAGGAGGGGTCGCAGGGGGCTGGAGCCCTCAGCCCCAGCCCTGTGCTCTGTCATCTCATTTCTAGTCCACGACCGGAAGTGGCTTTGACACAGGGTCCCCGCTGACCTCGCAGGTCAACCCCGCCTCCAGCAGGGAGCAGTACATGGGGGCGGGGCAGCAGACCACACCAAGGGATGGGGGGCCGCTGGTCACCCCGGGGTCTGCCCGACTGAGCTTCATTCTCTTTGACTGTTTTCTGAAACCACAAAGGGATACTCAGCTCCTGGTAAAAAGGTCAGACCTGACCCCAGAGAGGGTGCAGCATGGAGTGGGGCTGCCCGCGGGCCTTCACTTGGATCCCCACTCTCCAGCCTCACGGGGCGGGGGCTGCTCCCCTCTCCCGGAGCCCAGTCGGAGGTCCCCCGAGGCGCCCATCGGGAGGGCAGGCTGTGGTCCAGGGGCCCAGGGGCCGGCCGTAGCTCCCCGGGGAGGGAAAGCTGTGCGGGCGCAGGCCCTGCTGAGACCAGCCCTGGCGCGGCCCCCTCCCTCCCCGAGGCAGGGCCTGACCTGAGGTCCTGCAGGACACGGGGGACGGCAGGGGAATAGACCCTCAGTGTCTGGGACGGGATCTCTACGCCCCGAGAGCCAGTGCGGGTCCGCGGCGCTCATCAGGCCCGAGCCCCTGGGCCCCGCCGGGTCCTTCCGGGGCTGAGACCCCGCGCCGCCGCCCCCACCGGCGGACACGGGGACGGATCTGCCGGGCCGCTCACCCGCGACCTCACATCTCATTCACCCGCCTGCTTCCGCCCGGCCTGTTTCTTTCGGGAACCCCCCACCCGCGATGACGTCAAGAGGGGCACGAGCATCCCGCCCGCGGCCACCTGGCGCTAAGCGCTTTCCAAGAAGGTCGCGGCCCACCGCGCACGCGCCATGCCTATGTCCCCGAAACCTCGGGCTTTACCGTCCGCGTCATCACCCCCGCATCACTACAGATCCGGGAAGGGGGAAGGGGGCTCCCAGGGTCCGGACGCGCGGGCGGGGCGCGGGCGGATCCCCCCCTTTCCGGCCGCCCCATCCCGGACGCGACGCGCGGGACGACCGCGCCCCTCCCCCGACCTCTCCGGCCCCGCCACCCCTCCCCCAGCCCCGCGGCCCCTCCCGCGGCCGAAGCCTGGCGGACGCTTCCGGCGCCGCCCCCTTCCCGGCATGGCCGCGCCCGGCTTCCCGCCCGCGGGCCGAGCCCTTCCCCGCCCCGCCGCTGCTCCTGCTCCGCGAGGGCGGACACAGGGGCGGCCGCCAGCCCTCCCCTTCTCCGGGGGGTTAGGGGGACAAGGCATCGACGGGTCGGGCCTGGAGGGAGGCGGGGAGGGGTCTGGGGGAGGGGTGCCCCTGTCCGCGCCCTCTTAGGCGCGGGGTCTCCCGAAGGGCTGAGCTGCCCAGAGGGTCCCCTGCCCCCTCGCGCCCAGGTCCGGAGCCGGGACACTGAAGCCCACGGGCCGCCCCTCTCTAAGAAGGTGGGCGCCCCGCACTGCACACGCCCCGTCAGGCCAGTGGTGTGGAGCCAGCCAGCCTGGCGTCTGGGATGATCCCAGCCACAATGAGGGCTTTGAGGACCCTGAACTGGGAGGGGGCGTGTGGCCTGAACAGCAGCCTGTCCCCAAAGAGGCCCAAGGCTGGTCCCACCCAGCCCCGGAACGGAGCCGTCTGCCCCCATGGCTGCCCCCAGGACCGAGGCCTTCTGTGCTACCCGCCCTCCACCCCTGCCCAGGATTCCAGTGCCCCCTCCGCATAGTCCCCGATGAGCCCCCGTCCCAGGGCCCATCGGGCTGGCTGTGGATCTACCGAGAGTGACAGCGCCACCAGGCCCCGACCCCGGTCATCCCACTTCACAGCCGTCCTATCCCCAGTGGTGGGCTGGAGCCCCTCCCCACCCGTAGGCCTGCCTGTCTGCAAGACCCTGGCACCGCCGGGCGGGGATGAAGGGCAGAGGCAGGAGGGCCCAGCGGTACCTGGGGGGCTGGAGGGCAGAGCCAGCGGGGTCTGGGAAGGCAGCTGGGGTGAACATCTGTGAGCCGGAGCCGTGGCTGACGAGGCCCCAGGAGCCAGCCCTATTCCGGGCCCCCGGCAGGTGGGCAGTGAGCAGCCCAGGAGGGGTCACCCACAGAGGCTGGCCCTGGGCCGGGGCACCTCAGGGAGCTGGTGTAGTGGAGTTGGGGAGGGGCAGCCCCCCACTTCCACTGTGAGCCTCACACAGGGGCACAGGCGGGAGAAGGGGAGCAGGCTCTAGGCTGGTGCTGGGGTTCGGGGCCTGGCGATGGGGCGGGGGGAAGGTAAGGCCTGTGCCCAGCTGCTGGGACCTCGCCCTCGGGCGCGGGACGGGTGTGAGGCCCGGCGGACGCAGCCGTCCGGAGCGGGGAGAGGCAGGCTGCCCGGGCTCCCGCGGGCCCTGCTGCCAGCGGGAGAGGCTGTCACAGGACGGAGGGTGACGGGAGTGGTGGCGCCTGGTCGTTGGGGGCAGGTGCGTGCAGCTCCCGTGAGCAGCAGGGCTGGAGCTGGGCCAAGGGCCCGAGGCGCCTGAGGTTGTGGTTGACAGAACACTGTGTTCCCGGGGCCTGGACGGGCGGCCGAGGAGGAGAAGCCACGTAGGCGTGACCGGGAGGCCCCCGTGAAAGGTCGTGACCCCTTGCCCCGTTTCCAGGCCCGAGGCAGGCCTCAGACCCAGAACCCCCACCGAAGGGCAGGCTGGGTCCCCAGTAGGCGGAGTCTGCCACAGCGTGACACCTACCCCAGCCCTTCCCTGGACCCCGTAACTGAGCACAGGGAGGAGAGATGCCAAGCATTTGAGGACTGCTAGACACGGGTGATGCTGGTATCGGGAGGCCCAAAGCGTCCTCGTGGCCCCCCAGGCTACGGGGACCCTCCAGCCCACAGTCACCTGGACCGGCTGCCCATCCTCCCTATCAACAGACCCGTGCTAATCAGGCCAGGTGACCAGGAAGTGGCGAACACACTGGGGCCTTTGTAGGACACGTGCGCTCTAGGGAGAGGTGGGCCCTGTGCAGGTGCAGAGGCCTGGGGCCCCCCAAAGCAAGGCGCGTGCCACCGTGAAGGAGGACGCACAGGTCTGGAGGCTTCGGGTTCTGGAGCAGTACGTCCGGGCTCGGGCTCTGCTCCGATACCCGGGGCCCCTAATGGCCCCCAGCTGGACGGGGCACAGAGCAGGAGGGCTGCAGCGCAGTGTCCCTGCCGCTGCATTTAATCCCACCCCGGGGCAGCACCCGAGGTGGGATGAGGGAGCAGAAGCGCGGCCCTTGCTGGAACCGGGTCAC
Source organism: Balaenoptera acutorostrata (assembly GCF_949987535.1). Classification (NCBI taxonomy): domain Eukaryota; kingdom Metazoa; phylum Chordata; class Mammalia; order Artiodactyla; family Balaenopteridae; genus Balaenoptera; species Balaenoptera acutorostrata. The sequence continues at coordinate 845,032 of NC_080074.1, forward strand.
TCCAGCGGCCAGGGGTCCGGGCTCCCGGGGCGGGGGGTGGGGGTGCCTCTGAGGCCCCAGTGTGATGTTCTGGCCCTGTCCCAGCCCCGCTTCCTTCTACTCCCGGGACCTCCTGGCCCAGGGCTAGCACCCCACCCCCCGGCGGTCCAGGCCGAGGGGCCCGGCATGGTCCCACAGCGCCACCTGCTGGCCGCACCCGCCCCTCCGGCCCTGGGCCCAGTGGCTGATCCACCGAGGGAGCCGGACCTGTCCATCCCCTTGGCCAGAGGGGAGGCTGCAGGGCTCGGGCAGGGGTCACCGCCAAGTCACCCCTCCCTGCCCCAGGCGGACCCAGAGCCTCTGAAAGGACAGCATCGTTCAAGCCCCCAGCGCCCACATCCCCACACCCTTGCACGTGGACCCCCAGCCACGGTAGTCCCAGGGACCCTGCCTGCATCCTGAGCCCCTAGCCCGGCCTGGTGCGGTCCTGCTGGGGGCGAGTCCCCCTCCCTGCCCGATCCGCACCACCCACCTCCACTTTGTCTGGCCCAGCTCCCTGGGCTGGGAATATCCTCCCGTTTACAGATGAGAAAGCTGAGACTGGGGGTGTTCCACCATTGACTCCAGACCTCGGGCTCAGAGGGGGCCAGGATCCCCTGCTGGGAGCAGAGACACGGCCCTGGGGGGGGTGGGGGCTCACAGAGGGGTGCAACGTGGGCAAGGGGCTAGGGCCGACCTCTGAGGGTGACCGCTGAGCAGAGACCCCCATGGAGGGAGGGAGCAAGAGGAGAGGGCCCTCCCACGTGTTCCCAGCAGGAGGGACAGCGGTGCAGAGGCCCTGGGGGGGGACCGTGCACGGCACTTTCAAGGACCCAGGTCAGCCTGACTTGCGCTGCCCTAGTGGGGCAGGTGCAGCGAAGGGGCAGGGCGGGGGGCCTGAGCGGGGGTCCCAGAGCAGAGCGACGTGAGGGCCAAGGGACCCCCCTGGGCTGTGCCCGCAGCTGCCGTCGGCACAGAGGTGCCCAGTGGCCTCATCCCTCTGCAGGCCGCCCAGGGCCAATAGTGCCCAGGAAGGCGGCCTCCCAGCAGAAAGGCAGCGTAGGGGCCGGGTAGGGCACCCCTCGGGCCCCGTGGGCCAGCGTAGTGGTCACAGGGGAGCCAGCTGCAGGGCTCAGGCCGGGGTCCAGCTTTCGAGCGTCCAAAGCAGTGGGGCCCACCCCCTCCCCACTGCCAAGTGACTGTCTGGCCCCCTCAGGACACCTACTGATGCCACCTGTAGGGGAGAGGGGGCAATGGCACCCACAGAGCTCCGGTGGGGGGAGGGCAGCCACCCAGGTGACCCCACCGTGTGTGGGGAGACAGTGCCACCCAGGGACCGTGAGCTCGGTCCCAGGGCCTGCAGTGAGGACGGGGGCCATCTGGTTCCAGCTGGAAAGCGGGTCAGTTCCCCAGTGCAGTCACGAGGCCCCACCGCGGGACGGCTTTGGCACCTGAGCCTGGGCCCCGCGTGCAGGACCTGAGCTGGGCAGGGACCACCCGCCCTGGCCTGGAGCTGCCCCTGCCCCGCAGCCCCGCAGCTGACAGGGAAGGCTTCCCCTCTCTCCCTCTCTTGGGAGCCTTCTAGCCGCACCTCCCCGAGGCACCCCAGGCCAGGGGCCTCCCTCTCCTCATCCACCCACGGGTCAGCACCTCCACCGACACCCGGCCACACCCACCCGACATCCATCCGCAGGGCCCCAGCCCACACGGCTTCCTGGAAGCCCCCAAACTGCAGGCTCCCTCCTCCTCCTCCTCCTCCTCCTCCAGGCTCCCCAGGGACCCCCATCCCCTCACCTCCGCCTGGTCCCGCGCTGCCCTCCACACGCAGCCGTCACCCCCATCACCCCCTGCTGGTGGCCGCGCCCTCCCACGGGCCCTGCCCCTCGGCCTGCTCCGCTGTGTCCGTCTCCGAGAGAACTGTGTGTCAGCTTGACGACTGGCCATCCCCCAGTGTGGACGCCCCCCAGGCCTGGACCAGACGAGAGCAGCCCCCAACCTGTGCTGCTCGTTGGCCTTGCTAAACCCACTGGACTCCACGTCCCCTCTAGGGATTCGGGCCCCCCCGCAGGCCTGGGACTGGACGCTCCACCTCCCCCGCGGCAGAGACGAGAGGTCGGGGAGAGCCCGAGGTGCGCTGGGGCGTGGCCAGCGCCTGCGGCCCATGGTCGCCCCTTCCCCACAGGCACCCCCGCGGCAGAGTCCCACCTGCAGGTGCCCTGTCCCAGTGCCCAGGTGAGAGGGCCCAGCTCGGGCTCGGAGAGCACAGGTGCAGCAAGGGGACAGGTGGATGGTCACGGGCGCCAGGACAGCGGGAGACGTTTACAGGGATGGCGTGAGGCCTGGGGGGTCGGGGGGGCAGGAGGCCAGAGGGGCTGGGGGAGCGTGAGCGAGGGGAGTGGGTGGGGTGGTGGACACCGGGCACTCACCGGGGGGCAGCCCTGGGGGGCTGGAGCGGAAGCCGTGGTCTGACCGCCACACGGACCGGTGGGAACGGGCTGGGCTGGGCTGCGGGGTGGCGCGGGGGCTCCATGCCGCCTTCTTCCCACGGGACCACCTGGCCCTGGGGTTCGCGACTGACGTTTTCTCCAGCTTAGCCCCCAGGGTCCCTGGCGACACTCACTCTAGGGGCCCACAGGTGGGGCCCTGAAACTCACCCGGTTAAGGTTCTGATGGTGCTTGCAAGCCGGGGGTGGGGGGGGCGGGAGCCCCTCGGCGACAGCCCAGCTGTGCTGCCTCGAAAACCCCCGCAGGCCCGGGGTTTCCAGCAGGACGGGGCAAACTCCGTTCTAAGGGTCCACACGCTTCCAACGAGACAAACCCACACCTGTTCTCTGCCCAACTACATTCAGTGGCCGATTTTATTATAAAGAATGGTATCAAAATATACAAATCTGTTTAAGAACAACCAAGAAATGCAGCTTTTTTAAGGGTCAAATAAGCATCAGCCGTTTCAACGAAAGCAGCTTCCCCTGGAGCGACGGTGTGACATGAAGGGCCACGTCCAGGACGACAGTCTGAATAATTTAAAGGGCGGGTGTGACTTCTGACATGGCTGCACATCATAAATCTTCATGGGACGGCGGCTGTGTCGGGCTTGCTTCTGCGACTTCTGTCAGAAAACAAACAGATCGGTCCGTAAAATCCCAGCACGAAAGGTCCTGAGGACGCGGCCATGAGGCCGGCGCTGGGGCCGCGGTAACGCGTGGACAGGCTGCCCATGGCCGTGGGGCGGCGCCAGGCTCCCTCTGGATGCAGCAGCCCCAAGCACCCCACGGCCGGGGTGTCCCGACAGCACCCCAGAGCCGCCACACGGCTGTGGGAGAGACGGGCGATGGGAGCCGGCGAGGTGCCCCCAGAACCAGCCGGGACGAGACGAGAGCCTGCGTGACGTGTGGGGACAGAGGGTGCGTGGCTGCGGCCCTCGCTGACCGTCAGGCCCCTCGGTTCCTACAGGGCGTCTACATGTGGATTAGCCTCTCTTTATCCTGCCGGGACCCAGGGAGCTTCTGGAGCCTGAGCCAAGTCTTACTCCTTCAGGAAAACTCTCAGCCATTGTCTTTTTTAACATGGCTTCTTTCACGTTCTCCATGTTGTTCTAGAACTTGTACGAGATGACTGTGGGAAGAACCGTGTCCCCCCCAAAAGATAGGTTGGCATCCTAATCCCCAGTGCCTGTGAACGTGACCTTACTTGGAAATAGGGTCCCTGCAGGGGAGCAGGTTAAGAGGAGCTCACTGGGGTGGGCCCTGACCCAATGGCTGGTGTCCCTATAAGTAGAGGGAACTTCGGACACAGGCTCCAGGGAGAAGGCCCTGTGATAAACAGAGGCGGAGGCTGGAGGGACGCAGCTGCCAACCCAGGAACGCCAAGAGTGACAGCCACCAGAGCCCGAAGAGGCAGGAAAGCTGCTCCCCGACCGGCTTCAGGGGGAGGCAGCCCTGCCGACACCTTGATCTCAGACGTCCAGCCCCCAGGACTGGGAGACAAGGGGCCTCTGGGGTTGACGCCGCCGGGCCTGTGGCGCTTTGCTGCGGCTCCCAGGAGCCCCCGTGGAGCCGTCTGCCCCTCCCGCCGCCTCCCTGCACGTCTGTCTCGGCCGGACCTGGGGGCTGCTTGGCTGGCGGCCCGTCTGCTGACCTTCCTTTGCGTCTCCCTCCGTCCCTGCGAGAGGGAGTCCCCCGGGGCTTCGTCCCCGCAGAGGACTTTACGCTCTTGTCTTCCAGGAACCCCGGCTCCCATCATCCCAGGGCCACCTTTTGTGTGAATTTCTTAACTTGGGAACAGGCGGCAGCGCACCCAGGCCCCGCGGCCGAGGGCAGAGGGCAGAGGGCAGAGGGCAGCCGTGGGGCGAGCGGTCACTCACCGGCCCCTGCCGGCCCCGTCTGCACACAGACGCCCTCGGCCTCCTCGAAGCCCTCGGGGCACACGCAGACGAAGCTCCCGGGCGTGTTGTAGCAGTTTTCGTTCCTCCTCAGACACGGCTTTTCCGCCAGCGAGCACTCATCAACGTCTAAATGAAAACATTCCACTGACCAGGTGACCTCGTTCGGCAAACGTGCACATGGGGATCGAAGGATCGAGGGGTTCACGCGTCACGATTCACTCCCACGCAGAAAGCGCAGAGATGGAACCAGCCCATTAGAGAAAGGAGACAGAGGGGAGCATTTAACAGGAGCCCCAGAGCCAGGCCGTCGGGGGCGGGAAGAAGAGACAGTCCAGGCAAACGTGAGGGCGGAGCCCGGTGGTTCTCCAGCCGGGTTCCAGCCGGGCTTGACTGTCGAGGGGGACGTCCAGCCGGAGCCCGCAGGCCCTCACTCGGCCCCCACGCCCCTGGGCACATGAGAATCGGAGTCTGCAGCCCAGGGTCCCGTCCCCACCAGCGCGCGTGGTCTCTGGGAAGGTTCCCGCCCCCGAGTTGAACGCAGATGCGCCCGCTGACCTGCGCACTGGCCGCTCTCTTTCGAGTAGCCGGGGATGCACTCTTTACACTGTCCAGGACCCTTCCCTGTGCATCCCACGCAGGTAGAATCACATTCTGGAAACGAGAGGGGAGGGAGATGACGACACGAGACCCCCGTCCTGTGAGCAAAGCACGACCTGAAACCACACACCAGATGGCGGAGGCCCTGCGGCCGGGAGAGCCCAGTGTCCCCATCCTGGGGGCGGTGGGGAGCAGACAGCGTGCGCTCGAGGCAAAGTGCGTACTTGCTGTGATTGACCAATTGACCATTGGCACTGTGTTGCTAAGGGACCGCGGTGCAGGCCGGGCTGCGCAAGCAGTACTGACGGGGCCCCTCCACGACCTCTGTCACATGAAGGATGGGGGGCAGCATCTTTTCTCAAACAAAACCCGCCTCCAGCTGTGACACTGCTGACTCACCAGCTAGGAGCTTGGTGCCAACGACAGCAGAGAACGTGTGATGCTTTGGGGGGCGTCTCATTGAAGCTGTGTGTCCACAAACATGGAGACAGGACGGCATGGCCGTGGACACGGTGGGGGGGGGGGCGGGGGGGGGGAAGCGAGGAATCGGCACCACCTTTCAACCTTTCGGGGCGGTGGGTGGCCCTAAAATCCACATTTCCTTGAACTGAGCAACTCGGAAACTCATCCAAAGAAAATAATGAAGAACGTAAGAAGCTTTACCTACGGGGGTCTTCAAAGTTTGTAACTGTGGGAAACGGTGTATGACAAATATTCAATGATACAGATTGTTGAAGAAAACCGTGAAATAACAACATGCTCCAAAATAATTAACACGATGTACAAAAATGTGACACGCAAAGGCGGTCACGATACTGTTGAATGAAAAACTAACAGGTAACAAGGCGCCGCTCAGATCAGCACTGCCTCGACCGGCCTGCCAGGGGCCCCTCCCCAGGGAGTGGATGGTTGCCACCTTTTTTCAACTTATCTGAATTCCTGATTCTTCTCCAGGAAACATCTATCACTTGTGTTGCCACCGTAAACGTTTTAAGGTGGCAGAGCACACAGGGGTCACGCTGACAAGCCGCAAGCCTCTGGAGGGGAAGGAGGGGCTGGAGCGGCGGGCCGGGAGGCGCGCTCACCCTGGCACACGAAGGAGCCGTTGACGTTCTCGCAGTACTGCTGGTCCTCGCAGGGGGGCGGCTCCACCGCGCATTCGTCCACATCTGCAGAGGACGGCACAGCTGTGGCGGCAGCCGCGCCCCGACCGCCGGCCAGAGGGACCACCGTGGGGAGACACACAGTCAGTCATCCTCGGGGGCCTCCGTGTGCAGGTGGGACCAGCGGCTGACCCGTGAGCGCTCCCACGGGGCCGCGGTGAAGCTCCAAGGCGGGGCTGGGGGGCACCACCCTCCCCACTCAGTTTGGGACGTGAGGCCCCCGACTTGCCTGCGGCTGAGCAGCTGTGAGGATGAGACCAAAACCGAGGCCCTGGCGGGAGGACGGGAGGACGGCGGCCGCCCGCCCCCCACCCCACCGCCCCCACCAGCACCTGGGCCTGCGCGGACTCAGGCAGGGCCGAGATGCTGGCGGCCGAGCTGTAGGGCAGCACTCACGGGCTGCGGCTCGAGGAGAAGACACCCCAGGAGCAGGCGGGGCCCCAGCTGGCCGGGCACGGCGGACAGGGAGAGCCGTGCGCCACGGCTAGGGCCGCCAGACCGAGGGGCCGTGCGGAGTCCACCACAGTCAGAGGCCGCCCATGCCCTGCAGTGTCCACCTGCCGGCCACAGCCCCCCACCCCACGTCTGTCTCTTTTATGAAACCAGGGCCCGAGGACACACGATTGGGCCCAAGTCCCAGGCTTCCCTCCCGGGCCCTGAGCCAACAGGACCACCGGGGCCACCTGATGGCAAGGACGGGGGGCAGGGGCCACCTTCCCAGCCCAGAGTCCAGGCCACAGAGGGTTCACGTGCAGCAACCGGCCCACAGGCAAGATCGCACGCGGGCAAACCCAGCCTCCACGCTGTGACCCGTTAAAACACGGCCTGGAACGTCAGAGGCTGCTTCCCCACGAGTCAGAAGGGGGCGGAGAGCGGGAGTGGGGTGTCCTGCGGGTAGCTGGGGCTGCGCAGACGCCACGAGAGAGTGGGGGGAAGGGGTGGGGGAGGGCAGCCCGCCAGCCTCACCCACGCAGGCGTCGCCCTCCCGTGCCCAGCCCGCTTCGCACTGGCCGCAGTCTCTGTTGGTGGGGCCCGCGCACGTCTTGCAGGACTCGTCACAGGCTGGAAGGCAGAGGTGGCACGGCCATCAGTACGTGGGGATCCCGTCTCAGGAGTGAACTCGACGCAAAGGGCGTTTCGGAAATTAGGAGCTGACGTTCATAGGGTGAAAACAAAAACCGCAAGCCAGCAAAAACATCCCAGAGGAACAAGATACGCTCAACAGCAGAGAAACCTACTCGTGTGGCTCACAACGTCCCCGGACGGAACGAGAGAAGAGAGCACACGGGGGTTCCCACGCCCGGCGGGATAGAATACTCAGCGAACGCGGACTCCAGAGGAACTGCTCGTCACCTGCCAGAGGCAGCCTCCCGAATGCTGGAGCCCACACCCGGCTGCGTGTGCGCGTGCCGCCCGCCAACACGCGTGGACGTTCTGGGCCCGGGAAAGGCCTGGGGTAGGAATCAGAGGAGCCGGCCTCCCAGACACCCAGCACATTCTCCACGGGGATGCCCAGGGGGGTGCAGCCTCACCGCCAGCCCTGACGGGAGAATTCAGCACGACTGCTGACGCCCAAAAGGTCTTCCTGTACACAGTGACCACCAACGAGAAAACACATCGAGACAGGGTGCTACTCGTGGCTTCCTCCCTGGATTTACACATCTACGCCCCGTCAGAGGACGCCATCCCGGGTTGACGCAGCCTCACGAGCAGGGCATGGGCCTCCCCAACCAGAAAGGAGAAGCGTGCCCATCACAGCTGAGAAGGCTCTATCTGTGCAACCCCACAGGCCCATCTCAGAACTCACGGGGGGGCCCAGAACCCAGGTGGGAGAGCCCACCTTACCTGACACCAGGGTGACCAAGACGGTGTGTCCTCTACACGGGGACCTGGGGCCAGGAGGTCACACTGTGTGGCCTCCGCTGTCCCGGTTCTCACCTGGGCCACCTCCCCACCCTGCTGGTGCCCTGACGTGGCCAGACTCGGCCCTGCCTCTGCTCACTCCGAGACCCTAAGCCTGAGTGACAGCGGGGACACCAGCCTCTGATCCCCGAGTTGCGCCCAAGGACACCCGAGCCTCTTGCTGGGACAGCCGCGGGGAGAGCAAGCTCGGGCCAGACACTCCACGTGCAGGTCCGGGGCCCTGGGACCAGCGTGGACGTCACGGAGCTGGAGATGCCACACGGTCCAGCCTCCGAGCCCTTCTCCAGAAGGACATCGGGGGTACGCAACTCACACTTCCCTCCTGGGGCTTGTTTGGGGACAGGAAGAGAGACCATCCCGGCTGCTGGTCCTGTCATGTCCCTTCTTACATCGTACAAGGGCCCGCGCCTTCGCCCTCAGCTCCCAGAAGCCTGGGTCGGCGGTCACCGGGTCCCCCTCCCGTCCGCACAGGCAGCTCCGGGTACCTGAGCAGATGCTGTGCGTCTCGTTCCTCAGCGAGTTGAAGTAGCCGTCCATGCAGTCGGCGCACAGCGGGCCCCGGTACCCCGGGTGGCACTGGCACGACCCGTCGCCCTGTCTGCTGCCGTCTCCAGTGCAGTGGCCGTTCCCGCTGCAGGGCCGCTCGGACCCGCCCTGGCACGCTGCGGGGACGCCGAGCCGCTCAGAGCACACCCCGCGACACTTCATGAGCCCAGCTCTCTGCGTCTCGCTGAAACCCCAGCCCTGCTTCACCCCTTCTGTCTGGGGACATAGGAGCCCCACGCTGGCGAGGTGTCTGGAGGAGGCGTCGGCTTGCGTCACCCGGGACACGGGGCCGAGGACGGGACGGTGAGGACCCCCGCTGTGGTGTCCCACCAGCGGGACCAGCAAGGCAGGGGCAGCCTCGGCCGGGGTGGGGCCTGAGCGCCAGGATCGTGCCCTCTGCCCAGTTGATCCACGTGAACGTTTCGGTGACGCCTGGGCGGCAGCCATGGCTTCACTCAGTCTCTGCACCCCCGGAGGCTGGACGCCCCTGGCCCCGGCCTCTCACACGGGCTTCGCTGCGTATGGGCCACCTCCCCGCACCCAGAGGGCAGCACCCAGGTGGGCGACCAGGGGGTCTGTGGAGCCCTGAATTAGGAGCATACTTGGGACCAGATACCCAGAGGCGAAGATCCCGACAGCTGGGAGGAGGCGGCACAGGGCCCACGTTCCCACCCGAGCTCCCGCCCAGCCGGGAATCACGACAGGGTTAACCGGAACCACACAGGACGCTCGCGAGTCCCCGCAGGAAACTCACCCAGGCAGTCCGGCCCGTAAGTTCCTGGAGCACAGCAAACTTTCAGTGTTTTCACACAAAACCATTCAAATAAGTCAGGATACTTCTTCTTCCTGAGGATTTTAAAAAGTGTTCAATAAATCTCACGTGACAGATTTCCTCAAAACAAAAACACAGCTGAACGTGTAACGTGCTTCTGAGTATCACGGGATCTGGGAGACAAGGGTCTGGGTGCCAAAAGACTCTTCCAGCTGATACCCTCGTCTGGATTGTCGCACTTTGGTAATAAAGGATGGGAACACGGGTAAGGAAGAAAACAGGTGTGTGGAAGCCCCTACTATTTTTGTAGCTTTTTAAACCTGACATCATTTCAAAAGCCAGGAGTCGCTGGCGCTGGTCCCCGGGGACGCGGGCACTCACAGCCGCAGCCACCAGGTCTCCAGGAGCCCCTCGTGCTCCTCCAGCAGCTGGTTGCACTCGAAGTCGCTGGTCCCACACAAGCCCTCCATGATCTCCAGCAGGCGGACCTCGCTGAAACACAAGGCCGTCAGCTCGGCGAGGCCGGGGCAAAGGGTACCTCAGTGGTCAGCGTCCATGCCCCAGGGATGTCCCGAGGCCCCACCTGCAGTGGCACTTCAGTGAAAAAAGACCCTCAGCAAACACCCAAGTGGGGCCGGGGGTAGTCAGTGCCAGGCAGAGAACTAAACACGGAGGGTGGGGCCGGGCAGGGAGGCCTGTCCGTCCTCACGGTGGGACATCGGGTGTGGTGTGTGCCAGGGGAAGCCCTGCGATGGGGCCGGAGGAGGCCGGAGCTGGGGGTGGCAGGAGGGATTTAGCCCCACCTATGGTTTTAAGAAACCATCGTGTCTGCCGAGTGGAGGGCGAGTGGGACAAGTGTGCAAGCCAACAGGCCAGCCAGGAGCCAGTGCGCCAGCCCCAGGCAAGGACAGGTGACAAGCCCCAAGAGACGCTGTGTCTGTCAGTCAACGCTCCCGGGAACACGTCAGGCACCAAAGGCAGGTGCTGGGCCAGTAAGAGCAGGGTGCCCACCTGAATTCATACTTGGACAGCGTCTTTTCCTCCCAAGCCGTGTTTCCACCACCGAAGTTCTTCTTTGCTGTGTCCACCATTCCCTGCGGGGAGACGGCCGCACAGGGCCCAGCACTGCTGCCTCACCCCGTTCACGGTGAGGTGAGCGGTCTATGGTGGGGTGACCACAGTTCATGGTGGGGTGACCCAGTCCATGGTGGAATGACCCCAGATCCATGGTGGGATGACCCAGTCCATGGTGGGGCAACCCTGGGTCCCTGGTGTGGTGACCACAGTTCACGGAGGGGGTAACCCCAGTAGACGGCGGGAAAACCCTAGTCCATGGTGGGGTGACCCTGGTCCATGGCGAGGCGACCCCGGCCAGACCCCTGGCTTCGTGTCCCCGCGGGGTGACCGGCCCACCTGGTTGAACTTGTCCACCAGCTCCCGGCATCGCTTGCAGGGCGTCGGCTTCTTGGTGGCCTCGCCGGGCGACAGCAGCATCAGAAGCAGCAGCCCCAGCACGGCCGGGGCCGGCGGGCGCATGGCGGGCCGACGTGGACAGCGCTGCGGGAACGCGGCCGCGCGTGCACTGGCCGAGATCCAGCGGGAACCGGCCGAGCGCTCCGGCCTCCGGCCGCCCACCGGCTGCGAAACGCCGGCGGTTCCCGGGGCTACTTGACGGCGCCGGCCGGGGCCCCGCCCCGTGCCAGCCCTCGCATCGCTATTGGTCGGCTGGGCCCGCCCCGTCCCCATGTGGCCCAATCCGGGCTCGCCACGAGAGGCGACCAATAGGAAGGCCCCGGGTCAGCGTCCCGCCGGGAAGGCTGGGCACAGGGGGCGTGGAGATCCGAGCCCGCCCCTCGCGCCGGCCTCTCGCCTGCACCGCCCGCTGCGGCCATCTTTACTCCGGGCAGAGAGGGCGCCCGCCGCGACGGCAGCCGGGGTTTAGTGGCCATGTTAGGTTCGGGCAAGGGCGTCGCCTCTATTCTCGGTTTCCGCCGCTCGACTTCCGGCTGAGGGTAGCCCCGGCGGACGCGCTTCGAGGGACCGCGCCGTGGACTGGCGAGGTCAGCGCGCGCGGCTGGGGCTCTCGGGACGGGCTGCGGGGACCCCGGGCCGGCGCTGTCGCGGTGCTCCTTGGGCCTCACCGTGCGTGTCCACGCAGGACGACCGCTGGGCTCCTCACCTGAGGGCCAAGCTCCTCACCCGGCGGTGGGCTCCTCCCCTGGGGGCAGTCTCCTAACCTAGGGTTGGGGCTCCTCACCTGGGGCCTGATGAGTGTTTCTGGGCTTCCAGACATCTGCATTTCCCCACGTGCCCGAGGCCATTGGCACTGGAACCCGTGGCTTAAGTTAGGAAGAACGAAGGTGGGCATTACCTGGTTTCTAGTAGGACAGAACTGCCAGAAGGAAGCAGTACAAATGATACAGAGTTTTCTCTGGCCGAATTTGTACCAGTTCCTTTGTGTTTCCAGCCAGGGATTAATAACGTGAACATCTGACTTGACCAGTTTCAGTAGAGACCTTAGAATCCGAATAGGCGGGGACAAGAAGGCCTTTGCACCTAATCTGAGGGGTCACCATCCTATAAACGACATGTTTTAAAGTCGTGGCCTGTTTTAGCCTGTGGGTGCGTCAGATTAACAACCCGAACAGCTGCAAGCAGGTGTGGACCAGTGCAGGTGCGTCTGCTCACTGTCTCGGGCCCGGTGGGGGGTTGACCGTGGTTTCTGTACTTGCGTATGTCCTGTTTGTCTCCTCGTGGTCCCGGCTGGGCATGCAGGGTGCCGCCAGCGCCTTCCAAAATAAGCTGCTTTGCCAGTTGGTTTCTGCCCTTGGTCGTCAGCACAGAGCACACTCTTATCTGGATGAGAAGCTCCTGGGGCCCGGAGCGGGGTTTGGCAGGTGCCTTTTCACCCCACAGCTTGTGAAATAACAGAGTCTAGATCTTCCCGCAGGGAAACCTCCTCTGGGCAGAGGTGTGGAGTGGGGTGTGCAGGGACTGGCCTGGGACAGCTGTGAGCCCGAGTCAGGTTCCTGCCACGGAGCACCTGCGCAGCTGCTCCGACCGCCTGGCCTTAGAGATGCTTCCTAGTTCTGTAGACTCTTTTTCCCCTCGAACAGTAAGAGGAACAGAGAGTAGTATATGAACGTTCCGTGGTCTCTTCGGCTTCACTGGAAATTAAAGCGTTAACGTTTCTTTAATGAAAATGTAAACTGGTGTAATGAGATCCACGCTTAGTTTTGTTTTGTTTTTTTTTTTTTTGGCTGCGTTGGGTCTTTGCAGCATGTGGGATCTTCCCGGACCAGGGCTCAAACCCATGTCCCCTGCATTGGCAGGCAGATTCTTAACCACTGAGCTACCAGGGAAGCCCCCCACGCTTAGTTTTTATGAATTTCTTCTTCAAGTAGTTTGTTGAGCACCTGCCATGCACCAGGCTGTGCTGATACAGCAGTGAGTCAGCCCTGCCCTCAGGCTGTGAGCGCAGCAGGGGAGACAGATGCCCCCTGTGATGACCGGAGTCCATCCTTGCTGAGGTTACAGTGGGGAGCGGGGGACAGAAGGATCCCGCCCTTACATTTGGTAAGGGAAAAGTTCTGTTACTTCCCTGGGAACTGCGTGTTATTTTGGTAATTCTTAATTATTGGAGCCCTTTTGACCCTTTTACTTCCCTCACCTCACCACCACCACCACCACCATATCAAACAGGATTCCTGTTCCCCCTCAGTTGTTGATTCCCCACTTGCTATTCTAGGAGAGTACAGACTTCATACCTCTCCCTCGAACCAAAAAGTAGTTTTAACAAACAGTAAGCACCGTGGTTCTCTCCTTTCACTTCTTGCCCTTCTGGTTTTGATCAAATAAAAGCAAACCTGTTTTCAGACAAGCCAGAAACAGGAAGAACTTGCCGTCTTCCTTCCCTCGCCAGATTGAAAGATAGAGGTCTTCCACGAGTAGGAACTGCCCCAGACACTTCCATGGTTTTCCCAGGAAGCTTCGTGCCATGGGGTGCCCCCCAAAGTCCTGTTGGTGTTTGGGTGGTCCGTCGCAGGCACATCTGTCTGCATCCCCGCCCCCCAGGAACACACTCTTGCTTTCTGCCACCCACGTGTTTGTGCTCACGACCAGCGTGGTGCTCCCCGGGGCTCCAAGAGGCTCGGGGGGGTGAAGGTCAGAACACAGCGGGTGGGTGTCCGCGGCCCTGTCTCACCATCCTTGGGGTGCAGGGCTTCGCTGGCGCCCCGAGCCCTGCGCCTCACCTCCTGTCCCCTCGTGGCTGTGCCTCTGCAGTTCTCCAGGCGCACCCCTCCCGCCCTCCTACTTCACAGCCTCCCGGCCCATCTCCCTCGGCCAGTACCGCGGGAGCCGAGCCCAGCTTGTTCCTAACTCTCCGGCCAGATTTCAGCTTCTCGAGCACGGGGGTCGTCCTGCTGCCCTCCAGCGCCAGGCTGGCCCAGGTCCCGGCTGCACAGTGGACTAAACTCGGGTTCTGCAACTCAGGTCTTTCTTCCTGGAAAAGTATTCGCACAGCTTAAAGCGTAAGAAGGCTGGTTAAAGTACGAAAGCTTCTCTAGCATGATTTTTCTTTCAACGTTCTATTTTGATGTGTTTTCGGATTACAGAAGCTGCAGCAGTTCAGAGGATTCCCATTACCCTTCAAACATGTTTCCCAGGTGTTAACTCGAGCGTGAGTTTTGAAGCTCAGGGACCTGCGTCTCCATCCTCTCACAACGATTCGAGTGGCGGTGCTGGCGGTGGATGAAGGTCCGTGAGGCTGACGTGCAGAATGGCCGGGAAGAGGCCGTCGGGCCTGGGCAAGCAGCGCTGGCTCCTGGGGCTGCTGGTGGTGGTAGCCGCCGTCCACCTGGTCGCCTGCCCCTACACCAAGGTGGAGGAGAGCTTCAATCTGCAGGCCGTGCACGACCTGCTCTACCACCGGCTGGATGTGGAGAAGGTGAGCTCCCGCCCGAGCCGTGCGTGCATCGACCCCCGCTTCCTGGGGCCTCTGCTGACCTGCCCTTCTCCCTGCAGTTTGACCATCTCGAGTTCCCTGGCGTGGTCCCCAGGACGTTCCTCGGGCCGCTGGTGATCGCGGCGCTCTCCAGCCCCGCCGTTTATGTGCTTTCGCTCTTGGAAGCGTCCAAGTTCTATTCTCAGCTAGTAGGTAAGGGGGTCTTCAAACAGGGACGGGGTGGAGAACTGCAGTGTGGTCAGAGGGTCTCAGTCACCCAGGTGGAGGGTCCCTCGTGCAGGAGGCTCCACCTGTTGGAATCTCAGCCACTCAGCAGAGGGACTCAGAGTGGGGACAGCGTCAGCCCCGCCGGGCTGTGCCCTCGTGACTGCAGTGGGGGCCGAGCCCCGTCCCCCGGGCAGAAGCAGTACGTTTCCCAGCTCAGTCAAACCCATCTCACGGCTGGTTGCTCCGGCCTGTATGGAGAGCTTTAAAAATCGCACATTCCTGGGGAAGAAGCAGTTCCGCTTCTTGAAAGGGCAGATGAGGAAACGGAAATCCACCCTCGCTCCAGGCTGTTGTGGTCACGTGGGGGGGCCAGGAAGCCTTGGACAGGAGAGTTGGGGGCCACGTCTGCACATCAGGTCCTTGGTAAACGCGGCCCTGGAGGTATTGGCCAGGTGGCGGGGCCGCTGGGGTCAGTGCCAGGCTGCCGTCCTGATGCTCCTGCCCTGCCCAGCGGCTGCGTGCCGCAGGCCCCTGCCTTGGGGCCACCAGGCACGGTGCAGCTTCAGGGTGGGGCGGCCAGGGTCTAGGCTCTCTGTCTTCCATGGCCCGCCCATTTTTTTGACAGTTTCAAAAGTGTTTAATAAACGATGTGACAGGACATGAAATGTGGCCCACCACACTCAAAATTAAAAGAATTCAATTAATAGCGAGTGAAGCACAAAATGAACAAATTCACCTAACGCTAGTTTCAGTAAAAAATATACTGTCACTTTAAATTAATGTATTTTAGTTCCATTTGTTTTACCTGTCTTTTTTTTTTTTATAAATTTATTTATTTATTTTTGGCTGTGTTGGGTCTTTGTTTCTGTGCGAGGGCTTTCTCTAGTTGCGGCAAGCGGGGGCCACTCTTCATCGCGGTGCACGGGCCTCTCACTATCGCGGCCTCTCTTGTTGCGGGGCACAGGCTCCAGACGCGCAGGCTCAGTAGTTGTGACACACGGGCCCAGTTGCTCCACGGCATGTGGGATCTTCCCAGACCAGGGCTCGAACCCGTGTCCCTTGCATTGGCAGGCAGACTCTCAACCACTGCGCCACCAGGGAAGCCCCCTATTTTTTTTAATTGAAGTATGGTTGGTTCACAATATGGCATTGTATCAGATGTACAGCAAAGTGATTCAGTTATATGTATATTTTTCGGATTGTTTTCGTTATAGGTTATTATAAGATACTGAAGATAGTTCCCTGTGTTATACAGTGTATCTTTGTTAATTATCTATCTTATATACAGTAGCGTGTATCTGTCGATCCCAAACTCCTAATTTATCCCTCTCCTCCTTCCCCTTTGGTAACCGTAAGTTTATTCTCTGTGTCTGTGGGTCTGTTTCTGTTTTGTATGTAGGTTCATTTGTGTCATATTTTGGATTCCACACATAAGTGATAACATACGATACTTGTCCTCCTCTGTCTGACTTCACTTAGTGTGATCACCCCTGGGTTCCTGCGTGTTGCTGCCGTGGCGTGGCTTCCTCCGCTGTGGCCGAGTACTGTTCTGCCGTGTACACCCAGCCCGTTCTTAGCACCGAAGGCAGCTCCCCTCCCTCAGGGCCCTTTCGAGACCCCGTGGTCGCTAAGGGCCCCGGCCCGCCGCTGTCACACACATGGCGCCCTCTCTGTTCAGTCAGGGCCGTCCTTGGACTCAGCGTGATCTTTGGACTCTGGACTTTACAAAAAGAAGTGAGGCGGCAGTTTGGGGCCACGGTGGCCACCCTGTTCTGCTGCGTGACGGCCTCGCAGTTCCACCTGATGTTCTACTGCACGCGGACGCTCCCCAACGTGCTGGCGCTGCCTGTGGGTATGTAGCCGCCCGGCCGGCCTGCCCGGGGGGTTCCCTCCGACGTGTCTGCCCGTCGAAGGCTGCTCCCCACTGGGCGTCTCAGAAACCCTGCGAGGGGAGCAGGGCCCTGTCCTCGGTGCTGGACTGAGGCCCGGCTTCCAGGGCTCGGCTTCTCTTTAGCAGGACCGGAGCTGGAGCTGGTCCGCGGAGCTGGGAGGAGAGGAAGCCGCGTGCGGGGCC
Organism: Balaenoptera acutorostrata; assembly: GCF_949987535.1. Lineage (NCBI taxonomy): Eukaryota > Metazoa > Chordata > Mammalia > Artiodactyla > Balaenopteridae > Balaenoptera > Balaenoptera acutorostrata. The sequence continues at coordinate 861,682 of NC_080074.1, forward strand.
GGTGGGGACGCTCCGGGAGCCTCGGGGGGCCGAGTGCGGGGAGCAGGGACCTTGGAGGGACCGGGCGGGAGAGGGGGAGGGGGCGGCCGTGGTTGGCGCTGGACGCGCGAGTGCGAGGCTGCGGAGGAGGCGGGAAGCCGCGTGGGCGCCGGCGTCCAGCGCCGTCGGGGGCCGCCTGGCCTGCGGAAGTGGCTCGGGCTGCCACGGCGCAGGACGCGGGCCGGGCGGGGGGCTGTCGCGGTGCGGCCCCGGGCCCGCGTTGGCGGGTCTGGCTCTGAGAGGCGCTGGCTGGCTGCTGGAGGGCTCTGGGCGGCTTTCCCGAGGAGAGCGCAAGCGGCCCACCTCCCGGCCTGTGCCTTGCAGTCCTGGCAGCCCTCGCAGCCTGGCTGCGGCAGAGGTGGGCGCGCTTCATCCGGCTCTCGGCCTTCGCCGTCCTGGTCTTCAGAGCCGAGCTGAGCCTGCTCCTGGGCCTGGCGCTGCTGCCGCCGCTCTGCCTGCGGAAGGTGTCGGCGGCCAGGGCCCTGCGCTGGGCCGTGCCAGCCGGGATCCTCTGCTTAGGTGAGTCGGGTCACCGCAGCCACGCGGTCTCGGGTCTGTGCTTTCCTTGTCTTGTTGCATGCAGACGAAACTCGGGAGGTTTTCTTTTTTTTGTTTTTCGTTAAATGGAATTACCTTCACCTTCAGTGGTGGTAAAACGTCTCGGTGCAGGTCCCTGGCTGCTCTGCCCAAGGGTCCCCCACGAGGGCCCCCACCCCCTGCTGCCCGGGGCCTCCACTGGGGGCTCTTCTCCTCGTGCGTCTCAGCCAGGCCAGGCGGCCACGAGGGACCTGTGTGAAGAGGCTTGTTCGGGGGGTAGGTCCCGACGCCTCAGCTCCTTTACGTGAAGCTGCTGGTGGCTCCTGGTTTCTGTGCTGACGGGGCTGCGTCTCGGGAACATCCACCTGTGACCAGGACTCCGCGGCTGCCGTTCAGCCAGCTGCATCGAGATCCGAGCTTCCCAGGTGGCCGTGTTCTTTCCTGAGGTCTTCTTTTCTTAGGACTGACGGTGGCCGTGGACTCCTATTTTTGGCGCTACCTTGTGTGGCCAGAAGGAAAGGTGCTCTGGTACAACACCGTCCTGAACAAAAGTTCCAACTGGGGCGTATCCTTCCCGTGTCTGCACAGTGGCCCACAGGGCAGGGCTGCGTGATGAGCTACTCTCCTCCTGTGTCCGCACCTGATGGAGCGTGGCGGCTGCTGCAGCGCCAGCACTGGCGCCTTCTTCCCTGCAGTCTGGGCCTCCCCTGGTCCAGTGGCCGCCAGCCGGTGTCTGTAGCCGAAGCGTCTCATTTGTCCTCATGATGATCTGCTTTCCTTTCACATTTTATCCTGGAGTAGTTAAACACACGCAAATAGAATACTGAGTCCCCAGTGGGCCCATCACCTTGGGACAGTCTGTTTTTACAGTGAAAAACGGAGGGAAAAGTTAAAGAACTCGGCGCAGCCCCACTCGCCATCCGCGGCCTGGCTCTGGCACCGGCACCCGAGTCCCAGCCTCTGTCCGCGTGTGAAGGGGTCACGCTGTGGCCCGAGGCGCGGGGGTCCCGGGTGCTGCAGGCAGGGGCGCCGTCAGGGCTGTGTCTCCCGCACACTCCTGGCTCCCGCCTGAGCCCGGCCCGGGGACGGGCAGCTGTGGCTGGCACGTGGCCTCCTTAACCCCCCTGCCGCAGACCTCGCCGCTGCTCTGGTACTTCTACTCGGCCCTGCCTCGCGGCCTGGGCTGCAGCCTGCTCTTTGTGCCTCTGGGCGCCGCGGACAGAAGGGCCCTGGCACTGCTCCTGCCGGCGCTGGGCTTCGTGGCTCTGTACTCGCTTCTCCCGCACAAGGAGCTGCGCTTCATCATCTACGCCTTCCCCCTGCTCAACGTCGTGGCCGCCAGGGGCTGCGCCCGTGTGTGAGTGCCACCGCCGAGACGCTGCTGCCTGGGCTCCCCTGGGGCGGCTTACCGGTTCACAAGGGGACGGTGCTTAGGGTAAACCGACGTGTTTAACTGGGCGCCTGGCCAGGCTTTGGTCAAGGGTCCAGCCCGAGTGTACAGGGCCAGCAACTGGCCTGTAAAGGACAGACGGTGAGTGCCTCGCTCTGTGGGCTTCGCGGTCCTGCCCGCGCACTGCGACAGCGGCCTTATCCCGTCCGCTTCACTTACACACAGGCAGCGCGGTATTTGGCCCGGAGGCTATGCTCTGACCCAAGTAATGACGTGGCATGCTTGAAAATGTAATAGTTTTAAATTGGCATCTGGGTGGAATTTCAGAGAGACAATGTCACGTCTGCCTGCTTGGTGATAACTCTCGCTCAGCGACAGCGGGCAGTGGGTTTCTGCTCCCAACGATAGGTTCTGCTCTGCTGCTGCCGTTGCCTTTCCGCAAGGTGCACTGTTCTTTTACAGGCTGAATAATTATAAGAAGTCCTGGCTGTATAAAGTGGGGTCCCTCCTCGTGATAGGACACCTCGTGGTGAACGCCGCATACTCGGCCACAGGCTCGTACGTGTCCCACTTCAACTACCCTGGCGGCGTGGCGATGCAGAGGCTGCACGAGCTGGTGCCCCCCCGCACAGGTAGGCGCTCGGCCCCCCACTACCGGCTGCGGCTCTGGCCAGAGGTGCCGGGTTCGCGGCGCTAACCGAGCAGACACGGTTTCCGCAGATGTCGTGGTGCACATCGACGTGGCCGCTGCCCAGACAGGTGTGTCCCGGTTTTTGGAAGTCAACAGCGCCTGGAGGTACGTCCTCGTCTCGTGCACGGGCTCCCGGGGCTGCCACGGACCCCGCGGCACACAGCCTTGCTCTCGTTCGCAGGTACGAGAAGAGGGAGGACGTGCGGCCCGGCTCTGAGCGCATGCTGGCCTACACGCACCTCCTGGTGGAGGCTGCCCCCGGGCAGCAGGCCCCCTACCGGGACACGCACCGGGTGCTGGCCAGCGTCCCGGGCACTGCCGGCCTGAGCCTGAACCTCACCAGGCTGCCCCCCTTTGACGTGAACCTGCAGACCAAGCTGGTGCTTCTGGAGAGGCTTCTCGGGCCTTCCTGAGGAGGAGCCAGAGGCCCTCCAGGAACGTCGGCGTTCCGACCGACGGGACGAGACGGGAAACGCGCAGAGGACCAGGGGTGCACCCTCACGGGGGCGCGTCCGCAGCCGGGACAGCCACGGCCACGCCGCCCACCGCTTGTGAGGACGAGGGGCCCGGCACCCCTGCCAGGGTGACGGTGGGTGGGATGCTGTTTGCCGTCCAGACCGAGTGCTGTCCACGGCAGCAGGACGTGGGTCTCGCCCGCGGAGCTGCTTTTGGGCAGCAGGCTGTGGCCTCTCGGCCCCTGAAAGGGCGTCCCCCTGGGGCAGCGTAACCGCAGAAACTCGGCACGTGCTGGACTCGTCCCCACCAGCACCCAGCCCTCGGGGCGGGGCCTTGTTTGTGGTCACAGGCAGCCGTTTCCATTTCAGATGAGGCTTTAGGAGATAAACGCATTCAAAAAGAGTGAGAATCAAATTGTAAATGTCTTCTTACTGTCGATCTCGGGTGATGCTTCCAGAGACTGCCTCCACCTGGGTTTTGTTTAAGTGATTTGGGCACTTTCCCACTTTGCTGAACAGTGTTGACTGAGTATCTGACACGTGTCTGACTTCACCAGGCACTGAAGACGATGCAGGGAACTGAGTGTGCTTTGCCCGCGTGCACACACACCGTGCACATGCACACGTGCACATACGCTACACACGTGTGCGTAGAGGCAGGCAGTCTTCCCTGAGCCATTCCAGAGGCAGTTGCCTACGCCTGGCCTCCAGCCCGGGTGCCTCGGTGCCTCGGAAGGAGGTGGCGCTTCCTGACCTGTAGTTACTGTTTTTTCCACCGAGGCTGACAAGCAGGCTGTACGGGCCCCTCCCCAGACCTCGCCGACACAGCGCCCCCTGGTGATTCCTGCTGCGGCCGCCCGCCGCTCAGCGGGCGCCCACCTTCCCCTGTTGCCTGTTGCTCGTGAGCGTTTGTTACTTACCTGTCATCGGCAGTTCTCAGTGTTTAGATGTGGCCCCCGGTCGTCAGCCTGCCCGCGTGGACTGCTGCTGGACCTCTGTGGGCCGTGAGCTGCCCTGTCGGTTGCCTTGGTGTTCAAACTGCAGATTCCCCGGGGGGCCTGTCAAGCCGTGCGGTCCCGGCTGCGTGCCCCGTCGTCAAGGCTTTGAGCACTTCCCTGCTTGCTGGCACAAGGAGTCCCACCCAGGCTCCTCGGGCCTCTCTGTCTCCACCCTGGAGTCGGCCGTTTGGAGGCCCAGGCTCCTTTGGGCAGGGACTGGTTTCAGAGACCGAGATCTGGGTGCAAAGCGTGCTCGTTGCTATCAGGATGCCCGTGTTTCCAGGCCCTTTGCGGAGAGAGGGAGGACAGGCGCGCGTGCACGTGGGCACACGCTTGTGCACGTGCACAGGTGTGAGAGGTCACAGCAGCATGCCGACACCTCCAGCTCCACCCCACCTCTGTGGCGTCCGTTTGCCTCCCTCGTTCCACGTCTGCACGTCCTGTCCCCGCAGTGAGAATCCGGACCCCGACAACATCAACGTACGTTTGACCTGTGTCAAGGGACACCGACCCCCACGCAGTCGGAAATCTGCACATAACCTTTGACCCCCCTCCAAGGCTTCATTACTAATAGCTCCTGTTGAGTGGAAGACTTACCCATAACATGAACGGTCCATGACACATGTCTTGTACGTTACATGTCAGATACTGTATTCTTTCAATTATGTAAGCTACAGAAAAGAAAATGTTAATTAAGAAAATCATAGGGGGGCTTCCCTGGGGGTCCAGTGGTTAAGACTGCCTTCCAATGCAGGGGGTGCGGGTTCGATCCCTGGTCGGGGAGCTGAGATCCCACATGCCTCGCAGCCAAAAAACCAAAAACATAAAACAATCGATATTGTAACAAATTCAGTAAAAAACTTAAAAAAATCATAGGGAATTCCCTGGCGGTGTAGTGGTTAGGACTCTGTGCTTCCACTGCTGGGGGCCCGGGTTTGATCCCTGATTGGGTAACTAAGATCCTGCAAGCTGCACGGTGGGCCAAAAAAAAAAAAAAAATCATAAAAAAAAATATTTATAGTACTGTGTTTATCAAATCATGAGTTTTCGTCATCTGTTTCCAAGATGAATAGTCTGTCAGTACCTATATCATTATTGTTTTAGACCATACGAAAGGCTGTAGATGTTACACATATAACTAATACTAGACATCAATAATGAAAAGATAATGTGAAAAAGAAATTCACATTTATTTACAGGTACAATGATATATGCATTGATAATGAAGCAGCAGCAACATGATTGCTTTATGGTTGCCTAGTGTGATCGATACGATCACTTCCAGGTAGCCCAGCCTATACACTAATGGATGGATTGTCATAAAATTTTTATGGCATATAGTATTGCAGTCATATTCATCATACAGCATTGGGAACATTGTTACATTAAAAACAAAAAACCTATGATGATAGACTGTTACACGGTTTCTCCAATTACAAGTCAGGGAGGGAGGGAGACTATACCTGATTCTTTGAAAGCAAAGTTATAAAACAAAACCACATTGTTAATTTTATACTTAGTATCACTCAGCTTATGCCTATGTGAGGATGGATGTCCAATATAAGTCTTTTACAGGGTGTACAGCTGTTAGTTTTTCACATCGAGACACACAGCAGAGAGGTCTCTTAACCGCAGCATGATGATTGTTTACTGTTTGTTAGGTGGAGGTGGGTCGTCACAAAGGTCTCCATCCTCCTCGTCCTCACGCTGAGGAGACTGAGGAGGAGGAGGAAGGGGAGGGGTAGGTCTTGCTGTCTCAGGCGGCAGAGGTGGGGGGGGGGGTGGAAGCAGGGGAGGCCGGTGCACTCGGTGAACTTGGCAGAAATACATCATAATCTCTGCCCGACTTTTTTTTTTTTTTTTTTTTTAATTTATTTTATTTTTGCTGTGTTGGGTCTTCGTTTCTGTGTGAGGGCTTTCTCTAGTTGTGGCAAGTGGGGGCCACTCTTCATCGCGGTGCGCGGGCTTCTCACTATCGCGGCCTCTCTTGTTGCGGAGCACAGGCTCCAGACGCGCAGGCTCAGTAGTTGTGGCTCACGGGCTTAGTTGCTCCGCGGCATGTGGGATCTTCCCAGACCAGGGCTCGAACCCTTGTCCCCTGCATTGGCAGGCGGATTCTCAACCACTGCGCCACCAGGGAAGCCCCTGCCTGACTTTTTGCTTTCTCATTTCTCTGAAGTGTTTCTATGTACAACCAATCCTTCCACCGTTTGCTTTAGCTTCAGTGCCCGTATCATGGAAGGATCCATATTGTAAAACAAGTCAAAAGTCGTGTTGACTCATTGGAACCATTCTGCCAGGCTGTCTGATGTCAGTTTGTTTCCCGGCGCTGCTTCTTCTGCGCCTGTCTCATCGTCTGCCTCTGGCTCAGGAGCCCTCATCTATCTCCATCAGGTCGTCTTCTGTGGGTTCCTCTGGTGTGCTGCCTAGTAGCCCTGGAATTTTTTTTTTTTTTCAGACTGCGCCGCGTGGCTTGTGGAATCTTAGCTCCCCAACCAGGCATCGAACCCAGGCCCCTTGTAGTGGAAGCTCGGAGTCCTAACCACTGGACCACCAGGGAAGTCCCAGTCCTTGAGTTTCTTGAAGACCCATATCTCAGAACCGTTCACCCCCCCCCACTTTATTTGCCAAACCCACAGTCTCTTTCATGATTTCCTTGATTTATTTTTATTTATTTATTTATTTTTGGCTGTGTTGGGTCTTTGTTGCTGTGTGCGGGGTTTCTCTAGTTGCAGTGCGTGGGCTTCTCATTGCAGCGGCTTCTCGTTGCAGAGCACGGGCTCTAGGCGTGTGGGCTTCAGTAGTTGTGGCACGTGGGCTCAGTAGTTGTGGCTCACGGGCTCTAGAGCGCAGGCTCAGTAGTTGTGGTGCACGGGCTTAGCTGCTCCGCGGCATGTGGGATCTTCCCGGACCAGGGCTCAAACCCATGTCCCCTGCATTGGCAGGCGGATTCTTAACCACTGTGCCACCAGGGAAGTCCCCCATGATTTCCTTGACTGAGTCTCTCATAAATCCTGTGAAGTCATGCACAGCATCTGGACAGTTTTCTCCAGCAGGAATGTATTGTTTTGGGCTTGACGGCTCTCACGGCTTTTTTTTTTTTTTTTTAATAACAACGATGGCATCCTCAATGGTATGATCCTCCCAGACTCTCAGACTTTCACGATGTTCTCTGTATCAGGGTTCTCTTCCATAGCGTTGATGATCCTTTCCATATAGTGCCATGTGTAATGAACCTTAAAGGTCCTGTGGCCCCCTGACCTAGAGACTGACTAGAGACATCGTGTCTGGGGGCAGGCAGACCACTTCAGCACCTCAGCACCTTCGGTGTTGAACTCTTGGGGTTCTGGGCGGGCAGGCGTGTTGCCCAGTATCAAAAGAACTGTAAAAGGCAGTCCGTTCCTGACAAGGTGCTTCCTGAATTCAGGGACTAGGCATCGATGGAACCAATCCAGAAAAAGTGTTCTGGTTGCCCAGGCCCTTTTGATGTCCAGTCAAAAGACTGGCAGCTGCTGTTCATCTTCTCCCTGCAAGGCTGGGGGTCAGCAGCTTTACAGATGAGGGCAGTCCTGGCCAGAAACCCGACTGCATTTGTACAGGATAAAAGAGACGGCCCGTTCCTTCCTGCCTGAAATGCTGCTGCTCGCTTCTCCTTACTGAGGAATGTCCTTTGTGGCATTTTTCCCCAGAATAGGGCAGTTTCATCTGTATTAAAAACTTGTTCAGGCAGATGTCCTTTCTCCCCAATGATTTTCTTAACAGCGTCTGAGAACTTGTCTGCGCTGCCTCTCCCGTTATCCTGACATTTTAAAAGCCAAACCTCTTTCTAAAATCATCAAACTATCCTTTGCTGGCATTCAATTCTCCAGCTTTACAACCTTCCCCTCCCTTTCGCTTTAAGTTGTCGTGTGATGACTTTGCTTTTTCTCGAATCATTGTTAGAGTCTATATAGGTGCACCTTTCTTACGGCAATCCTGCGCCCGCATAAAAGCTGCTTTTTCAAATAAAAAAAGGCATTTCACAAGAAGTGCAAGGTTTTCTGCCTGCTGGTGTAGCTGCAGTGCCAGCTTCATGGATTTCCTTTTCTTTTCTACATTCATCTTGAAGTGGCGGCAGCCGCAGCTGCAGACCTCACTCCGCGATGCACAACAAGCCATTCAGCTTTTTCTCTTCACGTCTTGCCTTTTCTCTGCGTCTTGGGAGCGCTTGCAGCACTGCCAGGGCACTTCGTGGGTCCTGTGGTGGTGGTGGTCAAGGTTCATGGTGTTGCACTAAATACAATGAAAAAATCCGCAAGAACCACAAGAGATTGCGGTTTACTGGAGAGACCACCTCCTCTGGAGGGGGTGAGCGCACACGGCGTTGTACGCGGATGCGGGGAACACGCGCTCCGGAAGCAGCAGCAGGGGTGGCTGCAGCATTATTACTGTAGGTGCTACAGTTAATTCATGCAGTGAGGACTTCATACGGCATCTTTACGTTTGCTTCCTTTCTCTGCACTTCAGATGGAGCCGTGTGTTGTGTGCCTCAGGTTTTTTTTTTTTTTTTAATAAATTTATTTATTTTTGACTGCATTGGGTCTTCATTGCTGCACACGGGCTTTCTCTAGTTGCAGCGAGCAGGGGCTACTCTTCGTTGCAGTGCGTGGGCTTCTCATTGCAGTGGCTTGTCTTGTTGCAGAGCACAGGCTCTAGGCGCACGGGCTTCAGTAGTTGTGGCACAAGGGCTCAGTAGTTGTGGTGCATGGGCTTAGTTGCTCTGCGGCATATGGGATCTTCCTCGACCAGGGATCGAACCCGTGTCCCCTGCATTGGCAGGCGGATTCTTAATCACTGCACCACCAGGGAAGTCCTGTGCCTCAGGTTTGATACATTTTAGCTTTATATCATAAATTCATGTATGTTTTATGGTAGTAAATGATAAAATAGACTAACGTACATATGTTTTATGCATTCATGACACACCTAACTTTTTAATTTTTTCAATATTTGTAGGCTACATGGTTCATCTGTGAGTTTTTTGAAGCTGTCGAAAGTCTCCAAAAACTTTTCCAGTATATTGAAAAAAATCCACGTATGAGTGGACCATGCAGTTCGAACCTGTGTTGTTCAAGGGTCAACTGTGATTGCTCAAGATGATAAATAGTTTTGGGATCCCTTTGCCATACAAACAAGACGTCTGGATTCATGCACTTTGCTCCCTTGCCCACGACTGTCAATACTGCATTTATAAATTCCTTGGATTACCCACCTCAGTGTGTTGCGTTTTTCTTTTGATTCACTTTTCATTTGCTTTAAGTCCTAGGATCCGATTCCCCCTCCTGTTTAATTGGTAGAACGTGACCACGCACTCTTCTAGACGTCCGAACTCTTCCTGAAGGCATGCTCAGGGAAGTTGCTCCCTCCCTCCTATAACTCCTCCCTGTTTTTTGTAGCGAATGTCATTGTTTTCTGGTTTATCCTTCATGTGTTTCTTTTTGTAAAGACCAGCAAATACACGTATTCTTTATTCCCCTTCGTTCTTCCCCAAAGGCAGTGGCATTCCATACGCTCTTGGTTTTTTTCACATCTGGAGGTCTCCTAGAAATCACTCCATCTAGTCACAGGGATTTCTCTCATCTTTTGCAACCACAGTACTTCATCATATGGACGTGCACTAATGTATTCAGTCAAGCTCCTGCATGTGGGCATTTAGGTGGTTGCCCATATTTTGCAAATTCAAATAATGCTACAAAGAATAACCTTATGCCTTTGTATTTTCAAATTGTTTGAGGTATATCTTTAGGGCAAATTCCTGGAAGTGGGAATGCTAGGCCAAGGGTAAATGCGTGTTAGTTTTGCTAGGTATTGCCCAATTCCCCTCCACAAGGGTGGTACCATTTCCCATTTCCACAGGGCCCACAGAATATGTTAACCTTTTTCAATCTGCCAGTCTGATGGGTAAGCAGTAGCATCTCAGTATGGTTTTTAATCTTCATTTCCTATGAGTGGAGCTGAATGTCTTCATAGGTTTAAGGGCCATCTGTCTTTGTAAATTGTTTGTAGCTTTTGTCCATTTTCCATTGTATTTTTGGTCATCTCCCCCTCACTTTATAACAATTCTTCAATTAATAGGGGTACTTGCCCTTTATATCCAATATATATTACAAATAATTTCTCCCCGTTTGTCATTTGTCTTTTGAATCTGCTTCTGAAGTCCTTTTCCCATGCAGAATTTTTGTCAATTGTATGTTTTCATGTTTATCAGTCTTTTCTTTACCTGCTCCTAGTTGGGAAGCTTCCCCACACTCAGGAGCTCAGCTCTGCCTTCTTTCAGTACTTGTATATTTTCATTTTTGCATGTAGACCTGCTGATCCAGTTGGAGTTTACTTTAAAAAAAAAAAAGAATATTTATTTATTTGTTTATTTGGCTGCGTCCAGTCTTAGTTATGGCATGCGGGATCTTTAGTTGTGGCATGTGAACTCTTAGTTGCGGCATGTGGGATCTAGCTCCCTGACCAGGGATTGAACCTGGGCCCCCTGCATTGGGAGCCTGGAGTCTTAGCCACTGGACCACCAGGGAAGTCCCTGGAGTTTACTTTTGTGTGCAGTGTGAGGGGTAGGCCTAATTGTGTCTTTTCCCAAACGTACCTTATTAAAGGTGCATCTTGGCCTCTGAGATTTGAAGTCACAAACTGAACTTCCACATTTTAAGTTTTGGCAATTATGAATAAAGCTGCTGTAAACATGTGTGCAGGTTTTTGTGTGAATGTAAGTTTCCAACTCCTTTGGGTAAATACTGAGGAGCATGATTGCTGGATCGTATGGTAAGAGTATGCCTAGTTTTGTAAGAATCCACCAAAGTGTCGTCCCAAGTGGCTGCACTGTGTTGCATTCTCAGCAGCAATGGTGAGAGTTCCTGTTGCTCCACATCCTTGTCAGCATTTGGTGTTGTCAGTATTACGGATTTTGGCCATTCTCATAGGTGTGTAGTGGAGTCTTGCTTTAATTTGCATTTTGCTGATGACGTATGATGAGGAGCATCTTTTTATATTATTATTTGGCATCTATATGTCTTCTTTGGTGAAGAGTCTTCTTTGGTGAAGCAGTCTCCCTGCTTTTTTAAGCCCTTTTTTTAGTCAGGTTGCTTGTTTTCTTATTGTTGAGTTTTAAGAGTTCTTCATATATTTTGAATGATAGTCCTTTATCAGATGTGTCTTTTGCAAATGTTTCTCCCAGTCTGGCTTGTCTTCTCATTCTCTTGACATTGTCAACAGAAGTTTCTAATTTTAACGAAGTCTAGCTATTGATTCTTTCATGGATCGTGCCTTTGATGTTGTATCTAAAAAGTCATCACCACACCCAAGGTCATCTAAGTTTTCTCCTATGTTATCTTCAAGGAGTTTTATAGTTTCTTTAAGGGATATGGGCCTGTGGTTTTCTTTTCTTGTAATGTTTTTGTCTGGTTTTGATATTAGGGTAATACTAGCCTCATAGAAAGAGTTAGGAAGTATTCCCTTTGCTTCTATCCTCTGAAAGAGGTTGTAGAGAATTCGTATAATTTCTGCTTAAATGTTTGATAGAATTCACCAGTGAACTCATCTGGCCCTGGTGCTTTCTGTTTTGGAAGGTTATTAATTCTTGATTCAATTTCTTTAATTGATATAGACCTATTCAGATAGTCTACTTCTTGTGTGACTTTTGGCTGACTGTGTCTTTCAGGAAATTGGCCCATTTTATCAAGGTTATCAAATTTGTGTTCATAGAGTTGTTCACAGTATTCTTTTATTATATTTTTAATGTCCATGGGATGTCATGATGGCTCCTTTCATTTCTGTTATTAGTAATTAGCATAATTTCGTTTTTTCTTAGTCTGACTAGAAGCTTATCAATTTTATTAATCTTCTCAAAGAACCAGCTTTTGGTTTCATTGATAGTCTCTATTCATTTCCTGTTTTCAAATTAATTGATTTCCACTCTGATTCTTATTATTTCTTTTCTTCTGCTTATATTGGACTTCTTCTAGTTCCTTAAGGTGGAAACTTAGATGACTGATTTTACATCTTTCTTCTTTTGTAATATATGCATTGAATGCTGTAATGTAATATACGCATTAAATTTTCCTCTAAGCATGGCTTTCACTGCATCTCACATGTTTTGGTAAGTTGTGTTTTTCATTTAGTTATAATTATTTTAAAATTTCTCTTGAAATCTCTTCTTTGACCCATGTGTTATTTAGAAGTGTGATGTTTTTAATCTCCATGTATTTTCCAGTTATCCTTCTGTTACTGATTTCTAGTTTAGTTCCATTGTGTTCTGAGAGCTGATATTGTATGAATTTTATTCTTTTAAATCTGTTAAGGTATGCTTTATGGCAAGAATGTGATGTATCTTGGTGAATGTTCCATATAAGCTGGAGATCATGTGTATTCTATTGCTGTTGGACAAAGTAGTCTGTAGATGTCCAATTGACTGATGGTGTTGTTGAGTTCAACTATGTCCTTACTGATTTTCTGTCTGTTGGATCTGACCATTTCTGAGAGAGGGTTGTTGAAGTCTCCAATTATGATAGTGATTCATCTATTTCTCTTTGTAACTCTATTAGTTTTTGCCTCATATAGTTTGACACCCTGTTAAGGCACATACACATTAAGGATTATTATGTCTTCTTGGAGAATTGACCCCTTTATAATTATATAATACCCTTATTTATCTCTGATAACTTTCCTTGTTTGGAAGTCTGCTGTCTGAAATATGGCTACTCCTGCTTCCTTTTGACTAGTGTTGTCATGGTATACTTTCCTCCATCCGTTTACTTTTAATCTCTATGGGTCTTTATATTTGAAGTGGATTTCTTGTAGACAACATATAGTTGGGTCATGCTTTTTTAATCTACTCTGACAATCTTTTAATTGAGCATTTTATATGATTCCATTTTCTCTTCTTTTTAGCATATGGGTTATACTTCTTCTGTACTTTTTTTCCTTAGTGGTTGCCCTAGAGTTTGCAATGTATTATATATTTACAGCTAATCCAAGTCAATTTTCAAATTATTGAGCTGGCCAAAAATATGTACGGAAAAACCTGAATGAACTTTTTGGCCAAGCCAATACTATGCCACTTCCTGTGTAATGTGCAGACTTACATTTCCTCCCTCTGATCACTTGTATCACTGTTGGCACTCATTTCACTTATATAGAAGCTACACACACACACACACACACACACACACATATATACATATATATAATATACACTCATATATATTCATACATGTATAAGCATACAGAATTGAATACATTGTTGGTATTATTTTGAACAAACTGTCAATTCCTAGATCAATTAAGAATTTAAAAATTAATGTATTCCTTCTTTGAGCTCTTCCTTATTTTATGTAGATCCAAGTTTCTGACCTGTATCATTTTCCTTCTCTCTAAAGAACTTCCTTTAACATTTCCTGCCAGGCAGTCTACTGGCCACAAATTCCCTCGACTTTTGTTTTTCTGAGAAGGTCTTTATTTCTCTTTCATTTTTAAGAATAATTTCAAAGGGTGTAGAATTCTAAGTTGGTGGGTTTTTTCTCTCAACACTTTAAATATTTCAGTCCACCTTCTTCTTGCTTGCACGATTTCTGAGAAGTCAGTTGTAATTCTTATCTTTGTTATTTTGTAGGTAAGGTATTCCCCCCCTTCAACCCTGCCAGTTTCTTTGAGGTTTTTGATTTGTCTTTGATCTTCTTTAGTTTAAAAATGATATGTAAAGGTGTAGATTTTTTGTTTTATTTATTTATTGGCATTTATCCTGCTTGATGTTCTCTGAGCTTCCTGTTTTGGCGTCTGACATTTCAGGTGGGGAAATTGTCAGTCATTATTTTAAATCTTCTGTTTCTTCCTCTTTCGTTCCTTCCAATATTCCTATTATACGAGTTACACCTTATGTAATTGTCCCATAGATCTTGGACATTGTTTTTTCCAGTCTTTGTTCTCCCTGCTTTTTGCTTTTCGAGGATTCTATTTAGACATCCTCTAGCTCAGAGGTTCTTTCCTCAGCCATGTGCACTCTACTAATAAGCCCATCAAAGGCTTCATTTCTGCTACAGTGTTTTTTTTATCTCAAGCTTTTCTTTTCAGCTCTTTCCTGGGAGTTCCAACTCTCTGCTCACATTGTCCATCTTTGCTTGTGTGTTGTCTACTTTATCCATGAGAGCCCTCAGCATATTAAACATAACGGTTTTAAATTCCCAGTCTGATAATTCCAACATCTCTGCCATATCTGGTTCTGAACCTTGCTCTATCTCTTCAAATTGTGTTTTTTTGCCTTTTAATTGTGTAATTTGCCTTGTAATTTTTTCCTGATAGCCAGACATGATGTACTGGGTGAAAGGAACTGCTATAAGTAGGCCTTAATAATGTGGAGGTGAGGTGTAGGAGAGGGGAAGCCTCCTATGGTCCTGTGATCAGGCCTCAGTTCTTTTACTGAGCCTGTGCCTCTGGACTGTGAACTTCACAAGTGTTTCTCAGTCCTTTATCTCCCCTTGGTTGGGGCAGGCTGCCCAGAGGAGGCTGGAGCTGGGCATTTCCCTTCCCCTGGTCAGTTAGGCTCTGATAACACCCCAGCAGGTCAGGCTCTGGTTAACGAGTTTGCCTTGAGAGCAGCCTTGTTAAGGAGAGCAGGGTGCGCTGTCACATTAGGAAATGGCTCCTTCCCTCCCCCTGCAGAAAGCTTGAGGGGACGTGGCTCTGATATTTACTTGGGAACCTGCTCATGCTCCAGGGGTAAATCGCACAGTATTGTGTGGGCTCCCTTATGACTGGGTCCCCTGGAGTTTTTAACTCTCACAGTTGCTGATGACTTTGAATCTCCAGAAATCCATCAACTGCAGTTTAAGTTTTTCTGCCCCAGAACTGGTTTCCCAGGCCAGGTTGCACTCCTGACTCTCTACTCTGGTAAACCATGATTCACTGTATTTGCCTGTCTCCCCAGTCTTGGGGGCAACAGTTTGACTTGTGTATGCCAAGAAGAGTTTTTGATTTTTCAGATTGTTCTGCTTTTTACTTGTAAGGCAGGAGTTGCAATTTCCAAGCTCCTTACATGCAGAACTCAAAACTGGAAGTATATATATATGTGTGTGAATGTATATATATATATATATTTTTTTTCTTTTTAAATGTATTATTAGTCTCTTAAACATGGGGAAAAAAAACCCAAAAGTGGAGTTACAACGCATCTTCACAATAATACTAGGTTTTGTAGCTGCGTATATATTTACCTCTCTGAACACTTTATTTCTTCACATGGCTTTGAGTCACTGTCTGATGTCCCTTCATCTCCCCTGCAGGGCTCCCTTGAGCATTTCTTGCAGGGCAGGTCTAGTGGTCACTAACTCCCTCAGCTTTTGTGTATCTGGGATTGTCTTAATTTCTCCCTCGTTTTTTTTTTTTGGCTGCGTCACATGGAATACAGGATCTTAGTTCCCAGACCAGGGATCAAACCCATGCCCCCTGCAGTGGAAGTGTGGAGTCTTAACCACTGGACTGCCAGGGAAATCCCTCTCCCTCATTTTTGAAGGATAGTTTAGCCAGATATAAAACTCCTGATCGACAACTTTTTTTCATTTAGCACTTGGAATATATCAGCCCATTGTCTTCTGGGCTCCAAGGTTTCTGGTGAGAAATCTGCTAATATCTTATTGATGATCCTTGTGTGTGGTGAGTCACTTCTCTTGATGCTTTCAAGATTCTCTGCCTTTCAACAGTTTGATTATGTAACGTGTCTCAGTGTGGGTCTCTTTTGAGTTCATCTTACTTGAAGTTCATGAGCTTCTTGGATGTTTATATTTGTGTCTTTCATCAAATTTGGGAAGTTATCGGCCATTATATCTTCACATATTATGCCCCCACCCATGACTTCTTCCTCTGGGACTCCCACAGTGTGTATGTTGGCTTGCTTAGTGGTGCCCACGTATCCCTTAGCTCTGTTCACTTTTCTTCAATCTTTCTTCTGTCTCTCAAACTTGATGATTTCCATTGCACTATATTCATAGTTGCTGATTCTTTATTCATTCTGCTTAAATCTGCCTTTGAATCTTCCTAGTGAAATTTCCATCTCAGTTGTACTTTTCAGCTCCAAATTTCATTTTGGTTTTTTAGGTTTTCTATGCCTTTATTGATATTTCCACTTTTTTCATACATTATTTTCTTGACTTTCTCCATGTCCTATTTAGTTCTTTGAGCATCTTTAAGACTGCTGTTTTAAAGTCTCTGTCCAGTATATCCACCATCAGGTCTTTTTTCAGGGAGAGACTGTTGAATTATTTTTTTTCCTTTGGGTAAAAGGTATTTTGACCATTCTTTCCTGTTTCTTTGTATGCCTTGTGATTTTTTTTGTTGTGCACTGGACGTTTTCATCTAACAATTTGGTGACTCTGGAAATCAGATTCTTCCTCTTCCCTAGGCTTTGTGCTTTCCCTAGGTTTTGTTTTTGTCTTTGTGCCAAGGGTCAGCCTGAGGTGTAAAGTTAATGTCTTCTTAAGTGTTTTCTGAGCTGTTCCCTGGGTACAAGTAGTCACATTCTAATTCTCCCCATATATGCAGTTATTTTTATATGTCCTTAGTCTTTAATGTCTGGCTTCTGAAAGGGGAAAAGCAAAAAATACAGGGGATTAAAAAAGGGCTCTGGGGACTTCCCTGGTGGTGCGGTGGTTGGCAATCCACCTGCCAATGCAGGGGACACGGGTTCGATCCCTGGTCCAGGAAGATCCCACATGCCACAGAACAACTAAACCCGTGCACCGCAACTACTGAGCCTGCGCTCTAGAGCCCGTGAGCCACAACTACTGAGCCCATGTGCCACAACTACTGAATCCTGTGTGCCTAGAGCCCGTGCTCCACAAAAAGAGAAGCCACTGCGATAAGAAGCCCACGCACCGCAACGAAGGGTAGCCCCCACTTGCTGCAACTAGAGAAAGCCTGTGCGCAACAATGAAGACCCAACGCAGCCAAAGGTAAATAAATAAAGATAATTTTTTAAAAAAAGGGCTCTGGCGCTTTAAATCCCCTGGAAGACACTAGAGGCAGAGGGTCTTACAACAATGCGGGGGGGCGGGGGTGCGGGGGCGGGGGCAGGGGAGGTACAACAACAATGGCGCTGGCGCCTGCCTCTTTCTCTGCACCTGTGAGATCAGAAACAGTGATGAGCTATCAGAGCACAGATCCCCAATATGTGGAGGACAGGGTCCTTTCTCTCCCTGCTCTGGCTCCTGCAAGCTGTGTGCAAGCTGCTCCAGGACCCACGCACAGCTGCCTGCCAGGTGCCTGGGGCTGGGGGGTGGGGCACTGCCACCCTGCAAGTCTCCCCTGGGGCTTACAAGCCATCTGTATCCTCCAGAGTTCCCGACAGTTAGGGCAGACCGATTCCGGCAGGGGACGGGGACTTGCGGTGCTCCTACTCTGCCATCTTCCCGGACCCTTTCTCATTCTGACACTGATGGATTTTCTTAATTGAACTATAACTGACATACGATGTAGGTATACCACAGTGATTCGATATTTTTATACCTTACAAAAATGATCACAATACGTCTAGTTACCATCTGTCACCACACAAAGCTTTTACAATATTACTGATTATATGCCGTATGCTGTACGTTACAACCTGGTGACTCGTTTTGTCAGTGGAAGTTTGTGCCTCTTCCTCTCCCTCACCTGTTTCACTCATCCCTCATCCTCTCCCTTCTGGAAACTACAAGTTTATTCTCTGTATCTATGAGTGTGTCCCTGTTTCATTTTGTTTTTAGATTCCACATTTGCGTGAAATCATGTGGTATTTGTCTTTCTCTGTCTGACTTATTTCACTTAGTGTAACACTCTCCAGATCTATCCATTTTGTTGCAAATGGCAAGATTTTATTTTATGGCTAAGTAATATTCCATTGTATATATATACACCGTATCTTCTCTATCCATTCATCTGTTGATGGACGCTTTGGTTGCTTCCGTATCTTGCTATCATAAATAGTGTTGCTATGAACATGGGGGTACATGTATCTTTTCAAATTAGTGTTTTTGCCTTCTTCGGAAAAATATCCAGGAGTGGGATTGCTGGGTCATATGGGAGCATATGATTTTTTGAGGGGCCTCCATACTATTTTCCACAGTGGCTGCTCTTCCCCTCCAGCACCACAGGCTGCACAGCACTCGCTCTGAACACAAGACCTGGAAAGTTCTCATACGTTACTGCCACTATCAGAAATGCTGTTGCAAGAATTACTCCTCCACTTCCCCTGGGTCCCACCTGGGGCTAAGGTGAAAATCCAAAGGCTGCATGAATGTGGTTTCTGTGTATGTTGGCCCCCAAGAGTAGCACTGTTTTATTATCCTAAGAATAAAAAGCCAGTGTCCTCCAGCAGTAGAAAATTGCAAATAAAAAGTTTAATTTCAGAAACTGAGTTCACCATTTATAAATACACTAAAACATAGTCAATGCAAATTCAGATTAATAATAGGTACAGTATTTTAACAAAACGACAACTTTTCTAAAAGGTCACAGGCAAATCAGTGACTTGTTTCACCCAGAATATTTACCTGGTTTGAAATAAGAAAATGAACCCTTTTCTAGACACTGAGGCAAAAACTTTGAAGACGTTATTATTGTTAAAAAAACCTGATGACTGATACTCCATTTTGATGTCATTGGGATTCTAAAATACCCCATTGATGGCTGCATCTTCCCTATTACCAAAAAGAAAATCTAAACACCTAAGGCTATTCTTACAACTGTATTATAGCAATCTTCTTCCCTGTAAATAAGCCACCTCTTCTAAAAAGGACTGTACACATAATTTGATCAGATTGGGGGGTCAGTGCGCAAACTTCAAGATAGCTTCATGGTGTGGAGCCACTGGGTCAGAGGCTCGGAGATCCCACCAACAGGATGCTGTAAACGTGTCACGCTGTCCACCAGCTACGCAGCAGGCACCACCGGCGCTCACTGTGAACGGCGGGGATGTGTCCGAGCTAACGGCCCACGTGGCACCGAGGGCCAACCCCTGAAGCGGTAGTGCTCTCTCCCCTGAACCCCACACGACCGACATTCCGTGATACATGTGAGTGCAGGCTTGTCTTCGAACGCCACGTCTCTGTTGTGTAAACAGTCACCTCCCAGAATACTCGCCGTCCCCTGAACGTACTTTAGAGCCCGCAGCCAGGAACTGCTCAGTCAGGATGGCTTGAACTCCACCTCCTATATACAGATTTTATCTGACAGCCACAAAAGCTGTTTTGTTGCAATTAAAGCAATTTTAAACTAAAATACAGTACCTGATTTGTGGTTTTTACATAATCGAATAAAAAGCCTACAGAATAAAACTGCTTATATCTCCTCTGCCATTCTAGTAAAACAAACTCCTAACCCCCAACTTTTAAAAAATTTTACAGTTACGAATGAAAACCTGATCACTGTATTTCGTAATTGACAAGACAGGCTGTTTCTACTGGACTCCTTACAAAACACACCGTGGTACCTGGCCTGAAGGACTGGGTAAGGCACATGTGGACGTGACGGCGAGGGCCGGGCCGGGAACCGCCCGTGGCTGTGGACCTGAGCGCCCGGCCTGCTGCCCCGCGGGGCCCCGACCGCAGCGAGCCGCCGGCCGGGGACAGGTGCTGTTTCTCGTCTGGCGGCTCCACCGTGAGCTTCAATACTGGAAGCATATTAAGGGAAGATTCACTTTCAGAAAAATAAGTTTCTCGAAATGTTCCATCATGAGCCTGGACTGGCCAAAGCTGCCGTTCTCAGTGGGTGTGCTGAACAGCCTCTCGGAGGGCACGATGCTCGGGGGGCAGCCCAGAAACCGCACGGCCAAGGCGGAGAGGCCCGGCCAGGCCGCCCTCTTCAGGTTCCAGTAGGCGAGCGGGTCGCAGCCGTGCTCCAGCACCTCCTCCTCCAGGTAGGCGAGCACCGTGTCCTCCGGGACCTTCGTCCTCCCTCTGGGCTCGGTCTTCTTCATCTTGGCCATGAGTGACCACAGGCTCGCCTCCCCGGCACAGTCTCTCGGTGGGGAGCCCGGGGCACATCCGGTGGGGACGGGCGCAGGCTCTGAGGTAGAATTCAGCGTTTCTAGCTCCCTGATCAAGTCCTGCTTGTACTGCGCGGCCTCCTCCTCGGAGAAGAGGGAGGCTTTGTAGCGCGGGTCCAGCAGGGTGGCCAGCACGTACCTGGGGTCGTGGAGGGTGGCGGACAGGCGGCTCACCATGGCCTCCCTGAGGGACTTGAGCATGGTGTCGATGCCCATGGTCTCCTCGAACAGCATCTCCACCCTCCTGTTGAGGATGTGGATCATGGGGATGACCTGGCTGAGCGTGGACACGTGGGCGCTCATCTCCCGCCGGGCGGCGTCGAAGGGCTTCAGGGCGTGGCACACGGACTGCATCACCTCCCACTGGTCGCAGCTGATGAGCTCCCGGAAGTTACACTCGACAGACAGCTCGTTCACCGCCCTCTTCTGCTCGATAAGCCGCTCCAGCATGTGAAACGACGTGTTCCACTTGGACGGGACGTCCTGGAGGAGGTGGTGGGGCGGCAGCTCGTACTCCTTCTGCAGCTCCGCCAGCTTTGCTTTCGCCCGGGGCGACCGGTGGACCCGTTCGCATATTTTCCGCGCAGTGCTGAGCAGGTTCTGGACCATCCTCTGGCTCTTGATGGCCTCGCTGACGATGAGGTTGACCGTGTGACTGAAGCACTGCACGCTCGAGCGTGCCCCCTCGTTCAGCGCCTTCCCTATGCCGGGGTTGTCGGTGACCGTGATCCCCACCTGCAGGCCGGTCGACGTCACCCAGGCCTCCCACCAGCACTCCAGCTGCTTCTGGACGCTGCTGCCGCTGTAGTCGCAGTCTACCTGCGACACGTCCAGCAGCGCCGAGCAGTGGTGGTCCTCGCAGTGCGGCCGGGCCGACGACTCAAAGGTGACCCAGTGGGCGGTGAGGGTCAGGTACTCCCGGGTCTGGCTGCTCATCCATATTCCCGACGTGAAGTGGACCACACCGCTCTCGGCTTCCTGGAGATGCGACATGATGATGTGTTTCACATTGTCGTACATACCTGGGATGGCCGTCCTGGAGAAGTAGGACGGAGGGGGCAGAGAGTACTGAGGTTTCAAGTATCCGAGCAGCCTGTTGAAGCCAACGTTGTCCACAAACGAGTACGGCTGGAGGTCAAGTGCGATCATTTCAGCAATGAGACTTGTTATTTTTTTGGCAACTGGATGCGAATCATAAAACTTCTCGTTGACGTCATCGCAGGAGGAGGCGCCTGCCGACTCTGAGCTCGGGGGCCCACGGGCACCAGGAGGGGAGGGCGGCGCCGTCCTGGGGGCGTCGGGCTTCAGCACGCCGCCGTGGAACCTCTGCAGGTGCCTCAGGAGACAGCTGGTGCCCAGGTTTGTCGGCTTCTTGCCCCTGCTGATCGTCCGGCCACAGTGCAAGCACACGACCTTCGTGGGATCCGCGGAGCAGATAGAAAAATGATTCCACAACTTCGAGGTCTTTTTGCTGTTGACGGAAAATGTAACTTGATTGTTTTTTGTGACCATGGTCGACAGGTCAGTTAATCTGGAGGAGGAAGTTTCTGCAGAAGCCAAGGTGGCGTACGGCGAATTCGCCAAGCTGGCCCCCAGAAAGCCCTTCTGGTTCCCAACGACCTCCGGGTGGCGCCTGTAGAGATGCCGCATCAAACAGCTCGTGCCCACGTCACCCTTCTTCCCCCGGCTGATGACGCAGCCACAGTGCCTGCACGCAGCCTTGAGGCTGTCTGTGGGGGCCAGCGAGAAGTGGTGCCAGACTTCCGACTTCAGCCTCCTCATGACCTTCTTGTTCTGCTGGAACACGGCGCCGGACTCCAGCGGGCGAGGGCTGGGCGCGTCGCCCGGCTGCTTCTCGGGAGACGATGCCCACGAGGCCTCGCCCACGTCAGAGGAGGAGGACAGCGCCCACGCGTCTTCCACCGGCGCGTCTCCGGGGTTCCAGTGCGCCGGCGGGTCCTCCGCCAGCCGGTCGGGGGAGGAGGGCGCGGAGGCGGAGTCCTGGACCGGCTTCCCCGGAGACGAGGACGCGGGGCTGGGCTCTCCGTCGGGCAGCGGCGGGGTGGGCAGCAGGGTTGGGGGCGCGGAGTAGGGGGGCGGCACGCCAGCGCCCCCGCCGTTTTCCCGCAGCACGATGGAGCGGTGCGCCCGCCACATGTGCCTGATGAGGCAGCTGGTGCCCAGGTCCTTCCCGTTCTTCCCCCGGCTGAACTCGTTCATGCAGTGGACACACACGGCCTTGGAGCTGTCCAGGGGCGACAGGTAGAAGTGCTTCCAGACGGCGGACCTCCTCCTGGACCCGGACGCGCTCCTGGGCAGGGGGAGGTTTTTCTCAGCCCCGTTCTCTGCAGGCTCGTCGCAGTGGAGGCCGGGGGGCTGGGGAGGCGGCCCCGCCAGGGCTTCATCCCTGCTGTGCCTCTCAGAGACTGACACGTCCGAGGGGGCCTCTTCGCAAGAAAGCACAGAGCCAGGTTCCTCCGTTACCTGATGGGGAGACGGGCTCTTGGAGGGCGTTCTGGCGGCAAGTCTGCCAGGCGACAGGACGGCGCCCGGGTCTCCGGCGTCAGCGGGCGGTGGCGGGGGCCGCGGCAGGGGGGCAGGGCGGGGGGCCGGGGCCGGCGCGCCGCTGCTCTCCTCCACGAGGACGGTGGGGTGCGCCCGCCTCACGTGCCGCATCAGGCAGCTGGTGCTCAGGTCCTTCTCGTTCTTGCCGCGGCTGAACTCCTTCATGCAGTACGTGCAGATGGCCTTCGTGCTGTCCCGGGGTGAGATGAAAAAATGCTTCCAAGCCGGGGACTTCTTCCTGGAGCTGATGCCGCGGCCGGAGAGCAGGCTCTGCGTCACGGCCTCCATGGCCACGCTGTACAGGGTGCTGCTGTACTGTGACAACAGGGCCCCGTAGTCGTCCTCGGGGTCAGGAGAGACGCGCCCCCCGGGGGGCTGGCAGCCGCGGCTCGCCTCTCTGCCCTCCGCCCGCTCGTCGCCACTGTCAGCCCCTTTCCTGTCCTCCTGCTCATTTTTAAAGTCCATTCTTTCCAAACTGTGATTAGGGATTGGATCATCATCTTCCTCTTCTATTTTAAAATTTATTTTATCAGAAACAAAATCACCATCCCCTTTGGGACGAGTCTCCTGGTGATTCTCCATGACTGACCATAACTACTCTGGCTGCTTCATGATGCTGACCTCCGAGGTTGGTAGAAAACTGATCCAAATGCTCATTTGTGCCCCCAAATGTACATTATCTTCAGTTCTTTCAAAAGAATCCTATCTTTCGGGATGTTTATGAATATGGCTAATCATAAATCTTACTGAGGAGTAGACTAGGGAACTCGTGAGCATGTCATTAGGGTGCGGACCGCTGCTTTCCAGGAGTTCTACTCTTAAACACTTCACGGTGTAGACACGCATTCACGCGGCGGGGACCTGCTTGTCTCAGACACAGGATCGCCGTCATCTTGATGGCACAGTGATCCTTCTGCATTATCTACAGAAGATGAAATCAAGTCAGACACTGGACTCAGTCACATTTCAAATCTACACTGTCATGGATATATGAGCCTCAATGTATGCACAGAAAGGAATTCCATAATGGGAAATTAAAACAGAAAAGTTTGTTCCTTGACTTTTTTACAAACCAGTTACACAATGAAAATACCCTCTAAATAGACATATCCCCAAAAAAGACAGATGGCCAAAAGGCACATGAAAAGATGCTCAACGTCACCAATTGTTAGAGAAATGCAAATAAAAACTACAATGAGGTACCACCTCCCACCTGTCAGAATGGTTACCATCAGAAAGTCTACAAATGCTGGAGAGGGTGTGGAGAAAAGGGAACCCTCGTACACGGTGGGTGGGAATGTAAATTGGTGCAGCCACTATGGAGAACAGTATGGAAGTTCCTTAAAAAGCTAAAAATAGAGTTACCATATGATCCAGCAATCCCACTCCTGGGCATATATCCAAAGAAAACCATAGGTGAAGATACATGCACCCCAATGTTCATAACTGCACTATTTACAGTAGCCAAGACATGGAAACAATCTAAATGTCCACTGACAGACAAATGGATAAAGAAGATGTGGTACATATACACAACGGAATATTACTCAGCCATAAAAAAGAATAAAATAATGCCATTGTAGCAACATGGATGGATCTAGAGATTATACTAAGTGAAGTAAGTCAGAAAGAAAAAGACAAATAACATATGATATCACTTATACGTGGAATCTAAAAAAATGATACAAATGAACTTATTTACAAAACAGAAATAGACTCTCAGACATAGAAAAAAAACTTATGGTTACCAAAGGGGAAAGGTAGGGGGGAGGGATAAATCAGGAATTTGGGAGTAATATATACACATTACTATATATCTAAAAAAGTGAGAAAAAGATGGTAAAGAGAAAATACCAAGACTTGGTAAGGTCCATCATTGTAATTTTAGCCCTTCTAATTAATAGGTATGTAAAGGTATCTTATTACGGCCTTAACTGGCAATTTCCTAAATGACTGATGATGTTGAGCATTTTATGTGCATATTTGCCATTTGTTTCTCTCCGTTGGTGAAGCATCTGTTCACGTTTTGCCCATGTTTTCACAGATTGTGTATTTTCTTAGAGTTCTTTACATGCCTGGAGAGAAGCCCTTTATCAGGTATATGATTCCAGTCTGTAGCTTGTCTTTTCATTCTCTTAACAGTATTTTCGGAAAAGAAATGCCCTTAATTTTAGTGAAGTCCAATTTACCAATCTGTTCTGTCATGGATTGTACTTTTGGGGTTGTATCTAAGATTTTCTCCTGTGTTTTCTAGAAGTTTTATATTTTATACTTAGCTCTTTGAAAGATTCAAATTCATTGTTTTGCATATGAATATCTAACTGTTCAAACATCATTTGTTGAAAAGACCATCCTTCTCAACAAAAGGATGCCTTTGTAACTTTGCTGAAAATTAGTTGCATGTGAGTGCCTATGCCCATACGATTTGTCCACAAATGTTGGCAGCAAACTGTTTATGTATATAAACATGATATAAGTGTGTGTGTATACTGAGGAAATTGTACCCTTTAAATAAGTGCAGTTTATTGTATGTCAATTACACCTAATGTGAAAAAGTATGAAATATATATGTACACTGGTCTGTGCCCCCAGTTCCTGACACAGAGCTCCTAAAACCCTTGGGAGTTCCTGAGTGACAGGAACATCTCTTGTTCTAACGAGGTGACTCCTGGATGGAGGCCCGCGGCCAGAAACTTGGAACTCTCAGCCACACCCCCACCCCCCAGGATGGGCTGGAGATTGAGTTAATACTGATCACGCCCACGTGATGAAACCGCTGTAGAATCCCAATGGTCCGGGGGTTAGGGGAACTGCTGGGCTAGTGAACAAAACCACGTGTCGGGTGGGTGACGCACCCCAACTCCAGGAGGACAGAAGCCCCTGCACTCAGGACCCTCCCAGACCTCGCCCTGTGCATCTTCATGTGGCTGTTCGTCTGTGTCCCTTATCGTATCCTTTTCCTACAATAAACCAATAAATGTCAGTAACGGTTCCCTGAGTTCTGTAAGCCGCCCTAGCGCTTTATTGTGGGAACCCAGACTTAAGCTGGTTGTTCAGAAATACAGGGGACAACTGGGGTCGGTGTCTGAATGGGAGCGGTCCTGTGGGACTGGGCCCTGAGCCAGGGGATCTGACTATGACTTCAGGCGGTGGTGTCAGAAGTGAACTGGGGGACAGCCAGCTGGTGCTGGAGAACGGTCAGTGTGGGACACAAGAGCACATATCGGTGGCCAGACGTGAAGCATTCTGGGAGCAGAGCATCAGAGGAAAGAAGACACAGGACACAGCCTACACAATCAATAAAGTTGTATTTTAAGAAAGGCAGGGATTGTCAGGTTGGGTAAAAAAGTAAGACTAACTATATGCTGCCTACAAAAAACACGTTAAAACATCAAGACACAAATAGGTTCAAAGCAAAAGGACAGAAAAGGTGCAGCACACTAACACCAGCCAGGAGCAAGCGGGCGTGCCTAAGCTAGCACGCGATGAGGATGTGAGAACGACACAGCAGGATGACAGGGACATCACATAAAAGGACAAAGGGGTCAGTTCATCAGACATGCACACATCTACCAACAGATTTTCCAAATGCATGAAGCAAACCTGACAGACCTAAAGGGAGACTTGACCAACCAAAATTAGATGGGATTTCACACCCCCATTCAGTAGTTAACTGAACAAGTAGACAGAACAGCAGTAAAGATAACAGAAGACTTTAAATCACTATCATCAACTTGACCTAAATGACATTTATGGAACAGTCCAAACAACAACGGAATATCACTTAAAGGTGGACACAAAACATTCATCAAGATAGACTGTTCTCCGGACAGTAAAGCAAATCTCAATAAATTTAAAAGAACTGAAATCAAACAAAGAATGGCCTCTGACAATAAGGGAACTGAATGAGAAATCAACATCAGAATGATATCTGGAAAAATCCTAAATATCTTCAAATAAATAACACTTCTATATTAAGCCGAGGGTTAAAGAAAAAAAAAATCACAAGGAAAAGTGAAGCAAATTTAATCCCAAAGCAAACAAAGGGAAGGAAACAATAAAAGATTTGAAATCACTGAAATTGGGGGTGTGGGAGAAGAGGCAGGGCAGAAAAAAAAAATCAATGAAACCTAACACCAGTTCTTTGGACAGATCAACAAAATTGGCAAACTTCTACAGACTGATTAAAGAAAAAAATGGTAAAGACATAAAATTACCAATAGCAGGAATGAAAGAGGGGATTTTCACCAAAGATCTTACAGATGCAAAAAGATAGTAAGGAAATAGATGAGTGACTTTATGATGGTAAATTCAGCAGCTTAGATGAAACGGGTAAATCCTGGAAAGACACACATTACAAAAACTCACCAAAGAGATAACCTGAACAGCACTCTATCTATTTTAAGAGCTGAACTTGTAGTTAAAAACCTTCCCTTAAAGAAACTTCCAAGCCAAGATGGCTTCACTGGTGAATTTCAACAAACATTAAAGAAAAAAAAACTGGTGAAACACAAACTCTTCCAGAAAATAGAAGAAACACTTCCCAACTCTTTTTTTTATGAGGTAGTATTACCCTGACTCCAAAACCAGCAAAGACATAAGAAAAGAATCAGATTCATATCCCTATGATCAT
This sequence comes from Balaenoptera acutorostrata, assembly GCF_949987535.1. Lineage (NCBI taxonomy): Eukaryota > Metazoa > Chordata > Mammalia > Artiodactyla > Balaenopteridae > Balaenoptera > Balaenoptera acutorostrata. The sequence continues at coordinate 889,044 of NC_080074.1, forward strand.
AGAAAAACCTTAAGAAAATGTAGCAAGTTCTTAAAAATTTAACAAATCAAATTCAGCACTACATTAAAGATAATACACCGTGAGTAAGAGGGGTTCATCACAAGCATGTCTGGTTTAACATTAAAAGATCAACCAACAGAATTCACCACATTGATGGAAAAAAAGGAGGAAAACCATAGAGTCATGTCATTAGATGCAGAAAAACATTTAACATCATTTCTATCCCTATTCACGATAGAAACTCTCAGCAAGGCAGGAAGAGAGGAAAACTTCCTCAACCTTACAAGGACTTTTAGAAACACTCTACAGTTACCATCACACCGGGCAGGGAAAGCTCAGGAACAAGGCAAGGACCCCCCACCCCCGCCTCACACTTGTACCCAGTGTCGCACTGGGGGTGTCCAGGCAAGAGGCAGGTCAGGAAGGAAAGGTCACACTGCTTTAGTCACAGAAGACACAGTCATCTATGTAATAAAGGTTCTAAGGCCTCTATGAAGAAGTACTGGATCTCAGTACGTTTAGGAAGGTCACAGGCTCAAGGTCACTCTGCCTTGCTGCTCCTTCCCTTACGACCTCGGTGCCTGGATGTCTTCTCAGTCCTGGACAGCCTTGTCCCCATTCCTCTCTCTGGGTCTGGAAGAAACCCACTCTTCTCCCTTCACGGCAAACATTACATTCCCGGGTGACTTTGACTCTCTTTGGAGATGCTCCTGGGGCAAGAGCGTGGGGTGACGAGAACAGGAGAGCCAACAGTGACTGTTCACCGTGGGTTCAACCTGTGTTGTCTCATTTAAAGCACATGAAAATCTTTCGAGGAAGATTCAGTTTGTTATTTCTCCTTTTACACACGAGGACACTGAGGCTTAGAGAGGGTGAGAAACGTGTCCAGGGCACACGGGTGGAAACAGGCTGCTGCTCGCATCCAGAGGTGAGCACTGGAAGCCCTGGGGGGCCAGAGCGGTGGACGGGAGACAAGAGAGCAGGAAGAAGAAGAGACGTGGCTGTGAGGGCAGCGACGCGGATGGACCCGGAGACGGTCACACTAAGTGAGTGAGACAGACAGATACCACGTGACATCACTTATATGTGGAATCTAAAATACGACACAAGTGAACTTATCTACAAAACAGACTCAGACTTGTGGTTGCCAAGGAGGAGGGCGGGTGGGGGAGGGAAGGATTGGGAGTTTGGGATTAGCAGGTGCAAACTAGTGTCGTCTATAGGATGGATGAACAACAAGGTCCTACTGTATAGCACAGGGAACTATATTCAATATGCTGTGATAAACCACAACAGAAAAAAAACAAGAAAAAAAAAAAGCAGTTCGGATCAAAGACTTCAGACCACAGACTTGAGAATCCCTACAAACCCCAAGCAAGATTTAAAGAAAAAGAAAAAAAAAGTGTTAAAAACAAGAGATAAAGCAGACAGATAAAAATTACAAGGGATGGAGGAACATATTTAAATACCACCAGTGGGATGAAATCAGCAAAATCCAGACTATGGGAAATTCTATAGGACAAACAACCCAGTTTCTTTAACACACAAATTATACTTGAATCCTGATCTGAATTAGCAAACTGTATAAGAACATTTTTTAGACTATGTGGGAAACTTGGATACTGAATTAACATTCGATATTAAGTAATTCTTAGTTTATTAAAGCATAAAGATATTGTAGATAAAACGTTTCAAAGAATCCCATCTTTTCAAGATACTTACTGAAAAATATCCAGATGAAATATGATATCTCGTATCTGCTTTAACATAACTAGGTGGGGTGAGGGATACAGATAAAACAAGAGCAGCCTTGAGTTGGTAATTGTTAAAGCCAGGTGATGAGTGCACAGGTCATTACACTAGTATATATTACAACACTTCCATAGGAATTATTTTAAGAAAAGATAACTAGACAGACTGCTGACTTTTCAAGAGAAGCAATGTAAACCAGGAGACAAAGGAATGGTATCTTCATAGTTTTGAAAAAAATAAAAGCCAAACCAGAATTTAATACTCAGCAAAAATATTCCTGCAGGAATTAATATGAAATAAAAACACTGTCAGACAAATCAAACACAGAATATGTCACCAGATGACCTGTACTGAAGGAAATGCAAAAGTGTTCTTCAGGCAGAAATAATCCCACATGGAAATTCAGTGATGGACAGAAAACGACAAGAGTTAACTAAAACAATAATGGTGTGGGTAAAGAGTGAGGTGCTTGGTGTGCCCACTGTCACTGGGGTGCCTTTGTTTCTAGGCCCTTTCAATGGGATTAAGTAAAAACCATTAATACACACATACGCCTACATGCACATGCACAGGTGGATAAAAACCACATGTTCACGCTGACGCCTCCAACTTCAATCCAACATCCCAGGATCATCCGAGCCTCCCTGTTTCCATATCTGTAACTTCTTTCTCCAATTGCGAGAAGTCTGGCTCCCACTAGCCTTAAAGGATTTGCTCATTTGCTCAATCCTACAATATTCAGAAAGCAGTTGCAGAATGCTGACCCATACCACCAAGGAAAAGCAAGCTTTTGAACAGAAATGTTAGTTTATACATTTTTGCCTTTGGGCTTGAGGGTATATAAACAAGCACTGTGTCCGAGAGTTTCTTGGGTCAGTTTTTTCTCTGAAGTGTAGTTATTTTATTCACGTGAACTACAGTTAAGTTCATTGTTTCAGTTGGTAATACAGCACAGAACTAAAAGAGCAAAGCCACAGTCTCATGGACGAGACCAACAAGAAGACAAGCCTGACAAGGTATTTCCTTAACTCTAAAATATAAGCCACCAGGACAAACCAAGAATATATACAAGGCCCATGTGGTATTAGATCTGTACAGGCAGAAAAAGAAAGCAGCCCTGGGCATGTGATTACTGATAATCCCAAAGTAGCCAACAGGTATTCACCGGAAGCCCCGAGGACCAAGCTGCTGAAACTGGGAGGAGCTTTCTGCACTCATCAGAGCGGATGTATGTCAGGGGTCCAGGGTAAGGTCCAAAGAGGCTGGAGAAAAACCACCCAGCCCATGCTTCCTCCAGGGCAAAGACCCATTTCAAAGAGGAACTGCTGGGAATAGACTATAAATTGAGCAGTTCAGGGACAAAAGAAACAGCAAAGGAAGGGTAGAGAAGGGAGGAGAAATCTCCTGACGCAAGCACTGCTCAGAGTGGTAGGTGAGGACCTCCATAACCCAGTGGCCGCAGGAAAGCAAACACAGTGCTAGGCAGCTGTCTGTATCAAATTGTTCACAACTCTGGGGGTTAAGCAAAGGCCTGCAACAATCTGAGGAGCATTTATTTAAGAAGAATTGTGGGAGCTCGTAAGAACATTCCACTCCCATCCTTCCTTCCCCACAGGAACCACAGGACCACGGCAGCTGTGAAAAGCAGCGGCCTTGCAGCCACCAGAGGGGCAGACTGGGCCTGCGGCCCCTCAGAAAGTCCCACTGGGCAGCAATGCCACCACTTGACCTTTGTCACAGGTCCCTGGAAAAGACCTGCTCACAGAGCACGGTAGTTATTTGACCTGATTCAGAGCCTGCAGTGGGAAAAGCCCTCTCCCTGGGCTTCTGCTGAAAACAGTTGCACTTCTGTAACATCACAGTTGCCTAACCCTGCAACGCCAGTGGGGCAAACAAGAGCCTGGCCAAAGGCTGAGAAGGAAGATGAGGGGACGAGATGTCTGCAGGGAGCTATGAATGGCTCTGACAGATTCCTGCAGCTGTAGAAGGACAAGCCCAGGAGCGACCTGAGGGGCCACCCCATCTCTCACATCTGGCTGACCTTGAAGCCCTGTGCAAGGAGAAGGTTAATGCTTGTCCCAACACACACACACACACGCACAGGCACAGGCACACGCACAGCTCTTGGCAAAGATGGCGGGCGCATGTGTTGGCAGCATTTAAGGAAATCATTCAGCTCAGTGGATTTCAGGAAATCACTGACACCAAGCTAACCAGGCAGAGACTGAAGTGTCCAAACACTACAAGGAGTACAGACTTTTCAGAATTAGTCCAGGAAGGTCACTAAAGGAACAAACAGGCAAAAACAAAACAACCCCCCAGCAATAACAACAAATGATGTCCAGTTTTCCACAAAAACAAAAAAATTACAAGATGTGCAAAAAAAAAAAAAAAGCAGGTAAGTATGGCCCATACATGGGGGAAAAATAAACCAAGAAACTATTCCTGAGGGTGTCCAGAGGTTGGACTTACTAGACAAAGACTTTAAATCAGCTACTCTAATAAGTTGCAAGAACTAAAGGGAACCACATATAAAGAAACTACAGGAAAGCAGGACAATGTCCCAAGTAAGTATCAGTATAGAGAGAAAAATTATGAAAAAGAACTAATTATGAAATTAGAAATTATGGAGCTGAAATGCATAACTGTAATGAAAAATTCACTAGAGGGGCTTGGTAACCAGCAGAAGAAAGAATCAGCAAACTTGAAGGGAGGTCAACTAGATCAGCAAGACAGAAAATCAGTGAGGATAAAGACGACGTGAACAATGCTATTAACCAGCTTGAACTGGCAGATCTACACAGGGCTCCATCCAACAGCAGCACAATACTTCCCCTTCTCAACCACACACAACACATTCCACAGTACAGACCAGAGGCTGGGCCATAAAACAAGTATGAATAAATTTAAAAGAACTGAAATGATACAAATATATCCTTCATCCAGAATGAAGTTAAATTGCAAGACAGTAACAGAGGAAAATTTGAAAAATCAATAAATATTTGGAAATAATAACACATTTCTAAATAATAGGTCAAAAAGAAACTACAAGGGAAATTAGAAAGTATTTTCATCTGAATGAAAATAAAAACACAACAAACCAAAATACATGAGATGCAGCTAAATTGGTGCTCAGAGAGAAATTTATAGCTTTAAATACCTATATTAGAAAAGAAAAAGGTCTCAAATCAATAATGTAAACATTCACCTCCAGATAAAAAGAAAACAAAAGCAAACTAGAAAAAGAACAGACCAAACCAAGGCAGAAGAAAGGAAATAATAAAGATTAGAATGGATGCTAATGAAATAGAAAACAGAAAAGTGATATAGAACTTCAATGAAACTGAAAGTTGGTTCTTTGAAAACATTGACAAAATTGACAAATCCCTAGCTAGATTAACCAAGAAAAAAAGGAGACATAGATTGCAAAAACCTGGGAGCATTACCACTGCCCCCTCAGAAACTAAATGAGGGACTTCCCTGGCGGTCCAGTGGTTAAGACTTTGCCTTCCAATGCAGGGGGTGTGGGTTTGATCCCTGGTCAGGGAGATAAGATCCCACATGGCTTACAGCCAAAAAACCAAAACATAAAACAGAAGCAATATTGTAACAAATTCAATAAAGACTTTGAAAACGGTCCACATCAAAAAACCTTAAAAAAAAAAAACTAAATGAAATATAAGAGAGGACTATGAACAACTGTCTACCAACAAATTCAACAACTTACATGAAATGGGAAAATTCCTAGAAAGTAACAAATTAACTAAAGTGACTCAAGAAGTAACAGAAAATCAGAATAGACCTATAACAAGTAAAGACATTGAATTAGTAACTTAAAATTTTCCCATGAAGAAAAATGTAGGCCCAGATGGCCTCACTGGTGAATTTTATCAAACATTTACAGAAGAAATGATATCAATACTCCATAAACTCTTTGAAAGAGGAGGATAGAATACTTTCCAGTTTATTCTAAGAGATCAGTATCACCTGGGTACCAAAGCCAAAGACATAACAAGAAAACTACAGATATTCCTAGATACACAACGTAAAACATAAAAATGGAAGCCGCCACATTTTCAGTAGTAGATAAAGACTGCAGAATAGGAAGCACCATGAGTTAGGACAAGTTATCCTCAGCCATCTCTCCTCGAATGTTAAAAACTAGTATCAGGACTTCCCTGATGGTGCAGGGGTTAAGTATCTGCCTGCCAGTGCAGTGGACATGGGTTCAAGCCCTGGTCTGGGAAGATACCACATATCACGGAGCAACTAAGCCCCACGAGCCACAACTACTGAGCCCGCGAGCCACAACTACCGAGCCTGTGAGCCACAATCACTGAGCCTGCACTCTAGGGCCCGCAAGCCACAACTACTGAGCCCGTGAGCCACAACTACTGAATCCCGTGCACCTAGAGCCCGTGCTCCGCAACAAGAGAAGCCACCGTGATGAGAAGTACGTGCACCACAATGAAGAGTAGCCCCTGCTTGCCGCAACAAAGACCCAACGCAGCCAAAAATAAAATATAAATAAATAAATAAATTTATTTAAAAAACAAAACAAAACTAGTATCAGATAAAAATGAGTGTGGCAGACAGAGTAATCAGTCCTCAAACAAGTTCACATCCTAATCCTCAGATCTGTGACTGTGTTAGGTTACATAGCAAAGTAGGATTATTAATAAGGATGCAGATGGAATTAAGGTTACTGATCCAGGATAATAAGAAGATTATCCTGGATTATCTGGGTGGACCCAGTGTTATCACAAGGATCTTCAAAAGTGGAAAGAAGAGGCAGAAGAGAGACAGAGGAAAATATGACTTCACAAGGTCAGAGAGATGCAGTGTTGCTGGCTTTGAAGACAGAGGGAGGGGGCCCACATCCAAGGACACAGGCGGCCTCTAGAAAGTGTAAAAGGCAAGGAAACATTCACTGCTAGAGCCTCCAGAAAGAAAGGCAGCCTGCCAACATCTTGATTTAAGCTTAGTGAGACCCATCTCAGATTTCTGACCTCCAAATTTATGCTGTTTTCAACCACTAAGTTTGTGATAATTTGTTAAAGCAGCACTAGAAAACTAAAACAATAAGCAACAGAAAAGGATTAAGGTCAAATCCTACAAAAGGATAGAGAAAAAAAAATAAAGACCAGAAAAACATCTCTATAGATAATGAAAGCACACCAGAAAAATATAAGCACAAATTAAATAAAAACTATAATTTATTTCAAAAGAATCTAAAGAAATTAAGAAAACAATACAAAAGAACAAAATAAATCAGGATAGAAAAACACTGAAATGAGGTTATGGATCCTAAGAAAATATTACAAATAAAAGTAAAATGTCATTTTATAAATTGCAAAGCATGAGGCTAGGAGAGAAAAAGGGGAAAGTTGGAGGGGGAAGAAAGAGAAAAGAGCTCTCTCCTTTCAAACAAGAGAATGAAGCCAGCAAAAAGGGGTGGTGGGTGGTGGCCGTGGGCTGTGTATACGGCCTCCCTGTAACCTGAAATCTTCAGCGAAATAAACACACATGCTCAAAACAATAACAAAAAGTAAAATGCCATTTTAAGAATAAAGACTAAGTTAGAAGCAACATAAGAACAAATAAACCCCACAGATGATTTCTTAAGATAAGAGTTTAGAAAATAAAGGTTTTTAATGAAGAAGAAATAAGAGCTAAAAAAGACTCAGGAGAAACTGGCCAATTGAAAACACAGGCAAAGAAGATCCAACACATGTATAACCAGAGCACCCCCCACAGAAAAGGGAGGGGGACAAAGCAAAAGAAGAGAATCCTAAACACTTTGAAATAAAAGTTGTGAAACTACATATATTGAAAGAGCATACCATAAAGCTGAGAAAATCCATCCTTAACAATGAACACTGAGGTATATTCTAGGAAAATCACTGGACTTAAAAAAAAAGAAATGCCATTGAGGGGAAAACCAAGGTCACGTACAAGGGAAAGAAAATAAAATTGGCATGAGTTGGACAGCAATGTTTTATGCTATAAAACAATAGAATAACATATTTAAGATATCTGAGGAAAAAAATACATGAGCCAAGCATTTTATATCCAGTCAACCTGGCTTTCAAGTATAAGGGACACAGAAAAACTATTATCAACATGCAAGAATTCAGGAAATATTTTTCCTGAGTCCTTCGGAGAAATCTACCAGAGAAAGAACCTCAACCAAAAAGTCTAGAGAAACACTGATGAAAGGACGGTGTGAGTGCTCAGTATATACTTCCTCGCAGGACTAAGACTGAGTGAGGGTCTCCGGGAGAGAGCACAGTAGGCAATGGCTACCGCGCTTGCACGTAGAGCCCGAATCACTGCAAAGAAGGATGGGAAGACAATGGGAAGTCTTAGGCAAAAAGCACCAACCTGTTTTCAGTAACGACACAGCCACTGTTACTCGGAGACTGAGGTGTGTACAGTGAGAGTGAAGCAGAGGAGTGACCAGCGATAGCACAAGACTCTCACCTCCCATGTCCTTGAGAACCAGCACCCTCAGACAGAGACAGAGACCCAGGACAAGAAAGGTCAAATGCACATCCTACAGTCGGTGAGCAGGACACCTACCCCAGCTCTGCTCACTGCAAAGACCTAAAAACAGTGACCAACCCAATGGGAATGAGCTTACCTGACATCCAGACTATGGTTGTGAAACATCATTTCCCATTAAAGAAGACCAGGGCTTTTGAAGGAATGGCTGATTGCAGGTCTTGGGCAGGAAGAATACAAGATGAGCCTAGAACATTCTGGCATACCAGAGAGCAAGGAACCTCTGAGAGAGAAGGAGAATTGTGTCAGAAGGACCTAGGCGCCAACTTGTAAGGGCTCCCACTGTCCAAAAAAATGAAATAATTTGAACGTAAATAAGGATCATCATAATAATGCATTAAAACACATCAAATATGTTAAATCTATGAGTGCATAACACCGAAATAAAATGCTCCGTTGGTCACCTTTGGAGGATGATAGGAAACTGATAAAGAGAAAGAAGCAAGCATTTTTCTTCAGTTTCCTACATAAACTACAGCACCAGATAACCGTGGAGGAGCTAAGGACAGGGTCCTCTTACTCCAAGCTCAGCTCATGAACAAAGACGCAGTAACTGAGCCGGAACGTCCCTGTCCCATAACTTCTTACCGATTAAAGCCTGCAGGTCTGTGTATCGCTGGCTGCCAACAGCAAAGAGAGCGAGAGCCTCACACACGAGGTCCTTCCTAAGGGAGCAACACAGCAGCCTGGAAGGAGGCTGGACCTCATCAGGCCTTAGATCCACCGCCAATTTAAAGGAACCAAGAGCAGGGAAACACATTAAACCACACCTGAGGGCCATGGCCGGCAAAATCCAGACTGAGAAACATGAGTCCAGCCACCTGGCTTCTTCCACACCAAACTCCCACGGGAGGCGGGGGTGCCCTGTACGTAAGGGACTGAAACGTCACGTGAAAAACAGGCAACACTTAGCTACTGCTTAAAGACGTGCAATCCCATCATAAAACTACGAAGAAAGGGAAGTATTTGCCATCAAAGGGAGGGATGTGGCTGGGACAGGGCACGTGGAAGGATTCCAGGGAGGGCAAAATTTTCTCTCTTGACCCAAGGGATGGTTACAAAAGTGTCCACCTTATCATAACCCATCAAGCTATTAATTTATGCAGTTTGTCTCTGTGCTATACTTTATTTTTATTTTAGGCTGTGTCGGGTCTTAGTTGCGGCACGCGTGATCTTCGTTGAGGTATGCAGGATCTTTTTCGTTGCAGCGCACGGGCTTCTCTCTAGTTGTGGCGCGCAGGCTCCAGGGTGCGTGGGCTCTGTAGTTTGCGGCACGCAGGCTCTCTAGTTGAGGCGCACGAGCTCAGCAGTTGCCCCGTGGCATGTCAGATCTTAGTTCCCTGACCAGGGATCGAACCTGAGTCCCCTGCATTGTAAGGCGGATTCTTTACCACTGGACCATCAGGAAAGTCCCTCTGTGCTATATACTTTAAGGTAAAAAGGTTTTTAAAAACCTCATGAGGGGCACCCCTGGTGGCACAGTGGTTAAGAATCCACCTGCCAATGCAGGAGACAGGGGTTCGAGCCCTGGTCCGGGAAGATCCCACATGCTGCGGAGCAACTACTCCCACGCACCACAACTACTGAGCCTGTGCTCTAGAGCCTGTGAGCCACAACTACTGAAGCCTGTGCACCTAGAGCCCGTGCTCTGCCACAAGAGAAGCCACCACAATGAGAAGCCCACACACTGCAACGAAGAGTAGCAGCCAAAAATAAATTTATTAAAAAAAAAAAAAAAAAAAAAAAAAAAAAAGAAAGGATTTTAAAAACCTCATGAGGGGCTTCCCTGGTGGCGCAGTGGTTAAGAATCCGCCTGCCAATGCAGGGGACACGGGTTCGAGCCCTGGCCCGGGAAGATCCCACATGCCGCGGAGCAACTAAGCCCGTGTGCCACAACTACTGAGCCTGCCCTCTAGAGCCTGCGAGCCACAGCTACTGAGCCCGTGTACCACAACTACTGAAGCCCGCGCGCCTAGAGCCCGTGCTCCGTAACAAGAGAAGCCACCACAATGAGAAGCCCGTGCACCACAACGAAGAGTACCCCCGCTCGCCATAACTAGAGAAAGTCTGTGCGCATCAACTAAGACCCAACACACCCAAAAAAAAATTAAAAAAAAAAAAATTAAAAAAAAAAAAGGTTGCCTATAAAGAGTGGAGGAGATAGGAATGCAAGTGAGATTTCTGATCGTATCTTTTATATAATGTTGACTTTTGAGCCATGTGATTATCTGTACATTAAAATTTAGAAAATTCCAAATCTGAAACAAATAGACCTAATTGTGTATCAAATGAGCAACCGTAACGCAGACAAAGAATGTTCACCAAGGGGCTTTAACACACAGGACTTTATTCATCTAAAGCACAATATGTACTAAAGACAAAAAGAACTTAAAAACAAAAAGAAACTTAAATTTTGCTAAGTGATTTCATTAGCAGTAGTAACATAATATTGTCATTTTACCCATTTTTTGTGTACTTTAGCATAAAACAAATAAGTAATTATGCCAATGGCATTAAGGAATCATAATTTTCTACTCAATGCCTTGTGGTGACCTAAATGGGAAGGAAATCCAAAAGAGGGGATATATGTATACCTATAGCTGATTCACTTTGCTGTACAGTAGAAACTAACACAATATTGTAAAGCAACTGTACTCCAATAAAAATTAATAAAAAAGAAAAAGAATCAAAATTTTCAGGATAAGAAAAAGACAGAGGGACCTTCCCTGGTGGCGCAGCGGTTAAGAATCCGCCTGCCAACGCAGGGCACATGGGTTTGATCCCTGGTCTGGGAAGATCCCACATGCCGTGGAGCAACTAAGCCCGTGAGCCACAACTACTGAAGCCCGCGCACCTAGAGCCCGTGCTCCACATCAAAAGAAGCCACGGCAATGAAAAACCCGCGAACTGCAACGAAGAGTAGCCCCTGTTCGCCACAACTAGAGAAAGCCCGCGTGCAGCAGCAAAGACCCAATGCAGTCAAAAATAAATTAATTAATAAAAAAAAAGAAAAAAAAGTTTTTTAAAAATCAAAGAAATTAAGTAAAACTATGTAATTTAAAATCTGCATTGAAAATATCAGTATAACTCTTGATGTTTTAAAAATACATTTCCTAGCTCTGTGCACCAGACCAACACTTAAAGCTGCAATAATACACAAACACAACAAACAGATCTAACACCTAGATCTTGGTTTCTAAATACCTTCTGCACTGAAGGGAACCAAAGCGCTCTGCAGAAGGAGCTGACTGCAGCTCTGGCAAAGGAACGGAAGGTGGCAGAGGGGAAGTACTGCCAGGGTGACGCCAAAGCAGCACCCGGAGCTTCGCCGGGGCCCCCGACAGGTCAGTCACAACCATCCGAACACCAAGAAAGCAGAACCAGAGGACTTTAATAGATTACAATGTAACGAATAAATGAAAACCCGTTAGTCAGCACTGATACTCAAGGAAGAAAAAGGACAAATAAAAACATTTGCCACAATGCAGGTGAATATTACAGCCACTGCTCCCCAGAAAGAGGTAATACAGGGAGAGAATTCAGCATTTTTCCTGTCTTCCTTGAATGTAATGGACGAGGGAAACACAGATGAAATACAGAAAGAAAGAACAACAGCCCTAGAAAGTGGGTGTCAGTCCCAAAAGGACAGCCTCTGAGGGCGGCAAACAGGAAGCCCAGCAGCACCCGCGTGAAGACGTGCAGGTCCCAGGCTGGTGGCATCCGAGGAAGGGAAGCAGCTGTGGACACCGAGGGCCAACTATGACTTATCCTCGGGTTTCCGACTATGTGGACAGTGGCGCCCCTAACCGCCTGCTGTGTTGTTCAAGGGGCAACTGTAAACGACCAAGAAGGAAAATGGCAAACAAACCCAGAACATGGGACATTCGCAAGACAACCGGCCTAGTCTCCTCAAAAAGTCAGTGTCATGGAAAAAAATGGGGGCAGGTTATTGTTCCAGAATAAAAAAGGCTAAAGAGACAGACTCAGTGCAATGACCTGGACTAGATTCTGGTTTGGAACAAACAAGCTAATTAAACACAAGTAGGGAAATCTGACTGCGGCTTGGCCACTGAATGTTATGAGGGATTATCGTTCATTTCCTTCACAGCTGTACTGCTGGTGAGAGAGAACATCCCTTTGCCTTTTCTTTTTCTTTTTCTTTTTTTGGGGGGCCACGCTCTGCAGCATGCGGGATCTTAGTTCCCTGACCAGGGACTGAACCCAGGCCACGGCAATGGAAGTGCTGAAGCGCCAAGACCTAACCACTGGACCGCCAGGGAATTCCTCCCTTTACCTTTCCTTAGAAGAAAAGGACACTGAGAGGTGAAGTGCTGTGATATCTGCAGTCTCCTTAGAGAAAGTCTGGAAGCACCAGACAGGCGAAGGTGGCAGCCATGGCCATGTCGTGACAAGTGCTCCATCTCGGGGCAGGTCGGCGAGCGCCACGGACTGTTCTTCCAACTCTGCACAACACAGCCTTTAAAGCACAGAAGCACATCTGCTTTCAACTCAAAGTCCACGTGCTCCCCAAGAGCTGCCAAGTACACCGAGGGCATCAGGGCCGCCGCCGGCACCCCTGCCTCGCTCACCCTTGGACGTGGCAGTCTTTCCACCAAGGCTATAAATTAAGATCTGGTCCACGTCTGAGAGTAACTGTAGCACTTTCTGAGGGTGGAGAACCATGACTCACATATTCCAGCGGTGGCAGCAGCGTCAACTGCCTCCCATGCGGAAGCGCCAGCACCCACTCACACGGAGACACCACCACCCAGGCCTGGCCAAGCTGAGGCGGAGGACCCAGACTAAGAGCCAGAGCCCACTGCAAAGGGGTGAACCCAGAAACCCGGAACCGGAGCCACTTCCACGAGATATGGCCAGAAAACCTGATAAGGCCACCCTGGAAACAAAGCACATCCCAGAGCAGGCAAACAGACTCCGTTCGGGTCGGCTGGTGCCCGTTCTACCCCTGAAACGTTCTGGGTCACAGACCAGGGCTAGCTGGGTTGTTCCGCTCTGTCTTTCTGGGGTCCCGTTACCCAACACCAGCACCTTCTCCCCCGGGGTACAGGGCAGTCCCACCAGTGACAGGTTTGAAATTGCTGCCGTGGCTGGAAGCTGCTGGAGGAGTGTTTAGAGTCCTTTTACTTCCGGGATGTGGCACAGGGCCTGCGGCAGAGTAACCGGAGCTCTCACCAAACAGCACACAGCTCCCTCCGCTGCTGCCTCTGTGGCACGAGGGCCACAACGTAAGGCTCAGTTAGCCGTGGCCTTGGATGAAAACGCAGCCCCTTGGTTTACATCTGTGGGGGGGATGAGGCAAGACAGAGCAGGTGCAGGCCGCCCAGATCAAAGAGCCATCGCACAGAGCACCCGGGCGGGTCAGCGGGGGACACCCCAGCCCAGCCCAGCATCGGTGGTTTCTACGACACAGACTCTGCGGGGGGAACGGGCGGGGCCCGGCTGCTGGAAGGCCTTCACCTGAATGCGAGCGGAAACCAAGCAGAGCGGGCACCTGATCACGGCTGGGAAGGGGGCTTTACGACAGGACATGGGCTCAGGCGGAGGGGCCAGCCTCTCCCCCACACCGCTGCTTCTTACTCAGGGCCTCCACTCCGTCACCCGCAGACCCTGCAGGGCGGGGCTCAAAGGTCCTCTCCGCCTGAGAGAGGTCTGCCCGGAGCGCGCTTCTCCCACGGCCGTCACCCCGCCCTCGCCTGCCTGCGCTCCTCCTGGAGTAGCCCTCTCTGGGTTGAGTCCACCCCACCAGCACTATGTTAAGTTCTCCTACGGCAGGGCCTTCTTCTAAAAACCACCGTTGCCCCCAGCAGGCAGAACAGCGCCAGGTGCAGAGTAGAGAGGCGAGAAAACCTCATGCAGGGTCAGGCACCTCTGTCTCTCCTGGTCCCCTCTACCTCAAAAATAGGGGGCATGAGAAGAAAAGACTTTATTTTATTCCTAACAATGCCTTCCAGGATTTGAACTACCAAAAGCACACATCAAACAATTAGCTAGGAAGTGATCTGAACCATTCCAGAACGATGCAAAGTCAGGCAATGACAAGTAGGGTAAGGGCGAGGGCAGGAAAGCCAGGGGTGTGGAAAGGGCCGAACACCTGGAAGCTGACTGACAAGAACTCTGCTGTCATCCAGACACTGAAGGGAGGCCTGACCGAGAGGCTGCAGGATGGTCAGGGCTAGAGGCAAACTGTGCCTTTTATGCTAAACTCACTCAAACACAAAACGTAAATACGAATGATGGTTCCTACAGCTTATGTCAAGTCCTGAGATTTAAATAGCACCTTAAGGGCTTCCCTGGTGGCGCAGTGGTGGAGAGTCTGCCTGCCGGTGCAGGGGACACGGGTTCGAACCCTGGTCTGGGAGGATCCCACATGGCCGTAGCGTAGCGGCTGGGCCCGTGAGCCACAACTACTGAGCCTGCGCTCCGCAACAAGAGAGGCCGCGATAGTGAGAGGCCCGCGCACCGCGATGAAGAGTGGCCCCCGCTCGCCGCAACTAGAGAAAGCCCTCGCACAGAAACGAAGACCCAACACAGCCATAAATAATAAAATAAATAAATAAATAAATAGCATTCCCTTTTAAAAAATAATAATAAATAAATAGCACCTTAAATATCCAACAGTAACTAGAAGAATGACAGTCGCTGTCTCTCAGTCGCAGGCCTTGTGCAGAGAAGCTCAGAAGGAAACAGAATGCTGGTGAGGGAGAGTCGGGGGGCCCCCAACCAACCATCAGAGGCTCCTCACTGTGCCCCAGAGTCGTTCACCTGCCCCCCTCCCCTCGCCAGGCAGTCCTCACACTGAAGGAGGAGATCAGACCAGAGTTCAGATGAAGGAGTTGAAGCCTGGCAGAGAGAAACACAAACACAGAGTGAAGGACAGCACTGACCACCATCACTGCTCTTCATGCTGCAACAGCTCCACTGCCCAGTTCTGGTCACTCTCCAAATTCTACGCCGGACAGGGATCTGAAATACAGGTACACACGTTTCCTTCACTACGTAAATACCGCATCGTCTCCTTTGCGCAGGCACAGAATTCAGTCAGTGACCCTAATAATTCACTTAAAACCTTTCCCAGTGCGTTAGGAACATTCTTTGCACAGCTTGAGCCACTTACAAGCCTCCTCCTCTGTGTGGTGACACTGAAAAACAGGGCAGTTTTCAGGTCCAAAGACATCAGGAATTAACCAGAACAGTGGAGGGGGAAGGGGTGTCAAGTAAACACCTGTGAAGTGGACTCAAGTCTGAGCTTTCTTCCAAGATAGGAGATTACCTTCTTGAAGAGTCATAGACTCTCTCTTAAATTTTCTAGATCGTTTCCCGAGAAAATGTAAATCATGATGAGCAGATATAATCTGTTTAAGGATTACAGGAAGTGTGCATCCCTGCATGGACAGCCCATTGGAAAACCCTGAGTACGGTTTCCTCCCACAAGATAACTTTGTATGGAAATTAATTCATAATTGAAATTTGGCTTATTCAGAGCACTTTCTAAAAACTCCAACTAAATCCTTCATCGTCTCCTAATTTTATCACCATGATATAGAGAAAACATCAAAAATTAATATAAAAAGTCACAAGAATGCGCCGTTATCATACTGGTCTCATGAGAATCTAAAGTGGATTTTTCAAAATTATGGACTTGATCTTAAAGCTGGAAGAAAAAAAAAAAACCTATAGACTGATCTGATCAGAGTTAACTTCAAAGCAAATAACTTCCCTTTTTTATGAACATGAGAATGCCAACAGAAGTTTCTGCTGATGGCTCGGCTTGGCAGGGACTTGCTTTCAGAGAGGTGCATGTATTTGTCTACTGAAAGTCACCCAAAATACAAGGAGAGTCTAGGGGGCTGGCAATTCTCTTAAGCAACAGGGATGGTGTGCGTCACAGAAAAAACACAAAAGAAGATACACAAATGACTCCACCTTTACTTCGGTCTAGAAAAACAACCGCAATTGGAAAAAACACCTGAAATTATGCTTTGCAATTTGATTCATATTTTCACTACTTAAACTTGAATGGTCCTACCCAGAAACACGTACAATAACTAAAAACCATCAGAAGCATGTAGTAATAAGGAAGGTCTCATCTGCTTCCTAAGACATACGTAAATAAGGCCCCTGGTTGCCTCTTCCTGGAAGTGCACTGAAAATAAAATACTGTATCTAAAGGAAAATCCTAAACACGTAACTTGTAAGGCGATTCGCTGTGGTGGCGGAGGGCAAAGGACTTCAGGAAAGACGCCCAAAGAGCACCTGTCTGCTGCTGCGCGGAGCTGCCCGGCCGCCGGCCGGCGCCCCCCACACCCCAGCACCGGGCTTCCCCGACGACTGCGGCGCCCGGTCCCGCCCCGCACGCACAGGCGCCCGCGTGGTCAGCCCGTAAACTTCACACCGGCCGGGCACTTCTGCCCCCGCGCTCTCCCGAGCCCCTGGGCCCGCGCCCCGTCTATCCCATCCCCGCGGCTGCGGCCGGGCCGGGTGTCCGCACCAACTTTCCACCACTTCAGGTGTTTCCTCCACCAAACCCTGCAGCCCGGAACACGCGCCCCGGGTACGACCGTCCGCGGGCCCACCGCGCGCCAGCTGTCAGCCGGGCCGGGGGCCGGGGGCGCGGGCCCGGCGTTCGGGCACCGTGGTCGAGTCGAGCGGCCCGGGCGGGGTCCCGGCGACAGGAGGCCGCGCCCCCGCCCCCCAACCCCCGGCCCCGCGCAGGCAACATCGCGGCGACCCCGGCCGCGGCCCCGGCCCGGCTCCCCGACCCCTGCGACCTCCGGCCCCCAGCCGGACCCCCGGCCCCGACCCCCGCGACCCCGGCCCCGGCCCGACGGCGCGCCAAGACGGCCGGGCCCGGGTCGCGAGCTCGCGGATGAGGCAGAGTCGGCGCCGGCCGCACACTCACCGCGGGCGCCGGGCGTGGGGCGGCTACCGCCCGGCAGCGGACGACGGCCGCGCAGGCGGACTCACTCCCATTCATTAGCCGCGGCTTTGTCTGCCCCCGCGCCCCTCCCGCCGCCGCCGCCGCCACCGCCCGCCCGCCCGCGACGCCGCCGGACGCTGCACCCCTCCCAGGGCCCCGCGCGGCGCGGGGCGGGGAAGGTGGGGCGGGGCCAGCGCGCGCAGGCGCAGTGCCCATATGCCCGTCCCTCCCTGGGGCCCGGCCGGTCCGGCCGCTCCAGGGGCCGAGGCGCTGCTGACGGGGCAGGCGCAGTCCCACCGCTCGAGGGGCCGAGGCGCTGCTGACTGCGCAGGCGCAGTCCCGCCCCCTGGCCGGTGCGGTTCGATCACGCAGGCGCAATCCCACGCCGGGCCCGTGCGGGCCGACCGCGCAGGCGCAGTTCCAGCGCGCCGGCCCCCGCCCCCGGTTCGGGCCACCCGGGCTGGTGCGGGGTCGAGTCGTCGGCGGGGTGGGTTGCAGCGGTGTTGCTGGTGGATCGGCCGTTGGCGGCCGACCGGACGCATACGTGCCGGGGCGCCGAGGGCTGCGGCGTGACGGGCGCCCGGTTCTGCCTGTAGGTGCGCGCAGGTGCCGGCAAGTGCGCGGGGCGCGGCCCCCAGAGCGGCCGGCCGCGGAGCCTCGGGAGGTGAGAGGGTGGGGAGCCCACCTGTGCGGGAGCCCTGAGCTCGGCTTACCCCGGAACAGCGCCGAGCGTCCTTCCCGTAGAGGGGCTCCGAAGGGCTCTGCGCGACGTGCTGGGTGCACTTAAGCCCTTAAGTCTAAGGCGATAAGGTGCTGCCATGCGCGGCCTCGTTCGCCAGAGAACAGGGATTAAAACTTAACTCCTGGGGCTTCCCTGGTGGCGCAGTGGTTGAGAGTCTGCCTGCCAATGCAGGGGACACGGGTTCGAGCCCTGGTCTGGGAGGATCCCACATGCCGTGGAGCAACTGGGCCCGTGAGCCACAACTACTGAGCCTGCGCGTCTGGAGCCTGTGCCCCTCAACAAGAGAGGCCACGACAGTGAGAGGCCCACGCACCGCGATGAAGAGTGGCCCCCGCTCGCCACAACCAAAGAAAGCCCTCGCACAGAAACGAAGACCCAACACAGCCAAAAATAAATAAATAAATAAATTTAAAAAAAAAAAAAAAACTTAACTCCTGTGGGGGCCGGGGGAACAGAGCCCCTTCCTCTGAAGTGGCCGGCTCCGGAGAGGCCTCGGGCCGGCGGGCTGGGGCTTCCGAGCAGCCGCTCGGGAGAAGCCCAGCGCAGCAGGTGCTGAACACACGGAACTCGGGCTCTCTTTCGGTATTTGTAAGATCCGGACATTTCACGTATAGTTTCCTAATACAAATTTATGCGCAGACCAAATAAATTCTGCAGAGTGATTTTGGCTCAGAGGCCCCTCCTTTGTCACCCTGTTTTAGACTACAGCTTATTTTGTATGAAAACGAGACAAATATGTTCATTTCCTAAGTCTTAATGTAATGATTAGGAAGTCTTTCTTTCAGCAATTATTGGCCTAGTTCAGAGGGGTGAGTCGGGCGTGTAAGGGGCCCTTCTCCCCAGAGCCCTTCTCCCCTTGCCACCCTCCCGTGGCCTCCATGACGCCCCCCCCCCGTGGCTCCCCTCCCCACCCTCCCGCGGCCTCCGCGACCACCACCCGCTCCCAACTCTGGCTGCCTCCTTGGCCACTGGTCGCACTCCAGCCTCAGGGACCTGACTTCTGTGCCTGAGCCAGGCAGGGGAGAACTTGGGACCTCTCACACCCTCTCTAATTTACTTATTTATTACCAAATCTCAGTGGCAGCAGGGTTTTGCTCTTTTGTTCTCACCGCTGGCGCTGCCTGCTGGGTGCTGCTTGGCCCAGGGCAGTGGTGGATGTTTGTTGTAAAGCTCAGGGGGCAGCTAACTATGGCCACAGTCCAAATCCTGCCGCCACCTGTTTTGGTTCGGACTCCGAGCTAAGAATGTTTTCTCAGTTTTTAATGGCTGGGGAAAAAAAAAAAATTTCATGACATGAAAATTCTGTGAAATGCAAATGTCGGTGTCCTCACTGGAGGTTTCCTGGAACACAGGCGTGCCCACCCATTCATGGACCACCTACAGCTGCTTTAACCATGCAGGCCACGTTGAGGAGCTGCAGTAGAGACCCTATGACTGGCAAAGCTAGCAATATTTGCTTTCCAGCCCTTTACAGAAAAAGTTGCCAACTCCTGCTCTAGTTGAACGAGCAGCCTCTTACCCAGTTTCCCCACTGGTCATTCCTCCACTGACTCTATCAAGGGGGTCCCTGTCTTAGAGTCAAAGCCAGAGTTCTTACCGCCATGGTGGCCAGGCCCACACTGCCTGACTCCTGCTGCCCTGGCCCTGCCCGGCCCTCGTTGACTGCTCCAGCCACACGGTCCTCTTCTGGGTCCGACCTCAGGGACTTTGCACTGGCCGTTTCCCCGGCTGGAAGGCTCCTCCCCAGATGTCTGCCTATCTCACCCCTTACCTCTTCAGATCTTTGCCCACACATCACTGTCCTGGTGCGGGGGGCTCCCCCTGGTCTTTCCCTATAAAGCAGTGCCCCACCCGGCCTCATTCTTCTCTGACATTGACTTGTTCATGGTCAGCCTCCCTGAGTAGAATGAACGCTCCAGGAGAGCAGGGCCTTCTCTTCCCTTGCGATGTACGATGCCCAGTGCTGAGAGGAGGGAGCAGTTCCTGAGTCTTGGTGGGATGGGTTGGTTGAGACCCCGCCATTGCCCGGCACTGATCTGATGTGGACATAAAAGATTCTCCTGGCAGAATGGCTACAGCTCGTCCCCGAGGGACTCACCAGGTCCACCCTCTGTCCTTCATCCATGTGTACCTTTCACATCCTGCAGGTCGGTCAGGTGTGGCCTGCTCTGACCTCACCTAGGAAGGATTTTTGTTCTATACCCAGGGTGGCCATATAACTTAATGCCCAGATGGGGCACCGTGGGCATGAACTGGGGCGCTATGCTCATGAGACTGGCACCAGCATAAACTGGACTGTTCCAGTGAGTCAGGACGCCGTGTGGCCTTGTCAACAGCTGCGGGGCATTCATGTACCAAATCCTGGATGAGCACTTTCTGTGTGCCCAAGATGCTGGATCTTACTTTTAATTTAAACTGAACAAAAGTGTGACCTCCTGGGTTTTGTCCAAGTTCTGAGCACAGACTTGGAGCCCCAGGCAAGAGGGAGGGGTTTGTGCCCTGCCTGGTACCGGGCGCTATGTGTACTCCACGCTCAGGCAACATGGGGAATGAAGAGTGACCGACCACCTGCTCTGAGGTCACTGAGGCCACCGAGGCAGAGGGCTGACCTGCCGCACCCTCGGTGGCCCGAATGGCTCTCTGTCCATGCGGGCCGCACTGTGGTCCTTGGAGGGGGTTCACCCCATGCGCAGCTTCCCAGTCTCGTGACCTTGGGCAAGTTTCTCAAATGTGAACTGAGATTGCAAGCCCAGCTCGGGGGCCGTGAGGTTGGTGGTGTCACGTGTGGAAGCAGCTGGGCCCCCTGGCCCTGGTGACCGCATCCAGGGTCCTGAGGGCCAGGCCTGAAGTGAGGGCGGCGGCACCGTGGAGCGCCGTGGTTTGGGGGTGGACACCCTGTCTCCTGCTGCGGGTGCCGTGGGCAGCCCTGCAGCTGCGAACTCGGAGCCCGTGGTTACCTCCTCCTGGAGTGCGGGGCTTTGTGGTTCCGGGACCGGGAAAGGGGTCCGCCTCTGCTGTCCTCAGCACACGTCCCTGCTTCTCCTTCAGGGCAGCAAGAATGTGTGCGTGTGTGTGCGTGTGTGTGTGCGTGTGCGTGTGTGCGCGCGTGCGTGTGTGCGCGCGTACGTGTGCGTGCATGTTTGCGTGCGCATGCGTGTGTGTGCGCGCGCGCAGGCGGGGGACCGCTCTGCCAGCAGGCCGCGTGGGGAAGACCCCAGGTGGGTCCAGGTGGAAGGGAAGCCGTCAGGCTGCAGGCGGGGGCTCCAGGGCGCCGAGCACCTACCAGGCCCTCACCACGTTGTCCCCGTTGTCCGTGGGACCCCCCACCCCACACAGAAGGCAGTGTCATTGCTCATGGCAGGGAAGAGGCCCCCGAGCTGCAGGGGGTGAGGGCTTCCCCGAGGTCACAGCGCCGGCAGGGGCGGAGCTGGTTCACACGCGGTCTGGGGCGCCACGCTGGGACCCCAGCAGGAGGTTCCGAGGCGTCTCCCTGAAGTTGGTGTGGAATCGGGGCGGCGGGAACGGAACAGCCCCGGCCACGGGCGAGCTCGCGAGTTTGTCCGCGGTCTCGGGTGTGACTCTGGGTCCAGGCGGGCAGGGGCTTGGGAACCCCTGCAAGGACCACGCACGCCACGCAGGCATCAGCGGGGTCCCCTGGGGGGCCCTCCACAAGGCTCTTCTGAACTGGACCCCTGAGTCATTCTGCAGCACTGACCCCAGCTCCTCACCTGGGGGCGGGCCCTTCAAGGCCAGGCTTGGCCCTCCCCGCCCTGCGCCCACCCTGGGCCTCCCAGGAGCTGGGGCATTTGTGGGTTGGAAGGAAAGGTGCGGGGGTGTCGGAGCACAAGGGGGCCTTGGGCAGCCTGGGTTGGGGAGGAGAGGATTTCCCTGGGTGCTCTGTGGCCGCCCAATCCAGTTGGGATGATGCCCTCAGGGTGTGGGGGGCTGCAAGGTTGGAGTGGGGGGGTGGAAGAGGGACAGGGGGAGAGTGAGCCCCCCCAGGCTTGGGTCCGGGCTACGGGAGGGACTGAGGGGATGGGAGGGAGGACCCCAAGGCCACAGACTCACTCCTGCCTGCCCACCGGCCCGCCTGCCTTCCTGTGGCCTTGCTCCCACCCTGCTCCAGGCTCCACACCCCAGTAAGCCAGCCGGAGGAGCCAGGGAGGGGGCAAGGCTCTGTACCATCCCCACGCAGGTACCCCTGCATCCAGCCTCCTGGGGTGGGCGGGGCCTAGAGTGGGGCTCCAGGCCCCCAGGCCCAGCAGAGAGGAAGTGCCTCTGCGGCTTCCACTGTTGAGCCGGTTTCATCGTCACTTCGTGCTGTGCTGTGGGAGGCAGGAGAGCTCCAGCCCTTGCAGTAGACGTGTGACGTGTCCCGGTGGCTTTTCTCTGGGGCGGAGGGGGCGCAGGGCCGGGCGTGGCCTTCCTCCCTTGGGGCTAAGGAGCTGCAGGGCCTGCACTTAACTCCTCCGGCCCTGGGACCTCTCGGCGGCACCAGATGGTCCTTGTCTCCACGCAGGGGGTGCTGTTGATGTCGCGGTGCTGCCAGCTTGGGGAGTGAAGACCGGAAACCGGCGATCCAGGGCCCCTCGGCGCAGGGTAGGTGTGCAAGGAACAGTGACCCCGAGCCCTTACTGGCGGCGTGACGGGCCACCCACTAGGCCCCCGGTCGACCCTGCAGCTAGGATCTCTGGGGGCCCCGCTTCCCCACCTGAGAAGTGGGAATGATGGTAGTGCCACCACCTCTGGATGGGGCAGAGGAGGACAGTGAGAGGTGGTGGGGGGAGAGCTGCATCTGCCAGGTGTCACACTCCTCCAGACCGGTGACCCCTCTCAGAGGATGGGGAGAGCCCGCCCAGGTCGGGGCCCAAGGGTGGAACCAGCCAGCCGGCTGAGAAGGTGAGGACGCGGGAGTGGCGGTGGGACAGATCCCGGGGTGCTCAGCTGGAGTTTGGCCCCTTCCTGGGGTGCAGAGGAGGGGAGTTGAAGGACTGGGGTGGCAGTGAGGTGCAGACCATGGTCCCTGCAGGAGGCACCCCAGAGGGCCTTGGAGAGAAAGTGGCAGGGTTCGGTAAGGCACTGATCTGGAGAAAAGTTGCAGGTGGGATGCCTAGCCAGTGGTGATGACCCCCGGTGGGACAGGAGTGCGTGGGAACAGAGCTTCACTTACCTTTTTGAGGGGAGGCGGCAGGGAAACATAACAGCAGGAAGTGCCACCAGTCAGGGGAAAGAGGGGCAGTGTGGCTGGGATGGGGTGCTGGAGGGCACATGCAGAGTGCTCAGGTGCAAAGGCCCTGGGGCAGGGGAGACGTCCGTGTGAATGGTGGGACGGTGAGCCGGGTAGGAAGGGGCCAGATCAAGGAGGGGCTTGAGGGGCTTGAGGACCAAGGGCCCTGGGGTCCAGGGAGGACAAGAGATGGAGACAGGGTGACCTCGTGGGAGAGAGGCTGCTGGAGAGAGCCGAGGAAATCCCAGGAGGTGTCCTTGGGGAGAGCACATGGGACTCAGGGCTTGGGGAGGGGATGCCCAGGTGGGAGCAGGCCCTGACTGGGGCAGAGGGTTCAGGCAGGCTCACACACTGGCCCCCAGACGTCAGGCATGGAGGCCACCAGTCCGTGATGGCTAGTTCTGTTTTATTTTCCAAGGTGGAAATGACTCGGAGTTTATGATCATAACTGTGATAGCCAGAATTAGCAGAGAAAAGTGCAAATATTGCCTGGGACATCCTCATACTAAAAAACTGTTGGTTGTCTTGGTTTAAAAATGTAACCAGGGGACTTCCCTGGTGGCGCAGTGGTTAAGAATGTGCCTGCCAATGCAGGGGACACGGGTTCAAGCCCTGCTCCGGGAAGATCCCACATGCCGCGGAGCAACTAAGCCCGTGTGCCACAACTACTGAGCCTGCGCTCTAGAGCCCGCGAGTCACAACTATTGAGCTCACGTGCCACAACTACTGAAGCCCGCGCACCTAGAGCCCGTGCTCCGCAACAGGAGAAGCCACCGCATGAGAAGCCCGCACACGGCAACAGAGAGTAGCCCCCGCTCGCTGCAACTAGAGAAAGCCCGCGCGCAGCAACAAAGACCCAACGCAGCCAAAAAAAAAAAAAAAAAAAGTAAGCAGGTATACTGTACTTCATCTAGCAAGCCCAATCATAACAGGAATGCTGTCCCCTGTTAACAGTCCAGCCAACACCGAAATAAAGAAAACTGGAGAACTATCTATGATCATATCCCCGAAAAGATAACTTTGAAAACAACTAGACTATATCTTGCCCAGGTTTTATATACAAGGCTGTCGATTAAAAAAAAAAAAAAGATTTTACTATATGTACTCCTTATGAGGCTACTGTTTCCGCTTAACAAAATAGCTCCTCACACGTAGACACGCTGATTATGGCCGCGCGCGCGCGGGGTCGGTTTGAACAGCGAGCACACGCCCCTGGGGGAGGGTGCCAGCTGTGCCCTGTCCCCCGGCCTCAGCAGTTCTCAGAGGGGCGCGATGCCCTTATGCTCTTTGCCTTTTGGTTATTTCTTCAGAAAACATTACTGGCAATAGGATTCTTTTTTTCTTTTTTTTATAATGTTATCTGTCATAATTTCAGCTCTTGTGTTTTTTTCTTTTTTAAATTTTAATTTAATTTTATTTATATTTATTTTTGGCTGTGTTGGGTCTTCGTTTCTGTGCAAGGGCTTTCTCTAGTTGCGGCGAGCGGGGGCCACTCTTCATCGCGGTGCGCGGGCCTCTTACTATCGCGGCCTCTCTTGTTGCGGAGCACAGGCTCCAGACGCGCAGGCTCAGTAGTTGTGGCTCATGGGCCTAGTCACTCCGCGGCATGTGGGATCTTCCCAGACCAGGGCTCGAACCCGTGTTCCTTGCACTGGCAGGCAGATTCTCAACCACTGCGCCACCAGGGAAGCCCAGGATTTTTTTTATAATTGAAAAATTTACAGAGGTAATTAGAGGTTCACATGCAATTCTAACACATAATACAAAGGAGCCCTTGGACACCTTAGCCAGGTTTCCCCAGTGGTAACTAACATTTTATAAAATGAAAGTAGAAGATCACAAGCGGGAGAGTGATGCTGATACAATCCACTGATCTTGTTCCAGTTTCCCTAGTTTTACTTGTGTGTGTGTGTGTGTGTGTGTGTGTGTGTGTGTATTAAATTCTGTACAATTTTATCAGCCAGGTTGGTTTGTGAAATCTCAATCGGGATACTGAAGAGTTCCAACAGGGATTGTTATTTTGTCCTTTTATAACCACACCCACCTCCCTCCTGCCTGGCCTTGTCACTAATCCCTGGCAACC
The DNA here is from genome assembly GCF_949987535.1 of Balaenoptera acutorostrata. Lineage (NCBI taxonomy): Eukaryota > Metazoa > Chordata > Mammalia > Artiodactyla > Balaenopteridae > Balaenoptera > Balaenoptera acutorostrata. The sequence goes on from NC_080074.1 coordinate 914,350, forward strand.
ACTAATGTGTCCTCCCTTCCTAAAACTGTGTCATTTCAGTGTTCCACAGATGGAATCAAATAGTAAGTAACCTTTTGGGATTGGCTATTTTGCTCAGCATAACTCCCCGGAGACTCGTCCGCGTCGTGTGAGTGTCAATACCCGTCCCTTTGTGACGCTCAGTAGTGTTCTCTGATGTGGATGGATCACCCTTTGTTTAAGCGTCACCGTTGAGTAGTGTTCCGTGGTGTGGGTTGACCACCGTTGGTCCAACCATCACCTGCTGGAGGACATCCGGGTTGATTCCAGTTTTGGTCTAGTACAAATACAGATTCTATGAACATTTGTGTACAGGTTTTGGTGAGAACAGAAGTCTTCATTTCTCTGGGACAGATGCCCAAAGGGCAACTACTGGGTCATATGGTAGTTGCATGTTTACTTCCTGAGGAAACTGCCAGGCTCTACCTTTTCACATCCCTTCTAGCATGTATCAGTGATCCAGTTTCTCTACATCCTTGCCAGCATCAGTTGTGGTCATAACTTTTTACTTTGTCGTTGTAATAGGTGTGATATCTCATCGTGTTTTAGAGGCTAATGCGACATGCGGGGTCTTAGTTCCCCGACCAGGGACTGAACCCGTGCCCCATGCAGTGGAAGCGTGGCGTCCTAACCACTGGACTGCCAGGGAATTCCCTGCGTATGCTTAATTGACATCTGTATATGTTCTTCCTTGAAATGTCTCTTCATATCTCTTGCTGATTTTTAAAGTTGGATTACTTATTTTTTTACTGCTGAGTTTTTAGAGTTTTTATACATTCTATATCCTAGTCCTGTGTCAGATAGGCAGCTTGCAAATAGTTTTTTCTCAGTCTGCAGATTGTCTTTTCCTCCTAACAGGGTTTTCACAGAGCAAGTTTTAAATTTCTGTGAGAGCTACTTTACCAATATTTTCATTTATGTCTTTTGCCTTTGGTGTCAAGTTAAGAACTTTTTGCCTGGCCCGAGATCCCAAAGATTTTCTCCTACATTTTTCCCTAAAAGTTTTATAATTTTACATTAAAGTTCATGATCCATTTTGAGTTTTGTATAAGTTGTGAAACCCTTGGGTTTCCTTCCCCTCTTCCTCCCCCTCCTCCCCTTCCCACCCCTGCTCCTCTTCCTCCCTGCCTATGCATGTCTAATTGCTTCAGCACAATTTGTTGAAAAGGCTATCCTTCCTTCATTGACATGCTTTTTACCCATTTGTCAGAAATCATTTGGACACATATATGTGGGTCTATTTCTGGGTTTTCTATTTTGTTCTATTGATCTGTGTGTCTATCCCTCTGCCAATACCACCATCTTGATTACCATAGTGATAATAAGTCTTGAAATTGGGTAGACTGAGTCCCCCCACTTTTTTCTTCTTTTCAAAAATTTTTTGTCTATTATAGCTCCTTTGCCAGTCCATATACATCTGAGGGTAATCTTGTCTGTATCTACAAAAAACCTTGCTGGGATTTTGATAGGAATTGTGTTAACTTGTGTATCAGTTTGGAGAGAACTGGCATTTTCACTAGTGTTAGTCTTCTAACCATGAAAGTGGTATGTCTCTCCATTTATTTAGATCTGTGATTTTTTAAATCAGGATTTTATCATTTTCAGCATTTTCATTTTATTTTGAAACACTGTAAATGGCCTTATATTTTTAATTCCAGTGTCCTTGTGTTCATTGCTAGTATGTAAAAATACAATTGATTTTTTGAAAAAAATTATTTATTTATTTATTTTGGGCTGTGTTGGGTCTTTGTTGCTGCGCATGGGCTTTTCTCTAGTTGCGGCAAGCGGGGGCTACTTTTCGTTGTGGTGCGCGGGCTTCTCGTTGTGGTGGCTTCTCTTGTTGCAGAGCACGGGCTCTAGGCACGCGGGCTTCAGTAGTTGTGGCACGCGGGCTCAGCAGTTGTGAGACACGGGCTTTAGAGTGCAGGCTCAGTAGTTGTGGTGCACGGACCTAGTTGCTCTGAAGCATGTGGGATCTTCTGGGATCAGGGTTCAAACCTGTGTCCCCTGCGTTGGCAGACAGACTCCCAACCTCTGTGCCACCACGGAAGTCCCCAAATGATTTTTTAAAAATGTTTATATTGTCTTCTGAGACCTGCCTGAACTCAGTTATTATTTCTAGGAGTTTTATTGGTAGATTCCTTGGGATATTCTATGTAGATAATCATGTCATCTGCAAATAAAATAGAGGTGGTTTTATTTCTTCATTTCAGAGATGAACACATTTTTTTCCTTTTCTTGTCATGTTGTACTGGATGATACTTCCAGCATGATTGTGATTGATTAAAAGTAGTGAGAGCAACATACGTACCTTATTCCTGATCTTAGGAGAAAACCATTCAGTCTTTCACCATGAAATGTGTTAGCTATAGTTTATTTATAGATGATCTTCATCAAGTTGGGATCATTCCCCTCTATTGCTACTTTTGTGAGAGTTTTTATCATGTATGGGTGTTGAATTTTATTGAATTGCCTTTTCTTATCAATCAAATATATTTGATTGATATTGTGTAATTTTTCTACTTTAGACTGTTAACATGATGGATCACGTTAATTTATTTTTGAATATTGAACCATCCTTGCAGCCTTGGAATAAACCCCACTTGGTCATGGTGTATAATTTTTTTTTACACATTGCTGAATTATGTTTACTAGTATTTTGTTGAGGATTTTTGTGTCTATATTCATGAGGGACTTTGGTCTGTAGTTTTTGTTTTTGATACTGTCTTTATTTGGTTTTGGTATAAGGATAATACTAGCTTCATAAAATGAATTTGGAAGTGTTCCCTTTTTTTCTATTTTCTGGAAGAGATTGTGTAGAATTGGTATTAATTCTTGTTTAAACATTTGGGAAAAGTCTCCACTGAAACCATCTGGGCCTGGAGATTTCTTTTCTTTTTTGAGTTTTAAATTATGAATTCAACTTCATTAATAGTTATATGGCTCTTTAAATTATCTTTTATTTTGGGTGAATAGTGGTAGTTTGTGTTTTTTAAGAGATTAGTTCATTTCATCTCAGTTGTCAAATTTATGTCTGTAGAGTTGCTCATAGTATTTGCTTATTATCTTTTTACTGTATGTAGGGCTCATAGTGACATCCCCTATTTTCTTCCTAATATTGTTAATTTGTGTTTCTTCTTTTCTTCTTCTTTGTATGAGGGTTCTCCAGAGAAACAGAACCAATAGGGTGTGTGTGTGTGTGTGTATATGTGTGTGTTTATTTATTTTAAGCAACTGGCTCATGAGATTGCAGAGGCTTGGTGAGCCCAAGATCTGATGAGGGAGGCTGGAGACTCAAGAAAGAGTTAAAGTTCAAGTCCAAAGGTAGTCTACCATAGAACCAGGAAAAGCTGATGTTGCAGATGAAATCAGAAGGCAGTCAGTCTCCTGAAGAAGTCCCTCTTGCATGGGGCAGGCTTTTGTTCTATTCAGGTCTTCTACTGATTGGATGAGGCCCACCTACATTATGGGGGCCGTCTGCTTTACTCGGAATCTACTGATTTGATTTTAAATCTCATCCAAAAACACCCTCACAGTAACCTCCAGAACAATGTTTGATCAAATATCTGGGCACTGTGGCCCAGCCAAGTTGACACATAAAATTAACCATCACATCTCTCTTGTTACTGTACATCTGTAGGGTCTGGAGTGATAGCTCCTGTTTCATCCCTTCTTTTTTTTTTTTTTTTTTTGGCCACGTTGTGTGGCATGCGGGATCTTAGTTCCCCGACCAGGGATCGAACCCGTGCCCCCTGCGTTGGGAGCATGGAGTCTTAAACACTGGACCACCAGGGAAGTCCTTCCTATTTCATTCTTGATATTGGTAATTTGTCTTCCCGTTTTTTTACTTCTTTGTCAGTCTTGATTGAGATTTGACAATTTTATTGATATTTTCGAAGAACCAGCTTTTTTTAAAAAATATTTTTCTCTCGTTTTTCTGTTTTCAATTCCATTGATTTCTACTTTTTTTTAAAGAATAATTAATTAATTAATTAGGTTGTGCCAGGTCTCGGTTGCAGCATGTGGGCTCCTTAGTTGTGGCACGTGAACTCTTAGTTGTGGCATGCATGTGGTATCTAGTTCCCGGACCAGGGATCGAACCCAGGCCCCCTGCATTGGGAGCGTGGAGTCCTATCCACTGCACCACCAGGAAAGTCCTGATTTCTACTCTTATTTAGTTATTTTCTTCCTTCTGCTTGCTTTACGCTTCTTTTGCTCTTTTTGGTGTGTGCAACTGTAGGTTCTTAAGGCGAGAGCTCAGATTATTGATTTGAGACTTTCCCTCGTTCCTCAAATATGTATTTAGTGCTACAGATTTCCCTCTCAGCACTGTTTTAGTTGTGTCCCAGAAATTTTTATATAGTGTATTTCTGTTTTATTCAGTTCAATATTTTTAAAATCTCCTTGAACACTGCTCTTTGACCCATAGATTATTTAGAAGTTTATTTAGTTTTGTTTCTAAGTATTTGGATATTTTCCTGTGGTGTTCTGCTATTGACTTCTAGTTTGATTCTGTTATGATCAGAGAACATGTTCTATATGATTTCAGTCCTTTTAAATTTGTTGAAGTTTGTTCTGTGACCCAGGATATGGTCTATCTTGGTTAGTGTTCCATGCGTGCTTGAAAAGGATGTTCATTCTGCTGTTGTTTGGTGGAATGTTCTGTAAATGTCATTTAGATCCTGTTGCTTGATGATGGTGTCATGTTCTTCTATATCTTTGTTGACCTTCTGTCTAGAAGTTCTATCAGTTGCTGAGAGTGGGATGTGGAAGTCCCTAACTATAATTTTAGATTTGTCTATTTCTTCTTTCAGCTCTATCATTTTTTGCTTTATATATTTTTAACTCTGCTGTTTGGTGCACAAATACTTAAGATCATTATGTCTTCCAGCTGGATTGATCCTTTTATCATTATGTAATGTTCCTCTTTGTTCCTAGTAATTTTCTTTGCTTTGTAATCTACTTTATCTGATTTTAATATATAATAAATAATACATAATATATATAATAATATGTAAAAAATAATATACTATGGCCGCTCCTACATTTTTGGCTAATATTTGAATTATAAATATTTTTTCATTCTTTTATTTTTACCCTGCATATGTCATTATGTTTGCCATCTGTAGATGGCATATAGTTGGGTGTGTCTTTTTATGAATTCATTCTAACAATCTGTGTGTTTTGTTCAGTGTATTTAGAGCATTTACATTTACAATTTTGATATATTAGGGCTCAAGTTTGCCATTTTATTATTTGTTTTCTGTTTGTTTCCTCTCTTAATCATTCCTTTCTTTCTCTTTTCTTGCCTTCTTGTGGGATACTGAACATTGTTTAGAATTCCATTTTGATTTTTTATAGTGTTTTTGAGTATAACATTTTGTATAGTTTTCCCAATGACTCTCTGGGTATTACACTACACATACCTAAGTTATCACAGTCTACTGATACAATTTTAGCACTTTGAGTGATGTGCAGAAACCTTACTTCCATTTAACTCCCTTTACCATCCCCATTTAAAAAATATAACTGTTTAAAATATTTCTTACACATACATTTAACACCATATCAGACAGTGTTACAAGTTTTGCTTCAATCACCCAACATGACATAAGAAACTGATGATGAGAAAGGTAATTATTATATTTACCTTTATCTTACCCATTCCATTGTTTTTCTTTCCTTTCTGAAGCTCTAAGCCTTCTGTTATCATTTCTTTTCTGTTTGAAGAACTTCCTTTAGCCATTCTCTAAGGGTAGTTCTGCTAGTGACAAATTCTTTTAGTTTTCTTTGTCTGTGGATGTTTTTACTTCCCCTTCATTTTTTTTTTTTTTTTTTTTTTTTTTGGCCGTGCCGTATGGCTTGCGGGATCCCAGTTCCCTGACCAGGGATTGAACCTGTGCCCTCAGGAGTGAAAGCACAGAGCCCTAACCACTTGACCACCAGGGAATTCCCTCCCCTTCATACTTGAAGCATATTTTCACTAGATATACAATTCATGGTTGACAGTCCTTTCCTTTCAGCATTTGAAAAATGTGCCACTTCCTTCTGGCCTCTGTGGTTTCTGATAAAAAATCCAATGTTATTCCAATTGTTTTTCCCTCATAGGCAATGTGTTATTTCTCTCTGTCTGCTTGCAAGGGTTTTTTTTTTTTTTTTGCTCACTAGTTTTTAGAAGTTTAATCATGTGTGTGGTATAGATTTCTTTGGATTTATCTAATTTGGGGTTCACTCAATTTCTTGAATGTGTAGGTTTATGTCTTTTGCTAAATTTGGAAAGTTTCTTTTTTTAAATTGAAGTATAGTTGATTTTCAATGTTGTGTTAGCAAAGTGATTCAGTTTTACATACATGTATATATTTTTCAGATTCTTTTCCCTTATAGGTTATTACAGAATATTGAGTACAGTTCCCTGTGCTCTACAGTAGGTCCTTGTTGGTTATCTATTCTATAAATTTGGGAAGTTTCTGCCATAAGTTCTTCAAATATTTTTTTCAGCCTGTTACTCTTACTCCTCTCCTTCTGGGATCCAATTCCACAAATGTTAGATTTATTTTATTTTTTTTTATACTCCCACAGGTCCCTGAAGCTTTGTTTGTTTGTTTGTTTGTTTATTTGTTTCCTTCAGTCTACTTTCTTTTGGTTGTTTGGAGTGGGTAATTTCTACTCTTCTGTCCTCTAGTTCATGGACTCTTTCTTCTGTCATATTCATTGTGTTATTGGGCCCATTCATTGAGTTTTAAATGTTGGTGTATTTTTCAGCTCTATAATTTCCATTTGGTTTTTTAATAACTTGTTTCTATGCACTAAGATTTTCTATTTTTCTGCTTGTTTCAAGATAATTTGTAACTGGTTGTTGAGACATTTTTGTGGTGGCTGCTTTACAATCTCTGTCAGATAATTCCAACATCTGACTCATCTCACCGTTGGCATCTGTTGATTGTTTTTCTCTCATTTAAATTCTTGGTTTGACACGTGGTTTTCAAAATTGTAATCTAAACAGTTTGGAAATTATGTTGGGAGCCTCTGGATCCTATTGGAACATTCTATTTTAGCAGGCAGTCATCCTGCTCCTGTTCAGGTGCAGCACATCCTGGCCTACTTTTGTGGGTTGTGGTTCCAATGATAATTTAGTTTTCAGAGCCCTTGCATTTCTATTCTGGTATGTTCATCTGTGCCACTGCAGCTTCCACTTAATTCGGCTGGTGCTGCCTGTGGGAACAGAGGAGATTCTCCAGGCTGCCTAGAACCAGTGGGTGGGGAGTGGGAGAGGTTGCACCCATGGGATGGAGGATGCTTCTGAGACCTGGTACCTCCAGGGTTCCTGCTCAATCTCCGTTGACTTCCCCATGGGAGGATAGATGGACTTCCCCTAGCTGCTGGGTGGGAGGGTGGGGAGAGACTGGGCCTGGGCTGCTTTCTGCCACTGGTTGGCCAGGAGTTGCTGGACCTGGGCAGCCTTATACTACAGGGGTGGGGGGGTGGGAGACTCCAGGCTGCAGTGTTTTTCCTCAATCCGAGGCCTTCAGCCAGACTACCTTTCTTTTCCTACCAGAGGTCTATAATTTGTCTCTTGTATTATTTCCCAGTTTTTAAAGTTATATTTAGTTGGAGAAGCAGGAAGAGATGAGTCTACATTATCTACTCTCTGGTGTTATTTTTAATTTTTTAATTTATGTAATTATTTATTCAACGTACTTTAAAAACAGATTTAATGAGATATAATTCACATACCCTACAGTACACTCATTTAAAATGTACAATTCAAGGGACCCTGGTGGTCCAGTTTCTAGGACTCAGCGCTTTCCCCACTGTGGCCTGGGTTCAATCCCTGGTCAAGGAACTAAGATCCCAGAAGCCATGTGGTGTGGCCAAAAAAAAAAAAAAAAAAAAGTAAAATTCAATAGTTTTTAGTATATGCACAGGGTTGTGCAACTCTTACCACAGTCAATTTTAGAACATTTTCATCATCCCCCAAGAAACCCCACACCCATTTGCAGTCACTCCCCATTCCCTCCCACTGCCGCAGGCCCTGGCAACCACTAATCTGCTTTCTGTCTCTGGATTTTCTTATTATGGACATTTCATATAAATGGCATCATATGATATGTGACCTTTGTCTCCTTCACTTTGCAGGACGTTTTTCAAGATTCATCCCTGTTGTAGCACATTTCAGTACTTCATTCCTTTTTATTGCCAAAAAATATTCCATTTATGAATGGACCACAGTTTATTTATCCATTGATCAGTCGATGGACATTTGGTTTGTTTTCACCTCTTGGCTATTATGAGCAATACTGCTATGAATGTTCATGTACAAGTTCTGTGTGGATGTGTGTTTTCCTTTCTCTTGGGCACATATCTAGGAGTGGAATTGCTGGGTCACATGGTTTGCATTTTGAGGTACTGTTCAACTGTTTTCTGAAGCAACTATACCATTTTTCATTCTCACCAGCAATGCAAGAAAGTTCCAATTTCTCTACATCCTCACCAATATTTGTTATTATCTGACTTTTTTTTTTGGCTGCACCACTTGCCTTGCAAGATCCTAGTTCTCTGACCAGGGATTGAACCCACACCCCAGCATTGGAAGCTTCGAGTCCTAACCACTGGACCGCCAGGGAATTCCCCTGACTTTTTGATTCTAGGCATCCTAGAGGGTGTGAGGTGATATCTCACTGTGGTTTTGATTTGCATTTCCACGATGACTAATGATGTCGGGCATCTTTTCCCGTGCTTATTGGCCATCTGTCTGTCTTCTTTGGAGAAGTGTTTATTCAAGTCCTTTGCCCATTCTTTAATTCAGTTATTTTTTGGTTATTGAGTTGAGGACTTTGGCTTTTATTCTGAGAGAGATGGGGAGCCACTGGGAGATTCCAAGCACAGGAGTGATAGTATCATGTGGGTTGCTGTGCAGAGAAAAGCTACAGAGATGCTAGGGGGAAGCAGACAGACCAGTCCGGACACCTAGATAATCTAGGTGAGGGATGACAGTGATTGGCCCTGGGGTAGTAACAGGAGGTGGTGACAGGGGGCTGGTTCTGGACATGTTTTGAAGGGGGAGCTAACAGGATTTGCTGGTGGATCAGATGTGAGCAGTAGGGCTGCCTCTCACTCGGGAAGCACGGCGTCACCATCAGCTGAGAAGGTGGATTAGTCCCCTGGGAGCCGCGACAAAGCACCACAGGCCCGGCGGCGTCAACCCCAGAGGCCCCTTGTCTCCCAGTCCTGGGGGCTGGACGTCTGAGATCAAGGTGTCGGCAGGGCTGCCTCCCCCTGAAGCCTGTCGGGGAGCACCCTTCCTGCCTCTTCGGGCTCTGGTGGCTGTCACTCTTGGCGTTCCTGGGCTGGCAGCTGCGTCCCTCCAGCCTCCGCCTCTGTTTGTCGCATGGCCTTCTCCCTGGAGCCTGTGTCCGAAGTTCCCTCTACTTATAGGGACACCAGCCATTGGGTCAGGGCCCACCCCAGTGAGCTCCTCTTAGCCTGCTCCCCTGCAGGGACCCTATTTCCAAGTAAGGTCACGTTCACAGGCACCGGGGATTAGGATGCCAACCTATCTTTTTTGGGGGGGACACAATTCAACCCATAACAGATGGGGAAGACAACAGGGGGGCAGTTTGGGGATGGAGGCCAAGAGCTGAGCATCAGGCATGTTGAGTTTGGGATGTCCATTAGCCGTCATAGCGGAGGTGCTGAGGAGGCAGCGAGATGCAGGAGCTGCCAAAGCATGATTTTCAAAAGTTAAAAATACGACTCTACAGCTCTAAAGTGAGGATGTGTCCAAGATTTATTTAAATCATTAACGAGGAAACCAGCATAATGGTGAGGCTGGTTGAAAACATTGGAGAGAGGGAAGGATTTGTAGTGGCTGAAAAAAAGCTTGCTTGAGTAAGTTCACTAATTTAGATTAAAGACTGGTTAATGTTCTACAGGGCCATAAAACTGCAACCTCTTCCAACTAATCTTTTCTACAGAGATAATTTTTGTCACTTACCACTGGGCAAAGTTCATTTGCATTGCTATCAGACAAGAGTCACATTACCTAGCCATCCATTTCTTACAAGTTAAAATCTACCCTTAACGTGTTATTAAAAATCATAATCAATAGTAAGTAGGCAGTAAAACAGATGCACACCCTAGAGGATCAAAAAGTACCCTTGGTGGGTCTGCTGGACCGCACTCAGCCTCCCACCGAAAGGACCCACCACCATCCTCTTACCCATCCATGTTTTGGAAAATTTTTATTAGTCCCCCCTTTGAGACGAAGGTTATTCTTCACAGAAAGCTGGTCTTATTGTGTCTGGACCTGATTCATCTACACAGGTGCTGAAAGAAGTGGCAATTAGCACGTCTGAGCCTCCTTGTTGGGCCGGTACAACTAAGCCACGTGGGGTTTCCCAAGGACCAAGGCCGCAAAATTCACTTCTGTCTGGAGATGTCGTCATGAGGAATGCACGGCTGAGCCTCTGGCATGCCTGAGGTTCACATTGCTCTTGCCTGCAGCACCTGTGCCTGTAGGTGAGTTTCTCTTTTCACAAGGACCTAGGTGTCTGCCACAGTTCCTGTCTGCCTGACTACTTGTGAAGCTGAGACCTGGTACACTGTCGTTCGTGCGCTGGTGTGGGTCTGTGGGCACTGGCTCAACGCAGAGGTTACGATCCTTGTTCCGAAGGTGGGTATGTCATCCTGAATCACAGGAGACGTGCTCTCAAATATGACACCCGCTTAAGGCCGCAGCGGCACAATCATTTTGTCTAATTATATACTGGTAAAAAAGAAGACTGATTTCTATTGAACCTATGCAAATAACTAGATTTCTATTAAAATTGAATAGTCAGTAAAAACGATTTTTCCTGAATTCCGAAGTAAGAAAATACCATTTAAAAAATGTTTCATTTGTTTGCAAAAGCACAGTCTACTAAATGTAAGGTTAGAGATAGAAGAAAGAAGAAGGATTTTATCTTACTTCTGCCAGAAAATAGAAACTTACAAAAAACCACCAATACCCGTCTCCTTGCCTTTGTCGGGCCCAGGCTTTCAGCTGCAGTTACAGTGGGGTGCGGGTGGGAGGGCTACTGAGCCAGAGGAAGCAGGGACGTCCCCAGAGCTGAACTTTGGGCTGATGCATCTACCTGGGCGGGGGGGGGGGGCGGGGGGGCAGTGGTTGATGCATCTGGGGCCACGTGTCTGGCTGGTATAGCCCGACAGACAATGGGGCTGGAGCTACCAGGTGAAAGCATAGAGGCTTCTCACTGTTGACTTATAAACATAGAAAGGGGGAAGGACAGAATGAGATCTGTCATGTTAGAACTGAAGCTATCAGTATGAGCTCAAGACTTGTTTATAGATATCGGAAAAGATACAGGTGTGTGTTTGCGTGTGCACATACTTACCCACTCCGAGCTGTCTCTGCTGAGTGCAAATGGAATCACACTTTGTATTATCATTATGACATTATATTTCTCCTGTTCAGCGTCACGTGTCTGAGATTCAGCCACGTGGATCCAAGTGGTGCAATTCATTCATTTCAATCGCCACATGCTAGTCCATTGTGTAGACGTATCTCACTTTATTCATTTTATTGTCCACATACATTTAAGGGTTCCCCCCCAGTATTTTTGCTATTAAAAACAGCGCTGCTTTGAAAGTTGACAGGTCTCCTGATGGGTCAGTGCAGGTTTCTCTGGCATGCAGCTAGGCAGAGGATGTACCTAGGAATGTATGTTGGCTTAACCCTAGAGCTGGGAACAGGTGTGCACATCGAGGCAGCTTGCATTTTCCCAGACGGCCACAGCCACTTCTCCCTGCCACGTGCTCCTCTTAAAATGGACTCTGACACTTCCTTCCACAGGAACTAGGGGTTGTTGTCCCCCTATCTCCTGAATCTGGGCAGCTTTGTGCACAAGTCATGCTGCATGATGTCTGAGGCTATGATATGAAAAGTGATACTGGGTCCACCTGGTTCTCTTGGGACTCTTGCTCTTGGAACCTGGCCACCCTCCCTCGAGGACGTCCCCCAGGCCCTTAGCCCACAGCCTGCACCAGCTTGCCAGCCACATGGGTGCACCATCTTGGATGTGGCCTGTCCAGCCCCCAGTGGAGATGCCCCAGCTGTTGTGGCGTGGAGTAGACCAGCTGTGCTGCTGAATCTTCCCCAGATAGCAGATCCATGAGTGAAAGAAGCGATTGTTGTGGTTTCGAGCTACAAAGTTTGGGGGGTGGTTTGTTATGCAGCAACAGCTAACTGATGCACACACCCGATTTCTTTGGAGAATGCCATATTGTTTACAAGATAACTGTATGACCTGATGCTCTGGGCCAGCAGGGTATGCGTCCAACTTTAACGGTTGTGCTCATTCAGTGTGGTTTTAGTTTGCATTTCCAAAACTGCTAGTGAGGTTATTGGCCCTTTCCATGTTCTTCTCTGCAAGGAGACTGATTACAGGATTGGTCCATCATTCTTTTGGCTTGTTTGTCTTTTTCTAATGGATTTGGAAGGGTTCTTTATATATTCTGGATACTAATCATTTGCAAGGTGTATGTGTTGCAAATACTTTCTAGTTTTTAGTTCTTCATTCTCTTTACGGTCTTCTGAGGAACATAAGTTGTATGACACATACTTTCCATCCACATTTTTAGGTGTGTTTCTCGTAAACAGTATTTAACAGTATTTACATTCTAATTAGAGAGTCTCTGTCTTTTTTTAATTTTTATTTATTATTTATTTATTTATTTATTTATGGCTGTGTTGGGTCTTTGTTTCTGTGCGAGGGCTTTCTCTAGTTGTGGCAAGTGGGGGCCACTCTTCATCGCGGTGCGCGGGCCTCTCATTATCGTGGCCTCTCTTGTTGCGGAGCACAGGCTCCAGACGCGCAGGGTCAGTAATTGTGGCTCACGGGCCTAGTTGCTCCACAGCATGTGGGATCTTCCCAGACCAGGGCTCGAACCCGAGTCCCCTACATTGGCAGGTGGATTCTTAACCACTGCGCCACCAGGGAAGCCCGTCTCTGTCTTTTAATAGATGAATTTTTAATTCCATCATGTCTCTGATTACTCAAACGTTTGAATTTACTCCTGTCACCTCATGCTGTGTTCTTCATTTATCATGTATTTATCTTTCTCTCTTTTCTGCTTTTTGTTGGCACTGTCAATTTTTCTTCATTTCAGTTTTCACCCAGCTGTTTTGAAATCTGTAAATTCTGTTTCCATTTTTCTCATGGAAACTTGGGTATTTCAGACTTTTTTTCTATCGATTCTCAAATCCTCTAGCTATACAAGAACTTCTGTGTGCTTTTCCTTCCTGCTCCTCCCTCCCCTTGCCATATGTCATGTTGAGCTCATGCGGGATTTTCTCTCAAGTTGTTATTTGACTTTCTTTGAGCAGTCTAAGCTAGTTTCTTTGTTGGCGTCCAGGTCTTTCTCTTGCGTTCACTTCTCATTTGGCTTGGGGCATGTCTTTCAGTCCTTTTTGACACTTAGTGTGTAGATGTTTTCAGGTTGTGAAGACACCTTTATTTTGCTGTCTCACTTGAATGCTAGTTTCACTGTGTATGGAATTGTAAGTTCAATTCCTTTAGGATGGGCTTCCCTGGTGGCCCAGTGGTTAAGAATCCACCTGCCAATGCAGGGGACATGGGTTCGAGCCCTGGTCTGGGAAGATCCCACATGCTGCAGAGCAACTAAGCCCGTGTGCCACAACTACTGAGCCTGCACTCTACAGCCCGCAAGCCACAACTACTGAGTCCACGTGCCACAACTACTGAAGCCCGTGCGCCTAGAGCCCGTGCTCTGCAACAAGAGAAGTCACTGCAATGAGAAGCCCGTGCACCGCAACGAAGTGTAGCCCCCGCTCACCGCAACTAGAGAAAGCCAGCGCAGCAATGAAGACCCAACACAGCCAAAAAAAAAAAATTCTCTTAGGATTTTGACAGTTTCACCCCTTTGCCAACTGACAATCAGGTTCAGTCTGATTAAAGAAGATCCTTCCTCTCTGAAGGGTTTTTTTTTTTAAATAACTTTATTCTTCTTTCCAATTTAATTTTTTTTAATTAAAAAAAATTTATTCATTTATTTGGCTGCACCAGGTCTTAGTTGCAGCGTGTAGGATCTTTTTTTTTTTTTTTTTCCAGTTGCTGCATGCACGTGGGATTAAAACCTGGCCCCCTGCATGGCAGCGCAGAGTCTTACCCACTGGACCACCAGAGAAGTCCCTCTCTGACGGTTTTTAAGCTAGTCTCTTCATCCTTGGAATTCCAGAAGGCCACTATGACATGCCTTCACTCCTCCTGGGCGTCACTTCGGTTGGTGGAGAAGCCACCCTCTCTGCCTCTCTCCTGTTTCCTGTCTCTCTTCTTTCACAAGACGGCCTCCAGCTTCCTGGTTTGCATCTGCCTTGCCCGGGGTGGAGAAGGGTGCAGGCCCCGTGTGCTTGCTCTCCGCTGACTCAGATAGCAGACATCTGGAAGAGCAGAGGCACACTTGCGGCTCCTGCATCTGGTGCAGACGTGGTCGGGGCACTGCTGGGCCTGCCTCACCTTGGCCCAAGGATGTGTCTGGAGGTGGGACCTTGCTCAGGAACTTGACCACTGGGTGACCTTGGCTGGGTGACCCTTCAAGCCTTCACTTTTCAACTCGTACACTGGATGCACTGGGGCACAAGTTCTGGCCAGCAAAGGGCCCCCAGCTAGGACACTTGGGTGGACATGGCCAGCCTGCTCTCGATAGGGCGTTTGCTGGAAGAGCCTGAGCAGCGGAGCCCGCCCTGCCTGCCCATGCGGGGTAAGGTCTCACCAGCCCAGAAGGACCCAGCCCCTGCCCGGGGGGCATGTTCCTTCTCCTACCGAGGGGCCTCCCCTGGCTGTCGGGAAGGGGGGCACCTGCTGCTCCTTTTCCCCAGGGCTGGGCTTCACGGCCACGGCACTAACCTCAAATCCTCACAGAATCCAAGGAAACATCTAGGCTTCTCCCTCCTCCCAAAGCACTTCGGGACTAATCTCGGGATGAAAACCGTCATGAAACCTCTGAATTTTGGCGTTGAAGCAGAGGCCACAGTGGAAGCAGCCAGTGGCAGCGACCAAGACTCAGGTCTCTGAACTACTGCTGCGCAGGGGCCCTTTCTGTTTTACCTGCAGCCCAAGAGGGTGGTCCGGACCTAACGGCCCCACCCTAGGCCTGTAACTCCTGAAGGAGGAGTGCCAGCTGGGCCACCCTGCAGCCCCCATTCCCCAGTGCTCCCCGCTGCTTCCCCCACCCCTACCAGCGCCCGCTTCCTCTCCAGCAGCGCCCGATCCTGCCCAGCACGGGCCCCTCAGGCTCCCCCTGACCCCATGGGGCGCCCACTCGGGTCTCCACCACGCTGTGGTCTGGGCTCCCTTTGCCCCACGCCCGGCACTCCCCCAGGTCCCCCCAACACTCAGCCGGGCCTGCCCCATCCAGTGCCCCCTTTTCCCGCTCTGGCCCCCACCTCTTCATCCCCTCCCCACGGGCCTCCCCTCCGGCCCCTCCCCGGCCCGGCACCCCTTCAGATGCCTCCAGACCCGGTGTGCGGTACCCCTCCCCCAAATCCCGCGCCCCCTCAGGCGCGCCCCAGCCCCTCTGCCCAGCGCCCGCTGCCGTCTCCCTTGAACGCCGCGCCCCCTCAGGCCTCCAAGCCCCCGTGTCCGGCGCCCCCTTAGATGACCCCCCAGCCCCGCTGCCGGCGACCCCATCGCCCGCCCGGTGCCCCCCTCCCTTGAACCCCTCGCCCCCTCCGATGATCCCCCAGCCCCGGGGTCCGGCGCCTCATCGCCCGGCCGGTGGCCCCTCTGCCCGACCGCCCCTCCCCCCAGGACCTCCCCCCTCCCCTCCGCTCCGCTCCCCTCCGCTCCCGTCCCCTCCCCTCCCCTCCGCTCCCCTCCCCTCCCGTCCCCTCCCCTCCGCTCCCCTCCCCTCCCCTCCCCTCCGCTCCCGTCCCCTCCCCTCCCCTCCCCTCCCCTCCCCTCCCCTCCCCTCCCCTCCCCTCCCCTCCGCTCCCCTCCCCTCCCCTCCCCTCCCCTCCGCTCCCGTCCCCTCCCCCCCCCGGCGGCGGCCGCGCGTCATGGCGGCGGCGGGCGGGGCGCGTCTCGCACGCAGCGCGCCGGGCGGAGCGCTCGCCGCATTGTTTGCTTCGCTGGGGAGCAAGCGAGCCGGCCCGGGTGTCCGAGCAGCCCCGCGCCAGCGCCCCGTCGCCCTCGCAGTCGCCGTAGCCGCCGCCCGCCGGCCGGGCCCCCGCGCCGGGCCTCCGTCCGGCCCCGCCGCCCGCGCGAGCCGCCGCCCGAGAGCCTGCGGCCGCCGAGCCGAGCCGGGCCGGGCCGCCGCCGCCAGGAGCCCGCGCCCAGAGCGGCGGCGGGCCGGGCCTGCGCGGCCGTTGGCGGAGGAGCCGCGGGCGCCATTAGCGCCGCCTCGGCCGCGCCGGCCCCCGCGCCCGCCGCCCGGCTCCCGCGGCCGCGGCCCCGAAGGTGAGTGCGCCGGACGGGCCGGGGCCGGGGCCGCCGCCTCGCCCGCCGCCTCGCCCGCCTCTCCCGCGGGCCGCCGCCGCCGGCCTCTCGGTGCTGGTGCCGCCGCCATGTTTGGCGGCCGCCGCGGCGGCGCATTGTCCGCGGGCGGCGGGCGGCAGGGCCGAGGGAGGCCGCGGTGTCAGGGCGGCGGCGGGGAGGCCGGGGGGCCGGAAAGGAGAGAGGCCGGCAGACGGGGAGGCCGGGCTGTCGAGGCGGGGAGGCCGGGCCGGGAGGCTGGAAGGCCGGGCCGGGCGGCCGGGTCGGGTGGGGAGGCTGGGCGGCCGGGAAGGAGGGAGGCCGGCCGGTGGGGAGGCCTGGAGGCCGGGCCGGGAGGCTGGAAGGCCGGGGAGGGAGGCCAGACCGGGAGGCTGGGTGGCCGGGGAGGCCGACAGGGTGGGAGGCTAGGCTGGCGGGCGGGAAGCCGGACGGGGAGGGAGGCCGGGCTGTCTGGGCGCTGGGGCCCGTCCCGCCTGCCGCGCCTTCCGCCCGGCCGCCCGGCGAGACGGGAGCGGGCCGGGGTCTCGGGTCCGCCGGCCGAGCGTTTGCCCGAGGGTCGCGTTATGTAACGGACGCGCTGGGCACGTTGAGCCCGGACGGGAAACTCCCGGTTCCAGGGCCGCGCTGGAAAGACTCGAGGGGCGCGCGGACCCGGGCCGCCGCCCCCTCCGCCCCCCTCCCGCGCTGAGAGCCGGTGGTGGACCCAGCGGCCTCCGGGGCCCTTTGGAAGAAGTAACTTGATTGAGGTGTAATTTACGGAGGACGCGCGCGCTGCGGGTGCGCAGTGGAGTTTTGACGAAAGGCCGCGCCCCCGTGGAGAAGGCGCCCACCGCCCGGGAAGGGTCGTGGGTGGAGGGCGCTGCGTGCACTCACCTGCGGGCCGGGAGCTGCCTGCCGTCCCGTTCCTGCACGAGGGTGTAAGTGGCTTGTCCAAAGCCAGGCGGGAAAGGCACTGATTTGAGAAGGTGAGCCGGCCTTGGGTGCTGACTGCCTCTCTTGTGGCCACATGGCTTTTCAAGGTGCATTTATCAGAAGGGTCAGGAGAGGCTGCTGATGGCCTTCTCGTGGGAACGCTTGGGCCAAGTGTGGATGGAGCCCGAGGGCCAGAGATCGGGAAGTGATGGGCGGGTGAGGTGGTCTGCAGAGTGACCAGCGCCTTCTTTCCCTGTCACCATCTAGCTTTCAGATTGCGGAGCTGCCATGGCCCTTAAGTGCTGTGCTTCGGGTACTAAGTGTCCAGAGCTTCAGTGCCCTTCGGGAGAGTGTGGGTTTTGAAGGGCCGATTTTGGTTAGCGCTGTTGGTTCTCTGCTTTCGAGGAGAAAATTATACGTTCGCTTTGCATCTGCTGAGTAACCAACTGTCGCTTCTGCCCCACCCCAGTAAGGACCCCTGAAGCTGTGCGCTGTGCCCTGGCGCACCGGCGTCCCCTCCGTGCAGGCTGTGGTGCTGACCGTGGGGGGGCCGTGCCCCTCTCCCCCAGAAGGGATGGCGGGGCCAGGGCTAGCTGGGCAGCGGCTTGGCTGACCCGCACAACAGGAGTCCAGGGCTGCGTGGGCCCCTGGAGACCCCTGAGATGCAGGTGAGCGAGGGGTTGGCTGCTCATGCTGTTTTCCGTGCTCCTCTTTGTAGGGGATTCCTGTCAAATTTCACGTAAAACGTGGATTTCTGGTTGGCAAAAGAGAAAACCACAATCTGAAGGGTCTGTCTTAAAAAGTGCATTTAGGGTCTGCTGGGATTTCCGCTCAGGTTTGAAAAAGCGAAGTCTGGAGACCAGGTGGGTCGCTGTGCGGGGGCGCCCCTTGCCGGCTCCTCGGGGTCACGTCCAGCGGTGGGCCTTGGGCTCCACCTTGGGATGTTGTTAGCCAGTCTCTTAAATATTACTCTGCTTCCTGTCAGTAAAATGTGGTCGTTTGGAGGGAGGAGGGGTCCTTGTCATCAGTTCCTAAGGTGCCACCCTGCTTGGCAGGCAGTGGTCCAGGGTCAGGAGTCATCACACGAGTGAGATCGGTAGTAGACTCGGTCGGTGACAGACAGCAGATGTCTGAAAAGAGCAAATCCTCATAAGTCTCTGTGGCCCAAATTTCGGGCGCCTGAGCCTGTGCTGGCACCTGAGAACGGGGGGGCTGGGGGGGGGCCTCTGCGGGCGGCGTGGGGGTCTTAGGGTGGTCCTTGCTGTGGCAGGAGGCGGGCCTGGCACCGTGGTCAAGCCAGCAGCTGAGAAGTGCTCCGAGGGGCAGGGCAGGTGGCTGGCCCGTGGGGGGTTTCGTGGTGGCCACTCCTGAGGCCCTGCAGAGGCTGGGTGGAGGCCTCCCAGGGGTGGAGCCTGGCCCAGGCCAGTACGGGGCTTGCCCCTTGAGCCCTGGTGTGGTTGGTGGCCCCGTGCCTCAACGCGGTTGTGGAGGACGCGTTCGTCGAGAGGATGGACGGGGCTGGGGTCAGGCTGCTGAGGCTTCCGGGCTCCCTAGGGGTGCTGATGGGACTGCCACCTTGGAGCTCAGGGCTCTCTCCTGGGCAGCAGTAGGAGGGGGAGCCAGGGGCCAGAGCCTGCCGGGGTCCAGCCCTGTGTGTGCGCTGTCCTGGGCTCAGGGCTGCGACCCCTACTTGTGAGAGATGTGGCAGTCGGCTTGGTGACCTGTGGATCCAAGAAGGTGACCGGCGAACAGTGGGCGTCAGCATCCTGGAAGGACTTGTCATCGCGTGTGCCTCTGGGAGCCCCTCTTCACCGCCTGCCCTCTCCTCTGGTCCCGGGAGTCTCTGGGGAGGGGCAGCCTGGTGGCAACGGGCTGTTGAAGGTTGTTGAGATACCACTGTGAGTCCAGGGACGAGTGATTTTGGAAACCTCAGAGATAGGTTTGCCGGGAGTTTTGTTTTGATTTAGCACGAGGTAGTGAGGTCTGCCCAAGTGTACCTGGTGGCTTTCGCCTCTCGCGTCCTCTGTGTGGAGTTAATGTGTCCTCTGCGTCCGTTTCAGGGAGTCAGTACCAAATGAGGAGGAAAGGCCGAGGTCATCGCGCTGCAGCGAGGCACCCTTCCTCCCCCGGCAGCACTAAGCACTCCCCCACGCGAGAGACGCTGACCTACGCGCAAGCGCAGAGGATGGTGGAGATCGAGATCGAGGGCCGCCTGCACAGGATCAGTATCTTCGACCCTCTGGAGATCATATTAGAAGATGACCTCACTGCTCAGGAGATGAGCGAGTGCAACAGCAACAAAGAGAACAGCGAGAGGCCGCCCGTGTGCTTAAGAACTAAGCGGCACAAGAACAACAGGGTCAAGAAGAAAAACGAAGCCCCGCCCGGCGCCCACGGCGCCCCCGCCTCGGCCGGCACGCTCCCCGAGCCCACGGTGCGCGTGGTGGAGTACAGCCCGCCGGCGGCGCCCCGGCGGCCGCCCGCGTACTACAAGTTCGTGGAGAAGTCGGCGGCGGAGCTGGACCACGAGGTGGAGTACGACATGGACGAGGAGGACTACGCCTGGCTGGAGATCGTCAACGAGCGGCGCAGGGGCGACTGCGTGGCTGCCGTGTCGCAGAGCGTGTTCGAGTTCCTGATGGACCGCTTCGAGAAGGCGTCGCACTGCGAGAAGCAGAAGCAGGGCGGGCAGCAGTGCCTGATCGACGAGGACGCCGTGTGCTGCGTGTGCATGGACGGCGAGTGCCAGAACAGCAACGCCATCCTCTTCTGCGACATGTGCAACCTGGCGGTGCACCAGGAGTGCTACGGCGTGCCCTACATCCCCGAGGGCCAGTGGCTCTGCCGCCACTGCCTGCAGTCCCGGGCCCGGCCGGCGGACTGCGTGCTCTGCCCCAACAAGGGCGGCGCCTTCAAGAAGACGGACGATGACCGCTGGGGCCACGTGGTGTGCGCCCTGTGGATCCCCGAGGTTGGCTTCGCCAACACCGTGTTCATCGAGCCCATCGATGGCGTGCGGAACATCCCCCCCGCCCGCTGGAAGCTGACATGCTACCTCTGCAAGCAGAAGGGCGTGGGCGCCTGCATCCAGTGCCACAAGGCCAACTGCTACACCGCCTTCCACGTGACGTGCGCCCAGCGGGCCGGCCTCTACATGAAGATGGAGCCCGTGAAGGAGCTGGCCGGCGGTGCCGCCACCTTCTCCGTCAGGAAGACTGCGTACTGTGACATCCACACGCCCCCGGGCTGCACCCGGAGGCCCCTGAACATTTACGGTGACGTTGAGGTGAAAAACGGCGTCTGCCGGAAGGAGAGCTCAGCCAAAACGGTCAGGTCCACGTCCAAGGTCAGGAAGAAAGCCAAGAAAGCCAAGAAGACGCTCCGGGAGCCCTGTGCGGCCCTGCCGCCTGTGTGTGCGCCCTACATTCCCCCTCAGAGGTAAGCGTGGCGGGCCCGGGCCTGCTGGGAGGGCGCGCAGGGTCTGACCGCGTGCTGTCTGTGCAGCCCCGACGGTCCTTTCCAAGGTGGCCTCCTTCAGTCTCCGCTTCACGGGAGCATGGATGTTGCAAAAGACTTGAGTCTGTGAGACGGGGAAGTGTGTCTGGTTTCCTCGATGCCCGCGCGGGCCCGCGGCCACACTGACTGCAGGCGCCCCGGTCTGGGGTCCCGCGGCACCCCAGAAGTTGTCATCTTTGACGCAGTAGAACACCGTTCCTCACCCTGCTCCCTCCCCCAGATTCGGGAATCTTGTGGGATATTTAAATTTGTTGGAAACTTAAGCCGCGTGGCTGGGTAAGGTTGACCCCGGGGTAGAGATCAGAGCGGGGCTGACAGGAGCCACGAGGCGGGAGGTGCTGGCCTCCTTCCTGTCGTGGGACAGGCTTTCTGGTTTTCCCGACTGTTTCTCTTGTGCTGTCAGCATTGCCTGGTCAGTGTTGGGTTCTTTGCTTGGGGCCGTCCACGGTGGTGGGGTCAGGACCGCGCTGGCCACCCCCATCCCTGGACTCGTTTCCTCCTCTGCTTGTTCTTCTTGGTACTGACTTGTTCTTTTTATTTTGTTGTATTTAAGAACGCTCTTGTTTGGAATACGAGGTAAGTGGCTTGATGAATTTCTCACCGGGTGTGGTTTGGGAAAGACTCAAACACTTGCTTGAGCTTTGAGGAAGTAAAGCCCTGTGTGATAGGGCACGGGTCTTTAGAATAGTCTGGTTAAGAAAATAAAGCATCAGGCTGATGAAGGGAAGACGTAAGTGGGTGTCTGCTCCCGAAAGCAGTTCTGGGATGTTGTCAGGTCGTAAGATGTGGTGGGAACTGCTACTAAAGAAGTGTGGCCTTTTTTCCAGAATGAATTTTTTTTGTTTTTACAGAACGGTACCTGTGTTACAGAATCAGTAAATTCAAAGTGAATACAAAGTGCTTATCGTCCCTCTTATCCAGAGAAGGCTTCTGTTAAAATCAAGGTGTCTCTTTGCAGATAAGCCAGTCTCACTTTTAAAAGACAGTTTCACTTGGATTTCTACCTGTAGGTCAAAAAGTATAGGATTTGTATCAAGAGCGTCTATTTAAGAGCCGGAAATTTTCAGCTTTACTGAAATTGAAGTAAATGAAACAAAAAATGTGATCTAATAAATTGAAAACCCGGAAGTCTGAGGTGCTGCCTTGTGTGTCCAGCCCCACCTGGTTCTCTGCCCCAGGGTCTGCCAGCCCGTCCGAAGGAGAAAGCATTTGCGGTTGGGAAACGTGGGCACCTGGGGTCTGAGATGACCCGGTCTGAATGGAGAGGAGGACTTGCTTTGGAGGAAACACTGCAGCTCAGGTGACGGCGCTGCTGGGCCATGCTCCGTCTTGTCCTTTCCTAATTTAGGAACAAACTGCTACTTCGGTTTGGAGCAGACGTAGACGACGCGCCTGGATGAGTGCTCGCGGCCACAGGCTTTGCTGTCAGTGTTGCCCAGAGTTTCCGGGAGATCCTGACATCAGGCCACCCTGTGGGGTGTCGGGGCAGGTGCTGGGAGGCCCAGGCTCACAGCCACTGCTCTTGTCCCGAAGCTGTGGCCGGAGCTGCGGCTGGGCTGGTGGTCCCGTTCTTAGGACCCAGGCACGGTGGCGTGTAGATGGGGGTAAAGCTGGGTGCTCTCCACGGCCTTTGGCTCAGGACCCGTCTAGAGCTGCCACCAGGGTGGCGGGCATTCTGAGCGAGCTTGGGAGCCGGCCCGGGGCAGGGGGGCTGGAAGAGGGGCTTTGGAGATCTAAGAAGAGGAGGATTCCCCTTATTTCCTGCAGAGAGGAAGGAGGGTTGGCTGTGAGAAGGCTGGGGGTGTGTGGCAGGAGCTGTAAGCGCTTTTGTAGTTTGAGTGGTTTACAAGTTTTCAAGTAAGAAAAATAACTCAGATCAACTAATTTTGAGATCATAGTCTGTTCTCAACAAGAGGGAGATGGTTGGTTTAATTCGTTTTATCGTTTAGTGTTTCTGAGCTACAAAGATTGCTTTTCTCGTCTCTCAGCAGTAGACTCCAGAACACAGATGTGGGTGTTCTGAGGCTTCGCCCGCCTGTTGGAGGACTCGAGCCTGTGGTCAGGCCGGCTGGCCGGGGCCAGGAGTGGCGCGGGCACGTTGATGGGATGCTGTGCTCTGCCCTGGGTGGGTGGGTTGGGTCTGGCGGGGTCCTCGCGGCCACGCGGTCCCTTTGCCCGTGAGAGTCCAGCCTTTGGCGAGGAAGAGCCGCCCCCGAGCGGCTGTCCCAGTGGCGTGGAGCTGTGCCCGCCTGTCTGTGCCTCCCCTCCTGCACCTGTTCTCCAATCAGAATGATGCTTTTCCCAGCCCAGAAGCAACACGTTTAAAGTTGGGAAGATACGAAAAGTCAGGGCTAAGGAAGAGAGGACAGGCCTGCGTTCTCCCTTTTCTGGCCTGTGCTCGTGCTGCTCTGTTTCTGTCAAGCGTTGCCGTTTCCTCGAGTAGCTGCTCCTCTGATCGGATCCTCTCTGCTTCTTCGTCCATTTCATCTGCTTCGTGGGGGGAAGGGAGGGGCCCGTGGAGGTGGGCACCGGGGAGGGGCCAGGCCAGGTGAAGGGACTCGTGGAGTTGGAGCCTCCTGGGTCCCTTGGGGTAACTAACCTGGTCACTCCGCACTCTGGTCGCGCTCTGGGTGTCCCGGAGTGTCTGGGGAGGAGGGGCCTCGCGGGAGGAGCGTCCGGCCTGGCCTGGCGGGTCCTCGTTGACGTGCGGGTTCCTGCCTGTTGAGCTGTTACCGGAGTGCGTGGTGGGGGGGGGGCGTCCGCGGCACGGCCCTGTCCCCGTGAGGGCGCCGCTGGGGCGCCAGGTGAGGACGGCTGGAGAGCGGGTGCTTGGGAGCCATCGGGCAGACAAGTTGAATGCCTGTTGAGCGGAACAGCAAGAAGTTTGCACTTGAGTTTTGTATGTCTCTCTTCATGTTCCTGGCAGTTAAGTTTATTACGTTTTATGGAAGTTCTCACAGGTCATGGCCTGGGGAAATGGGGGAAGCCTTTCAGCCCCTGCAGGTGGGAGCCTGGCTCTGGGTGCTCTGCACACGTGGGCGCCACCTCTGCTCCGTGGGCACCACCTCTGCTCGGTGGGCGCCGCCAGGCAGCCCTCCCGCCCGCCTGCCCGGGTCCTCGGGGGAGGGCTGTTTAAGGAGCGACTCCTGGAGAGAAGCCTGACAGACCCAGCCAGAAGTCAGAAGTGCGGGTCGTGAAACGCACGCGGTGTGGAGAAGCCGGGCCGCGTGTCCTGCTCCTCCAGGTGTCCCTCCAGGTGTCCCTTCCGGTCACGTCGGGCGAGCCCAGCGGAGGTGGCCTTGGCGGCTCTTGCCACCTGACGGGGGGCCGTGCAGCGTGTTTCCCCAGAGCTGCTCTGAGTGTTCTAGTTCTGACCCTCCTGTGGCCTCGTTGCTTTCCTTGGTTTTGGGCTGGCGAGTGGGGGACTGGCGTCTCGCCGGGCAGGTCCCCCCGTCCGGGCTGCCGGCTCCGGGCTCTGCACCTGCGAGGGCCTTCCTGGGGCGAGGCGGGGAGCGCGGGAGCGCAGGGACGGCGCGTCCCAGAGCGGATGTGCTTTGACCCGAGAGCTGACGTGAATAAGAGTAAAAAAGAGCGCAGGGGAGGAATCTGGATGCTTCACGACGTGTCTCCGCTGCGTCGCGGGCTCTTCTGACGCGTTTCAGTCTCAGGGATTCCTGTGTGCGTAGGACTGAAGTGAGTGCTGAGCGTGTGCCGTGGGCCGCGCCCCGTGTCCCTCGGGCGTGTGGACCCCTGGCCCGTGTCCTGCTCGCTTTCCCCCCGCCCCCGGCTCCCTCCTCCTGGTGGGAGCCGCGAGGGCCCTGCCTGGTGGTCTCTGCTGGGACCGGCCCGGCGTCACCCCCCCTCAGCAGGCCTGCTGTGCTCACACCTCCCGCAGCCGGGCATCCCGGGCGCACAGAGCAGGCCCGGCCCACGGGGAGGGTCTGCCGAGGTCATGGGATCTGGCAGTTTCTGGTCACGTTCACTGTATCTGCTTCCGCAGAGATGGGGCGGACATGCATTGAAGTTTTCTTTCATCCTAGTACTTGGAGTCGCTGCCTGGAGTGGATGGTGGGACGGACCTTGGTGCTTTGGGCACCCTTCTCCACGGCACAGAGACCGGCATTGCATCTCGTCTTGTCTTCATTTCAGTTTCAGTTTTTTGTTCAGAAATAACTTCAAATCTATAAAATGTTGCAAAAGTCGAAAAAACCCCCCACCCAAACGCTCTTCACCCAGAGTCCCTTCTTGCTAATAACCCGATTACCCTCTTGGGGGTGGTTTCCACGCACCCCTGCGTGTCTCCCAGGGTGCGGCCGGCCTCCCCTGGAGCCTTCCTGCCTCCAGTCGGGACCAGTCCCGCTCAGCCTCCTTTGATTTGGGCATCCCCAGATCTCTGTGTCTCCTGCGACAGGCCTTCGCGGCTCACAGAGGTGTGCCTGGGACTGCGGGGCCCCTGCGTCCCCACCTGAAGGCAGCGACGTCCCCTGCTCCTTGGTGACTGAGGTGTCACCAGTGCTTCTACCAGGTGATTTCTGCTCTTGATTTTTCTGGCGTCGGATCCGGGGCCTGGGGGCCCCTGGAGGCGACGGCTCCTCTCCACGTGGCCTGTCCCTCTTCTCTTCCTGGCCTTCCTCCCCGCAAGGGCTGGAAGGGAGCCTCCACCTCAGCGGGGTCCTTCTCTCCCCGCCGTCGTGGACCGGGAGGTGTGGTTGTCAGAGGGGTCTGCCCGGTGGGCCTGGGCACTGAGGTGGGCAGCTCGAGAGGGGTTTCTCCGGAAAGGAGGCTCTGCCCAGCTGGCTGTCACTGTCAACCTGCTTAGTAGCCGAGGGGAGGCCCCCGGGGCAGTCGGCCGCCTGGCCTTGGCCTTGGCTGTGGCCGTGGGTGCTGGTGAGGTCTGGCTGGGAGGTGTGGCTGCGGTCCTGGGGCTCCTGCCTGTGGTCCATGCGGTCGGGCAGGGGGCACCCCTGGAGCCAGTGTGGCCCAGAACCACTTCACTCCCGAGGCAGACTCCGGGCTCTTCAGGTCTGGCGGGTGGACTTCACTCCTGTGCCCCGACCTCCGTCCAAGCTGTTTTGAAAGTGTGCGGTGCCCGTTGTGGAGACCCAGCTGGCTAAGAAGGTGTTGAGAAGGGAGGGTGGACCCTGCTCCCCGCAGACGCTGGCGGGGCGGCCCAGGCGCTCCTCCAGGGTCTGTGCATGTCAGGTGGGGATGGCTTTTAATGCCATTTTTCCCTGTTTTTCATGACTTTTATATAAAAACTTTAAAAACAAAAAACTAGATAGTAACATTGATTTATCAAATGTAGCAAGAAAAAAAAACATTAAATGACCACTTGCTTTTGGGACCCGTCCTGTCCCATTAGCCCACCACTGGTCAGTCACAGCAACCACTTGTTGTAAATGGGGGTGGGTTCCTCTGGGGCCTGGTTTTCTGGTTTTCCTGTCCTGGGGGGCCTCGCAGTCTGGTGTGGGCTTGGGCGATGCCCTTGAATGCAGTGTCAGCACACCAGAGTCAGTCCCAGCGCCCCCGGAGGTGGGTCTCTCTCTTCACGGGCTCAGCCTGTGGGTGGCACGGGGTTTGGTTGTGCTCATCACGTGTCTTTTCCTCAGCTTATCTTCTCATTCTTTTTTTTGTGGCTGCGTTGGGTCTTCGTTGCTGCGCGTGGGCTTTCTCTAGTTGCGGCGAGCGGGGGCTACTCTTCGTTGCGGTGCACGGGCTTCTCATTGCGGTGGCTTCTCTTGTTGCGGATCACGGGCTCTAGGCGCGTGGGCTCAGTAGTTGTGGCTCGTGGGCTTTAGAGCGCAGGCTTAGTATTTGTGGCGCACGGGCTTAGTTGCTCCGCGGCATGTGGGATCTTCCCGGACCGGGGCTCGAACCCGTGTCCCCTGAATTGACAGGCGGATTCTTAACCACTGCGCCACCAGGGAAGTCCCATTTGTTTCTTTACTAGTCTTTTCAGAGAATAAGGTTCTGGTATTGTTGAGATTTTCTTGTGTGTTCTTGTTTCCTGTTTCATGATTTTTTGCTCTTTGTCTTTTTTCCTCTGGCTTTATTGAGATTTAATTGACACGTGACATTGTAAGTTTAAGGTGTACAGTGCGATGATTCGAGTCACTTATACTTTGTGAGTGTTTGCAGGGTAAAGTCAGTTCGCTCATCCTTCATCTGCCATAGTCACTGTTGCTATGGTGGGGAGAACATGAAAGCTCCCCTCAGCAGCTTTCCAGGGTGCTATGCGGCCTTGGGGGCAGTTGCCGCCACCTGCGTGCGGTCCTGGGACCTTCCTCTCTTGTCTTTTCCTGACTTCTTCAGTTGGGTGCTCAGCACATTACGAGTCAGCCTTTTATCTGTGCTGCCCCATTTGACCGTTGCAATAACTGAGCGCGTGTTAGAACACATGTCTGCGTGTGTAGAGAACCCTGAGCTCTGTGCATTAAGATGCATGCACTTTGCTGCTCCTCTGTTAAGCCACTGTCAAAAAGGTGAAAACAGCCCCCAACAGAAGGGCGCCTCCGAGGTGCCCAAGGTGAACACAGCCCCGTCCGCAGACGAGGAGCCCTGGGGTCCCCGGTGCCTTCTGCTGGAGCCGTCGTGGGACAGCAGAGGTGCTCTGGCCGCCGCTGGCAGGCGTTCCAGCCTTGCCTCTGGTAGCACCGTGTGACCAGGTGTCCCGGGTGGGTGGGCCTGTGGGCACGCTGGGGCTTGGGCTCTGCGTCTCCCCGGCTGCTCTCGCTGACCCCTGGCCTGTGCTTGGTGTGGAGCTGCCCCCTCGGTGGGTCTCCCCTGGGCACCCCGGGCAGGGCTGCCCTGTGTGGCGCGTGGCCTTTGGCCCCGAGGCTCGAGCCGCAGCGGCTTCTTTAAAGAGAAGGACCGTCGTGGGTCTGGACGCGGCAGAGCCGAGGGTGTCGGCACAGTTCTGTGCATGTCAGGATCGTGCTTTTCAAAAAATGTGCTCTTGAAATTCCTTAACTTCTGACCTGAAACGTTGATGTGTGGTGCACAGCGGGGAGGCCTTGTTGTCCTGTCGAGGTTTAGTTCTCGGCTGCCTTGGTCGTCTTCCTGAGGCGTTTCAGCAGCAGGGGTGATCGCAGGGACCGGGAAGCTGTCCCGCCGGCCTCCAAGGGTTTTACGCCGTCTTCGCGTCCCCTCGTGCAAGTTACAAATCCTTCACGCTTTGCAGTCCTTGGAAGGGTGGAGTTTTGCAGGCGGCTTGCGGATGCTCACGGTCGTTTTGGTGAAGGGTAGCCGCCGCCCGCCGCTGCTTCTGCCTCCACTTATGCCATCGCTTTCCCTCTTGAGGGGACCCGGGCGCCACGGCCCCCCACCCCGTGAGAGTGGGCGACTCCGCAGGGTCGGCCACACCTGGTGAAGGTCGGTGCGTGTGGATGCGCGGCTCAGAGAAAGCGGAAACACCCAGGGCCCCACCTGTATTTCTTCTTAGACGTGTGCCCCGAGGGCCGCTGGAGTGACCACGGGTGGACGCAGCCTGCGGGTAGGCGGAGAACCAGGGCGGCGGTGGTGGCTGTGAGGGCGCCGCCGCCGAGAGGTGCGGTGGCCGCACGCGGTGTATTAACAGTGACGCTGCGGTTTCTCGTTTCCACGATGAGAGCGCGCCCATGTCTTGCTCTACAGCTAATGAGTTTTTCCGTGTTCTAGATTAAACAGGATTGCGAATCAGGTGGCCATTCAGCGGAAGAAGCAGTTTGTTGAGCGCGCCCACAGCTACTGGCTCCTCAAAAGGCTGTCGAGGAACGGGGCCCCCCTGCTGCGCAGACTGCGTCCCACAGGAGCTCGCAGCAGGTACGTGCCCGCCCCCCCCCCCCCCGGGGCCCCTCAGCCTCTTTTCCCGACCCTGCACGCGGGGCTGCCTGCCGGGGGTGGGGTGGCAAGGGACGGGGGCGCCGTGCAGGAGCAGTGTAACTCGGGGGCACGCCGAGGGCGACGAGGGCCAAGACGAATGGGGGGGAACAGAGAACAAAACCAGACTAGCGCTCACGTCTTAGCGGTTGATCTGCGTTCATAGACCCATTTGGTGTTCTAGAGCGTTTCTCTGAAAGGATGGATTTAGAAAGGAAGAGGTCGACTCTGTGAGATGCCCCAAAACAAACAAGGGTTGGCTGCCTGTTTGTGCTGAGGGGCGCAGCCTCCTAGACTCGGGCGCACAGCGGGGGCCCCCCTCCCGACCGGTTCCTGTTGGATCGCTGGGGCTCCCGCCGCACCCTGCAGGCTCTGCCGTCTGTCCCTGTGCATCCTCCGTCGGGGGGCCCGGGCGTGGCGCCCGGCAGCTGGGTTCCTGGCGTGAAGGGAGCTCCCTCCGCTGAGTTCTGGTCGGGGCAGGACTGCCTGGCAGCTGTGAGGGTCCCCATCCCTGGAGTCCCCACATCGAGGGAATCAGCCGCTGTTTTCTTCCCGGTGTCTCGGGAGTTGCTGCTTCCCGACTCTGCTGTCGCTTCTCCTGGGTCCCGGCGCGAGGCCCGGGCTGAGCGCTGCCCTCTCCACCTCGACACCCCGGCGACGTCCTTCTTAGGGAGCCCCTCCTCTTAATCTTCCCAGTCTTGTGCTGACAGCGTAGGTTGTTTAACGTTACTAACACACTTAGACGCTCAGTTTAACGTCTTCTTAAGGCTTTTTGAAATCCAGAGGAACTGTTAAGATCCCGGGCCTCTACGGGGTGGGCCGTGCCCCCAACCCTCCTCCACCTCCGGGAAAGGAGGCACCGCAAGGCTACAGGGTGTGCTTCTCAGACCTGCTGCCCCCGAGGGTGTGCTGATGGGGCCGTCTCTCCCCGGGGGGTCCTGGTGCCCGCAGTGCCATCTGAGTCCCCTCCCCCGAGACGTGGCACAGGCCTCTGTGCAGACCCAGCGCTGCCGCCCTTGTTTGCTGGGGTGGACCTTGCACACCGAGCGGCTCCCTTAACTCTGGGCTGCGGCTTCGGTGGACGTGCGCATAGAGGGGCCGGGAGGTGCCGCGTCCTGAGCCCTGCTGGCCTGCCGGGTGCTCAGCTGTCCTGTGCCCGCCTGCCCACTCCATCCAGCTTCGGGACTGCTGACTGCTTGGGCTGGGTCGTGCTGCCGACCCTGGCGGCCGGGGGTGCCCGTGCTCACCGGTGGGGGTCTGGCCCCTGGGGCTCATTCTCAACCTTCCGTCACACCCGGGCCGTTGTTAGTGACGCACGGCATGCCTCTCCCTCCTCCGCACCGGGCCCAGAGTCGGGATCTCGGTCGGGGCTGTGTCAGAACACGTGCCTGTGGGCTGGGAGGGCCAGTTGTGGGCTGGGGGACGTTCAGGAGGCCGCAGGGCTGGAACCATGGGGACTGAGGTTGGCTGGCTTGCTTGGGTGCTGTCTCGGGAGCTCCAGGAAAGGGGGCCGGGGCGGGGGCCCAGAGCCTGCAGGCCTTGGGTGCCAGGAGAGGGTGCTGGGCCTCGGGGTGGCAGGTAAGGCAGCAGGCATCGCAAGATCGGGGCAGTGAGGCAGGATGGAGGCCTTCGTCCTCGCCCGGGTGACGGCAGAGAAATGGGAGACGTGGAGAATGCAGCCCCAGGAGTCTCGTCTCGGGGCCCGGGGGCGAGCAGGGTGAACCGCGCTGGGAGTGGTGGCCTGGGGCCTGTGTGGTTGCCGGTGGGACCTGGGCTGGGTTTGGGGGCAGGAAGCTGGGGGGTTGGGGGGCGTGTGCATGCGAGGGGCCTGCCTGCACCTCAGGGGAGCGGGGGGGGCACTCCTGGGGGAGCATATGTTCTCAGGAGGCCGGCACGAGGGTTCGAGACCAGTTGTGTTCTATCTCCATCCTGCCCCACACGAGGTAAATTTGTAACGACGGGAGGATTCACCCACAGGAAACGGGAAAGGGAAGCGTCAGCTCTCTTGGCGGAAGGAATTGGGAGGAACCACGGAGATCTGGGTCCTATGACTTACACTGAGGTGTACCTTGGCTTGGCCAGGAGAGGGCTCTGACTGGGTCGTAGAGAGCCCAGCTGTGTGGCCTGTGTGGCCAGGGACACGGACGCGGGGCGGCCTGCCACCCGCCACCCTGGGGACGTGAGCTCCCGCTTCGTGGGAAGGACCGGAGGCGGACGGGTGGAAGGGCGGCACCCAACTCCTCTTCCCATCGCGTTCTAGCGAAGGTTGACTTGTGGGGACGTCCGAAACATTAATGTTCCACATGGGACATTCAAGGCTTGGTGTGATTTTTGTTTTTTGAAACCTCAGAATGGCTTGGTAGTAGAGTTTAAGCTGACTCGTTTAGCCCTGAGCCGGGCCCTGGAAGAGGGCGGGCGCAGCAGCCCTTCCCTCCCGGGGCAGCCTTCTGGTTGCGGACAGACAGACAGATGGAATGAGCTGGCCTGGGGCCGACGAGGCGCCTCGGGTTGTGGGGTGCTGCCTCCTCCGTGGTCTGTTGAGAGCGGGTCCCCTTGGCGGTGACCCTCCCTGGAGCCTGTCCTCCGCCATCCTGCAGAGCCTGCTGGGCGTGAGGGCCTGCGGCGTGTGCTGGGGTGGGTGCGGCTCCTGTCTCTCCTGTCCTGCCGCTGAGCGAGCACGCCCACGCGCTCACCCCGATGCACCCTCTGGCGGGAGAGCGTCCCCTGTCCGCTCTCTGGTGGCTTTAGGACAACACGGTTGTCCTGCTCTGCTGGGGCAGGGCCACTCGCTGTACGCCTTGCTGCTGCTGGCGTCAGCTTCAGGGGCCGAGGTGGCTGTCCCTCAGGGTCTTACGCCCTTGGTCACGTCCGGGGAGTCGGGTGGGTGTGCCAGGGCCTCACCCTGCAGAGCTGGCCTGCCCTGTCCCTCCAGCACAGGGTTTTGATCTGACCTAGGTGGTCCTGACCCTGGGGGGGGGTCCTGGCCGTCTCCCTTCCAGGCAGTGGGTGTCCTCCCCTCCTTTGTTGGGTGGACCTCGGCTCGATTGCAAGCCGTCCTCTAAGATCCTCTTTGCTGAGAGTTTTTTGGCACCAGAAAAGGCTTCATTACCGCCCCAGTTTGTGGAACTTCCCAGGGTTGGTTTTAGGTGAAGTAAGACCACTTGAGCAGAGTCAGAGACTCAAGCCCTTTTGTGCAGAAGAGGCGTGGGCCTCAGTCAGGTCCTTCCAGCAGGTTCCTGCGTGGTGGGGCCGTCGTGTGCGGGGAGAGCGGCCCTTGGCGGCCCTTGAGTCCTGCAGCCGGGCGGTGAGCGGGCAGTGAGCACAGCAGATGGGCACCAGGGGCTTGTTGGGACTTACTTGCCTTCCTCTCCCTCAAATCAGCTAAACATCCTTTTAGCTGATATTTTCAGAGTGTCTATTTCAACTAATGGAGGAGATGATTTTCAGATGCTCTTGGGGAATCTGGTTTTCTATTTCTAACCCACCTTTCAGCGTAGTTACTGGCTTTGTTTATACAGCTGATGTTACTGTTAACTCCTGGTTGATGCCTGAGAATTTCAGGTAACGTAAAAACAAGCCCAGGGGTTGGAATCTGTTGGAGCCTGGAGGACGCCTGGCGGAGGGGAGGCTCAGGCCCAGCCCGCGTCCCCGCACCCGGCCTCCTGGGCCTCGCTCTGCTGCGTTTGCCAGTCGTAGAGGGAGTAGATACCTTGCAGCTCGGTCCTAGCAGTCAAGTCTGACGGGATAGTGTCCGAGAGGGCTCAGGGAGTGGTCCGCCCGTGTGTGCGGCCTCAGGGTTGGTCCTCACGTTCGCCTCAGGGCAGGAGTGCTCCGGCCGCAGGGTTCAGGGTTCGGACTGGGCTACGGATGAAGCGTTGGGGGCGGGACCCCGCCTGCTGGCTGTGCTGTGTCCGCTCTGTCTGGATGTGGGTGGAAACTCGAGGGGCAGAAGGGGCCGGGGAGAGAAGAGGGCCTGAGAGTTGTGCCGTATGTTCCGGCAACAGCGCCGGGCGCTACCTCAGCTGAGGCTGGAAGCGCGTGTGTCCACGACGGCAGCAGGGAAGGGGCGCCCCGTGCATAAAGTCGGACTCGGCTTCGGGGCTGCTGTCATCGGGAGGGCCCCAGACACCCGCTGGGAGCCTTAGCGGGGCTGGCGTGGGAAGGAGGTGGGGCGCCCGACTGCCCCTTCCTCCTGGAGCTGTGGACTCGGCACAGGGTGGGCTGAGCCTGGGCACGTGCGCTTCCTGGTAGTGTCAGGCGCAGGCGGTAGAGGGTGGCCGCCTGGGGCTGGGGACGGGCAGCAGCCCGGACCCTCCGGGAGGGGCGTGCTGAGGGCCTCAGCGCCTGCGCAGAAGGCGCCTGGGGCGGGAAGGAAGTGAGGATGTGCGCGTGGGGGGCCGGGCTGCCTGGCTGGGCGAGGGTTTTGGGAGCGCCCTAGCCGAGGCCGCCGGGGGGGGGCGCGCTGCCCGGGCGGCCAGGTCTCTCCACTGGCACGCCACACACACAAAGGGGGGGGGGGTGGGGGGGGGGGGGGGGGGGGGGGGGGGGGAAGGGGGGCGCTGGCCTGGAGGTGGGCTGGCAGGGTGCGCACGCGTGTCCCCAGGAAGGACGTTGCGCGGGGCTGAGACGCTGGGGAGGTGGCGCCTGGGCCGGGCGTGCTGTGCTCTGCTTTCTCCTGGGCCGTGGAGCCCTTCCTCGGCGGGTCTGTGCGGGGGACGAGGCCAACTCCATTCCTCTCCTCAGAGAGAAAACGACGAGGAGATTCAAGCTGCTAAAGAGAAGCTGAAGTACTGGCAGCGGCTGCGGCACGACCTGGAGCGCGCGCGCCTGCTCATTGAGCTCCTGCGCAAGCGCGAGAAGCTCAAGCGGGAGCAGGTGAGGCTGCGGGGGCGGGGCGTCCGGGGGCGGGGCTGCAACCCCCGGTCCCCTGGGCCCGCAATCCTTGCCCCTTGCTTCCTCCAAGCCGTCCTCCCTGGTGAGGGGTGCAGGCCGGGTGACCGTCACCCTGGGTGCGGGTGGCTTTGGGGGGTGGCACTGACCTCTGTCTGAAAAGAGGCTGGCTGGCGTAGGGCGGTTGGTGTTCAGTGCGGTCCCAGGAAGCACGGGCAGGAAGGGGCGCCGTCGGCCAGGGGGCGGTGGTGAGCCCTTGAGGCAGGAAGCGGCTTCTCGGCGGGAGGGTCCCCTCGGGCCCTGAGACCGCGTGCGCTGGCCCCCAGGTGAAGGTGGAGCAGATGGCCCTGGAGCTGCGGCTGACCCCGCTCACCGTGCTGCTGCGCTCCGTGCTGGACCAGCTGCAGGAGAAGGACCCGGCCCGGATATTTGCCCAGCCAGTGAGCCTGAAGGAGGTGGGTGTCCTTGCCCTCGTGCGTGCTCCCCGTCCTTCCTCACGTCTGCCGTGACCAAAGGGACGGAGAAAGAGCCCTTCCCAGTGCGTGTCTGCCCGGCCCGGGGCCGGGTTCCTGCGTTTGTACTTCAGGGGCCTTGGCTGGGAGGGTTCTTGGAAGGACCCAGGCGTCAGTTGGGTGTGTCTCACTGCTGCCACTTGGTACTGTGTGAGCATTGTGCGTGTGTGGGGGTGTGTTCACGTGTGTATGTGCACGTGTGGCTGCCTTACGTGGCAGGTGTGCTGGTTGTGTAACGTGAATGAATCCTGTTTTCTTGCCTGGATTCAGGTTCCGGATTATCTGGATCACATTAAACACCCTATGGACTTTGCCACGATGCGGAAGCGGTTAGAAGCGCAAGGGTACCGGACCCTCGGGGAGCTGGAGGAGGACTTTGACCTCATCGTGGACAACTGCATGAAGTACAACGCCAAGGACACGGTGTTCTACCGGGCGGCCGTGCGGCTGCGCGACCAGGGCGGCGTGGTGCTCCGGCAGGCCAGGCGCCAGGCAGACGGCGTCGGCTTCGAGCAGGCCTCAGGCATGCACCTGCCCGAGCGGCCCCCCGCGGCCCCCCGGCGGCCTTTCTCCTGGGACGACGGTAAGCGTGGCTGTCCGGGGACCGGCGGTGCTCCCCCCGCGGACGCCGCGCGGGTGGGCCCAGGAGAGAGGGGATGGGAGCCCCACGCAGGTTTGAGGTTTCTAAGTGGCCTCGTGAAAAAGCGGAAAACAGGCGAAACTTATTTTAGTAACGTATTTTTAACGCACTGTGTCTCGGTATGGTGATTTTAACATGTAAACGACATGAAAATGACAGAGGATTGCCTTCACTGGCTTCTCGTTTTCTCTCTGCCGTGTAGTGTGTATTTTACACTCAGCGCATCTCTGTTCAGGGCAGCCACGTTTCAGAGGCCCACTTGAGAGAGGCGCGTGGCCCGTGGCCCCGAGCAGGACGGCCTAGGTCGGCCTGATACAGACCAGGAAGCAGTGTAGCCGGGGCCTTGGGCCCACATGGGCCCTGACGGACTTGGGAGGGCGTCTGTGGCCAGAGCAAGTCTGTCGCTGTGCTTGGAAGCGAGCGGGGCGCAGGCACGGAGCCCTCTCCCCGGCGGTGCACTCCTTGCGCCATGGCCCTGGGAGGGCCTGCCGTCCGCTGACTCGTGCGACCATTGGAAGCTGCTGCCTCGCTGCACGGCTCTGCCCCCACAGGAGCCCCGGGCGGGCAGGGGCGCGGGGCCACGGAGGTCGGGCCTTGCAGGAAACGGCCGGGCGGGCCGCCACGAGTGCTTGCGTGTGCCTCGGCGCCCAGGTCTCACTGAGGATAGAATGAGGGATGCGGAGTCTAATTCACTCCTCCCTCAGCACTGGGGTGGCACGAGGGCGGACCCGACGCTGTGGTGAGGCTCCGCAAGTGACGTGCCTTCTGCTTCCGCGAACCTTCTTACCTGCGCGGTTTTGTCGGGATGCTTTCTGCTTTGTTTGCCTGTAGCGTCGTCTCGTTCCTCTCGTGGGCGAGGCGGTGCTTTAGTAAAAGGTTTGCCTGTGGAGGGAGGTGTGTTCCTTTGGACGGCCGTGCTGCCGTTTTTGTCCCAGTTTCATCTGCAGGGGCTTCTGTAGACTCGTTATGTTTCTTAGCCGCTTCTCACTGATTTAAGATAATCTGTGCTTTATGAATTTTGGTGTTTGGTTGAAATGGAAATTGCTAGCGATTTTTGTAGTAAATAGGCCCCAAACTTCAAATTATCTGTGAATCTTGGAGCCCAGTTTTAAAAAAGCCACACAACAGCCTGGGCCCGAGACTTGAGCTCAGACACCAGGCGCCATGCGCAGCCGCCCCACGCTGGCGTCCGAGGGGAGTCCACACCCCCCCTCGGGCCCTTTGGTGGAGTCCTCGCTCGGCGTGGGCGGCTGGTCTCAGCAGGAGGGCTCGGTGTCCCTGGGCGCCGCCCCTGCCCTCGTGGGCGCCGCGCGCAGGTGGGGGCTGGCAGGGTGGTCTGAGGCTTCTGATGGCCGTGCCTCTGCTTCCAGTGGACAGGTTGCTGAACCCGGCCAACAGGGCCCACCTGGTCCTGGAGGAGCAGCTGAGGGAGCTGCTGGACATGCTGGACCTCACGTGCGCCATGAAGTCCAGCGGGTCGCGGAGCAAGCGAGCCAAGCTGCTGAAGAAGGAGATCGCCGTCCTTCGCAACAAGCTGAGCCAGCAGCACAGCCAGCCCCCGGCCGCCGAGTCAGGTACTGCAGGCTTTGAAGAGGACGGTGCTCAGCTGGGGCAGGAGACCGGGGAGGAAGGTAAGCACGCTCGGGGGCGCGGGCCAGGAGCGCTCGGAAACCTCCGGGCAAACGCCAGGCCGTCCGTGCCGTCCGCGCCGCATTTGGGCACTAACAAAGTCTAGGGCGTGGAATGAGATTTTTTTCTCAACTTGGTTCTGGAAAACTATTTCAAGAGCACCGTTTAGGTCGTCCACAGCCTTGCCAGGGTGGTTGGAGAGTGACGGGGGCACGACTGTGTGTCGGGTCAGGAAAGTGGAGCAGAGTCGTTTCACCGGGTGGCTGGTGACCCGTGCGGCTGCGCTCAGCCCTCTCACCGACACGCTCCTGGGAGGGCGGAGGGCCTGGGGGGTGCGAAGGTCCCTCCCGTGCTCCGTCGTGGGCCAAGCGTGTGGGGCACAGGCCTGGGCCGGACGCGGGCCCAGAGGAGCCCCTCCCCGGCAGGACGGGCCGTGGACGCCAGTTCAGCCCTGGCTCTGGGAGGTGCCCTCCAGGGGCTGGAGCTCTAGGGCGGGCCGAGGGCCCTCCCCTCCTGCCCTCCTTGCCTCAGCTGAGGGTCAGCACGTTTCAGGCGGCGACACAGGCCGTGGAGTCAGACTCCCTGCCAACACAGCAGTTGGCAGCTGTTTTACGGTCTTTCTGATTTTTTTCCCCACCGCGTCCAGATAAGAATAACAAAAACGTTAATAAAACCATACGCCAAGTTGTTTTACAGCTTATCTTTTTAGAAGAACTGTGGCGTGCCGTGGACGGGTGCCAGCCTTGCGGATCTGCCACGTCCTGGCGGTGACCGCGTGTGCTTCTGCATGGGCGCCCGTGAGTGGGCGGTGGGCTGGCGCTGGGCGTCCCTCTGGCCGAGCAGAGTCCTGCGTGTCCCCCTCCTTTCTTATCCAGTTGCCTGAGGCAGCGGTGGGGCAGGAAGGACCTGGAGCCCTGAGCTTTCTCCTCCCTCAGGGAGCGACCCTGAGTCGCTCTGCAGCCTTTTCCTTGCGCTGGTCGCTCTGTGTGCGCGGCTGCGCTGTCAGCTGCAGCCTCTGCGGCTGCTCCTGGGCGACGGGAGTTACGTTCGGTCCGTAGAGTCTGGGGGAGCCTCCCTGCTGCCACCTGCGCCAGCCCTGCCTGTTGGGGGTCTGGTTCTGAGGAGCTCTTGCTCAAGGGGACCTTCGACAGCCGGGCCTACCTGGGTTCCCAGGCTGTGCCCCCTTCTCTGCCTTCAGGGTTCCTCGGGGTGCAGGGTGGGCTTGGAGCGTGGGTTCTGGCGTGGGCGCCTGCTTGCCTCCCAGCCGGCTCCTTCCTGCTGCCCGAGCTGCCCCTCCGGCTGAGGGCATGTGTTTCTCTTCTTGTGCAAAAGAGTGGGTTGGGGGGAGAACGTGTCGACGGGTCTGTCCGCCATCAGCTTCTGAGCTCTCCCACTGGGCGGGCGTCCCCGGCAGGCCCTCTCGCTGTTCTGTGGGGCTGGCCCACATTGGAGGAAGCAGGTGCAGGCGCGGCAGACGTGAGCAGGGAGGCCTGGAGCCGTGCTGGTTAAGAGTGACACGTGGAAGGAGAGGTGTGGATGGAGAGGAGAAACAGCCGGGCTTGTCAGGGAAGGTGGGGGGCGCCCCCCGTGAAGCGGCGGCGTGGCCTGCAGACAGTGGGGCTGGGGTCGTGTGGATGACACAGAGGTTGGTGGAGGCGGCGGAAGCAGCCATTTGTGAACGAGTGTAGAAACGCGTACTTGGGATCACGGTCCTGGGGCAAAACTCAAGAACCTTCTGAAAGACTCACGACCACAATATCAATCCATCACGCTTGAAAGAGTAGTGATTTCTCAACATCAAACGCGGTCTTAGTTGTGATTTGATGTTCACGGGGTTTCCGTTGGAAACTCGAGCAGGGAGGAGACGCCGGCGTCAGGCGCCAGGGGCGGCGGGCGTGGGGCTCCGCGCAGCTTGGGGCGGGCGCCCGCGGACTCTGCCCGCAGTCTGTGCGGTGCTGGTCTGGGGCCTTCAGCGGGGGAGCCTCGTGCCTGGGTCGTCAGTTTCACACACGGCGAGGTTTCCGTCGAGCAGCGGGGGGCAGGACAGTGAGGACGGCGTGGCCGAGGCCGTGGGCCTGAGTCGCCGAGGGGCCTCTGCCTCTAGCTGTCGGGGTTTTGGTCCAGGCTCGGGTTCGAGCCCTGTCTCCGCTGTTTCAAGACTGCGCCCGTCTCCTTCCCTGGAGGCTCCAGAGGGGCTGCCAGGGTCAGTGCAGCTGAGGCTGGATGGCGCGGTCACGCTCGAGTGAGGACAGGGGCCCCTGATTCGGGAGGGTTGGTGGCATGGTGTCCAGACAGGTGCCTCGCTGGGTCGCAGGCCGTTTGTGGCTTCGGTTTGGAAGCGTCTCTTGGGCGGGTTGGCGCCAGGGGTGTGGACGGCGGAGAAGCTGCCCCGCAGACTCCCCGGAGCAGTGGGGCAGGTGGGGCGCCCCGAGCGGAGCCGCCGGGCGGTTCTGTGCGTGGTGAGCTCCTGTGAACAGGATTATTTCAGGTGCTCTGCATGCGTTTATGCCACGGACGAAGAGCGTTTGTTCTAGAAGTTAATCGAGCGGTTTTCACGAGCATTTCAGTGGCGTGTGATTGTTCGCAGCCAGTGACTGTACAGGGACTTGGGGTCTCGTGTCGGCTCCGTGTGCACCTCCCCCCCTGCCCCCCCCCCCAGGGCCCCGCTTGGCACCTGCTCTGTGCGCGGCGAGTGCGGCGGGGTCAGTGGTTGCCGTGCTGTGTGTTCTAATCTGACGGACGAGGACACTGAGGCTTGGGGCCGGTGGCCTGCGAGGGGCCCGTAGCTGGTGGTGGGGGTGGTTTGCACCAGGTCACCTGAGCAGCTTCTGTCCTTGACACCCACTTTGCAACTGCGCGGCCCCCAGAGGCTGGGGACATGCCTCTGTGAGCCGCCCCGGCAGATGGCAGGACCCTGTGCCACAGCGTAGCCTTCGTGGAGGAGGTCGGGTGGCCCCTCTGATGAGCCCCCCCTCCCCCGCGGCTGGCACGGGCTGGGTGTGGGCGCGGTCCGCAGTGGACCACGTGGTCCGGGGCCTCGTGGGCGCGGCCAGGGCTGTAGGCGCCTGGGGGGGGCGGGGCGGCGGCTGCCGCAGCGGGAGCGGCCAAGCCTGGGGGTGGGGCCTGAGGTCGCCTAGCCTGCGTGCTGAGTGGGGGGGCCTGGCAGGGGGCAGCGCTGCCATCTCCGCGTCCCCCGCCTGCCGAGGCTGCGGCGGATGCTGACACCTTGGTGTCAGGTCAGCACGAGAGCCCCTGTGGGTCTGGGGGGGGGTGGGGGAAGAGGAGGCCCCTGCCGGGAAGGGAGGGAGGAGGGCCCCACCCCTGGGAAGATGCCCTTGGCGTTCCTAGTGAGGGACAGGAAGCCTCCCGGTGGTCACTCTGCACGTCCCGAGTTCCCGCCTGGTCAGTGTTCCCACGTGGTGACGAACGGCGGGCGGGGGAGCTGCCTCACCAGCCGAGCGCCGTCAGTGGGACTCGCACCCTGGTGTTTGCGCACACGCACGAGATGAGTCAGTGTCTCCTTCTGAAACTGACCTTTCTAACAGCTTTTGGTTCAGGAGAGGCTCTCCGCTCATTTTCTGAGTCGCTGTCACATGCCTTAACAGGCTTTGAGTGGCGTTTGAAAGCGAAGGTCCCTCTGGGGCAGAGCCTGACCACAGCTGCCTGGGCAGAGTGCTCCTGCAGTTCGGTGCCACCCTCCTGGGCTCCGAGCCTGGCTGGCTCTCCTCACCATAAGTTGGCAGAATTCTCGAAACATTTGCTCGGAGACATAAACGAACCTTAGAAGTTGTGTAGCTTTTCAATGTCAAAATGACTTCGGATTTAAAATATTAACCTTATGTATTCCAGACGGTTTTGGGGAGATTTGCAGGTTTCATAAAATAGAAACTGTACTTGGTGATGATATGTACTACTTAGTGTCTTTCTTGTTTTATGTCATACATCCTGAAGCCAGTATCAGCCGTGCCTAGAGCGAGACCTTGGTGGCTTATCCCAGAGCGTGTGCCCGCCCGGCCAGCCCCGTCCTCCCTGGAGAGGCTTCTCCAGCCTCCCGGGGCCCGGGGCTAACACGCTGGCTCTCAGGCTTCTTGTTTCTACCGTAGTAATTTTTAAAAGCCTTTCTTAGGAGGTTAACATAGTCTTTGTCCGAAGACTGTGTTTTGGTATTTAAAGTCAGACTTAGAAGCAAGAACTTAGGTTGTAACGTTTCTGGAGGTGGCACAGAGGTTAGCGTATCTGAGGACCGAGTGGGAGGTTTTCCTGCTCTCCTGGATCGTTCTCAGCCACTCACCACTCCCTGTTTTTGACATCGACTTAGAATGCCCTGGTCAGAAATCAGATTTACGTGCTGTTTCCTTCTGTCTGCTAACCTTGTGGACCAGGTCAGGACTGTGGGAATGCCCGCTTAGAACCCCTTAGTTACGTGAAATATTTTTCTTCCTCAAGGTAAGTGAATGTTGATTGCAGAAGCTGTCATGAACTCGAATGATGTCTTGATGCTGGCGCATGTGCGGTGGTCCTCACGGTTGT
The DNA here is from genome assembly GCF_949987535.1 of Balaenoptera acutorostrata. Classification (NCBI taxonomy): domain Eukaryota; kingdom Metazoa; phylum Chordata; class Mammalia; order Artiodactyla; family Balaenopteridae; genus Balaenoptera; species Balaenoptera acutorostrata. The sequence goes on from NC_080074.1 coordinate 955,365, forward strand.
CTTCAGAGGGTAACTCTGGACACCTGGGCGCCAGGCGCCACGGCCTCGGTGTTAGGGAAGCGCACACAGGGTAACCCGCGGCTGCTTGCAGACAGTTATGTGTGATGCTGTGTTTCCTTAATTGAATTAGTATTTTGGTGGACTTCACATTTATAGTAAGTTTTATAATAGATTTTATAATTATCAGTTTTCAAAAATCACTTTATTTATAATTTTTTCAGGAGATAAATCTCCCCCTAAACTTGAACCATCAGATGCATTACCTCTTCCTTCAAACTCGGAGACTAATTCAGAACCACCAACCCTCAAACCAGTAGAACTCAACCCAGAGCAGAGTAAACTATTCAAAAGAGTCACATTTGGTAATGAATCACATAGCACTTGCACTCAGAGCGCACTGGTAATCGGACACCCTCCAGAGCCCACCCTCGCCAGTAGTGGCGATGCGCCGGCGGCGGCCTCCGCGGTGGCGGAGCCATCAAGCGATGTAAACAGACGCACTTCTGTTCTCTTCTGCAAATCGAAAAGTGTAAGCCCCCCAAAGTCTGCCAAGAACACTGAAACCCAGCCAACTTCTCCTCAGCTAGGGACCAAAACCTTTTTGTCTGTAGTCCTTCCGAGGTTGGAGACTCTTCTGCAGCCAAGAAAAAGGTCGCGAAGCACCTGCGGCGACTCCGAGGTGGAGGAGGGGTCCCCGGGAAAGCGCCTGGACACAGGTAAATGCCGCGCCGGCCGCCGCGTTCTGTCTCGGGGCGGGGCGGGGGGGTGCCAGCAGCTTCGGGGTTTTGCACTTTGTTGTCCGCGGAAGAAGACAGATGGTGTTTTTCCTTGAAAAGCCCTGAATCATAGGCCACCTTGGGGGGGGCGGGGGCCCTGCTCGTCGCTGCCCTTGGAGAGTCTGGACCCAGGCGGGCCTCCGGGCGTGGCTGGTGCCCCGCCGTGCTGTGCGGGTGGGCGGGTCCAGGTGCTGCGGGTGACGGCGGGCGTCCTGCGGGCCTCCCTTCTGAGGCCCACAGGGTCTGGGCTAAACGCGGCGCGTCCCCCACTTGCTTAAAGCGTACGTACTTTGACATCTTCTCGCCGTCCTGTGTGGCTTGGTTGGTACACGCACGATGGGCTATCTCCTGCTGAGATAACACTTGAAAGTGTTTCTCATTTACTACTAAGCTTTTATGGCTTAAGTTTGTCTAATTAACTCACCCAGACGTCCACGTGCTACGTCCACGTTAGAGTCAGGAATTTCCCTCTGGCTGTGTTTGCAGGAGGCACCTTCCTGCTCCTTCAAAGCCTGTTTCCAGCCTTCCCGCCGGGAGGCAAGGGGTTTCTGTGCTGGTAACCTAGCCGTTTGTCGTCCGCGCCCCTCCACGGCGGCGGGCCCGCGGGGCTGTCTCCTGGGGGCGGTCTGAGCTTCCTTTATTCCTGGACGTGGACCAGAGCCGGCTTGTGTCTGCTGCTGGTCCGTCTGCCACATCCAGACAGAGAAGTGCGTCTCCTCCTTCGGTGCTTGACTGAGTTTGAGCCACGGGTTCGTGGGGCCGGCTGGGGTGGCTCGGTCCCGGGCGTCCACCCTGGAGGGGACGGCTCCAGCCCGGCTTACGGGGAGGTGTGTCGCCTGCACCTCGACAGACAGACTGTTCTTCCACAGTACACTTTTGCACATACAGTTAGTTTTATTGAAACGTTACACTTTTGTGCTTTTAGTTTGATGGATCAATATCAAGTTGGTGTTTTTTGATAATTTGTTAAAACTTCATTTCTGAGCACTGCTAGCTGCTCGAGTGTGTCCAGGATTCAGGTACAGACGGAGCCTGTGCCAGTGCTCGGGGCTCCTTAACTACCCTGGGGCCTTTCTCGGCTGAGTTAGCGCAAGACTCTGGGCTTGGTTTTCAAGCACACTGGAGGGTCCCGGCATCTGCACCGGGAGGCGAGTCAGGGCGTCGTGTTCTGGTGCAGCTTGCGCAGGGCACTGCGGTCAAGGGCCCCCGGCGAAGCTGGTGTCCGGGGGGCAGGCTGCCAGGCCCCGACGTGGCCCTTGCCGCCCGGCTCTTCTTCTGGAACCGTTGCCCCGCCGTGGGCCTTCAACCGTCGGGCTTTCGGGGGCCTCTTGGACTCCCTCACCGAAGGTCCCTTCTAGAAAATCACGTCCCCTCCTTCCGGTTTCCGCGTCTGAGCCGAGGATTTTGCAGGTACTCAGTGGTGATGGTCGAGGTCGGGAGGAGTTTCCCGCAGGCCTTGTATGAGGCCCGGGACGCGTCCGAGGTGTCGGCCCCTATGGCCTGGTTCAGGCGGAGCCCTTTGCTTCCCATTCCAGGGTGGCGGTGCCTTCAGTGGTGTGCGGTGAGTCCGCAGGGTCTGCTCGGCCCTCGGCTGGCCCGTCGCCCGGGCGTCTGGTGGGCTCCGCGGCCAGGTCTCTTGCCCCGAGCGGCAGTCTTTGCAGTCTCGGGACTTGGGGTATTCCGAACCTTCTGTTTTCCAAGGGTCCGTCTGCGTGCTCTGCCTCGCAGGGAGCCCGCGGGTGTCCGCGGTGTGCTGCAAGGCCTCCAGGTTAGGGTGAGCCCCGCCTTGTTCCTTGCGGGCACTCAGGCCTCTCCCTGGAAGCACCCGCGGGCGGCGGCGGCACGCTGGCTGCTCCTCCTGGACCCGGGCCGCCAGGGCCTGCGTGTCTCCGGGCTTCCTTCTGTGGCCGCTGGCTCGTGGGCCCCAGGCCAGGGCACCGCGTTGCCCGTCTCCTCGCTTGGGATGCCTGCGCGTGGCTCCGGTCGTGCGCGTGGCGGGCCGTGTGCGCTTGCGCCTCTCGCCGAGTCTGCAGGCTGCTCGGGCAGGAGGCTGCTCTGCGGGGCCTGCAGTCCGACTGAATTTTCGCTGTGTTCCAGGTTCTCATTTTAACTACTAACGCGCTGGGTAGTTCACTCTTTGGATCCTAATTATCCTCTTTCACTCACCTTGGGCTGGAGTTCTGCTCCGCGGTCGTTTTGGAACGCGGCAGGATCCCTGCACCCTTGCATCTCACCCAGTTCTTGCGGATGACGTTGGACGTGTCCGTTCAGCCGCCCTCCAAACAGAAACACCGGCCCTCGGAGGAGCCGTGCCCCGCCCTTCCCGCCCCTCTGTCAGTCAGCCAGACGCCCACAGGTGCCCCAGCTGGCTGGGACGTCGCTCGGCCTCCCTGTGGGTAGGGTGGCGATGCGGAAGGAAGCCTCGGGCCGAGGTGCCCGGAGAGGCTGCTGCGTCCGCAGGTGGCTCACGTGGACAGAGCTTCTGAGCCCCCCTCGGCCAGCACAGGACCAGTCTGAGATGACCAGGGGTTCTGGGTTGGGCGCTGGGCTCGGGAAGGACTGTGCAGGCCGTACACGGTGCCGGACCACGTGGCGTCAGTCCCGTCTCCCCTCGCTGCCTGCCGCTAGTGCCTCCTGGCTCCCGCCGGGCCCGCCCTCCCTTCGCTTGTCTCTCCTCTGGCTCCTCCTCCCGCTCGTCCCCGGGGCCCTCGGGGGGGCACAGTTCTGTCTCTGGTCGCCACGAGCGGACGTCTTGGCTGCGGGCCTGGGGGCATCCCGTGCTGGGTGTCCTGGCGAGCCTTCCACGCTTCTGCGTCTTCTTGGAGCGGGTCTGGGCAGAAGCAGGGTGTTGGGATCTTACTTGATGTGCTTCTGTGTTTTTATTGAAAGGTGGAAAAACGCATAAAAAATGCAATTCTGTTGCCAACAGTAAAAATAAAAACTTGTAACCAGAGTAACAGGCGTGCCCCCTGCTCCGAGAGGCCGGCTGCAGCCCCTGTGCCCGCTGGCCCTGGCCCTGGGTCGTGTGAGGGGAGCCCTTGCGTCCACACCGTGTGGCTGGCGGGGAGCGCAGCCGCTCCTGTCGCTGTGCCTCTGGCTGGGCTGCCGTCCAGGAGGTCGTCACGGCCCGGCGAGGGCGTGGCGGGGTGGACCTCGGGTGCCCGGCACCCCTGTGGGAGCACCTGGAGGCTTCTTGCCACCCGGCGGGTGCGAGGCGTTCAGGATGTAGGTCGCCGCAGCCACGCCGACCCGCGTTTTGGAAGGCCCGGGGCGCCTGGACGGCCTTGAGCTGCGGCTGGGCCGGGACTCCCCGCTCGGCGTGTCCTCCTTTGGGGCAGAGAAGGGAGTTTAGACTCCGGGGTGCCTCCTCTATCGCCCGAGGCGTCAGCCCTGATTCCCAGGGGCTCTGGGGGTGCAGCTCATGTCTGGGGGGCATTGGCCTGTCCCTGAAGGCACTAAACTGGCTCTTGGAGGCACTGCGGGGGCACCTGTGTCTGCCTGTGGCTCTGGGCCCGCCTCTATGCAGGCCTGTGACCCTGCCCTACTGAGTGTCATTTCAGGTCCCTGCAGGTCTCTGGATGGCGTGGGGTGGCTTGCGGAGCCTGGCCTTGCTCTGGCCACGCGGTCTCATGCCCTTGGGCTTGTTTGCTGCTCAGTGGGTGACATGGGGAAAACCATATGTGACTAGCTGGTCACCCTGGGGGCGTGTGTCCTCTGAGTCCTTAGGGAGACGTGCATGTCCTCTTGTTTCCCAGTTGAGGACTCCTCACTTCTGGATCTTCTCCCCCTGGTGTCACTTGTCACCATGCATGCCACGTGGGTGATGTCTGTGCCGTCTCCCTGGGGACGACATGAGTGCAGCCTTGCTCGGTGCCCTGGAGCTGGGGCTGGTCTCCCCTCTCCTTTCTCCGCAGTCAGGAGGCCCGTCCTTCGTCTGACCTTCACCACGCGCGTCCTGTGACGGGCGCCCTGCCCTTCCTGGGTGCCGCCTCCTGCCTTGGGATGGGGGGTCGCGGATGGCAGGCCCCGTGCACTGCTCGCCCCAGCTCTTGCCAGGCGCCGGGCACCTGGCACACGCAGTGAGGCTCCCCGTCACCTTCTAGGGCCCCTCTTCCTGCTCTGCCAGGAGAGGTGGACGGGCAGCCCGCTTTGCCGGCGGGAGGTTGGGCGCAGGGGGAGGCCGTCCCCGCTGGCTGTGCTTGGAGCAGCTTGGTGGCTGCGTGTCCTTGACCCCTGGGCTGCCGCCGCACGGTGCCTCTGGACCTGGCCCAGTGTCGGATGCTGTCCTGGGGCCTCCCCGGGGGGTACAGGTGGGGTCTTGTAGCCCCGCTGGGGCTGGGCGTGCGCCTGCGTGAGCGCGGCCCCTCCCGGCGGACCTGGGCCCCACGGGCTGGGACCACGAGAAGCGGCCGTGGTTCTGCCCCACAGCCTTGGCCCAGCCGCTCCGTTTCACGGGCCTGCCTTCCTGAGGTGGTTTGGTCCAAGTTCCGAAAATGAGTGCAGCACCCGCCACTGTCTGCAGGTACTACTTATAAATACGAATTAGGTCTGAAACGGAAAACGCTAAGCTTTTCCGGTAGCCGGTGGCGTCGAGTCTGGCGGAGCCGGAGCAGGACGTCTGAGTGGCTCACGTCAGGGGAGCTGGGGGCCTCGTTCTCTTCAGGAGCAGCAGAGCGTGCTCTGTTCTGCATTTGTGCTCAGCAGCGGCCGTCTGTCTAGGTGTACTCGCCTCCCTTTGTTTACAGGAAAGTAACGTGAAGCAGAAGAGAAAGCCCTGTAATCTGGCTAACTACTTCAAAAAAAAATGTTTTGAAGAAATGGATTTAAAAAATTTTGAAGCACGAGGAATGGGATTCTTTTCTGGGGAAAAAACACGCCTTCCCCTGCGGCTGTCGCACCCCGAGGGGCCGGGCCGGGCACAGGCTGCGGCTCGCGGCACCTTCTGACCTGGGGTGTCCGTCCTGCTTCCTGCTGGCGCCAGGCTTTTCGGGGGCGGGACGTGTGGTCTGGCTTTTGAGATTTGCCTCGGTTAAAACGCTTCTCAGCTGCTAAGGAGGAGCCGTCGGTTTGTTGGGCTGCTTGGGTGTTCGGACCCCGCGAGTTGTGGCCCCTGGTGGCGCGTCCTCACCCGTGTGCCGTGGTGCTGAGGGTCTCCGTGGCTTCTGGACACAGGGCGGCCACGTGAACGAGACGCTCGTCTTGGGTTTCAGGGCGTCGCGAGCGTTTTTTGGGGTTCCTGCTAGTGCTTTGTTTTGAAAGAAGGTTTTCCTTGGACGTGGACGTGCTGATCCCCCAGAAGCCCGTGGCTTCCCTCCCTCCCCCCAGCCCCGCGGGCCCCGCCCAGACTTGGGGCCTCTGTCGGCGGGCGTGGACCGTCCAGGAAGGAGTCGCGGGAGGCCCTCCTTGCCTTTGGGGGGCCTGTTTTTTAAGAGCGCCTTCTGGAGACCAGTGTGCGCTGACTTGGCCGTGGCTTGTCATCTCCGTCCGGCACCCCCCGTGCCCCGTCCTGTGTTCTGAGCGTGCTGGGTGCCGGGGCGGGCAGGGCGCGTTTGTCTGGCGGCGTCCCCGGGCTAGAGGGCGGTGGCGCGGGCGCCGGCCCCGCTAGCCGAGCTCAGGGCCGCGTGCGCGCCTGTGTTGCAGGTCTCGCCAACGGCTTCGGGGCCGCGCGCAGCGAGCAGGAGGAGCGGCCGGGCGGCGCCCCGGGGAGGACGGCCGCGCCCCGCCGCCGCTGCGCCTCCGAGTCCAGCGCCTCCTCCAGCAGCAGCCCGCTCTGCGACGCCAGGTGGGCCCCGCCCCGAGCCACCCGCCCGCCCGCGGGGGGCTCCGCAGTCACCTGCTTTGTAGAACTTCCCCGGAAGTGGGAAGGCAAACCCCAGACAAGTCTAACTCGAGTGGCGAATGCACGAGTCACGTCTACACTTGGTTTTTCCTGCTGAGTCTTGCCTTTACCAAGATGGTGGCTGGGAATTCCCCGGTGGTCCAGTGGTTAGGACTCTCACTGCCGGCCCGGGATTGATCCCTGCTCAGGGAACTAAGATCCCACGCAGTGTGGCCCCAAAAGACAAGGTGGCCAGCACGGCCCTGCCGTCTCCCTTCCCTCCTGACCCCTCTCCGCCTCCCCTCGTGCAGGGCCCGCGGCCGGGCTCTGACGGGCCCCTCTTTCCCTCCTGAAGCTTTAGCGCGCCCCCGTGCGGCCGGGGCAAGCCCGCCCTGGTCCGCAGGCACACGCTGGAGGACCGCAGCGCGCTGATCTCCTGCATCGAGAACGGGAACTACGCCAAGGCAGCCCGGATCGCGGCCGGTGCGTCCACGCCCGCCGCCGCCTCGTGCACGGAGCGGGAGATGCTGGGGACCCGGGGGCCGGAGGCCTTGGAGCTGGGGGAGGGGTGGGGTGCAGGGCGACGCGGTGTCGCGGCTTGAGGGCGGGTGCGGAGGCCCTCAGCACCACGGTGGGCGCTGGGCCGGCCCTCTGCCTTCCCCGGGCTCTCGCGCCCTCAGGCCGGGCCGGGCGCACCCCCAGGCGCCGTCTTGCCGCCCTGGGGCGGCCTCAGCTGTGCAGCGTGTTGGGTCCCGGGGGCCCTGCCCTTCTGACTCCCTTCTCTCCCTCCCTCTTCTCCTCAGAAGTTGGTCAGAACAGCATGTGGATTTCAACTGACGCTGCGGCCTCCGTCCTTGAGCCCCTGAAGGTCGTGTGGGCCAAGTGCAGCGGCTACCCCTCGTACCCGGCCCTGGTGAGCCGCGGAGCCGGTGGGGCGGGGGCGCCGAGCCGCGTGGCCATGTCCCCGGGCCCTTGGGACAGGCGTCCTGTGACCACCTGCCGAGAGACACACACGGGGGGTGTCGGGGTGTGGGCGGAGTTCCTTCAGACCCCCCTCTCGCCAGGCCCTGGCCTGCTCCAGGGCACGGGGTGCGAGGGCTCCGCCGTGACCCCGTGTCCTCCCTCGGCAGATCATCGACCCCAAGATGCCGCGTGTGCCTGGCCACCACAACGGGGTCACCATCCCGGCCCCGCCGCTGGACGTGCTGAAGATCGGTGAGCACATGCAGACCAAGGCGGACGAAAAGCTCTTCCTTGTCCTGTTCTTCGACAACAAGAGAAGCTGGTGAGTGCCCGCCGGGTCCTGTGTGGGTCCGTGTGGTCCCGATGGGCCTCACACGGGCTCCAGACCCCTGCGCTCTGCCAGGGGATGCCCTGCCTCGGCCCTCGACGTGCCGCGGTCCAGGCCCTGACCTGAGTGCACGCGGGAGCCGCCCCCCCCGCCCTTCTGGCGCCAGGCTCCTCTGCCCTCTGCACTGTGGCCCCTTCTGGGCCCGGGGCTGCTCGGTGGGCAGCCGGCCGCAGTGTCCCGTGCGGCTGCAGTGGGCTTGTGTGTCTTGCTGACCCCTGCCCCCAGCTTTCTCTCCCTCCTGCTGACCCGGGCCGCCCCCCTGCTGGGTTCCCTGTGGCGCAGTGGGTCTTCCGGACCCGTGGCCCTGCTCTCCAGCCCTTGCCGTGTGAGTGCATGTGTCGAGCGTATGTCTGTGTGTGTGTGTGTGTGTGTGCGCGCCCGTTGTCGCGTGTGTGTGCCCCTTGGTGGCCACCCAGGCGTGGCATGGACGGTGGAGGGCTGCAGCGGTCCCCCGGGAAGTGACGCCGAGGAGAGGAGGTGACCACCGATTCCGTGCTCAGGGGCGCTTTCCGAGATGCCGCGTGGCCTGAAGTGCCCGACGGCGTGGGGGCTGGGTGTGTGCGCGGTGGCCGAGGGGCAGGTTGACACTTGCGCGGCCTCACGGTCCATTCGCTTCCTTCAAAGGCAGTGGCTCCCGAAGTCCAAGATGGTTCCCCTCGGCATTGACGAGACGATAGACAAGTTGAAGATGATGGAGGGGAGGAACTCCAGCATCCGGAAGGCGGTGAGGATCGCCTTCGACCGCGCCATGAACCACCTGAGCCGCGTGCACGGGGAGCCGGCCAGCGACCTCAGCGACATAGACTGACGCGGCCGTGGCCTTGTCCATAGTGTCGATACGCTGTACATACTGTATATTGTTCACCACTTAATTTATTCTGATTTTTAGGTGTAGTTTAATTCTTTCTCCCAGGGAGGGGGAGGTTTTATTTCCCAGTTTTCTATGAAATCATCCCCGTCTGGGCGCTCTGTGAATGGCGTGGGCGCGTCCCCGGAGTGCAGCTCTGTGCCCCTCACAGGTCACTCCAGAGGGCGCTGCCGGCGTCACTTTCTTTGATCTGTAGCTGGTTTTTTTCTTGTTTTTTTATTTTTAAAGACTTTTGAATGTTTAATAATTTTGTAAATCATACTCTTTACACAGAGTACCACTTATTTAATAGATGGGATGTAAATTTACAATGACAAATGTGTATTTTAAGAAAATGACATTATTTTGAATGGTACTTTGTGGAAAGAGGTGGAGAATAAATTTATGCCGCGTGCATCACTTGCAAATCACCAAAAACACTCCGCCGCCCCCGTGAGGGCTGGGGCAGGCGCCTCCCCTGGGCCTCGCCAGCCTCGACCACTCGCCAGCCTCCGCCTGTCCGCTCCAGCCTCCCACGGGTGTGCCTCCCAGCGGATTATTTATTGTAGAAAGTGTATTCATTTGCTTTATAATGAAAGATAAATTTGCAGAAGTATATTGATATGCATTTTTATACAGGCACATAAAAATTCAACTTGCTTTGGGAGCAGGATGTGTTGGTTGTATAAATGACTCTGGCTGTGTGTTCTTTGATTTTGTAACTTGTAATCTTTTGTTTACAATGAGGGGCTTTCTGTAACTTGTTTAATTTAGAACACTTTGGTAGCAATAGAAACTTTGGATACATTTTTGTATGGTACACGTGATGTATATAGAATTAGTACTTTATTTTTATTTTTAAGAGGTAAAGCATTATGTTAGGGGAAAAGGTAGGGTGGGTTTCCAAAGTTGCATTTTTTATATTAAAAAATAAAGTCAAGATGTGGATGGTGTGTCCCTTTCATTCCTGCATCATCAGAGCGCCGGTGGGCGTGCGGCCTGGCGGCCGGGCGGGGGCGGGGCGGGGGTCCCTGCAGCCGAGGCACGCGACACACCTTCATCTCAAAAAGTGTCACGGGATGTCATTATTTATTATTTTACCTGATCATATTTTTATTTTAAAATGGTAGTTTAAAATTTTTTAATGTTTTTTTCTTTTCAGTCTGCATCGTTTGTAACATCTCCATAGAAACCTGAAAATAAAACATCTTCCTTTGATAGTTTTGTCCCGTGTCTGACGGACGCTTTCTCTCTGCTGTGGTTCTGGGGTCCTCGAGGAAGGCCTGTTGGGGCCATGTCGCCGCAGGCGAGGCCTCCGGCTGTGGTCGGAGAAGGGACGGGAGGGACGGGAGGGACGGAGGGACGGGGTCTTCACGCCGGAGCTCCTGCCCCAGAGCCTGCAGCTGCACCCGGGGCCTCCTCTGCCCCCACTGCCCCACGGTCACGGTCACGCCGAAGGTCGCGAGGGGCTGCTGCGGCCTGAGCTCTGCTGGCGGCGTCCGCTGGCGCCGAGTCCTGCTGCTGTGGTTTCCACGGAGCCCCGCCACCCTGGCCGCCAGGACGTGTCCGGGCTCGCGGTGGGGCCTCCTGCGCGCTCAGCTCTGCCCGCCCCGCTGGAGCTGGCTCTTGCCGCTGCTTGGGCCCACTGGGCGGGTGTCCAGCCTGTCCCCGTTTGCCCGGGGCTTTGTGGTGTCAGCACCGAAGTCAGCGTCCCGGGAGCTCTTCACCCGTACCTGGGGCCCCTGCCGGGCCGGGGCAGCCCCAAGGAGACGCCCGTCTCGGAAGCTCACTCGGCCCAGCACTGGCCGCCCAACCCCACCCAGGGCGTGGCTGTGCCGTGGCCCCAACTCTGAGCAGGGGCCTGGCGGGCAGGGCTGAGGGCGTCCCGTGTCCTTAGCGGGACCTCCTGGGCCCCACTGCCCTCTTGGATCCAGCCCCGGGGGCCCTGGCGCTCCTGGCTGTGGCTTCTTTCTTAGAGGGCCTCTGGGCGGGTGGGCAGAAAGGGCAGCTTCAGAGCGCAGGGGTGTCTGTAAGGGCAGCTGGGGGCGAGGACCCAGCAGGGGCGCTGGGGCGCCTCAGGCCGGCGCCCAGCCCGTGGGAGGCTGGCGGTCTCTCCTCGAGACCTGCAGTTAATCCCGTGTGACCCGCTGCCTGGGGCCCTGGCCCTGCAGACTTGAGGCCGCAGGGCTGGGGACTCTGGGGGACACTGGGGTCTTGTGGTCTGGGCGGTGGGGCCTGAGCCTCCGGAGTCCCCACGTGGCAGGCCTGCGTGGCCCCGGCGTCCAGCTCCCAGCGCAGGGGCAGAACTACAGCCCGGCGCTGGGGCGTTTCGTGTCCAAGGCGGTGTAGACAGTGCTCGTCATGTGACTGGGGCTCCCGGCCCTGTCCCCCCAGGCAGGGTCCAACCACTCGGCGTGGCCCCCTCCCCAGTTCTGTGGGCGGCACTCAGGGTTTCCCCGAAGCAGACAGGGATTCTCGCATCCCCCCAACAAGCCCTCTCTGGGGTCCCCCACCCCAGACGTGTCCTCTCGGTGTCCCCCTTCCAGGTGTGCTCTGCGGGTAGGACAGACTCCCCACTCCTGGACCAGGTGCGTCTGGCTTCTTGGGGGATGGGGGGCAGAGGTCTCCCCCAAACCCTTCCCCCCAAACCAGGGGCTGACCCCAGGCTGGGGAGAGACTGTCCACACACCCCCGCACCCCACAGACTTGTGGGGTCAGGTCTTGCCACACTTGCTCGGACCCCGGCCCCTCTTGGGACCCCCAGGGGAGCTCCCTTGCAGTGAGGTGAGGCCAGGAGACAAGATCAATGGGAAGTAACTGGGAGCATCACTTCCAGGAAATGTCCTCCATGTGGGAGGAGTTTCCTCCTGCTGGCTGGAATGTCCATGTGGTGGCTGGAACTGGAGCAGCCATTTTGGACCATGTGGAAAGTGGCAGAGTCACAAGCTTGATGGAGCTTGGGCCTTTGATATAAGCACAGAGCTTTCCTGTTGTGAAATACAATTCATATTTTATGGCAAGACAAAAAATATTTAAACAAAATATTTTTTTGCCCTTTGGCCCCCTCTCTCCCCCTTACTGCGCATTGTGTATCTGCATGATGCATCGACCACACCTTCCCCACTGGCAGAAATGCCTGCTCAACCATAAAGAACAATATTCTCCCGGCATCAACAAGACAACTCCTTAAAGATAAATTTCCTTCTTGATCTCCTAAGGGCCCACGACAACGCTTAGATCTGGATTGTGTAAATTGTCAATAATACGTCATTTGATGTACAGCCCTCTGTCTCAAAAACCTTATATAACTGTGCCTTGACTTCTAGTGGGCGGAACAGTTCTCAGAGCTTTCTGAGATGCTCTTCCTCAGGTTATAATCCTCAAATTTGGCTTAAATAAAATGTTGCATTTCTTTCGTAGATCGACTGATTAATTTTTCTTTTATTTATTTTCTTTTAATTCAATTTTATTTTGGCTGCATTGTGTCTTAGTTGCGGCGCACAGGATCTTCATTGGGGCAGGCGGGATCTTTTCATTGCGGCGCGCGGGGCTCTTTGCTGTGATGCGCGGGCTTCTCTCTAGTTGTGGCGTGCGGGTTTTCTCTCTCTAGTTGCAGCGCGTGGGCTCCAGGTTGCGTGGGCTCTGCAGTTGCGGCACGCGGGCTCTCTTGTTGTGGCGTGCGAGCTCAGTAGTTGTGGCGTGCGGGCTCAGTTGCCCCGCAGCATGTGGGATCTTAGTTCCCCGACCAGGGATCGAACCTGCATCCCCTGCACTGGCAGGCGGATTCTTATCCACTGCGCCACCAGGGAAGCCCTCGACTGATTAATTTTTTTGTTGACACTACCAGGCCTGCAGATTTTTTTAAGTGATAGAAACATTACCTTTTAAAGCCACAGTTGTTTTCTTTAGAGCAGGTAAATATCAAATGGGTCAAAATGAAATCATTAAAATTCCAGAAAAAATCGTGGCGTGATTATTTATTACCATGGAGTGAAGATGATCTTTTAAAATATGACACAACCTCCAGAAACCATAAAAGAAAGTATCAACATATTTAACAATGTAAAATCAAAAAATTTGTGCGGGCATGGTCAAAAAAATTCCATCATTCACAAGGTCAAAAGACCACTTTGGAAGAATATTTGCAACTCAAACCACAGAAAAAGGGCTCATTTCCTTAAGAAATAAAAGCTCTACAAATCAGTTTTAAAAAGACCACCAATAGGATAGAAAAAAACGGGCAAACAATGGACTCATTTCACAGAAACGTGAATACAAATGGTTCTAAACATATTAAAAAATGCTTCATTTCACTCATAGTAATAGAAATGCAAATTAAAACTGCACCGTAGAGGCCATTTTTAAATTGTCAGGTTGGCAAAGAAACAAAACCACAGGAAATGTCCAAGGGAGGGGGATGAGCCTTTTCAGACGCTGCTGGTGGGTGAGTGGTTGAGCTGGTCCCCCTGGGGAGGAATCCACACCGGTCATCAGACTAACGCCCTTTGACCCAGTGGTTCTACCTCTGAGCATTTATCCTTCAGATATATTCTCACCAGTGTGAAATGACTCTGTCAGGTGGCAGCATTTTGGTAAAAGCAAAAGGTTAGAAACAACCTAAACGTCTATCCACAGGGGATTGCCGAGATCAACGGAGACACACCTACACGGTGGAGTCCTCGGCAGCCGTTGCAAAGAGTGAGGAAGGGCTTTATATACTGATGCGGAAAATCTCCAAAATAAAGTGTAAAACGCAAAGCGGGGAAGAATGAGCAGGGTATGCCGCCGTTTGCGTCAAAGGGGGGACTTGCTTGCATTTGTGGGAAATGAGTGCAGAGACCCTGATCCCCGGGAGTGTGTCCAGAGCCAGGTGGCTGAGAGGGTCCCTCCAAGTGAGGCTGGCGGGGCCCAGCCTGGGGTCCCATGAAGCCTGCCGCGCAGCCGCTCCTGGTCTCCACGTAAAAGCACGGGGGTGCCGAGTGGACAGACGTGCTCGCCTGGATGGCTGGGCAGCAGGGGCTGCGGGGAATCGGCCTCGGGTCGGGGGACGCTGGGATGGCCCGGAGGGGCCTGGGCTGACTCGGGTGGGGGGACTCCTCGGAGCACATCGTGTTGCCTCCTCTACTCTCCCATCCCAGCTGTTTGTAACCCAGACGCTCACTTTAAAAATGCGTCATTTCAATAAAAACAAACTCGGCGGTCGTGTGGTCAAAACACTTGATTACTGCTGAGTTACAGGGCTCAGCGTGGGCACAATTTCATGCTTATCTCCGCCAGTTCACACACGAGACTTGTATTTAAAAATAAATGCTTTGGTATCCTGGTGGAGTTATTTTCTTTGGTCTTAAAAAGCAATATACACAAAGATATTGAAAATTAAAAATTCATCAGTGCTCTGAGACTGCATCTGTGGCTCACTGAGAACGCAAGTGGTGATTGTCAAGCTTGGGCGGGGGACTTAGCTCTTTGCTGCAGATTTGGGGAGAAACTACAGAGAGAGAAGCTCCCTGGGAGATCCATGTGACTGCGACCAGGCACCTGGGAGGGCTGGGCTCCCGTTCCCAGGACACAGAGTGAGGCTTCAAGCCCCAAGCAGGAAGTGGTGCCCCGGCCCCTGGCTGCCTGCTGGCTGCTGTGGACAGACACGGGGCCGTTACGCGCTTAAAGTGTTCTTCTTGTCGCTTTTAACGGGGTTCTGTTACCTTATTTCATTACAGTACTTCTCCTGTTGCACATGAAAAGCATCTCTTGTGGTACCATCTCCCAACCTGAAGCCCCAGACGCTCCAGGCCCACACAGCTCCCTCCACCTGCTCGACCAGAAGAGGCCCCCCAGGGTGGAGGGAGACAGAGGTCCGAGGTCTGTGGCTACGTCCGGGGTGGTGGGGGGACCCTGTGCGAAGGGCCCTGGGCCGGGGGAGGGGCTGGCACGGGCGGGAGGCCCAGGCCCTCCTGCCGTTATTAATAAAACAGCCCCAGTGGGAAAGTGGCGCCCCCCTCTCCCTGCCCCTCCGCCTCCACGCTGCCTCCGTGACCTGTCCCTGCGGTGGGTGTGGGGTCTCCGTCGGGTGATGGACAAGGTCTGTGGACAGTCCGGTCCGTGCTGACCGCTCAGCCCCCAGAGTCGAGCCAGGAGTCGAGGCACCTCCGCGCCGCGCTCGGCGCAGCAGGAGAAGCTGCCTGAACCTTTGTCTGCCTCGAGGACTGCATTTCCGGCCTTTAAGTGGTGGTTTGATGAATAAATAATAGTCACACATAAACATAAATATATACGCGCACCAGTGTTGACTGTGTGTGTGGCGAGGCCGTGTGTGTGTGTGTGTGTGTGGGTGAGTGAACTTGAGCTTGGCGTCGGGGCTTCTGCTCTGCTCTGTCGGCAGGGCTGAGGCCGCGGCCCTGGGGTGGGGACTGCGGGACGGACCTCTGCGCCCACTTAGCACCGCTGGTGAGGGGCAGCCTGGCCCGTGGCTCCCGGGCAGCGGCGTCTTCCTGGTGTTTGTTGACGATTCTGCGCTCGGTGTGAAGCTTTCTGCACGTAAATCACCATATATGATGTGCTGGCCGTGCCTGTTACAGCCGAGTGTCCTTAGAGAAGCAGCAGATTTGTTTTAATTTATACGTAGCAGATGCTCCAACTTCGCTGGCTCGCCCGGTGAATCGCGGCCTCTGTGCGTATTAAACAGGCCGGAGCCAGGAAGGGGCTCTGAGCCGTGGGTGCGCCCGCCGGAGCTGGGCTCCCCGGGGCGGGGGGCTGCTGTGGACCCGGGGGCTTGGCACTGTGGGCTGGGGGAGCGGCTGCTGGTTCGCTGCTCGGCTTCCCACCCCGGCTGGGAGCCCGACGCGCGCCTGTGCCCCAGGCCCCGGGTGCCCCCTGAGCAAGTCCTCCCCCACTGGGGCCTCCCCGCAGGGCTGCGAGCCCCACACCTGCCGCCCGCAGGGACGCCTGGCCAGGAGGGCTCCGCAGGGGAAGATGGACGGGCTCTGTGGACAGTGCTGGGAGGAGGGGGCCCTGGGGAGCCGGTGGCCTCCTGGGAGGGAGATGCATCTGGCTTGCGGGCGCCAGGGGCCCCACCATGGTTCCCCCAGACCCGCCACCAGACCTCCTCTGTCCTTCCCCCAGAGACAAACCTCACTGCACGTCCCCGGTCGGGGGCCGCTGGGCGTCAGCAGCCCTGCTGGGCACCACCCAGCTGCCCCTCCACTCCTGCCCACCAGCCATGCCCTCCTCATGTACCTTCGCAGACCCCTGGGCTGTGTGCCCGGCAGGGCCCCCTGGGGCAGCCCCCCGGCCCGGCCTTACTGGCCCCCTTGCTTTGCCTCCCTTCTCCCTTCAGCCTCCACCTCTGGCTCTTTCTCGAGCTTCCTGGCTGCCTCCCCTCCCCTCCTCAGCCCCGTCCATTCCCTAGGGCCTTCCTTCATGGGTCTGCCTGGGTCCACAGATGTTTCCTGGGACCTGCTGTGTGCCAGGCTCTGTGTCGGACAAAAGATGGGTGAGAGCCTGCTGACCCCCCCCAGGCAGGAGCTGGGCAGTGCCCAGAACAAGGGTGAGGAGTCACAGGTATGCTGGGCAGGCTGCCTGGAGGAGGTGTCTCATAGCACCACCCAGGATGGGGCGCTCCTGGGTGCACGGCAGGGAGGGGTCAGGAAATGGACCAGGTCAAGGGGGGCGGAGGGGCTGGGATGGGTGGGGGAACCCCTCAGAGAGGCCCAGCAGGGCGGGAAGGCCACCTGGACAGGCAGGCGGGCCACCGTGCCAGCCGGGCAGTTGTGCATGTCGGGTGAAGCGGAGGCTGTGATGTGGCTGGACGCAACTGTAGAGGAGGCCGGTCTGAGGCACCGGACTGCGGACACAGTCCTGCCCCATGGGCTTCCCGGGCACAGGGGCTCAGAGGACATGCGGGTCGGGGCGGGGCAGGCGTCCCGAAGCCTTTGTTGTTTCTGAACAAGGGACCTTTCCGTCTTGCAGGCTCTGCACGTTACGTGGCCAGTCCTGGGTGGAGGTCAGCAAAGTGCAGAGACCTGGGCACCGCACCCGGCAAGGGGCCGTGGGGCTGGGGCAGATGAGGAGGGGGAGGTGCTGGGCGTCTGTGCTCCAAGAACTGGGATGTCACCCAGTGGGGTGACATCAGCTGAGTTATGTGAAGCCCCAGGGGCTACGGCTCTAAAGGGCAGAGGGGCTTGGGGCGCCCAGGGCGGCTGCACCCGAGGGGGGCACAGGGAGGCCTCTGAGAGCCGGTCAGTCTTCTGTGGCCGCGCTGAGCGCAGGTGCAAGGTCAGGGGGGACCTGGGGCACAGGGAAGGTCTTGTCCAGAGGGACCCGGGGACAGGCCACGGGGAGCAACAGCCCACCGCAGGCCCCCATTGGATGCCCCTGGGACGCGGGGTCAGGAGCCACGGGCCCACTGGCCCCTCAGACTGCTTTGCCTCCAGTCTTGCTGGGGGGCTGGGAGGCCAGACACCTGCCTGGCAGCCTGTGTTCTGAGAGCCGGCCCTCCTGTGTGGGCGGCCAGGGCCCGTGTCCTGCCAGGGAGGTCCACGAGCGCCTTGCGGACCCCGGTTAGACGTGGTGATGGGGACCCTCCTCCGCTCTCCTGTGCACACAGCAGCCCCGACCCAGACAGTGGGGTGGGGGCGGCCCCCTCGGCTGACCGTGGCCCCCTCGGCTGACCTGGGCAGGCGGGCAGGAGGCCAGGCCCACCCTTGATTGCCCCTGGCAGCTCCTGGCATTTTGAGAAATCGGACTGTGAATGATGAGGTTCAGCTGGGCTGCTCCTGATGGATTCCTGGAAGTTAATTGAAAATAAAATGCATGATCTTTTCTTTTGATGAGAAAAGACAGACTTAGCTGGAACTAATCAGCAATGGGGCTGGAGAAACTTGGAGACTATGGAGGGAAAAATAAAAGTTTGACGGCACGTGAAAAACATGGTAATTCTCACCAAACCGTGTGCATTATGAGTATTAATACTTGGGCTGCGAGGCACTGCCCCCTCTCCAACACCGCCCAGTTCCCGGGCCCGCGGTCATCACAGCTCGTTACCGGTGCCTTCTGCTTTTTCACTTACACTGACCGTCCCCAGGAAATTGGACTGAGAGCCTGGAGCTGGAGCCTTTGGCCGGCTGGGGCGGGGGCCATGCACCCCAGCCTCGCGGGGCCCCCACTGGCCCTGCTGCCCACCCTCGCCTGTTGCTCTGCTCACAAGGATGGTCCTGACCCACTTCCTTCCCGAGAGGTCTCAGAACCGAGCTCGGCCCTCGGTGCTGTGGGCACGGTGTCACTGGTGATGTTGTCCCCTGGGCTCCCGGGCATTAGAGCCCCGGCCTGGGGACCCGCTGTGCCAGCTGTCGTGCTGTTGCCCCTGCTGTGGAGCAAACCGCCACAGCTCAGACCCCACACGTTTATTGTCATCCACAGTTTGTGCGGGAAGAGGTTGGCACGGCTGGGCACTCGGCTCAGGGCCCGCGCGGCCGCAGTGCAGGTGGCAGCTGGGCCGCGGTGCTTCAGGCTCAGTCAAGCAGTTGGCACTGTCCAGCTTCTTTTTTGGTTGTAGGACTGTGGCTTCCTTTCCTGCTGGCTGTTGGCCAGAGGCCACCCTTGGGTGCTGGTGTGCTGTGGTCCTAATGTGGCTGCTTTGCCCCCTGACCCATCAAGACGGGGCTACCGTCCCACGTGAGGAAGTCACGTGCACGTGGTCACGGGCACCCTCACTCGTATCATGTTCTCCTGCTCAGAAGCAAGTCATGGGTCCCGCCCACACTCACGGGGAGGGGGCCACGCAAAGGGTGGTCACCTGGATGTGGGAGGCGCAGGACCACCCAGCGTCTGTCTGCCGAGACTCCCCAGGGGTCTGAGCCCCACAGCACACGCTGTGCGTCCTTCCTGGGGAAGGGAAGTCTAGGCGCCCCTCGCGGGGTTTGCCAAACTGGCCTGGACCTCGCCTCCCTCCCCTCTGTCCGGCCCCTTCTCCCTGACCTCCCAGACTCCCTGGGCCTTTGCTCTCCCCTCCTTGTCCACCCTGACCATCTGGGCAAATGCAGATGTGTCTGCACCCAACAACAGAGCATCGAAACGGTGCGGCAAAAGTCAATAGAACTGCAAGGAGAAATGGCCAAATCCACAAAGGTGACGGTAGGACATTCGACTCCTGTTAGCAGTTGGCAGCTCCAGCAGGCAGACAATTATAAAGACAGGGCTGAACTCAACAGCACCATCCATCAACGACATCCAGCTGACAGCTACAGACCGCTCCCTCCAACAAAACAGGATACACATTCTTCTCAAGCTCACATGGAACGTTCACCAAGATAGACCACATTCTGGGCCATAAAACACACCTTAACAAATTCAAAAGCCTAGTGATCAGATAAAGTATGCTCTCAGACCACAGTGGAATTAAACTAGAAATCAGTAAGAGAAAGATAGCTGGATGATTCCAAAATATCTGGAGAAGAAACAATGCACAGGTCAAAGAAAAATCTCAAAAGAAATAGAAAAATATTATGAATTAAATGAAAATGAAAATATAAGTCATCAAAAGAGGTAGGATGCAGTGAAAGTAGTGCTTACAGGGAAATTTACAGAAGAATGCATACATTAGAAAAGAAGAAAAATCTGGAACCAAAAATTAAGCTCTCACTTTAGGAAACTAGAAAAAGAAGAGCAAATTAAATACCTATTAAAGAAATCGAATTAACAATTAATAGCCTTCCCAAACAGAGAGCACCAGGCCCAGATGGCTTCACTGGTGAATTCTACCAAACACTGAAGGGAGAAATTATACCAATTCTCTACAAGCTGTTCCAGAAAACAGAAACAGAGGGAACATCTCGTAACTCATTCTACGAAGCTGCATCCCTCTAATACCAAGACAAAGATACTAATTACAAGAAAAGGAAGCTATAGACCAATATTTCCCATGAACATAAGATGCAAAAATTCTCAACAAAACATTAGCAAGTTGATGGGGCTTCCCCGGTGGCGCAGTGGTTGAGAATCTGCCTGCCAATGCAGGGAACACAGGTTCGAGCCCTGGTCTGGGAAGATCCCACATGCCATGAAGCAACTAAGCCCGTGAGCCACAACTACTGAGCCTGCGCATCTGGAGCCTGTGCTCCGCAACAAGAGAGGCCGCTATAGTGAGAGGCCCGCGCACCGCGATGAAGAGTGGCCCCCGCTTGCCACAACTAGAGAAAGCCCTCACACAGAAACAAAGACCCAACACAGCCATAAATAATAAAAGAAAGAAAGAAAGAAAGAAAGAAAGAAAGACTTTCTCTCTATTTAAAAAAAAAAAACAAAAAACATTAGCAAGTTGAATCCAACAGTGTATAAAAGGAATACACTGGGACTATGAACAAGTGGGATTTGTTTCAGGTGTGCAATGTTGGCTCAACATTAAAAAATCAATTAGTGTAACCCATCATATCAACAGGCTAAAGAACAAAAATCACACAATTATATCAATAGATGCAAAAAAAAGCATTTGATAAAATACAATACCCATTCCTGATAACAATTCTCAGCAAAATAGGAATAGAGGGGAACTTCTTCAACTTGAACATCTACAAAAACCCTACAGGGAACATCATTCATACTCAATGGTGAAACACTAGATGCTTTCCCACTCATTTTTGATGGCTCAGTGAAGAGGCACCTCCTCCAGGCAGCCTTCTGGACTCCTCCCTCCCTGTCCTGAGTGAGGGGCCTCTTCTCTGGGGTCCACAGCTCCTGGTGCAATCTCGACTTGCCCCTCCATGTGTCTGCTGCTCCTCTACCTGTGAGCTCCTTGAGGGAAGGCTCACTGTTCCCAAGTCTGGCCGAGGGGCCGCATGGGTGAGCTGAAGGCAGGATGAAACAACACAAGGGGGGTGAGTAAGTTCTGTAGTGACAGCCATCACTCAAGGAGCTTTTGGAGGGAGGAGCTGAATCTGGGTTAGGGGCACAGTTCAGAAGCTGGTCGACTGGTGTGGGGCGGGTGACTGAGAGGGTGATTGATCACCGAGGTATGTGCAGAATCCAGGCCAGTGACTGACAGCCGGTCCCCAGTGGCTGCCACCTCCACTGTGTGGGCAACTGTGTGTGATGGATGGGTGGGTGGGACCACATCTCGGGGAGTTGGTGATCGACTCTCAGAGGTGAGTGAGCAGTTACTTGGGAGTGTTTATGGCCCACCTACCAGGCAAGAGGAGGCTTAGAACTCAGCAGGGTCATAATGAGCTCTGGGCAATTTCTGGTGATGTTGACTGTCAACTATCTATCCCTCCGTTTGTCCATCCATTTACCCATCCATCTACTGACCCACCCACTCATCCATCCACCCATCCATCCATCCATCCATCCATCCATCCATCCATCCGTCCATCCATCCACATGTCTAAGAAGCTCAATAAACTCCAAGCACGTGAAGAAAATGACACCAGGTACATTGCTTAAGACAAGCGCTAAGAGAAAATCCTAAGTGCAGGCAGAGGAACAAAGATAAAGACGACAGCCGGTTTAGCCTCAGAAACAACGCAAGCCAGGAGATGGTGGGTCAACATTGTTAAAGTATTGGAATAAAATACTGGAACTGAGAACTCCACAGTGAAAATATCTTTCAAAATTGAAGGCAAAATAAGGACTCCCAGACGTACAAACCTGAGAGAATTTATCACCAGAAGCTGCAAAGCAGCCGTGTGGTCTGCTTATTTTGCTTCTGCTACAGCTCAGACCAGGATCTTGGTGTCCAGCTGAGGCCGTGTGGAGACAGAGGGGCACGCTGGCCTACGGTTACCCTCCTGCGCTACGGAGACCCTCCTCTGGGCCACACAGAGCCTGGCTGGTCAGAAATAGGGCCCCTTCTTGGGGGAGCCAAGCCGGACAGGGAGGACCCTTAGAGCGTCCACTCTCTGACCCCCATCCTGACGCTGGCAGACCATGAGGTCCGCCTGAGGTGCCAGCTGTCTGGATTGACCCTCCTCCCACCAGGGCCACCAGGTTTGTTGGCTGGCTGCTGTCTCCTGGTCATGTCCCTCCCGTCCTCCTGAATACCCAGCCGTCCACCACCCAGGACCCAGGCAGCCAGCTGGTCCTAACATCCCCAGCATCTTAGCTGCCTTCAAGGGTGCCAGGCATGCTCCGTGCCTGTGCTTTCCGGGTTCTGGGGACGATCTGGGGTGCAAGCCAGTTAGCCACCTCTGGGCCATGGGCACCGTGTGGAGCCCCTCCCCACCCCAGGGGCAGCCCTTTCAGGTTCAGAGGTTGCGGCTTCATCTGAGGACTTGGTCTCGACTCTTCTTGTTCTCAGTGTGAAACCCACCAGGTGAGCTCTGGGGCAAGCGGAGGAGCGCTTGAGTGCCCGAGTCCCATCTGCTCCTCCAAGGAGCTCCTGCCAACTCAGCTATGGGGTCTGTGTTTGCGCCTGGCCCGCGTGGGCTACACACGGTCCGGGGTGGTGAGGCAGGAGGACGTCTGGCATGGCTCCTTGGGACCAACTTTTTGGACAGTTTCCTTCTGGAGCCCTGATCCCCACCCGATCATCACCGTTGCTAGTCGGAAGCCAATGCTACCTGTCAGGCTAAAAGCCCAAATGTGCAACATTCACATTTAAAATAGTCTAATAAGACCCTGGCTCTCAGGCCTTCCAAGATATACACTTAATCTGTGGATCTTAATCTCCGAGGACGTGGTGAAATTTGCATCTCTTCTAGTTCACACCTGTCAGCCCTGCTCCGTCACCAGGTGCGGCCTCAGCAGGGGCCCCGGGAGGCGCACTTGCCCAGTAGCTCACTTGTCCCCAGGAAAACGCTTTGAAGGGATTTAAAAAAAATGTGTCTGACTCCATTTTAAATTAAAGCCCAATCAGTGGTCCCCATCCAACTTTGTAGACAAGCCTTTGTTTCGCTTTCTCGACACCTGTACAGCGATCACAGGTACATAAATGGTGCTCAGCTGTCCTTGTCTGAAAACTTAAATTGCCACCTTCAAACACACTGTTATTCTAAATGATCCAACCGTGCTGGGGGGCGGCCTGAGGGAAGCTGGGGGGCTCAGCAGCTGTGCTCACTGCTCAGCAGGCTTGTGGGGGGGTGAGGCTCCCCACAGCCCACTCAAGGCCACGTGACATCATGGGGTCCTTCTGAGTCCTGCGGCTGGGCCCATTGGTGGGGGTCCTCTTGGACCAGGAGGCGGCTCAGCCTTGTGGGGCATCTGCAGCCCAGCTCCCTCCCCCTGTCCCCGGGTCCCCTGGGGGCTCCAAGGCCCCTGCCCTCTGGGGCCTCCTCTCGGTCTGTGCAGCCTTCAGAAGCCACCCCCTGAGGACTCGCTGTGCAGCAGCTCCGGGGGCCCAGGACAGCCCAGGACTCCTCGAGGACCGGCCCTTCGAGGGCACTCCTGCCCCACTGCCATCTGCATTCCACAGACACACATTAATCACCTGCTGTGTGAACAGGGCAGAGCGTCTCTGAGCTCTGTTTAGGCCTCCCTGGGATCTGAGAATGTTATTCTGTTACAAGGGCTGTCTACCATCCGACGTGGGTTTCCTGGAACAAACCGTAAAATTGCTCAGGGTCTATTTATAAGGAGGATTTTCTTAATTGCAATGCATATGCAGTGATTTTTATTAATAAAAATAAATTTTGCTTAAAAGCAAGAAAATACATTAAACAACATTTAGAATCTTGAATTTATGTGAAGTAGCTGATCTAAAAATAAATGAGAGAAGAAAGTCGGGGTGAATCCTGCAGGGAGGACGGAGTTTTCCCAAGTGGAAAGTTGGGGCGGCCCTCTGTGCCTGGACCCCTCACGTGGGCTGCACACCAGATGGGCCCTTCTCCTCCCCGGGTCCCTACAGCTTGATCTGACCTAGTGGCCACCTGACCAGGGATCATATCACCTGCTTTCTTTTTTTAATTTTTCTTTTTTTCATCTTGATCTTTTTTTTTTTAAATTAATTAATTAATTTTATTTTTGGCTGCGTTGGGTCTTCATTTCTGTGCCAGGGTTTTCTCTAGTTGTGGCGAGCGGGGGCCACTCTTCATCGCGGTGCGCGGGCTTCTCACTATCACGGCCTCTCTTGTTGCGGAGCACAGGCTCCAGACGCGCAGGCTCAGTAATTGTGGCTCACAGACCCAGTTGCTCCGCAGCATGTGGGATCTTCCCAGACCAGGGCTCGAACCCGTGTCCCCTGCATTGGCAGGCGGATTCTCAACCACTGCACCACCAGGGAAGCCCATATCACCTGCTTTCTAGCACGGCTCCCTCGGGGTCCGCTCCGGCCTCTCAGGCCTGGGGAGGGAAGGGGCCCAAAGGCTGTCCAGAGTGGCACTGCCCTCATCCTTGCCAGGGGCCTCGCTAGGACCTGGGGGCCTTCAGAGGAGGCTTGGGTGGGGGGCCTCGTGTTCAGCAGGACGTGGAGGTGGCCGGTGCCCGTGGCCCTGCCCAAGGAGGACCCAAGACCTCTCCCTTCCAGCCCCTTGGCCTGGGGGTCTCCCAGGCATCCCAGGCCCCTCCCTGCACGCCCAGTGCCTGAGCCTGGGGTCCCGTTCTCCTGGATCTGCCCTGTGCCCGCCAGGTTCGGGGGTACAGCAGGGAGGCCGCGTGTGGGCTGGCTGCAGACCGGGCCCCCAGGCCCCTTGGACAGCGTGGTGGGCAGCAGACATTTTCCGCAGCGTCTAAGGTGTCAGTGTTGATTCTCTCGGCTGCTGCCCTGGCGGAGGGGCGCCTGTCTGCGGGGTCGCCGGGTCCCCCATTGCCGGGCGTCCCCAGGTCCCCCGTTGCTGGGAGTCCCCAGCCCTTTCCCTCCGCTGGCGTCATTCCCCATGTGGCCACCGGGTGGCAGGAGCGCTCTTTGCTGGCCGGGCGCCCGGTGCTGTGACCAACCTCAGCCCAAGACTGATTCCTGTGAACCCAAAGTTTGGGAGAAAAGCGTAAAATGCACAACAGGAAAAGTTTCAGTAATAATTTTGGGCAGAATTTGGACGTTCCCTTGGATTTTGAAGTGGTGCCCCTTGTTAATTAACGGCGTGTTCAGGAGCAGGAGGGCGGGACCTGGGGAGTCCGGGGCTCCGGGCGGGGGCGGGGGGTGAGGGGGTGCCTCACGGGCTCTGTGGGGTCTTCATACCCAGGGTGGGGGGTGCGTTCCGTGTGTGATTTCTGATCACCCAGGGTGGGCGGGACGCTGTGGACCCGGGAGAGTCCCCGCGCTGGGCCGGTGGGCGGGGCCCAGACCCCAGGGTTGGGGGCCGGCAGGCAGGGCTGCAGAGACCCTGCGGGGCGGTTGGGGGACCCTGGGGGGTGGGTGGGTCCTCTGGCCCCCAGGCCCCATCTCTGGAGCCCACCGAGTCGGGCTGAGAAGGCGCGGATGCGGGGCTGAGGGCACAGGGCTCCCCGCCCTGGACCTGGGCGGCAGGAGGCTGACCGCCGGCCCCTCACCACAGCCCCTGGGAAGCCCCCTGCCCCACCCGAGCAACTTCGGGGCCCAGCTCAGGGGAGGGGGTCACTACCTGGGTGACGGCTTCTCGTCTCTCCTCCCCCCAGCACATGGCTCAGGGCACAGGTCGGAGCAGGGGCGTCCCCTGTGCTCGATGGTGACCGCGGGACGCTGGCGTGGCGTGGCGTGGGGACGGGGGCTGGCGTGGAGGGGCTCACACCGGCGTAGGTGTCTGGGTGCCCGCCGCCGTCGCCCCGAAGGCGGGCGGTGCTGTGGGCTAGTGAAGATGGGGGCTCAGACCCCCTCGTTCACCATGGTAACAAAACAAGGGCACAAGATGCTGTCTTGTTCATCTTCTCCTTTGAAAGCACATCTGCAGCCTGGTCACTCTTTAGTGGTGGATGAAACCGTGGTGACCTGTGTTTCCCAGACGAGGACGACAAAGCTCCGGAGCTAGAAGTGAGCTTCACCCGGATGAGGGCGGCGGCGAGGCCTGAGCAGGAGGCTGGAGGGCGTGGCCGGGGGGCAGAGGCCCAGCTCTTTGCCTGTGTCCCTCTGAGGTTACCGGGGCCTCTGAGGGCAGACGGGACCAGCAAGGAGCAGGCCACGGTGGGGAGGGGCAGCCCTGGGTCAGCAGAGGCAGGAGGAGGCAGGAGGGACCCTCCCTGGGGCCCCTGGAGGGGCGCAGCCCAGCCTGCACCCTGATCTCGGACTCCAGCTCCAGGACTGTGACATGGCCGTCCGCGCCGTCTCGAGCCCCTTCCCCGTTTGTGTGTCGTCACAGCAACCCCAGGAAGCCCCTCAGACCCTGAGCCCCTCGTGAGCGAACCACGGGCCCCGCACCTCTCACTGCCACGCGGGGCGGGAAGTGGGGCCCAGGCTCGGCCGCTCGCAGCCTGTTCCCCTCAGGGCTTCTGCCTCCACCGGTCTGGGCCCATGGGGGGGGGGCGATGCCAGGTGACACATGACTATGGCCACAGGCTGTGTCCTTGAAGGTAACAAGGCCTGGGGCTGCCCCCACGACCCCTCCCCCCGCGAGCCCAAACGTGGCCCTGGAACACCTGTGTGTGCAACCTCAGGCCCACCCTGGTTCCCTCCAACCTGACGCTGGGCCCCCCTTCGTCCCCTCCTCCATCCCCCCCCCTGCGCTTTCTCAGGACACGTCAGAGGGTGCGTCAGTGCTGAAACTCTTCCCTTCTGGGGGTTCCTGGCTCTGACCCCACCCCCCTCCAGAACTGCTTCTATCCCAGACCCTCCGTCCCGTTAACTGTTTTTTCTCCCCCTGCTGCTGCTTGGCCGGAAGTGACCTTGTTGAGACGGAGGACAAGCTGTGCTGGCCTGAGCTGGTCCCAGGGGGCCGGGCCTCCCTGTCCGGGAAGGGCTCTGAGAGCTCCCGGCGCCCTGGCCTTCCCTTGGGCTCCTCCCCTGGGTGCTGGGGGCGGGCCCTGCCCTCCTGGCCCACCTCCCATGGTGGGAGAACCATCCCCCCAGGGCTGTGCTGGGCCCGTCCGGGTGCCCCAGTGCCATGGGAGCTGCAGGACGTCATGTGTCTGGGGTCCAGGGCTGCTTATTCCCGGCAAACTGACAAAGAAAGCGGCAGGGGGGAAGGAGGGACGGAGGAGGCGTCCTGGCCTCATGCGCTCAGCCCCCTGTGCTCCTGCGGAGCCCTTTGGGTGGCCCTGCATTCGGAAGGTGCTGCATTGCCCACTGGCCTCCTGCCTCCGCACCTCTGGCACCGGCTCTGGGTGGGTCCTGGGCCTGTGCGGGGTTGGTGGGGGGGTGGCAGCGGGGCCCCGTGGGTACCTGGGAACGCAGGTGAGTTTTTGCCCCGGTGTCCCTGACCCCTGGGCAGCCTGTCCTGGAGAAGCACCAGCGAAGGGCAGAACCCAAGGGACCTCGGTGGTGTCTGGTCCAACTTCAGACGCAGCGCAGGGCCCCTGGGCCTCCGAAGCACGGCCGGGGTTGGGGGCTCTGGCCTCCTGGGACAGCGCTGCCTGGCGGGGCCTGAACTGCTGCTGGAAACCTGCCTTCCGGGCTTAGCTTGGCCCCAGAGGGAGTGCCCGGCTCCCTCGGCCTTTGCCCTCCCTGCCACGGGCTGGGTTTATGATGCCCAGAAAATCTAAGTGCCTCTATGTGCACACACAGGCCTGTTTCCTATTCCCACCACAAACCACCCCAAACTCCATAACCTGGTCACAGCGCTTTATTCTCACCCAGGCGCTGTGCATCCGCTGACCTTGGCTGACCTTGGCTTTGGGCCACAGCTGGGGCCTCTCATCCTCCTGCAATCACACCCCCATCTGCCCAGCTGCTCAGGCCAGAGGCCCCGGGGTCTTCACAGCTCCCTGACCAGCACTGCTCACTAGGGCCGGCTCCAAACCATCCAGAAACAGCTCCTTCCCCGCTGCTCGCTACCTCCCAGCTCAAGTGACACTCTGGCGCCCTCCCCGCTTCCATCCTGTCCGTGCAGGACACTCGAGGGGCCTCCCCTCTGCGTAAGTCCTCCGAGACCACACGCTGCCTGGGATCCTGACGTTCAGGCCCCGTGGCCGGCCCTTGACCCCCACCCAGTCCATCTCTGCCTCTCCCTCCCCGTCAGGCCTCGCTGGCCTGCACGTGGGTCCAGCAGGTTCCAGGGGTGTATTTCTTCTGCGTCTCCTGTCCTTGGACGGTGTTCCCGGGCTCTCGGCATGGCTAGTTCTCACTGTTCAGACCTCTGCTTGGACTTTGCCCAGAGCGCTTTGCTACACGGCTTTCTTTTCTTTTCTTTTTTGTTTTTTTAACATATATATACGTTCTTTTTTAAAATATTCTTTTCCACGATGGTTTATCCCAGGAGACTGGCTCTGGTCCCCTGTGCTGTACAGTAGGACCTTGCTGTTTGTCCATGCTGCATGTAATAGTTTGCACCTGCTGACCCTAAACTCCCTGTCCATCCCCACCCGCCCCCTCCCCCCGCCCCCCATCAACCACAAGTGTGACCTCTATGTCTCGTTACATGACTTTCTTCAACTCTCTCCCTGCACAGAGGTTGTCCTGTTTCCTTGTACGGGGACTTTGAGCTCCAGGAGGGCTGGACGCCGTCCCTCTGGTTTCCTGCTGCATCCGCAGGACTTAGAATGGCCCGGGCACCAGGTGGTCTTCGATACATGGCAACTCTTAGTGAAGACGTTCTTCCTGCAGACCCCAGAAGATACCCGCCAGCCAGACACCAAACCCAGGCCGCCCCCAGGGCCCTCCTGGCAGCAGCTGGGTGTGGTCAGAGGTGGGTGGAGGGCAGTGTGAGGGCTGCAGACAGCTTGGCAGTCAGCGTTCAGGACGTGTGGGAGGTGCTATGGTGAGTTCTGGGGGGGCAGATGTGGCCCTGGTGCCCTGTTCTCTCCACACAGCCACGCTACCTCTTTTAGAAAGGAACAGATGTCAGTCATTTACACAATAGTATGAATTTATCACCAGTGATAATCTTGCATTTCCTTAAAAAAGTTAATGAAATATTTCAGTTATATAGAAAAACAGAGAAAATAATCTAATGGACTCACACGTCCACCACCCAGATCGGCAGCTGTTAATGCTTCGTCACGTTGCATCACTTGCCCGCTGCTTCACTTTGACGGAGGTGAGCGTTAGAGGCGAGGCCACGGCCCGGCCCTTCCTCAGCTGGTTTCTCCTGCGGTAGCTGCTCTCCCGAATGTTTGCCCTGCTGACGTGGGGATCAGTCCGTCAACAATACGTGATGTCGTTTTGGGTGCTATAAATATTTGCATAAATGGGATCATATTGTGCGATTCCTTTCTCACCTTTTTCCCCACTCAGCATGACGTTTTGGGATTCATTCACGTTAATGAATGCGTCTCTAGTTGATTCATTTAACTGCTGCACGGAAGAGCGAGCTGGTTTACACACTCACTCCTGTGCTGAGGTGATTTACGCCTCCAGCCTTGGCTCCCGGCTGCCTGCGCCCTTGGGGGCTTCTCCTCAGAGGTGGCTGGCACTTTCCCCAGCATTTCTAGGAATTTGAATTTGGAGCTGGGTGTGGCATCCTGTCTACCATCTCACCAGAGTGGGAACTCTCCATCTGACCCTCCAATGTGAAATTTGTTCCAGAATGTTCTAGCTTGAAGGACTTTGCATTGCACTCACCAGATTACGGGAGCTCTGATAAGCTCTGAGCAGATGCAGGCAAGTATCTGGAGGGGGGCTTGCAACCGGTCCACTCCCAGAGGTTGAGGTCAGCCTGGCTTCCTGCAGGAGCTGAGGCAGTAGCTTGGCCTCGGTAAGTAAATACGGGTTAAGTTATTGGACGGAGATAACCCACCATCCAGCAGCGAGAGGGTGAAGGTCTGACGGGAGGAGGTGGGGAGGGCTGATGGGGGAGGCTGTGGATGGAGCTTGGAAGGACCCAGCGAGGCGTGAGGACAAAGGGGTGCTGAGGACCCCACATTCCAGATGTGGTCCACTTGGTGGGTGGAGGAGGCTTTACAGACAGCGAGCCTGGGCAGAGAGTTATTTGGGGGTTTACATGGATTTCAAAGAACCAAAGGGTGGGGTGTCCAAGAGGCAGCTACGTGTACAGGCAGGTGGTCTGGGCTAGAGACAGGCATTCAAAACGTGACAATAATAGGAGTTCCACTTCCAAGGTGGGAGTTCAAGGAGCGCCACAGACTCATAGACTGCCTCCCAGCAAAGCAAGAAAAGCTTGTAAAAACTACTTAAAAAAACCATTTAAAGTATCTTGAAATTGTCCTCAGGGCCTACAGCAAATGAAGAAATATTTATTCAAGAAAATTTACTAAGACTTGGTAAGAATTCCAAGAACTGTGGCATCTGAGCCGTGACCGCCTCACTTTCTCCCTCCGCCAGCTCAGTCTGATGGAAGCCCCACTCCAGGCAGGTAAAGCCCTTCTACCCTAACCCTCCCCCCAGCCCCCAAAGGTTACAGCATCTCACCAGCCCCCCAGCATTCCTCACCCACTCCAGATCCAAGAGGTCCTGCACTGCATTCCTGGTGAGTGTGGCCAGGAGGTCGGAGGTCCCCTTCCCCCCTCAGGTGGAGGCTCTACCCAGGTGTGGTGGGCTGACCCGCGGGGACCTGACCACCCTGGCCCCAGCTCTTTATCAAGCAGAGATTCCCGACCAGGAGAAGTAAGCCTGACAACCGCAGGCCACGCCTTGCCCAGAGTGGTGGCTCAGAGACTCTGTCCAGGGGGAGAGGTGGTCCCTAGAGAAGAGGGCACCAAAGGCTCCCTAGGGAACCCACTTCATTTGAAACAGTGTGTGTGGAAGTTCAAGCCTCTGGAAAAAAGCAATAGCTCTTCTTAATTAACAGCACTCGCTACCCCATGGGACACTAGAAAGGACCACGGAAATATACAGCTGAGAAGAGCCCCCCCCCCCGGGCCAGAGCAAACCTCAAAGCCTGGCCTCAGCATCAGCCCTGCCTGGATTTAGTTGGTTTACCTGCTGAGTAACTTATGTTCCAGCAGTGAAAATAACAGAACATCAGCTGGTGATCAGTGGAGCCGAACAGGCTGGGTGTGATGCCAAATGAGGCAGAAGCCTGATGGAGAGACAGGGAAAGACGCGGCAGGTGGGAGCCTGTCATCCAGGTGACTGCACGTCCCCAAGGCCGAGCCACCTGACAGTGACACCAAAGGCTTCACCCGGTGGGAAACAGACTTCACTAAAGTAACCTAGCCTGCCCATCTGAAAATCAATAGAATAAAAGACAGAAAGCACATGATCATCTCAATAGATGCAGAAAAACATTTGGCAAAATTCAAACCCCTTCGTCATAAAAACAGTTAAACTAGGAATACAGGGGAAGTCCTTCAACCTGATAAAGGCGTCTATGGAAAAGGCAGAGTTTGTGTAACACCTGATGGTGAGAGACTGAATGCTTTCCCCTAAGACCAGGGACAACACAGGGATGTCCACTCATAGCCTTTCCAACATCACACTGGAGGTTCTAGCCAGGGCATTAGGAAAAGAAAAAAGAAAAGACAAGAAAAGAAAGGCATCAGTATTGGAAAGGAAGAAGTAAAACTATTACCATTTGCTGATGACATGATTTTGTATATGAAAATTCAAGGACTCTACTGAAAACTATTGGGGCCCATAAACAAGTTCAGAAAGTTTGCAGGTTACAAGATTCATATACAAAACTAAATTGTATTTCTATACAGTAGCACCGAGCAAACTGAAAATGAAATTAAGAAAATGATTACACTTAACAATAGCATCAAAATAATAAAATACTTAGGAATAAGTTTAACAAAAGAAGAGCAAACTTGCCCGCTGAAAACTACAAAACATTGTTGAAAGAAATTAAATTAGATCTAAATAAATGGAAAGGAACCCATGTTCATGGATCAGAAGATTTAATATTGTTAAGATGGTAATACTCCCCAAATTGATCTCCAGATTAATTGTTTTCCCGATCAAAATCTAAGCTGACTTCTTTGTAGAAATAGGAAAGTCTTTCTAAAATTCATATGGAATCTCAAGGGACTCTGAATAGGGTAAACCAATCTCGAAAAAAGAAGAACGAAGTTGGAGGACGCATACTTCTTGATTTCAAAACTTACTACAAAGCTGCAGTAATGAAGACAGTGTGGTACTGCCATAAGGATAGACACATAGATCAGTGGAGTAGAATAGAAAGCCCCCAAATAAAACCTTACACTGGAAGTCAACTGATTTTTGACGAGGGTGCTAAGACCATTCGTTTTGGGGGAAAAGAATCGTTTTTTCAACTAATAGGGTTGGAGCAACTGGATATGCACATGCAAGAGAATAAATTTGGATCCCTACCTCAGACTATATGCAAAAATTAAATCAAATGGATCAAGGATGCAGTTGTAAGAGCTAAAACTATAAAACTCTTAGAAGGAAACATAGGTATAAATCATCATGACCTTGGATTAGGTAATGGTTTCTTAACTATGACACCAAAAGCACAAGCAACAAAGGAAAAAATAAATACGTTGGACTTCATCAAAACTGAAAAATTTGGGCATCGAAGGACACTGTCAATAAAACAAAAAGACAATCCAGAGAATTAGAGAAAATATTTGCAAATCATATATGTGCTAATGATTTGTATCTAGAATATATAAGAATTATAAAAGGTACTATTACCACTCAATAATAAATGGTAAATTTAATTGACAAATGAGCAAAGGATCTGAAAGACATTTCTCCAAAGAAGATATATAAATGGCCAATAAGCACATGAAAAGATGCTCAACATCATTAGCCATCAGGAAAATGCAAATCAAAACCACAAATAGATACCACCTCATACCCAATAGGATGGATAGCATCTAAAGGACAGATGATTACAATTGTTGGTGAGGATGTGGTGAAGTTGGAACTCTCATGCCTCGCTGGTCAGAATGACAAATGGTGCAGCTACTTTGGAAAACAGTTTAGCAGTTCCTCAAATGGTTAAACGTAGAGTTACCAGATAACTCAGGAATTCTACTCCTAGGTATATAGTCCAAGAGAAGTGGAAACATACGTCCACACAAAAACTTGTACATAAATGTTTATAGCAGCATTGTTTGTAATAGCCAAAAATTGGAAACAATCCAAGTGTCTGTCAAAGGATAAACAAAATGTGGTGTATCCGTATAATGGAATATTATTCAACCATAAAAAGTAATGAAATATTGACACATGCTGCAATATGGATGAACCTTGAAAATAATATGCTAAGTGAAAGAAGCCAGTCTCAAAGGACCATGTGTTGTATGACCCATTTATATGAACTGTCCAGATTGCTAGGGGCTGGGGGAATGGGGCTTTGGGGGTGATAAAAATACTCTAAAATTGATGGTGGTGGTAGATGCAGAATTCCATAAATATACTGAAAGGCATTGAATTGTACACTTTAAATGGGTGAGTTGAATAATATGTGAATTTTATTTCAATAAAGCCATTATATATAAAAAATGGTAACTATAAAAAAGCTCCGTTAACCAACCACCCCACTGGGAGGCGGGGCAGGAGGGCACAGATCCGAAGGGGACTCAGACTCTGGGCCCCGGAGATTCAAGGCGGTGCTGATGTCCACGGGCGCCACGCACGTACCATCTTTCCTGCGCGCGGGCCAAGTTATCATTTTTATGGAGTTGCTTTTCCAATTACGGCCATATTTATAATTAGTTTGGAAGCCATTAAATGTCTTATTACTCTCCTTCTTTTAGGTCAAAATCCTCTGCTAATTACTAACCATAATTTTAAAGACAGAAGGGCTGAAGTTGGGAGTAGCGGTGCGTCTCTCTCTGACTCCTGCACATACATATTGTTGATTTTCATGAGCCTGGCGATGAGGCCATGCATATGCATGATCTGTGCGTTCTCTTCTCTCTTGGCAGGGACGCTGGCCTCTCACCCCAGGGCCAAAGATAGAAGCGGACAGCCTGGTCCCCATGGGGCTGTTGTGCGGAAGGACCACGGTCTCAGGATTCCCAGTGCCACGGGGACTCTGGGGGCTCACGGGTGAGCCTATGACCTCTTGCCTCTGAGCAAAGGGTGCGACTCCTTCTGGCCTCAGCCAGGAGAGGTGGGACTCAGGGGCCTACACCTGAGTCACACCTGCACGGTGGGTGGGTGCCGCCCTGGGGGCTGGGCACGGCCGGGCGGGGGCTGCCTGGCCCTGACGGAGGGGAGGGCGTGGGCATCCTGGCTTGGAGGACAGAAGCCGGGGCCAAGGAGGCCTGTGCAGTCTGTTCTGGGAGGGGCTCCAGGCCTGGAGCTGGCAGTGAGGCTGGGGTGCTGGGCGTGGTTGGGTGAGGGTCACGGAGAGGGGCCAGACCAAGCCCACCGGGACTCTCCCCAACGTTTCTTCCTTTAGGCTCCTTTGAGTTATTAAGAAAATACTGAAAGCTGCCCTTAGTGGGCCTGGTCAGAGCCAATTCCTGCTCCTCCGGGAAAGGAGGGCCCTGGGTGGGGCAGTGGTCTGCAGCGACTTCTCTGTGCAGAGGGTGGGCCCCAGACCCCCTCCCCACCCTGGAACACTGCTTGATGCTCTCCTGACGCACTGCCTTGTGTCATCGGAAGATGCACAAGCACCCGTCGTCTCCTCAGTCAACTCGGCCCTGTCACTCGGGGACCTAAAATGCTCTACGATTTTGTGCATTTGGCAAAATCATTTTTATATGAAAAACAAAAGATGGCCCAGTCACTCACTGGGGACGTGGTGCCTGGGGACTTACTGTCCCCGTGACAGTCCCCGTGCTGGGAAGGCGCTGGGTGGGAGGGGCTCCGGCCTCGGTGCCGGGTCGCCAGGTCTGGGGGCTGGACCCCGGCAGAGTGGGAAAGCCCACCCTCGGCCCGAGGGGGTCATGCGGGGAGTGTTCCGTGGGAGCCCTGCCCTGGGCCGGCGACTCCCCATTGTTGGCGGGGCCATCGGGAGCCTGCCCCTCTGTGTCCTTTTTCTCAGTTGGGTCTTTTCCGTGTGGTGTCCTGGGGCCAGAGCTGCTCGACCTCGTGGCTCTCAGCCGCGGCTGAGACAGACGTCTGTGAAACAGACAGAGGACAGGACGTGGTGATGAAGAGTCACCGCAGGAGGCCCTGGGGCGCAGCGGGCGGCAGGCGGCAGCGCGGTGCCCTCGTCCCCTCCAACAGCAGTGGGTGGTCTGCCGTCCCCTCACCTCCCACGGTGACGGCAGCCTGTCTGTCCTCCCCAGGCCACGGGGTCAGTGGAGACTCCTGTGGGGCAGCGGACCGTGCCTGGCCTTGGGCTCTGGCCGCGCTCGGAGGCGAAGATGACGGTCCCCACCCCACGCAGGCGGTCGTGGCCTGAGCGTAGCACACCCTCAGCTGGGTCCCCGTCTGCCACTGGGAAGGGGCCTGTCTCACCTGCCAGGAAGGTGTCGACTGAGCCCTGGGCCCTGTGGGGATGCTCAAGAAGAATTCCACTTAGGGCCGCGCGCTGACATGCCCTGAGGGGGGGACCCTGAGGCAGGGCTGGGGTGGGAGGGTAAACAGCAGGGGACCCTGGGTGGCGGGAGGGTAAACAGCAGCGGACCCTGGGCGTCCTGCGAGGGTGGGTCTGACTCTGGGCAGAGAGGCGGGAGGTGGGCAACCCCGCCCCTTCTCCAGTCTCAGGCTCTCACCTGGCAGAGCCCCAGCTGTCTCTGTCCACTGGGGAGGATGGTCCACCTATGTGCCCACGGGCCCAGCAGGCCCCTGAGTCCCGGCCCCACTTACTGAGGGAGCCCAGAGTCCAGAGCATGGTCTCCCTCTTCATGCTTCCAGGTTGGCTCGGACGTTGCTGCCTCCGGGAAGTCTTCCTAGGCTGGTGCCTTCCTTGGGGCTCTGCCGGGCCCTGTCCTGGGTGTGGGGTCTGCAGCAGGCACTGGAGAGGGCACCTCCGCTCTCAGGCAGCTGCCATCCAGCGGGAGAGATGGACCGTGTGGGTGCAGCTCCTGGGGTGGGAGACACACAAGGCAGGGGCTGGGGGCAGAGCTGCGGTGGGAGCAAGGAAGGCTCTCCTGCAACCTGGTGACGGAGGGGCTGATCTTCCAGCTGGCGGGGTGGGGCGGTGGGAGATCTGCTTTCCCAGTGGCGTGCGACCTGGTCACCCTGCCCTGCGCCAGCCCTTAAGGGGGCTGGGGGTCCCTGGGGGGTGGGATAGAAGCCCCTCAGCCCAAGGTAGAACCCTAACTCTGGGGGCTGTAAAACCCTCTGGGATTTGAGGCAAAGAAATTTGTCAACACACAGCTTCTTTTAACAAAACAAGAGATTTCCTCTGAATAATATTTGCAGCTAAAAGTGAACTCAGTTTTTCAGATCTGTAATTGTGCTCGTTTGGAAACCGACTCCCATTTGGCCTCATCCTGTGTTTTATGAAATAAAGACAAAATTGCCAACACATTTCCTTATATTTCCGTTTGGAAGGGGTTATAAATAGCTGGGCTTGGTGGAAGCCAATATGGACACACAGCTGCAAACTATTCCCGTCAACAGCGGCGGAACCTCGGCCCCAGTGTCAGGATGGAGCCAGAGATCAGTGTGACTTTGGGGTGAGGACACCATGGTCTGGACGGGCCCCGGTGGTCCACCTGCCCCTCCAGGCAGAAACCCACGCTTCTTTGTGGTCTAACTTGGATGTGTCTGCCTGAAGTTACAGAGCTGACGGGGAGCTCACCCTTTCACAGGAACGCCTGGTCTACTTCTGGGCAATTCTGTGGTCCAGAAAATGCTTTCTTTCACTGAACTTAAGCCCAGCAAGGCTGCCCAGCACCTCTGCTCCTTCCTTCCATTGCCAGACCCGAGGCCACCGTCCTGGTCCTCCGCTGCCACCTCTTCTCCAGGGTGCTCACTGCTCCTCCTCCCATAGCCTTTCTCTCGCGTGGCTGGAGTCCCCAGCTGCCCACCACAACCGGCCCCCCTGCTCAGGCTCTGTCCAGGGCTGCACTGCTCCCGGCCGGAGCTCCAGGCTTGGGCTGCCTCAAGCCTCGGGGGCACCTTGCCCGAGTGGGAGAGAAGCCAGGGGCCTGGGAGTTTTTGGTAATTTGGTAGCCGTGGGCAGACAGCTGAGCCCCGTCAGTTCCTGGACGGTGCCTCCCGGCCCCTCTGGCCCCTGAGAACGGGGGCTGTGCAGGGCGTCTTCCCCATCTGCTCTTGCGGAAGCACGTCCTCCTGCAGCCCAAGTCCATCGATAAACGTTGTCAGCCAGCATTGTGTCACCCGCAGCAGTTTAGCGAGCGTCTCTGCCAGGCTTCCCTCAGCCTGAGCTGGGCCGGTCAGCACCTCGGACAGTGCCCCTCCCGCCTCGGGAACCAGATTCCAGTGGCGGCGTGGGTTGCCCCACGTGTGCCCTGCTCAGGGCTGGTCACCTCCTTCTCCGGGCCCCCAGGGGCCGGCCCCTCTCAGGACACTCCTCCCTCGGCAGCTCACTTGGACTTAGTCTTTGCCATGAGATTATCAACGGAGGGGCCAAGCCCCCTCCTCAGGTGTGTCCTGCAGGCGAGCAGAGCACCCCCTGTGGTGGGAGGTCAGGGATGGACCGCCAGACCTCAGGGGTGTCCCCGGCCCCGACGGCAGAGCCGGGGAGCCTGCCGTGCACACACCTTGCTCCTAGCGCCCACCTGCGCGCCCTAACCCTCCCAGGACTGGGTGCTGGACCACCTGGGCCATGCCCCTCCCTCCCTGTCCTGCTCTGCTCCTGGTAACGGCCCACAGTCCTCTGGGCAGAAACAGGAGTGGATCTCCCTGCAGCAGCGTGGGCAGCTCCAGGAGAGGCCAGACTTTCTCGATAACGAGGTTGGGTCTTTGAGCGCAGCTGCAGACACATCGAAATTGCGCAAGGCCCACGTGGCCCAAAGTCACGTGCTTTGAGAATCGTCCCCCCAGGAGGCAGCTCTGGCATCAGTGGAGCAGAGCAGGGGAGTGTAAGCTGCTCAGCAAACGAAGCAGGAAGTGAGCAGCGAGGGCTGCCGGGTGGAGGAGGGAGCCTTCCTCTTCTGTAAACAAGGGTCACAACACGCCCGCCCCCAATTAGTGTGACTTTGGTTAAAATGGAATAATTATGAGCAGCGCCATGGAAACTATAGGCTTATCTGTGCTAGGAGCGAGGTGTGTGCACGGCAGCCTCCCCGACTCTGCCGTCGGGGCCGGGGACACCCTTGAGGTCTGGCGGTCCATCCCTGACACCACACCACAGGGGGTGTGCAGGACACACCTGAGGAGGGGGCTTGGCCCTCCAGTTGATGATCTCATAAAGACTAAGGACGGGATCCCTCCGTCCTGTGAGTCCTCCACCTCCCACGTGGCCCCAGAGGTTGCTCTTGGGTCCCCTCTGCTCCAGGCAGAGCAGGGAGAGCATGGAGGACCGTGTGCAGGAGGCTCTAGAGGACCAGGCTGGCAGCCTCGCACCCACTCCTACCACCCACGCACATCTGCCAGAACTCAGGCACACGATGGGCTCTGACTGCAAGGGAGGCTGGAAATGTCGTTTAGGTGTGTGTCCAGGCAAAAGAGGAAACAGATTTGGTGACCAGTTAGTCAGTTTCTGACACATTGCTTTCTTCTGATTACCGAATAATGGATGCACCATTTTTCCAATGCGTGAAACCCACGCACCACAGTGTCTTCCTCACCACCAAGGAGATACTTCAAGATCCCATCTGGTCCCTGCAGCTGGTGCAAAGTCCTTGATCTCTCCCCAGAGAGATATCCATCTTTCTGTCTGTCTACCTATCTATCATTTATCTATCTATCTATCTTTCTGTATCTATCTACCTATCTATCTATCTATCTATCTATCTATCTATCTATCTAATCTATCTTTCTATCATCTATCTATCTTTCTGTATCTATCATCTATCTATCTATCTATCTATCTATCTATCTATCTATCTATCTATCTATGTTATAGAGGCACAGAGATACACAAGACACACAAAGGGAAGACAAATGTATTACTTGGTATTTCTGAATATGAGTAGGAATAAATGGAACAGAAAAATTTTATTTTAAGAAGTAATGAAAGGCTCAACAAAATACTAAAAAATCAAATTCAGAAACATACGAAAAGGATTATACCCCATGTTCAAGTGGGATTTATCCCTGGAATGCAAGAATGGTTCAGTATGTGAAAATATACCACATTAACAGAATGAAGAAAAAAAAGAGACACATGACCATTTCAACTGATGCAGAAAAAGTAACAAAATTCAACGCACTTTCATGATAAAAATACTCAACAGTCATGGTGATCATGTTGTAATGTATATAAAAGTTGAATCACTACGTTGTACACCTGAAACTAATATAGCATTGTATGCCAATTATACTTCAATTAAAAAAAAACCATGAAACAAGAAAACACTCAACAAACTAGGAATAGAATGAAACTACCTCAACATAATAATGGTCATATAAAAAAGCCCACAGCAAACATCATAAATAATGGTGAAACAATAAAAATGTTTCTTGTAGGAACAGGAGCAAGTCAGGATGCCCACTTTTACCCCTTCTATTCAACATGGTACTGAAGTACCAGCAAGAGCAATTAGGGGAAAAAAAAGAAATAAAAGCTGTTCAAGTTGGAAAGGAAGATGTAAAATCATTTCTGTTTGCAAGTGACATGACCTTACATGTAGAAAACTGTAAAGATTCCACAAAAACTCTTTTAGAATTAAGAAATAAACTCAGCAAGTTGCAGGATACAAAATCAGCCACAAAAATCGGTTGCATTTCTATACCTCAACAACGAACAATCCAAAAGGAAGTTAGCAATTCCATTTATGATAGCATCAAAAAGATTAAAATACTTATGAATTAACTTAACCAAAGAGGTGAAAGACTCATGCATTGAAAACTACAAAATGTTGCTGAGAGAAATTAACAAAGACATAAGTAGAAAGACATCCGTGTCCATGTCTTGGAAGACTGAATATTGTTAAGAGGTCAATACTATCAAAAATGATCTACAAATTTGATGCAACCTCTGTTAAAATCCTGGTGTTATTTTTTTGCTGAAATAGAACAATTCACCCTAAAATTCATATAGGATCTGGAGGCCCAGAATAGCTAAAACAATCTGGAAAAAGAAGAACAAATTTGGAGGACTCACACTTCCTGTTTTCAAAGTTACTACAAAGCTGCAGTAATCAAACAGCGTGGCATGAAGACCAACAAACAGACCTATGGACTAGAATGGACAGCCCAGACATAAATGCTCTTGGCAAGTATGGCCAAAAGATTTCCAACAAGGGTGCCAAGACCATTCAATAGGGAAAGGGAAATGTTTTCAACAAATGGTGCTGGGAAAACTGGATATCCATGTGCAGAAGAATGAAGTTGGACCCTTAACTAACACCATATACAAAAATGAACTCAAAATGGGTCAAATACCTGAACACAAGAGCTAAAACCATAAAAGTCTTAGAAGAAAACAAAGGGGAAAAGCTTCATGACAGTGGGTTGGCAATGATTTCTTGGATATGACATCAACAACATAGGCAACAGAATAACAAATAGGTAAATTAGACTTCCTCAAAATTAAATAGTGCTCTTTTGTGCTTCAAAGGACCCTATCAACAGAGTGAAAGACAACCCATGGACTAGGAGAAAATATTTGCAAATCATATATCAGATGAGGGTCTAATATCCAGAATAAACAAAGAATTC
This sequence comes from Balaenoptera acutorostrata, assembly GCF_949987535.1. Taxonomy (NCBI): domain Eukaryota; kingdom Metazoa; phylum Chordata; class Mammalia; order Artiodactyla; family Balaenopteridae; genus Balaenoptera; species Balaenoptera acutorostrata. Next base: position 995,709 of record NC_080074.1, read on the forward strand.
CTACAACTCATCAACAAAAAACAAACAACCTGATAAAAAAAGGGCAAAATACTTGAAAGGATATTTCTCCAAAGAAGATACAAGTCACTAATCATTAGGGAAATGCAAATCAAAGCCATATGAATAAAAAAGAAAAAGAATAAAAGCCACATGTGAACCCACCTCACACCCATCACGACGACTACTATAAAAAACAGAATAGAGCGAAGGTTGGTGAGGATGTGGAGAAATTGGAAACTTTGTGCACTGCTGGTGGGAATGTAAATGGTGCAGGCACTGTGGAAAACAGTATGGTGGTTCCTCAAAAATTAAACGCGGAATTACCATACGATCCTGCAATTCCACTCCTGGGTACGTACCCCAGAGAACTGAATGAAAGGACTTGAACAGATGTTTGTACACCACGTTCAGCAGCATGGTTGACAATAGTCAAAGGTGGAAACAACTCAAGTGTCCACGGGCAAGTGAATGGATAACAAGACTTGGTCCCTACATACAAGGGAACATTATTCAACCTTAAAAAGGAAGGGAATTCTGACACCTGCTACAACATGGATGAACCCTGAAAACATTATGCCCGGTGAAATAAACCAGTCACAAAAGGACAAATATTATATGATCCCACTTATATAAGGGCCCTAGAGTAGTCAAATTTATAGAGACAGAAAGTAGAAGGGGATTGACAGGGGCTGGGGTAGGGAGATGGAGAGTGAGTGTGTAATGGGGACAGAGTTTCAGATTAGGAAGCTGAGAAAGTTCTGGAGACGAATGGTGGTGATGGTTTGGACAACAAGGTGAATGTAATTAATGCCCCTGAACTTACACGGAAAAATGGTTAAGATGGTACATTTCATGTTATGTACATTTTACCGCAATAAAGAAAATGTAATGGAAGGAAAATGTTACTTGAATTCAAAGACTGAAAGGACCCAGAATGATCAAAACGGGACAAGACAGCAAAATCCAGTGGAGCAGGGCCGTTCCAGCAGGCAGGAGCTGGGGACGAAGGGATGGAGGCGGGCAAGGGTCCAGTTCACTGGAGAGCTGAGGTGCTGTGATGCAACAGAATGCAGGTGGTGGAAACCTAGCAGCGAAATCAATGGCCGTCTCAGTGACACTCAGGAGGTGGGCAGAGAAGTAGGGAGTTTCCTCAAATTCAGCGCCAGTGAGTAACTATATGTGCTTAGAATTAAAACCATGCAATTTAAAAGCGCTCCAACCTTTTAATATATTTTTGTAATTTCTACTCCCCCGCCCTGGTTTGGTGGGATTTTTTTTAAAGGAACTTTGGAGAAGGAATAACATATTTCAGCAATCTCCTCACTTTCACTTAAAAAAAAATCTGTTTATTTCAAGTAAAATATAAAACTCTTAATGGAAGTTAGCATTTGTTGTGTGAAGCCGCTTCTACAGTCAATTCTGTCCGTTTGCTGGTTCATTCTCCTTTCTGTGGACAGTTTGAGGGGGGCTGAGTGGTATTCACCAGGGATTGCGGGGCAAGATTTTAAATTTTAATTCTTTCCTTTCATTTTGTATTGCCTTAACTTTTTATAATGAGCATGTACTATTTTAAAAACCTAGTTAACCTATTTTTAGAAATTAGGGTAACCACTAGAGATTGGATAGATAACTTTCCAAAGGGAGAAACAGAACAGAGAAAGCGCCATCCAGCAATGCGCGGGAAAAGTGAAGTTGGGCAAAAGTGGAAATAGGACGCCCGGGAGGGAGAAAGGGCTGGGCCGCGGCACACGTGGGCCTCCAAAGTACAGCGGCGGGCTGGACATTTTCTACTTAAAGACAGAGGCTCTCACACCGAGTAAAGAAATGATTCCAGCCCTACCGTGATTATGAGAGACAACCTCAAAGAAGGTGAAACAGAAAAAATAAAACATATACCAGGCGATTGTCAACAAATAAAGCAAACATACTAATATTAATATTAGACAAAATGAAATTCAAGACAAAGTGCATTAAACAAAAGTGTCCTTTTTGTTGTTTTTTCAAAAGTACAACTCATGAAGGACGTGTAATTGAGAAAACTGGTGACTATGTGTATTAGAGTCTCTGCACGCAGGTCCCCGCCCCAAACCAAACACCAGCAGCAAACAACCACCCATCAGAGCAGAGGTGTGGAGTATGAGCCCTCCTCCTGGGGCCGTGCCCTCCCAGGACAGAGTATTAGGTAGGGGGCTGCTGGGAAGTCTCAGGAGGAGGGTCCCAGTGGAGGCACGTGGTGTTGATGCTGTAGAAAAATACGGCACTTAACTTACTTTATGAAACTGGCACAACCCTGATACCCAGAGCGGAGAAAGAAAAAAAGTTCTATCCTATTGAAGACACAAACAGAGGTTAATAAATCATTCAATAAAAATTCTAAGTTTCATCCCTGATGAAAAACAGTTCGCATGGTGGGCACAGCCGGGAATCTCTTTAATTCGGCACACGGTGTATGCCAGCACCTGTGGCGAACCTCACATGCTAGACGGACCCCAGTGAGGTCAGGTCCGGAGGGAGGGGAGCCGCCCGCCCTGCAGGGCCTGGGAGGGCTCATGGGCACGTTCCAGTTCCAGACGACGGAGCGAGCGCTGCCCACGCCTTCTCTCACTTCTTCACCACAACCCCGTGAGTTGAGTCCGCGGTTATCATTATTATTTTTTTTATAAGTTTCAAGTGTGCAGCGTGACAATTCGACGTCTGTACACCCTATAGCATGGTCACCCCACAAGCCTGGCCACCACCCTCCCATCCATCGACCCCTCCACGCACATCCCGCGCCGGGCGGTGGGGCAGGTGCGCGGGCCCCGCAGGGCTGGTACTCAGCCTTCTCCGGCTTGGCTACCGGCAGCTTCCGCATCATCAGTGCAAACGTCAACTCAGTGAAGAAGCAAGTGACATCTTGATGTTCTCATGGGAAGGAGTTTGGGCCCAGGGGCTCGGGGACCTCTGGGCTCAAGGACACCATGGTGGCGACTGCTGGTCTTAAGGAAGGCATTTCCAGGAGTGCAGGAAGTGTGACAGTTAGTGATGGCGGGTTGACAATGACGGTGAGCGGGCGCTGAGGGGGTTAAGTGAAGCCCACCTTCCCAGCTGGGGCAGCCGTGCAGAGGCCCTGAGCGGGAGGGAGCAGGGGCCTGTGGGAGGTCAGTGAGCCTGCAGCGGGAGGGGGGCCGGGCCTTGTCTGAGGGGCCACGGGCTCCAGTGCCCCAAGCCCGCGGTCAGGTGTGCGTTTCAAGAGCACCTTCTGGCCCCAGGGCTGGGATTGGTGGGCAGAGGGATGGGTGCTCTGTGTGCACGTGGCTGGCGGTGTGGGTGCAGTGAGACAGTGGGGGCTGGAGGTTGGGGTGCAGGAGGAATGGGCAGGGTACTGCCTATGAGAATGCAGCTGCAGATCGCCAACAGGGGCTCAAGGGTGCCTGTGATGTGAAATCCACCACCACGATAGAGCCAAGGCCACGTTCCCGGCTGCCCCCAGCCCAGGACCAAGCGTGGCGGGGATCTCAGTGGGCCCGTCCCCGGGGCAGAGGCTCCTCTGGTGCCTGGTTTGCCCTGAGGGCTCCTGCCAGCCAGAGAGTCTTCAGAGCTGCACCCTCACTCCTCCCTCACCGGGGCTCCCCCGGGGAACCTCTCGCTTCTGTAGTTCACTGTCGGCCTCTCATTCCTGGAAGATGCAGACTAACCCGGGGAGCGCTGTCCTTCACAAGGACGGGAGGACGGAAGAGGACCGAGCTGGTGGCAAAGCTCGAGCTGGGGACGCACGGTCCGAGGCCCTTCGGTCAGCTGCCCAGGGGCTTGGATGTTGGTCTGGAGTTTGGGGGAACCGATGGGGTCTTCCTGTGCAGAGACGTGGTCTCTTTGACGTGGCTCTGTTTTCTTGATCAGTCTTCATTTGAGTAGGTGACCACCAGATGGACTTAAAAAAATATCAATTGGGCACGTATTTTCCACAAAGATTGGGCTTTTTAGGGCTTTATTTATTTGGTTTTGAATTACGGTAAAAATATACATAAGGTTTACCATTTTAACCATTTTTAGGTGTACAGCTCAGGGGCATTAAGTACATTCCCATTGCTGTGTGATCATCACCTCCATCATCTCCAGAACTTTTCCATCTTCCCAAAGTAGAGCTCTGGGTCAAAGGGACCTTTTGTGCCCATGGCCCCGTGGGGAGAGTGTGTGCCCGTGTGGAGAGCCATGGGGAGTGGTCCATGTGCCCACGGCCCCGTGGGGAGAGCCGCTTTCTTTTCCATGTCTATTCCTCACCTCCGGTTCACACCACAGCCCGTCCTTCCAAATTCCTCCCTGTGGAACCAATTCCTCCAGGTGGACTGTCCCCACGGTGTCTACTCGGTTGCTTGTTTTCCACGCCCAACCACAGCCTTACGTGCCACCCAGGCCCCGGTGGGCGGGGAGGGAGACTGCCTCCAGAGCTGCCTCCGGACAGATCTGGGCAGAAGAGGCCACCAGAGGCCGAGTCCCGGAGTGTTCGCTGCCCCAGAGAGAGGCAGAGGCGGGACTCCCCCAGACCTGGGAACTTCGTGAGCAGTCATCCTTCTGCAAGCACCCGGGATGCTTGTAGAAGTTAGCATGACGGCCAGCAGATGCTGGGATACGCTCTTGTCCCCGGGTGCAAAGATTTTCCCTGTAACTTACCCAACTGGCCTCTTAAAGGAGTTCTATTCTTCAAACAGGAAAAACTGCAGATACTTTTATGCCTTTTTCCTGGGAAGCACCTGACTGAAAGGTGGTAGATATTGCCTCTCGATATGCCGTTTCTCATTAAAATGTTTTCTTCTTGCTTTTGTTCTCAAGCCCACAATGTTAAACACACAAATTAAAAATCTTTATTGACATTTAATATAAAAGCTCTCAACTGTGAAGCTGAAACGAATACTGTGGGTTAATTTAGCATATATTCCTGCAAATGGCTCTTAGGAGAAACACATCTGCAATAGTGATTTAGGAGGTGCGACTCGGAAGGACCATCTAATGAAATCTGATAAGAGGGAAATGTAAGGCCTGCTGATTGTGTGTGAGCCTGGAAATTAAACTGAAGTGCGGGGTTACTGATCACCCATCAGAAAGAAGGAATCACTTACTCTCTACAACACTGAGACTATTTAGGTTTTGCTGTCTTGGCTTTAAAGGACATCTCTGTGGACAGATCTAAGGCTGGCACGGAACATCGTGCGTATTCAGTGGGAAGAAGTGTCAGTAGATCAGTCTGTTAGAGCGTGAGGCCCTTGCTTCAGGCAAATGGGATATTTACAAGGAGAGTGGGGAGGACTCAGTGTCTGTTTTCCAGCAGCTGTTTCCTGTTCACAAGCTTTACCTTTGAACAGCCAGCTCTCCCAAGGGTGGGGGGGCACCCTCGACAGACCTCACTGTGGGTGCCTCAGGGATGGGGAGCAGGGCAGATGGCCCCTGTCCTCCAGCAGCTTGAGCCAGACACCTGGTCTGGGGGGAGGCATGAGGGCCATTCTGATCTCGCAGGGCAGGGAGCGGAGCTCTGGGCTCAGCGCAGCTGCACGCTGCGGGGTCTGATGGAGATGCTGACCCCGGTGGAGGGGTCCCAGGATCCCCGCTCTGCACCATCACCTTGCAGGCCCTCACCAAAAGCTACGGAGTCTGTTGCCCACTCCTTCATCCAGGCCGGCCTTGCCACCGGCTTTAGTGCAATGACTGAGCACCAGCTCTGAGGTCGGGCCAGCCTGCCGGAGGACCAGGGTCCAGTTGTCCTGGTCGAGGCCTCCCCAGACCAGCCTGTAGCCCGCCGAGCCCCAACGTGGGACAGAGCCAGCTATGGTCAGCGGAACTGTGTGTCCCAGCTCACAGCTGATCCTACACACATGGGCAAACCTACCTGAGACCAGAACAGCCTGCTGACCCATTTACTCGTGAGCAACTATGCACATTTCAAGCCGCTGAGTTTGGGTGTTCGTTTTGCAGCGACAAAAAATGATACAACCCCCGGCCCAGGGGATCCGGGTCTGCAGAGTCACACATGGCCCAGGTGCACCAGGAGGGGGCAGGGCAGGGGCCAGTCTGGTCCTGGGGGCAGGCTGGGTGGCTCACACCCGTTGCTCTCTCCACTGGGCGGCCCCCCGGGCTCCGCCTCGGCTGGTGTAGACAGAAGGGCTAGGAAGTGAGCGAGAACCTTACTGGCGCCTGAGTATCAGCGAGATTCCCCTCGCGCCCTGGCAGCGGAGGGGAGAGCCGGAAACTGCAATCTGGAAATGTAATTATATCTTTGGAAGACATGTACGCTCTTTAGAATGATTTTATTTAAAAAGCCCTCAAAAAATACAGCCTGTTTTTTTCCTATCTTGTGATTAATTCAAACCAAATAAAAGGAACCAGTGAACCTCACTAAGAGCCTACGGGGAGTTTTCATTTGCAATATCTGTAAACCTTGAAGTCTCAATTTGTGTCAAATAAGCTCCTACAGGTACAGTCCTGGGTTCCAGCACTGCGTGTCACATTTTGTTCCATTTAAGTAAATTACAGACGCGGCCACTGCAGCGTTATTCCAGCTTCTAATCAAATCGCCAATCTGTGGAGCGCCGGGCTGCGTGTCCCCGGGGGCAGGCCGCTCGCAGTGACAGGCGAGTCGCGCAGATGAGGCGCCCTCGGTCCCCAGGGCGAAGTCAGGACGTGAACACAGCTGTGAAGGAGGGGGCTGGCCCCCGCCCCAGTCGGCCAGAGCTCCTCAGCTCCTTATGGGGCTCGACATTTCTTCCCTCTCACATGCCAGGTTTGCACTCCCGCCTCTAGAAGCAGCGGAGGTGGGCTGTGTGCGATGACCGGCAGGGAGCAGTCCTGTGGGGAAGGAGCGCTCATCCTGTGGGGCTCTGCCTGGGGGCGCAGCCAAGCACCGAGGCTGCCCCCCTGCCTGGACACGGGCACGCGTGTGTGTCATGTGGCATGTGCTTGAGTGTGTGTATGGGTGCATGTGTACACATGTGTATGTGCTCGTGTGGCATGTGTATGTCTTTGTGGGTGTATGTGTGCATGTGTCAGCTGTATGCATGCATGTGTGTGTATATTGTGTGCATGCATGTTATGTGTCAGTATATATGTCTGTGTCTCTGTGTGTACGTGTGTAGATTTATATATGTATGTATGTGTTTATACGGGAGTATGTGCATGTGTGTGTCTCTGCATGTGCATGTGTCTACGTGTGTGTGTGTGCATGCATCTAATGCCCGCGAGTGTGTGCCCGTGTGCCCATGTGTGCATCTGACATCAGTGTTATTATCTCCCACTCACCCTGTGTCCACCTGGGGGCCTCATCCTGTCTGGGTCCAGTCATGAGTCCACCCAGGTGGCCAACACGCCATCCTTCCCTCCTGACCTGGGGTCTCTTCTTCCCCACCCCCCATCATACTGGCCCCAGCCATGTGGCGCTGTAGGGCCCCATCTGCCCCCAAGCTCCCCATGGCCACTTCTTCCCTGGGGACCCTGCCCTGGAACGAGGGCCCACCTGCTTGAGCCAGGGCTCCGCAGGTGCTGGAGAGAGGGTGACGGAGGGCTGCATCTGGAGGGACCACAGGAAGCAGGGTCGGCCCCTCCGGCCGGGAGCACACTTCCCTCCTCGGCTGTCTCTAACCAAAGATGGGTGTAGCTCAGAGTGAGGGAGATACAGGTGGATGGAGGGAGGGAGCGAGGGAGACCCAGGGATTCGCCCGTGAGCAGTGACAGAGTCGCAGGTTCAGACCCGTGCCCTGTGGGCAGAGCGAGCTGGGACTTGGCAGCCTGGACGTGAAGCCCTGGGCTCAGCAACTTAACGGAATGCATTTAAATCCACCCTCTGTCTGTCCCTTCAGGTGGCATGGACAGGTTGCCCAGAGCCCGTCACTGATGCCTCTATAAACCACGGATGCCAAATCCTTGCCTCACACACGAATTCTTCGGTAAAATTAGAAACTTGAAGCAGAGGGCTCCTGGACGCCTGGGAAAATAAAGTGGTGTGGGTCCACCATGCCTCCTCCTTGTGCAGCCCTGGGCCACTGTGGGCCGGCTCAGAGCCTGCTGTCCGTGCCCGTCGGGCCGAGGGCTGAGAGCGGGACGAGTCAGGGAGGAAGGGCAGTGGATGGTAGCACACTGTGTGGTCACAGCTGGCTGACTGCCCCCCAGCACCAGGCTGCAGAGGGGGGACCTCACTGGCCAGGCTGCCCCTGGAGCTCCGGGATCCTGGGGTTTCTTCAGGGCGGCAGCACGACTTTCCAGGGCCCTGGACACTTTTGCCTTCATGAACCTCTTGATCAATTTTCTTCTTTTAAGGTTCTTGGAGAATAGAGGATTATATTTTTGATGTCATATCTGAGAAACGTTTGCCATATTCAAAGACAGCTTTTGATTTTCTCAATCGTTTTTCTTTTTTCTATCATTGATCTCCTCTCTGGTCTTTAGTCTTTTATCCTGCATACTTTTAATTCAATATATTGCCTTTTGTCCCTCTACTTTTTTTTTTAAACATCTTTATTGGAGTATAATTGCTTTACAATGTTGTGTTAATTTCTGCTGTATAACAAAGTGAATCAGCTATACATATATGTATATCCCCATATCTCCTCCTTCTTGCGTCTCCCTCCCACCCTCCCTATCCCACCCCTCTAGGTGGTCACAAAGCACCAAGCTGATCTCCCTGTGCTATGCAGCTGCTTCCCACTAGCTACCTATTTTACATTTGGTAGTGTAGGTATGTCCATGCCACACTCTTACTTTGTCCCAGCTTACCCTTCCCCCTCCCCCTGTCCTCAAGTCCATTCTCTACGTCTGTGTCTTTATTCCTGTCCTGCCCCTATGTTCTTCAGCACCATTTTTTTTTTTAAGATTCCATATATATGTGTTAGCATTCGGTATTTATTTTTCTCCTTCTGACTTATTTCACTCTGTATGACAGATTCTAGGTCCATCCACCTCACTACAAATAACTCAATTTCGTTTCTTTTTATGGCTGAGTAATATTCCATTGTATATTTGTGTCATACCTTCTCTATCCATTCATCTGTCGATGGACACTTAGGTTGCTTCCATGTCCTGGCTATTGTAAATAGTGCTGCAATGAACATTTTGGTACCTGACTCTTTTTGAATTACAGTTTTCTCAGGGTATATGCCCAGTAGTGGAGTTGCTGGGTCATATGGTAGTTCTATTTTTAGTTTTTTAAGCAACCTCCATACTGTTCTCCATAGTGGCTGTATCAATTTATATTCCCACCAACAGTGCAAGCGGGTTCGCTTTCCTCCACAACTCCTCCAGCATTTATTGTTTGTAGATTTTGTGATGATGGCCATTCTGACTGGTGTGAGGTGATACCTCATTGTAGTTTTGATTTGCATTTATTTAATGATTAGTGATGTTGAGCATCCTTTCATGTGTTTGTTGGCAATCTGTGTATCTTCTTTGGAGAAATGTCTATTTAGGTCTTCTGCCCATTTTTGGATTGGGTTGTTTGTTTTTTTGATATTGAGCTGCATGAACTGCTTGTATATTTTGGAGATTAATCATTTGTCAGTTCCTTCGTTTGCAAATAATTTCTCCCATTCTGAGGGTTGTCTTTTTGTCTTGTTTATGGTTTCCTTTGCTGTGCAAAAGCTTTTAAGTTTCATTAGGTCCCATTTGTTCATTTTTGTTTTTATTTCCATTTCTCCAGGAGGTGGGTCAAAAAGGACCTTGCTGTGATTTAAGTCAAAGATTGTTCTGCCTATGTTTTCCTCTAAGAGTTTTATAGTGTCTGGCCTTACATTTAGGTCTTTAATGCATTTTGAGTTTATTCTTGTGTATGGTGTTAGGAAGGGTTCCAATTTCATTATTTTACATGTAGCTGTCCAGTTTTCCCAGCACCACTTATTTAAGAGGCTGTCTTTTTTCCATTGTATGTTCTTGGCTTCTTTATCAAAGATAAAGTGACCATATGTGTGTGGGTTTATCTCTGGGCTCTCTATCCTGTTCCACTGATCTATATTTCTGTTTTTGTGCCAGTACCATACTGTCTTGATTACTGTAGTTTTGTAGTATAGTCTGAAGTTAGGGAACCTGATTCCTCCAGCTCCGTTTTTCTTTCTCAAGATTGCTTTGGCTATTCGGGGTCTTTTGTGTTTCCATACAAACTGTGAAATTTTTTGTTCTAGTCCTGTGAAAAATGCCATTGGTACTTTGATAGGGATTGCATTGAATCTGTAGATTGCTTTGGGTAGTATAGTCATTTTCACAATGTTGACTCTTCCCATCCAAGAACATGGTATATCTCTCCATCTGTTTGTATCGTCTTTAATTTCTTTCATCAGTGTCTTATAGTTTTCGGCATACAGGTCTTTTGTCTCCTTAGGTAGGTTTATTCCTAGGTATTTTATTCTTTTTGTTGCAATGGTAAATGGGAGTGTTTCCTTAATTTCTCTTTCAGATTTTTCGTCATTAGTGTATAAGAATGTAAGAGATTTCTGTGCATTAATTTTGTATCCTGCTACTTTACCAAATTCATTGATTAGCTTTAGTGGTTTTCTGGTAGCATCTTTAGGATTCTCTATGTATAGTATCATGTCATCTGCAAAGAGTGACAGTTTTACTTCTTCCTTTCCAATTTGGATTCCTCTTATTTCTTTTTCTTCTCTGATTGCTGTGGCTAAAACTTCCAAAACTATGTTGAATAATAGTGGTGAGAGTGGCCAACCTTGTCTTGTTTCTGATCTTAGAGGAAATGTTTTCAGCTTTTCACCATTGAGAACGATGTTGGCTGTGGGTTTGTCATATATGGCCTTTATTATGTTGAGTTAGGTTCCCTCTATGCCTACTTTCTGGAGAATTTTTATCATAAATGGGTGTTGAATTTTGTCAAAAGCTTTTTCTGCATCTATTGAGATGATCATATGGTTTTTATCCTTCAATTTGTTAATATGGTGTATCACATTGATTGATTTGCGTATATTGAAGAATCCTTGCATTCCTGGGGTAAACCCCACTTGATCATGGTGTATGATTCTTTTAATGTGCTGTTGGATTCTGCTTGCTAGTATTTTTTTGAGGATTTTTGCATCTATGTTCATCAGTGATATTGACCTGTAGTCATCTTTTTTTGTGACATCTTTGTCTGGTTTTGGTATCAGGGTGAAGGTGGCCTCGTAGAATGAGTTTGGGAGTGTTCCTCCCTCTGCTGTATTTTGGAAGAGTTTGAGAAGGATGGGTGTTAACTCTTCTCTAAATGTTTGATAGAATTCACCTGGGAAGCCATCTGGTCCTGGACTTTTGTTTGTTGGAAGATTTTTAATCATGGTTTCAATTTCAGTGCTTATGATTGGTCTGTTCATATTTTCTATTTCTTTCTGGTTCAGTTTTGGAAGTTTGTGCTTTTCTAAGAATTTGTCCATTTCTTCCAGGGCGTCCATTTTATTAGCATATAGTTGCTTGTAGTAATCTCTCGTGATCCTTTGTATTTCTGTAGTGTCAGCTGTTACTTCTCCTTTTTCATTTCTAATTCTGTTGATTTGAATCTTCCCCCTTTTTTGCTTGATGAGTCTGGCTAATGGTTTATCAATTTTGTTTATCTTCTCAAAGAACCAGCTTTTAGATTTATTGATCTTTGCTATTGTTTCCTTCACTTCTTTTTCATTTATTTCTGATCTGGTCTTTATGATTTCTTTCCTCCTGCCAACTTTGGGTTTTTTTTTTTTTTGTTCTTCTTTCTCTAACTGCTTTAGGTGTAAGGTTAGGTTGTTTATTTGAGATGTTTCTTGTTTCTTGAGGTAGGATTGTATTGCTATAAACTTCCCTCTTAGAACTGCTTTTGCTGCATCCCATAGGTTTTGGGTCATTGTGTTTTCATTGTCGTTTGTCTCTAGGTATTTTTTAATTTCCTCTTTGATTTCTTCAGTGATCTCTTGGTTATTTAGTAGTGTATTGTTTAGCCTCCATGTGTTTGTATTTTTTACAGTTTTTTTCCTGTAATTGATATCTAGTCTCATAGCATTGTGGTCGGAAAAGATACTTGTTTTGATTTCAATTTTCTTAAATTAACCGAGGCTTGATTTGTGACCCAAGATATGATCTATCATGGAGACTGTTCCGTGAGCACTTGAGAAGAAAGTGTAATCTGTTGTTTTTGGATGGAATGCCTATAAATATCAATTAAGTCCATCTTGTCTAATGTGTCATTTAAAGCTTGTGTTTCCTTATTTACTTTCATTTTGGATGATCTGTCCATTGGTGCAAGTGGGGTGTTAAAGTCCCCTATTATTATTGTGTTACTGTCAATTTCCCCTTTTATGGCTGTTAGCATTTGCCTTATGTATTGAAGTGCTCCTTTGTTGGGTGCATAAATATTTACAATTGTTATATCTTCTTCTTGGATTGATCCCTTGATCATTATGAAGTGTTCTTCTTTGTCTCTTGTAATAGTCTTTATTTTAAAGTCTATTTTGTCTGATACGAGAATTGCTCCTCCAGCTTTCTTTTGATTTCCATTTGCATGGAATATCTATTTCCATCCCCTCACTTTTAGTCTGTATGTGTCCTTAGGTCTGAAGTGGGTCTCTTGTAGACAGCATATATATGGGTCTTGTTTTTGTATCCATTCAGCCAGTCTCTGTCTTTTGGTTGGAGCATTTATTCCTTTTACATTTAAGGTAGTTATTGATATGTATGTTCCTATTACCATCTTCTTAATTGTTTTGCGTTTGTTGTTGTAGGTCTTTTCCTTCTCTTGTGTTTCCTGCCTAGAGAAGTTCCTTTAGCATTTGTTGTAAAGCTGGTTTGGTGGTGCTGAATTCTCTTAAGTTTCGCTGGTCTGTAAAGGTTTTAATTTCTCTGTCAAATCTGAACGAGATCCTTGCTGGGTAGAGTAATCTTGGCTGTAAAATTTTCCCTTTCATCACTTTAAATATGTCCTGCCACTCCTTTCTGGCTTGCAGAGTTTCTGCTGAAAGATCAGCTGTTAACCTTATGAGGATCCCCTTGTATGTTATTTGTTGCTTTTCCCTTGCTGCTTTTAATATTTTTTCTTTGTATTTAATTTTTGTCAGTTTGATTAATATGTGTCTTGGCATGTTTCTCCTTGGATTTATCCTGTATGGGACTCTCTGTGCTTCCTGGACTTGATTGACAATTTCCTTTCCTATGTTAGGGAAGTTTTCAACTATAATCTCTTCAAATATTTTCTAAGACCCTTTCTTTTTCTCTTTTTCTTTTGGGACCCCTATAATTTGAATGTTGGTGCGTTTAGTGTTGTCCCAGAGGTCTCTGAGACTGTCCTCAATTCTTTTCATTCTTTTTTCTTTATTCTGCTCTGTGGCAGTTATTTCCACTATTTTATCTTCCAGGTCACTTATCTGTTCTTCTGCCTCAGTTATTCTGCTATTGATTCCTTCTAGAGAATTTTAAATTTCATTTACTGTGTTGTTCATCACTGTTTGTTTGCTCTTTAGTTCTTCTAGGTCCTTGTTAAACATTTCTTGTATTTTCTCCATTCTATTTCCAAGATTTTGGATTGTCTTTACCATCATTACTCTGAATTCTTTTTCAGGTAGACTGCTTATTTCCTCTTCATTTGGTTGGTCTGCTGGGTTTTTACCTTGCTCCTTCGTCTGTTGCATATTTTTCTGTCTTCTCATTTTGTTTAACTTGCTGTGTTTGGGGTCTCCACAGCCTCCCACAGCCTGTTTTTTCAGGCTGCACATTCGTAGTTCCCGTTGTTTTTGGTTTCTGCCCCCAGTGGGTTAGATTGGTCAGTGGCTTGTGTAGGCTTCCTGGTGGAGGGGATTGGTGCCTGTGATCTGGTGGGTGGGACTGCATCTTGTCTTTCTGGTGGGTGGGACTGCATCTCGTCTTTCTGGTGGGCAGGACCACATCTGGTGGTGTGTTTTGGGGTGTCTGTGAACTTAGTATAACATTAGGCAGCCTCTCTGCTGATGGGCGGGGTTGTGTTTCTGTCTTGCTAGTTGTTTGCTGTGGGGCATCCAGCACTGGAGCTTGCTGGCTTTTGGGTGGAGCTGGGTCTTAGTGTTGAGATGGAGATCTCTGGGAGATCTCTCATCAATTTATATTATGTGGGGCCAGGAGGTCTCTGGTGGTCCAATGTCCTGGCCTTGGCTCTCCCACCTTGGAGGCTCAGGCCTGACACCTGGCCGGAGCACCAAGACCCTGTCAGCCACTTGGCTCAGAAGAAAAGGAAGAAAAGAAAGGAAGAAAAATAAAATAAAATAATAATAAAAAAAGAAGAGAGCAACCAACCAATAAACAAGTACACCAATGATAACAAGCACTAAAAACTAAACTAAGATAAACATAAAAATCAGAAACAAATCAGTTGCAGACAGCAAACCCCAAGTCTACAGTTGCTCCCAAAGTCCACCCCCTCAATTTTGGGAACATTCATTGTCTATTCAAGTATTCCACAGTTACAGGGTTCATGAAGTTGATTGTGGGGATTTAATCTGATGTTCCTGAGGCTGCATGGAGAAATTTCCCTTTCTCTTCTTTGTGTGCACAGCTCCTGGGGTTCAGCTTTGGTTTTGGCCCTGCCTCTGAGTGTAGGTCGCCCTCAGGCATCTGTTCTCTGCCCAGACAGGACAGGGTTAAAGCAGCAGCTGATTAGGGGGCTCTGGCTCACTCATGCCAGGGAGAGGGAGAGATACGGTAGTCAAATTGGAATGCAGGGTGAGCCTGAGGCAGCAGAGGCCAGTGTGACGTTGCAACAGCCTGAGGCACTCCATGTGTTCTCCTGGGGAAGTTGTCCCTGGATCTTGGGACCCTGGCAGTGGCGGGCTGCACAGGCTCCCAGGGGAGGGGGGTAGTGTGTGGGTAGTGACCTGTGCTTGCACACAGGATTCTTGGTGGCAGCGGCAGCAACGTTTGTGTTTCATGCCCGTCTCAAGGGTCCGAGCTGATAGCTGCAGCTCATGCCTGTCTCTGAAGCTCATTTAGGTGGTGCTCTGCCTTCTGTGGGCAGACAGGGAAGGAATCCCCTCTCCTTGCGCACCCCGAAACAACGGTCTCTTGCCTCTTAGGCAGGTCCAGACTTTATCCCGGACTCCCTCCTGGCTAGCTGTGGCTCACTAGCCCCCTTCAGGCTGTGTTCACGCAGCCAACCCCAGTCCTCTCTCTGGGATCTGACCTCCGAAGCCTGAGCCTCAGCTCCCAGCCCCCGCCCGCCCCGGCGGGTGAGCAGACAAGCATCTCAGGCTGGTGAGTGCTGGTCGGCACCGATCCTCTGTACGGGAATCTCTCTGCTTTGCCCTCTGCACTCCTGTTACTGTGCTCTCCTCCACGGCTCCAAAGCTTCCCTCCCACCCACCCCCCGTCTCCACCAGTGAAGGGGCTTCCTAGCGTATGGAAACTTTCCTCCTTCTCAGCTCCCTCCCAGAGGTGCAGGACCTGTCCCTAATCTTTTGACTCTATTTGTTCTTTTTTCTTTTGCCCTACCCAGGTACGTGGGGATTTTCTTGCCTTTTGGGAAGTCTGAGGTCTTCTGCCAGCATTCAGTAGGTGTTCTGTAGGAGTTGTTCCACATGTAGATGTATTTTTGATGTATTTGTGGGGAGGAAGGTGATCTCCACGTCTTTCTCCTCCGCCATCTTGAAGGTCCCCCCTACTTTCTTAAGGTGAAAGCTGAGGTCATCGATTTGAATGAACTTTCCCCTAAATACTGCTTTAGCTTCATCCATGAATTTTGATATGGTGTGCTTTCATTTTCATTCAGTTCAAAATACTCTTCTTTGATGAGTTATTTAGAAGTGTGTTACTTGGTTTCCAAACACGTGAGGATTTTCTAGATAAGTTTCTGCTCCTGACTTCTGATTTAATCTCATTGTGGTCATAGAACATACTTGGTGTGATTTGAGTCTTTTTGAATGTATTGGGGCCTGTTTTATGGCCCAGAACATTCCACACTCACTGGAAAGAATGTGTGTTCTGCGGCTGTTGGGCAGAGTGTTCTGGGAATGTTATTTAGGGTAAGGTGTCTGACAGTGTGTTCAAGTGTTCCACGTTTTTACTGATTTTGGTCTACTTATCCTCTCAATTATTGTGAAGGGGGCGTAGAAATTTACCATACTTGTGAATTTGTCTATTTATTCACCTACTGCTTCAGGTGTTTTAAAAGTCTGCTGTTGGGAATTCCCTGGCAGTCCAGTAGTTAGGACTCTGTGCTTCTACTGCAGGGGGCACAGGTTCTATTCCTGGTCAGGGAGCTAAGATACTGCAAGCCGTGCGGTGTGGCCAAAAAAAAAAAGTTCTGCTGTTCGGTGTATAGGATGGAGGAACTCATGTCTGTCATTATGGAATGACCCTACTTATCCTTTGTAAACCATTGTTCTGTTTTGTATGTGAACCTGAAATTCAGAGGGTGAAACTTACCTGGAGTCACACAGTGGCTGGAGACAAGCCCGCTCTAAAGCCAGGGCCCCTCATGCTGAGGCCTAAAGCTCTGGTGGGAACCAGCGTCTCACTGTCCCAAGACCCTGAGCCTGGCCCCGGCAAGGCCAATCCTGGTGGGCAGGGTGGGGTCCAAGGGTCCAGACGCGTGAGTCCACTGCGGGATGTCAGGTTATCCACACGTATGGCCATGTCTTTAATCTGTGTTCCAAATAAGCTAGGGCCACAAAGGCGGTGTTGGGTGTGTATGTGAATCACATTTGATGGAGTCGTGGCTCATTGACCATTCAGCCCAGGAGCCAAGGAGCGTGTTGAAAGCAGCTGCCACGTGCCTGGGACCCTGCCAAGGGCTGCTGTGGGCTGGTGTCACCACTGCAGCTTGGGGGGCCCCGGGCAGAGAGCCAGAAAACTTCTCTTCCAAATTCACCACGTTCTCGATTAAAAATGCCTGGGAAAGGCCTTAGGTGTCTTTTCAATGATCCAAGCTCCAGCTTCTTCATCAGAAAGTGGTTCTCACAAGACTGTCGTGAAATTTAGAAGTCGTAAGTGCAAAGGTGATACGGAAACCAGGACACAGTCTGCACGGTGAGGGGCTATTTCTCCAGTCACTTAGAAGTTGACTAAGCGGACGTACATGAAGAGGTCAGACACGGGCGCCTCCACATGCCACAGGCAGGGCCGCTGCAGAGGAGGGTCCTGGTTCTGGAGCGACTTGGTTGGGGAGCTTTCTGTTCGGAGAGGCTGCCTCACGGCCCATTTCCCACCAGCTGGTTCCAGCAGGCTCATAGCCTGTCTTGACCTCCTGTAAGCACTTTGCGGTCTCATGTCCAGTTGGTTCGGGGAGGTGGGCGGTGTGTGCAGCCCCTGTAGCTCTTGGGCCCAACCACGGGGCCAGGTCAGAGGGAGGCCACGCCGGGAGCCCCCAGTGATGCTTCATGAGCACCAACCACGTGCCAGGCCTGAAATCCCCCATCAGCACTCAGGGGGCATAGAATTGTTCCCACTTTACCCTCGAGGAAGCTGACGCTTAGAGAGGATAAGTAACTTCCCAGAAAGCAGTGTGTGGTCAGGATTGGGACAGAGGCCGGACTCTGCAGGAATCACCTGGGGACGTGGTGGTCAGGGGTAGTCGTATGGTCATGTGACCGAGGAGGGGCGTGTCCAAGAGCCCGGCCTCATCAATGTCAGAGGGCACAAGCAGGATGGGTGTAGAGCCCCTCACCCAGCAGGTTCCCCGACACTCAGCAAACTCATCCCCACCCTGTCCCTGGCTTTGCTCGGCCTGCAGCGTTGTCGCCTCTCGTCCTGCAGGGGCCTTGCACACGTGGGCTCATCTTCACTCCCCTCTGTGCCCAGCACGATGCTCTGCTAAGTGACCGAGCCTCCGCCGAGGACTCAGTTTCTAGCGGGAGAGCGGCAGGCGTGGTACTCCGTCTCCAACTGGGGCAGCTTTAAAAATCTGGGGCGTCTGTCCCACCAGACAACCCCGTCTGTCTGCATGGCTCCTCCTCTCCTCGTGTCCAACTGGAACTTGGCAATTGGAAACCTGACAGCGTCTCACAGTGACGGCTTGCGGGGATGGGAGGGGATGTCAGGATCCCGGCCTCCCTCCGCGGGGCCTGAGAAGTGGCTTATCCTGGGGAGCGTAATGAGAGGTGACACCTGTTTCTGACGTGTCTGCATCCCAGATTGCCGTTCGGAGCAGGCAGAGAGCTATTTGCCGAAGGTGAAAATGTCATTTAAACTGTGATCCGTTCAGATTTCTCTGCCAGATGTCTCCTCCAAAGAAGTCTATGCAGCGGGAAACGCTGCAGGAGGACGTGGGGTGTGATGGCCTTGTGGACTCGCGGCACACTTCCCAGAAGTTCAAGCTCCGTGTCAGGGAATTTGATGTGATAAAGATGCACAATCAGACATTGCTGGAGGCTCGGCCCTAGTGTAGACGCCGCGGGGCCCAGAGCCCAGCATCACTCCTGGTTCTGAGGTCCCAGCCCCGAGTGCTCGGACTCTGGGAGGGGCCAGGCAGGTGAGAGGCGGATGCCCTGGGGCAGCTCCGCGCCCGTGAGGACTGGCGGGCGATCCGCGAGAGGCCAGTACCGCCTGTGGCCAGGGGTCGCTCTCTCCCTCGGAGCCGGGGCCACGCCTGCCGGCCCTCCCTCGCGGTGGCGCCAGGTGCGTGGCTGAGCTGGGACACTGCTCTGGGGAGTTGGGGGGTCGATGTGCAGAGCCGTGGCCCACCTCCCACCCTCCCCAGGGGGAAAGACCCTCCCCCCACTGTCGGTATTCCGTCCACGGCCCCTCCTCCCCAGCCACTGTGGATGCACCAAGACGGCCCCTGACCCAGGATGGCTGCTTTGAGCCTCTCCTGGGGATTCAAGTGGAAACCTTTCTATTATTGGAAATTTCAAACATATTTATACATATTTGAAAGGGGAGGCTATCATATACTAAGCTCTCATGGGTCCCCCTCGCCCTGCCCAGCTTCAAGAATAATCCCCCGTGGGTCCCCACCGCCTGCCACAGACAGTCTGGTTTTATCAAGCGTCTGCCCACCCCCACGCCCTCCCACACTGGAAAACTTTGAAGCCGACCTCAGATCACTTCCGTCCCGGGCTTCGGAGGGTTGAGAGAAAGGTGTCTTGACCAGCACCGTCCAGTCGAAATATGAGAGCTGTGGACATCATCTCACATCCAAAAGTAGAAACGAAAAAGCTAAAATCAATTCTAACAGCGTATTTTATTTCACCCAACAGATCTGAAATACCACTCTAATGTGTAATCAACATGAATTATTAATGGGATATTTTACATGCTTTTCCACACTAAGTCTTTGACATCTGGTAAGGATGTGACACGTATGACATATTCAGAGGCTGAATTTTCATTGGACAAACTTGATCTGTATTTGTGTTTCATAAAACTTACAGCTAAGAAGGTAAATTCACATACTCATGTGGTTCCAAATATGCATAAAAGTTTTCCAGGAACTGAAGTGAGCGCAAAAATCGTTCTCCCTTTATATTCACATCCACATTGACCAAAACTGGCACCTTTTAAAACAGAATCGATTCTGCTTGGAAGTAAAAGCGTATCAGCGTAAAACACTGTCTGTCCAAGTCAAGTTCCTTGCTAGTGAATTTGCTTTGTTTCAGCCCCTCGGCCGCACGGGCCATGGTTCCAGTGCTCAGTGACCACAGAGGCCAGCGGCTGCCGTGTGGACCGGGCAGGCCTGGAGCCGCCGGCAAGGCCGGGGGCCCGCGTGTGACCTGAGCACAGAATGCAGGCCGGGAGTGTTCCTGCACGGCCCCTGACTCGGTGGTCATCGAGGGAGACACGCAAGCACCAGGCCAGCAGGCGTGTCCACTCCAGTGCTCGGAAAGTGTCCATTACTATTGTTGTGCAATTAACACTACGCCCCCCTCCCATCAGAGAAAGAGCCCCTTGGGCCGCCTTGCCCACAGTAGCCACTTAATAAGCTCTTGCTGACGGGCTGCACCATCGCTGGCAATTGCAGACTTAACTGGGCCGGGTACCCGCTCCGTCACCACCATGGGGTGGTCCTGACATCGCTCCCTTGGACAGTGAGCCACAGGGCACTGCCATATGCCCACCTGCCTCTGGTCCTTCCCCACGTCCTGTCCTGCTTCCTGAAAACCTCGTGTGTCCAGGTGCTGGGGGTGCGAGCTGGAGGCGTGGTGTCAGCCTGGCAACAGGTTTTGGGGACACCTCTGGACCAACAAAGGAGGGTGGACGCAGGAGTGCCCAGGGGAGCTGGTCCAGGAGGAGGAAGGGCGAGTTTGTGAGGATGAGACCAGATTGCGTGAGCGAGCGTCTTGGGGGCAACTCCGGAGGGTGGCTCGGGCCATTTTGCCAAATGTCTTGGAGGTCCTGCAGGATTTTGGGTTTATCTTCTGGGCAATGAAGATTTGTTCAGCCGGGGAGTAGCCAGGTCCTATTTGTGCCTTGAGAACGACACCGTAGGGGCCTGTGGTTTGGTGATGGGGGCGTTGAGAGGTGAGGAGGGTCAAGGCTGTGGGTGCAGCATTGTCAGTGGGCACTGTCAGAGGAGACCCGTAGGACCTGCCGGCCGATGCCCGGGGTGAGGGGGGTGGAGGGCCAGGTGCCAGGCTCAGGTGGCCCTGGGAGCCTCCCTGGGGTTTAGAGAACATCTTGCCTCCCTGTTTTCCATCCTGATCCCCCTGGGTTTCACCTGTTCCTCCAGGTCAGTCAGTGGATGGTGCCCTGCTGCCAGCATCTGGCTTGAGCTGGAGGAAGGTGTTTTGATCCCCCAGGAACATTTTCACACGTGGAAGCTCTTCAGGTCTTCAGCAATGTGGTAAATTACATGGACCGATTTTCAAATGCGAAACCAACTTTGCCTTCCTGGAACAAACCCCACATGCTCACGAGGCATTTCTCATTTTACGCCGTTGCTAGGTTTGGCTTGCTAGTGTTTCGTTTTGGAGTTTCCACTTAAGTAAGAATTCCACAAGGAAGAATGGTTTTTAAAAATAATGTCTTGGTCATATTTACGTATCAAAGCTACGCCAGCTTCAGAAGTGAGCTGGGAGATTTCTATCCTTTTTAGTCTCTGGAGGAGTTTGTATAAGATTGACATTGTTTCTTCCTTAATATTTTGTGGAATTCACTGGTGAAGCCCGTTGGAAATTTTTCCTTGAGGAAAGGGTTTAAGTTATGGATTCAATGTATTTAATAGGTACAGGACCACCTACATTTTCCTTTTCTTCTTGTGTCAGCTTTGGTGAGTTATCTAGGACATTTTCCACTGCATTTCCATTTTAAAATTCATTGGCGTGGCATTTTTTATAACAGGGCTGTAACCAGAGAAATGGTCCTGGTTCTTGGTCCAAGGTGTGCTGGGGACACGTCACTGTTTCTTCCCAAACCCCTAGACCTTAGTCCCTCACCATCTGTTTTTGATTCGTTTTGGTGGCAGCTGCAACTCCCAGGTGGGCTCCCGGTGACCCCCTGAGGGCTGGCTGGTACACCCTTGCCTGCTGGTGCCTGTGAGGAGAAGGCAGATGTGCCTTGCCCGCCCCAGGCCCTCCTGGATGAAGCGATGCAGGGTCGGTCCACTGAGGGTAGATCAAGGCACTGCCTGGGCTGAGCTCAGGCCTGGGCCCTGGGGACCCAGAGGTGGACACACAGATGGGGTCCCTGTCCTCCGTGCGGGGAGACAGTCAGTGGGCGAGGAAGCACGTTCTTGTCACTTGCACAGTGAAAAGTGACATAAAGAAAAGCCAGCCTGGTCAGGTGATGGAGGGAGGCTGGTGTCCTCAGGGCACGATGGCGGGCGAGCCCCTCTGACCCAGCCTGCCTCCCCCCTCCCGCGTGCAGCACGCCGTCCAGGTGCTCTGATTTCTGCACCGCGAAGATGATCCTAACATGAGAGCAATGCTTGGAATTCAAAGAAAAATATCATGAAACTAGAGAAAAGACCAATGTAAACAAAAAAGACAAAACCAACTTATTCTAACAGAGTTCATACCTAAAACTACTCAAATGAGTGGCTAAGAAAATAACCAAGACCCCAGTAGGACAGTGGCAAGAGATGAGAGACCCTCCACAGGGAGGGAAATCCTGACCATGAAAAGCCCCCCAAACAAGCTGCTTTCTCTGCAAGGCCCAGGCCAGTTCTGCAGGTCCCAGAAAAGTGGACTTTGGGTCCCAGAGTCACAGACCCGGTCATTGGGAGAAAGTGTGTTTGTTTCACTTTGTTTTGTGTCCTCAGGACTTTTAGCTGGTACTTCTGACTTATTTTCATAGTTCAAATCGTTTTCCTTGAGCACACGGTATTTCATATAAGATCCATCAGATTTATCCTTCCGGAGTCATTTACCCTATGGGCCCGTGCTTGCAGATTGAGCTAAAAGTAGGTTTGTTAAGCAGGTCCTAAAACATCCAGTGGCCACTCTGTTTAGGGGTCTGCCTTTCTTAATAGGACTTATTCCTTTAACAGAGCACCGCCGCAGGTGCTCAGAAAACATCCATTCATTCACATCTGCTCAGTGAGGGCCCTGGGGCCCCAGGTGCCAGGGCTGAGTCACGTCGGGGACAGAGCAGGGCTCGGGCACCTGGGTCTGGGGGCTTGGGTGGGGAGGGGGTGAATTCTGCAGCGCTATGCTCAAAAGTGCCCACATGATGGGAAGTCCTGGATCTTGTAATACTGACCAATACAAGCAATTTTTTTTGGCCTCAATTAAAAAAATATATATTATAACATTATGCAAGCGATGTGTGCTTATGTAAGAGAATTTGAAAAATACTTAAAAATAGAAAGGATTGGGGGCTTCCCTGGTGGCGCAGTGGTTGAGAATCTGCCTGCTAATGCAGGGGACACGGGTTCGAGCCCTGGCCTGGGAAGATCCCACATGCCGCAGAGCGGCTGGGCCCGTGAGCCACAACTACTGAGCCTGCGAGTCTGGAGCCTCTGCTCCGCAACAAGAGAGGCCGCGACAGTGAGAGGCCCGCGCATCGCGATGAAGAGTGGCCCCCGCTTGCCACAACTGGAGAAAGCCCTCGCACAGAAACGAAGACCCAACACAGCCAAAATCAATCAATCAATCAATCAATCAAACATACGCATCTGATTCAAGATCCTCATTAAAAAAAAAAAATAATAAAAGGGCTACTTTCTTAAAAAAAAAAAAAATAGAAAGGATTAAAAAAGTTATTTGTAGATCCAGCCACAAAAGATAGCTTTTGTTATAATTTGGTCTATTTCATCCTGATATTTTCTTCTATGAACATTTTTTTAAACATAGACTTAATTGTGTTCTGAAGGCATTGTGTAATTTTTAATATTTTGTCATTAGCCTGGCCATGCCATTTTACCTGCTACAGGACATTGTGTATATATGTCTTCAAGTGGATGGATATATAATTATTTACCGATTTCTTTATATCTGGTATTGAGGCTATTTCCGAGTTTTCGTTTCATAAACGATACTTCAGTGGGTTTCTTGAAGCCCAAGGGTTGTCCCCCTGTAGTTTGGATCTTTTATTTAAAAAAGGGGATTATTGGTTTTTTGATAGCCGATCAAAGTCTTTGCCGGTACCTCCTCCAGTTCACTATTTTGATAACTCAAGTTTAGGCCTTTGCCCAGAAGAACAAATCGCTGGAGCAGAGACTGTGGATCCCCAGCCAGGTCCCTGGCATGCCTCCTCTGGAAAAGATGTGCCCGAGTGCAAGACTCAGTAGATTCCTCTCTGTCACTTTTCTGGGGGCCCAGCGTTCCATGTTTGGAAATGCCTGTGTTTATCGCTGGCGATGATGTCACAGGCCAACTTAATTTCAGTTCAGTTTTCACTTTCCCGGTAGAATTGGAAGGTGAAGGAACGGGATTCATTCCCGTAATTTAGAATGGTGATAGCAATACCTTCTTCTTGAATGTGGTAATCCTTTAGAAGTTGAATAGTTTTATTTATTTATATGTTTTGTAAAGAATAAAGTTATTGAAGGAAAAAATAAAAAAATAAAAAAGGGGATTAATGGGCACATAAACATGTTTGATTTATGTGGTCAAATTATGCACCCAGGAGTGGTACCCAGAGCATCCCTTCTGCTCTTGGCAGGTGCTTGGGCGTCCCCACTGGCACCACCCCAGCATCTCTGGGCACCTGCCAGGTGGGACGCATCACCTGTACCCAGGTGCCTCACTGGGTGAGGTCGGCTGCGTCACCGCACGGTCTTGAGATGGGCTCCCCTCTCTCTACCTCACCCTGGACCTTTCCTTTGCTGTTTCTGAGCCGAGAACAAGCTTTCCTCCTCGAGGTCTGACGTTCCTCTGTCTTCTGTTTTCTCTTGTTTTCCCCGGAGTGTCTTCATTGTCTTGGGCCACCTGCTGAAGCGCTGGAGGGGATGCTGTGATAAGGCCCCCGAGGCTGCTGCTTCCAGACAGCCCTCCACTAGAGGTGCAGGGAATAGACGAGCCCTCTTCCCTGAACTTTCCAGGCTCCACCCGCTGAGTGTCCTCTGTCAGATTAGCGACTTGGAATCTGCTTGTTGTTCGAAATCAGGGCCGAGTGTTCTTAGATTCACTTAAAAACATTCTGGAAATACAGCGAAGTAGGAACGCTGGAGCAAAGAGCTGAAGGGATGCAGGGGCCTCGGGGGAGCGAAGCGTCTTGACCTGGGTGCGGCTTCGATGGGCCTCTGCCGGCCCATCAGGTGGATGCCTGGGCTTCAGCTGGATTTACGATCAGGGGAAGCAAGTCCCTTCCCATTCTTCCTTTTCTCAAAGACCCGCTTTCCTCCGACTGGGCTGGTAGCCCGTCACCCTGAGGACTCTCACCGCCCAGCCCCGAGGCTTAGCTCCGGGCTCTGGGCGGAGCTGCCCCTGCCTGTGCAGGGGCACCTGGGGGCCCTGCACCTGTGCCCAGGACGGGGGGTGGACAGCCCCCTCCACTTGCTCTTAGCAACCCCGGCGCCTGGCTTACCACTGAGCTGACGGCTGCAGCGCTCAGGACAGGGCCGATGACCCCTGGAGGAGATGCAGACCTGCAGTGAGGGGGGTCCTAGGGTCAGGGGCTCTGTCGGGAGGACCCCAGGCCGCCCGCTGCCCCACGGCTCGGCCCGAGCCTCCTTCTCTTCCTGGCCCCCTGGAGCTCAGGCCCCGCCTAACGTGGCCCACGACGCAGAGGTGGGGCGAGTGCAGCCTCGGGACCCCGTCTCTCTGCAGCCCTCCCCCATCCGGCCCCGGAGCTGGGAGTGTGGAGCGCCTGCCTGGTGGGGACCCGGGGCCTGTGGGTGCGCAAGAGGGTGGGGTGTGGGCGGCCGCAAGGAGCGGCCAGAGCTGGGTGCTGCTGGTTCACAGGAGGGAGCGGCCGTGGGGAAACCACCGGGTGGGTGGGCTCTGCTCTGTGCATCTTTGTCCCTCCCCCCCACCGCCAAGTGGCTTGTAACCCCGTGGCCTGGAGGTCCCCACTGCGGGTGTTTCCAGGTCACCTCCCGAGTGGACGCGGCAGGGCCCGACTGTCCGTGTGCCGCTCAGGACGTGCTCGGCTCCAGCCTGGGCGCACACCTGGCTTGCTGCTGGCGGGGGCTGCAGGCTGGAGTCCTGGGCACTGGGGACGCCGGGGAGGGCCTTGCTTCCCCTCTAAGCTCACCTCCGGGTGCACGTGTAAAGGAATCCTCCAGTCCTCTCCCCTCGTTGGTGCCGAAGACAGCCTCGGGATTGACCCTGCAAGACGAGGGTTGGTGTGTGACAGATGCGACTAGCGGCCTGGCCACCCAGGACACCCGAAGGGGTCCCTTCCCCGCTCCGTGTCGGCCAGGCTCCTCGTGGCTGGAGCTGCCAGGCACCTTTGTCTCCGGCTTCGGGGCAGGGATCTGGCTGGGGGTCCAGAGGACGTGGCTGGTGCAGAGGCGGGGCCAGGCTCAAGGTCAGGGGCGCACAAGACCGAATGCTGGGGTCCAGCCTCAGACAGCGGAGCCGTGAGATGGTTCAGGGGAGGAGCGTCCGTCGGCGGCGGCGCGGGGCGTGTGGGGGCAGGAGGGAGAGGAGGCCGGAGCCCAGGGCCCGGGCAGCAGCGGCAGCCTGTGGGAGCATGTGGGCAGCGTCGGGGGTCTTCCTGGGCAGTGATCCGAGTGCTCCCACCTCCTCTGAGGCCCCTCGACCCTGCTGTGCGCCCAGCGCGGCCAGCACCGGGGCCTGGAGACGCGCTCTGGCTGCGTGTGTGGAGCCGCGTGGAGGCGGACGGGTAGCGTGCCCGGCGGTCCACCCGCAGAGCAGGGCCGCTCACCGCGCCGCGCTGGGCGGCAGGGGCCTCGGAGCTGCGCGCTCCCCCGGGACCCACAACACGCATGCGGACCGCCCGCGTTGACTGAGAAGACAAGCAGTTCACTTACGGGCCAAGGGACCCGCGAGCGAGAAGGGAGGCCCGCAGTCGCGTTGGGGACGTGGACACAGGTGAGGGCGGAGTCGCCCGTCGCCGAGCATCTATTCTGTCCCAACCCCGCAGCGGCCCGCGGCCCCTTCAGCACAGTGGGCGGGCTGCGACCTGATGCCACCTTTCCTGGGCCGGGTGACGGGCAGTGGGCGGGGGTCAGCTGCCCTTCAGGGATGGCCTGGACCTGGGATGGCGGCCTCCGGGGAGGAGTGGGAGGTGGGGAGGAGGCTGTGGGCACGAGGGTGAGGCCCGTCCGTGGTGTCCAGTTGCCGGCCCGCGTGGCTTCCTCCCACTGTCGCAGGAAGGCCAGGTGGGTCCTGGCTCGGGGCCCCCTAAGGGACCGTCACCCAGGCTCTCCCCTCTCCGTGGGGCCCCAGGCGGCACAATCGTATCCCCTTCCAAACCCGTGCCTGACACACGGCCCCCCCCTGCAGCCCCTGCCACGGCGCCCTCCAAAGGCGGCTCTGCCAGCTCCTTGTCAGGGCTTCACTGGTTAAAATAGACTTCCCCGCACCCTGCCCCACTCCCAACCTTGTCTCCTCGGTTTTTTTTTCGGAAAAATTCAGTATTTTCTATAAGTAATTGATATGTAGGTTAAAAATTGTGTCTAGTTAGACTCAAAACAGAAATCACAATTCTCCATAGAAATACATTTTTGAGCATAAACAAAATAAATCACCGCCTGAGAGAGAGCGGCTGGGATGGGAGTTGAGCATCTGTGGGGAGGAGGCTGGGACAGTGGGATCACCAGGGGCCCAGCCTAGTTACCGTGGCCGTGGTTACATCTCTGCAGTAAGAAGCTGTGGCAGATTACCTGTGAGCGCTGACACAGTGACTCATAAAAGGGCTGCATCTCTTGAGCTACCGGTGGCATTGATTTATCTGGTGACATTCTACCTGTGAGGAGAATTTAGGGGAGCGGCTCTCTGCTCCAGGCCCAGCAGAGGGATTTGCCAGAACAGGGTGCTGGCTTGAGCAAGGCCAGGCTGACCTGGCAGCTTGGAGGCAACAGAGGCCACGGATGCCAGCGGACGTGGGTAGTGCCAGGCCGGCTGGCGTGTACCCGAGCCTCTGGGTCACTCCCTCCCTTCCCCAAATACTGTTTTGGGCTCCAGGACCACAGGCCACAAGTCCTGTGACCCCCTGAACTGCGGAGAGAGCGGGCCCTGGATCAGCCTCAAGAGCTCCGTGAGCTGTTGTATCCACCCCCAGCCCCCCAGCCCACTTGCCCTGCAGGCCTCCTGCGCTGGCCCCAGAGGGAGCTCCTGGAAGCATCACGGTGCCTCCGACCCCTGGCCTCCCACCCCTCCGGGATGTCACAAGCTCGCGGAGGTCACAGAACTCAGCGTGTGCCTGGGAGCAGTAGGGTGGGGAGGCACCTGGTTGACAAGAAAATAAAACGCAGCTCTCCTGAGGCTGGAGAAGGATGAAGCAGTCTCTCCATCCCTGGCCCCTCTCGCCGCCCGGGGCCGTGCAGACACAGCACCCGCCTTTGCTGCCGTGGGCCCCTAGCTGGGTACTGGCCCGGGAGGATAGGAGAGGGGTGGGTGAGGCCGTGTGGCATGAAGGCGCGCCCCTTTGGCTTGGGTTCCTGAGTTTCTGGTTTTAGTTTGTTTGCAGCAGCAGAAGCCATTCTTCAAAGACAGGGGAGCAGTCCTTTTGGCAAAACAGTGGCAAACACCAAACGTCTTGCCCCTTGATGGGGGGTGGGGGACCCCAGGCAGAAGGGGCTGCAGAGCATTTGCTCGGCCCTGCTGTCCCTGCCCTGCCTGCTGTTCCCCAGCACGTGGCTCCTGGGGCACCTTCAGGGCCGCAGCCCCGCCAGCATCCTGCACGTCCTGCCAGGAAACGCCACTGACCCCCAGCTGCGCAGCAGGGGTCCATGGCGCCCCGGTGCGTGCATGCGTGTGTGTGTGGGCTGCGTGTGCATTCGCGTGTGCATGTGTGTGTTTCCAGAGTCGTGTCCCATGAGCACGTGGGGGAGACTCATATAGGTCCCCACCTGTGCTGCACGTGACTGACAGGTCCGGGGCTCCTGCTCCGGGTGACTGGTGAGCTCCCCCTCCCGGGGCCGCCCACACGATGTCCGGCCAGGACAGTCCCCATGGCCCAGCGCCTCTGCCTAGAGCTCAGGGTTGGGCGGAAAAGGGTGGGACAGGGAGTGGCTGCTCCGGCCTGGCCACCGTCCTCGGGGACCCAGGGGCTCCCTGGGGGGTGTTCTCCAAAGCGCCACTCATCACTCGGGGCTCCCTGCCCTGTGGACGGGGCATCGTGACCCCTGATGCCCGGACACTTTTGCCCCAGTGAGGCCTCTGCTCTGCCTGCGTTGACCGTGGCCTGAGGTCCTGGCCAGGGCGGCTGAGAGCCTGAGTCTGTGGGAGGACGTGGGCTTCCAGACCTCTGGGTCGGGGGACAGAGGGACGCCCCGGGTGCTGGAGCGCAGGGCCTGGGGCTGCCCAGTACCCGCCCCGCCTCTGCCCCGCCCCTCCTCTCCTGCAGTTCTGGGGCCTGCATTAGCATCTCAAAGCCTTCCCCCTGGCTTTTCAAAAGCGCCTCTTCCCACCTGTGAGGGCTGATTCTTTTGTTATCATTTCTGGCCAGAAATCAATTTCTCCTTAAATTGTGCTCACTAATGAAACTGCCTCCTGAAAGAGAAAGCTGCAGCCTCAGAGACTGGCCTTCTGGTGCTAAATGATTAACATTTGCTCTCTTGGGAGGGTGAGCGGGATGGAGATTTGGGATCTTAGTGGAGGGGCACGGTCTGTGTGACCCCGGCGGGGATGCCCCAGGGGCCCGGGCTGGGCTGGGGGCTCGTGGAGGAGGGTGGTCGAGGAGGGGACCTCAGGGAGGAAAGGCGTGATGCCCCCGGGGCCTGGGCCGTCGTGGGATTAGGGCAGAGCCGCCAATGCCTGGGCCTGGGGTCCTTGGGGGGCACCGAGG
Source organism: Balaenoptera acutorostrata (assembly GCF_949987535.1). Taxonomy (NCBI): domain Eukaryota; kingdom Metazoa; phylum Chordata; class Mammalia; order Artiodactyla; family Balaenopteridae; genus Balaenoptera; species Balaenoptera acutorostrata. The sequence goes on from NC_080074.1 coordinate 1,024,926, forward strand.
AAAGGGGCAGAGGACCAACAGGGCACGCAGGGTCCTGGGAAGATTGTCCCGGCTTCGTGACCCCAGCGCGGCCTGGACCTGCCTTAAATGACCCCAGGCTGCGGGAGTTGGCCCCTCCTCCTGACCTTGGGCAGCGGGAGGGTGAGGACAGGGGATGAGGTGGCCGCGTCCAGCTCTCTGCGTGTGTCCAGAGCTCCGCCGTTGCCAGAGCGTCCCCGGTCACCCCAGCGGAGCCTCGGGACGGCCCCGGGACCCATGTTGAGCAGCGTCAGGGCCTTGACCCCAGGAGCCCCCCCAGTCCTGACAATCAGAAGTGGCAAGTGTGTCCCGGGGGCCGAGTCCCCGCTCTCCGTGCTCCTCCAGGGGAGTCACCCTCAGCCTGTGGCCACGTGGCCTGCTGACCACCACTCCTGGGTGAGTGGCCTGGGCCCAGCACAGCCCAAGGGTCAGTGTTGTGGTGAGGACTCTGCTGGCTCCGAGCTGGGGGGCCTCACAAATGCACGCAGAGGCACGTACGCACACACACACACAACACATGCAGTCACACCTGCACGCTCCAAACACTCCTGCACGCACACACACACAACACATGCAGTCACACCTGCACGCTCCAATCACTCCTGCATGCACACACACACACACACACAACACATGCAGTCACACCTGCACGCTCCAAACACTCCTGCATGCACACACACACACACACAACACATGCAGTCACACCTGCACGCTCCACTCCTGCACGCACACACACGTGCACGTGTGTACAAGGCACACCTCAAACACACGGACATACAGACACACACCAACACACGTGCACAGACACACAGGTCCGTGTATGCATATGCACATGTAGGGACTAGCACACTCGCACACACACACATACTTGCACACACAGTCACACACACGCGCACACACACACTCGCATATACACACTTGCACACACACATGCACACGCACACATGCACCACTAGGGCCCCCGAGCCTCTCTCTGCTCCTCATGGATGGGTCCTGTTACAGACCAGAGAGGGCCAGGGAGACAGTGCCAAGTGGATGTGACGTCCTGCGTGGGTCCCTAAACTGGCCCTGCTGACCCCTCCCAGGGACCTGTCCCTTCACCTGCATGTGGCCTGGGGACAGCTCAGATTTAATATTATTTTATTTTACTGCTTGAATGGCTCTACCTTTGGCCACTGGGATCGCCTTTTACGTCTCTGACACCCTCATACCGTCTTTCTTTCTTTCCTTTTTAGCACCTCCTTGCTTCCTGGTTCTACAACAGGCTCCTGACTCATCTGCCCTCTTCCCTGCTGCAGACCTGGAATTGGCCTTTCTCTGAGGGGCCCTGGCTTGTTTCATTAGAGAAGGGATTTAGAAACCAGGGTGTGGGTGCTGGGCTGTCACAGCTCCTGGGCCCTGCAGGGGACGGAGCTGGGAGATCCGTGTGTGGACACTACCCCCGTATACACACGTATCTATGTTTATTTCACTAGGTGTGTGTCTGGGTTTACACGTTAGAATAAACACGAGTGCAAACTGGTGTCTCTGACTTGAATCCAACTCCATGGCTCACCCTACCCCTGCCTCACTGTCACCTCCTCTGACAGGGAAGAGCCTGGGCCCCATTTCCTGTAATTTATTTGCTTATTCCATCCACAGTATTCCACAGTTCAGAGCTGCTCGTCTGTAGCCCTCAAGCGCGGTGTTCGCGTCCGGCCCTCCTGTCCTGCAGCGTCCAGCTGGCACTGTCTCCTAAGCGACCGCAGTCAACGTCCCCACCCCCAGTGAGGTGGCCTCGCTCTGCCACACAGTGGGACTCATCTCCCACGGTCTGCGTTCCTCCTGGGACCCCCTCCTCCGGGTGATTTTTGGATTTGCTGTATTAGTTGCTCAGGCGGCCGGAACAAAACAGCACAGACAGGGCTTAAACAACAGACATTCGTTCTGGCAGCCTGGAGGCCGGAGTCCAAGCCTGAGAGGTCGGCCGGGCTGGTGTCTGGTGGGGACTCTCTTTCTGGCTTGCAGACGGCAGGCTTCTCACATGTGAGAAAAGCCCGTGAGAAAGAAACAGTGACTGAGTAAACGTGATAAATTTTCCTCCTCCTGAGTCTTAAAAATTTTGCTCTAAAATTATGGTTGAGAGTAAAAATTATAACATTGTCTGAGGGGGTCTTACATCTGTAGATGTAACATACACGAGGATTAAACTAGGAAGAGGAGGGTAAAGGGGCCTGAAGGGCAGGGAGGCAAAAATACTGATTCCCAGTATACTGTGGAAAGGTATTACATATTGTAACTCCTAGAGCGACCACTCAAAAAGTTATATAAGGAGATGCAGTCAAAAACATGATAGATTAAAAAAAATCCACAATGGATAAATTAAAATGAAATACTATTATTCAGCCATATAAAAGACTGAAATAATGCCATTTGCAGCAACATGGATGGACCTAGAGATGATCATACTAAGTGAAGTAAGTCAGAGAGAGAAAGACAAATATCATATGATATCACTTACATGTGGAATCTAAAAAGATGATACAAGTAAACTTATTTACAAAACAGAAACAGACTCAGTGACATGGAAAACAAACTTAAAGTTACCAAAGGAGAAAAATGGGGGGAGAGGATAAATTAGGAGTTTGGGATTAAAAGATACACACTACTATATATAAAATAGATAACCAACAAGGACCTACTGTATAGCACAGGGAACTATATTCAATATCTTGTAATAACATATAATGGAAAAGAATCTGAAAAAGAATGCATATATATATATATAGATAAAACAATCATTTTCTTTCTGTCTACAAGAAACTAACTTCAAATGGAATGGCATAGGTAGGCTGAAAGGATGAGAGACAAAGAAAGAGGGACATTTTGTAAAATGAACAGTTCACATCACAGAAGATACATAATAACCCTAAATGTGTATGTACCTCATGACAGAGGTTCAAAACATCAACGAACATCATCAATCCACTGGGTCTGATTAGCACTCTTTTCAAGAGTGTGTGGGACATTCACCAAGATGTACCCTTTTCTGGTCATAAAACAAACCTTAACACATTTGAAAGAATTGTAATTAAACAATGTGTCCTCTGAGCATAATGAAATTAAGCTAGAAACCAGAAACAGAAAGATAGCAGGGGAATTGCCAAATGCTTGGAAATTAAACAACATAATCTAAATAATCCATGGACCAAAAAGGATGTCTCAAAGGAAATTAAAAAAAATACTTCCAACTGACAAAAATGAAAATACAACGTACCAAAATTTGTAGAATCTGGCTGGAGTGTGTGCTTAAAGGGAAATTTACAACACAAATTCTTATATTAGAACAGAATAAAGATCTGAAGTCAGTACTATAACCTTCCAACTTAAAAAGCTAGTAAAAGAAGAACGAAACAAACCCAAAGCCAGCAGAAGGAAAGAAATAACAAAGAGCAAAAATGAATAAAATCAGAAAAAAATGGAGAAAATTAATAAAACTCAAAACTGTATCTTTGAAAAGATAAAATTGATAAAGTTTTAGTAAGACTGACAAGGAAAAAAAAAGAGAGAAGACACAAATTACAAATATAAGAAGTGAAAGAGTGGGTGTCACTACAGACCCCACAGATATGAAAAGAACCATAAATGCTGTAACTTAGATGAAGTGGACAAACCACAAATTACCAAAACTCATCAAAGATGAAATAAATAATAGCTCTGTGACTATTAAAGAAATTGAATTTGTAGTTGAAAATCCTCCTGAAAAAGGAATCTCCAGGCTGAGAAGCTTTCACGGGCAAACACTACCAAATATTTGCAGAAGAAATAATACCAGTTCTATACAATTTCTTAAAGAAAACAGAAGATCAGGGAACTTCCCAAATCACCCAATGAGGCCAGTATTATCTTTTTACCAAAACCAGAGGAAAAATTAAAGAAAATTACAGACCAATATCTCTCATGGTCTTAGATGCAAAAATTCTCAACAAAATATTAGTAAATTGTGTCCAAATATATCTATATTTATATCTATATCTTTATTTATAGCTATGTCTGTGTCTATGTCTTTATATCTTGCAACCATGTGACATTTTTCCTGAGTAAGCAGGTTCAATACTAAAAAATCAGTCTATGCAATCCACCGTGTTATCAGGCTGAAGAAGAAAAAAACACATGATCCCATTAATTGATATAGAAAAAGCAACATTCTGGGGCTTCCCTGGTGGCGCAGTGGTTGAGAATCTGCCTGCTAATGCAGGGGACACGGGTTCGAGCCCTGGTCTGGGAAGATCCCACATGCCACGGAGCAGCTGGGCCCGTGAGCCACAATTGCTGAGCCTGCGCGTCTGGAGCCTGTGCCCCGCAACGGGAGGGGCCGCGATGGAGAAAGGCCCGCGCACCGCGATGAAGAGCGGTCCCCGCACCGCGATGAAGAGTGGCCCCCGCTTGCCGCAACTGGAGAAAGCCCTCGCACGAACCGAAGACCCAATACAGACAAAAATAAATAAATTAATTAATTAAAAAGAAAATCCTTAAAAAAAAAAAAAAAAAAAAAGAAAAAGCAACATTCTAAATGATAAAAATTTTAGAATAGAAAATAACATCTTCAACTGGATAAAGGAAATTTACAAAACCCCTTCAGCTGACTGATACTTAATGGTGAGACTGATGCTTTCTCTCTAAAATCAGGCTCAAGGCAAGAATGTCCATTGTCACTACTCTTACTCAACATCATATGGAAGTCCTAGCCAGAGCACTAAGGCGGGGGTGGAGGGGGGGTAAGGGGGGGAGAGAGAGAGAGAGAGAGAGAGAGGACATACATTGGAAAAGAAGTCCAGGTGTTCACCCCATTTACGGATGAAATGTCCATGTAGAAAATCCCAAGGAATCTACAAAACAACTTCCTCAGTAAATGAGTTTAGCAAAGTTGTGGGATACATGATCCACATAAAGGCACAATTAGAAACAAAAAATTAAAAAAAACTCATAATAGCTCCCCAAATGAAATATTTAGATATAAATATTAAAAAATAGTATGCTGAAAACTACAAAATTCTGTTGAAAGGAATCAAAGATCTAAACAAATGGAAAGACATACCAAGTTTATGTATATAAATTTCAAAGGAGCAAAGATGACAATTCTAAATAATCTGTAGATTGAACACAATACCAATCAAAGTCTGTAGCAGGAGTTTTGCAGATATAGAGGTAAGTTAATTCTAAAATCTGTATGGAAAAACAAAGATATCAGTATGTCTAAACCAACTCCAAAAAAGAAGAATAAATCATTCTACCTGATTGTATGACTTACTACAAATCTACAGTAATCAAGAGAGTGTGGAATTAGCGACGGGACAGAAACACAGATCCATGGAACAGAATGAAGAGTCCAGAAAAAGATCCACACAAATACGGGCGTTGAGTTTTGGCAAAGATGAAAAAGCAATTCAAGTTTGTAATGGATAGTTTTCAACAAATGGTGCTCGATCAGCTGTACGTCTGTGACAGAAAAGGGAACATCAGTGTGAAGGTTACACTATCAGTGAACTTGGATGTAAATGTAAAATGTAAAACCAGAAAACTCTGAGCAGAAAACTTAGGAAGAGAGCTTTATGACTTGCTGTTTGGCAAAGAGTTCTTAAATGTAGTGTCAAAAGTACAAGACTTAGAGAAAATCTGTAAGTGGGCTCTCATCGAGATTAAGAATGTTTACTCTGTAAAATACACTGTAAGAGAATGAAAAGATAGGGAGCAAACATATGCAAGCAAAGTATCTGACAAGTGCCTCATATCCAGAATATATAAAGAATTTTAAGGACTCAACAATTAAGAAAGCAAACAACACAGTTAAAACATGGGCAAAAGACTTGAATAGACACCTCACCAAAAAAGATACAGAGAAGGCAAATTCTCTATGGCTAATTATTAGCCATAGAGAAATGCAAATTAAAACACTGATGAGATAGCATTACATACCTCTCAGAATGGTTAAAATAAAAATCACTGACAGTGCCAGGTGCTGGCAATGACCCAGAGCAACTGGGGCTCTCAGACATTGCTGGTCCACCATTCTGGAAAACTATTTGGCATTTAAAAGATAAAGCTAAACATGCATTTACCATATGATCCAGCAGTAAAGAATAAGAGAAACAAAAACATATGTTCACACACTTGTGGTTGCCAAGGAGAGGGGGGTGGGGGAGGGATGGGTTGGGAGGTTGGAGTTATTATATATAGGATAGATAAACAACAAGGTCCTACTGTGTGGTACAGGAAACTATATTCAGCATCCTATGATAAACCATAATGGAAAAGAATATGAAAAAAGAATATATATATGTATAAATGAATCACTTTGCTGTACAGCAGAAATTAACACAACACTGTAAAACAACTATATTTCAATAAAAAATATGTTCACACACAAACCTGTACATGAATGTTTATAGCAACTATTTGTAGTTGCCAAGAGGTAAAAACAACTCAAAGTCCTTCCCCAGATGAATGGGGAACCACCATGCTACAGCCACACAACCAAATGTCCTTCTGTGGAAAGAATGTGCTCCTGACACATCTAACAGGCATGGTGCTGAGTCAGCAGACCCAGGCTCAAAGGGTTACAAGTTCTTGAATACACAAAACCACAGTGATGGAGAACAGATCAGTGGTTGTTGGGCTATGGGTGTGGGGAGTGGGTGACTATAAAGAGAGAGGAATGAGCATTTGGGGGGGGATGGATTTATGTTCATAAATGAAATGGAGTATCACAGGACCACAATTCTAAAAATACCCCAATGGGTCAGTATCCTGATTGGGGTGGTGTCGAAATGCATCTACAGATATGTTAAAATTCATAGAGCTTTTCACAAACATAGTCATCTGTACTGTATACTAATTAAAAAAATGAAATCAAATTAAAAAGTAAATGGAAAAAGAAAAAAAGGAAAATTTTAAGGTTTAACGGCAATGAATATGTGTCGACATGTTGAAGGTACACCACCAAGTACACCACCTCCCCAGAGGAACTTTTATACCTTTAAGTACACTTATTGGAAATAAGAAAATTTAAAAATAAACGATTCAATTCAAGAAGTTTGAAAAAGAGCCACAGAGAAAATCCAAGGAAACAAGGAAGGAGAGATTAATAAAGAAACAGGCAGAACTCAGTGAAGCAAGGTTCCCAGCCACACCTCCTGCAACAACAGAGAAAAGGCAAAAACCAAGCTGTTTATGGAAAGATGGGGAAACGGATTGATGCTGTCAAGACCACAGGAAAGGAGAGAAGGTGCAAATAAAATGCGGAATGAAATCGAGTGAAATTATCATAGGCCAAAAAAAACAATTAAAAATAATAAAAGGGTTTTAGGAGCAATGCATGCTGATGAATTAAAATCCAGATAAAAAACACAGATTTCTAGAAAATAAGCAATGCATAAATTTGGGCAAAAAGAAGCAAGAATCTGTGGAATCACTGACTAGTAGGCAATGAAATGGTAATGAAACTTCTCTCCTCTCAGAAAAATTCCACCTCTCTTACACAGCACTGAGCAATAGGACAAGAAAAAAAAAATAAAAGACACACATATTGGAAATAAATAAATAAAACTGCCACTATTTTCAGAAGACATGATTGTCTATATAGAACATTCCAAGGAATCTACAAAACCAAAATAAAACAGAACAAATGAGTTCAGCAAGGTGGCAGGATGGCAAATCAGCATACAAAATGCAGTGGTATTTCTACATACTAACAACAAACATGAGGAAACTGAAATTTGACACACAGTACCATTTACAATTGATCCAAAGAAAATAAAATACTTAGGTATAAATCAACCAAAACATGTCCAGGCTCTATATGCTAAAAATTACAAAATGCTTGTGAAAGAAAAAAAGGAGTGAAATAAATGGAGAGACATACCATGTCATGGACCGGAGGACTCCGCATAGAAGAGGTATCAATCCACACGTCCCGATCTGTAGATTTAATGCAATTCTTCTCAAAGTCCCAGCAAGATTCCTTTTTGTAGACATAGACAATCTCACTCTGAAATTTATGTGGAAAGGTGCAGGACCTAGAATAGCTAAAACTTTGAAAAGGGAGAAGAAAGTGGGAAAAATCACTCTACCTGATGTTAAGGCTTGTTATATAGCTGCAGTCACCAGGATAGTGGGGCATTTGTGGAGGGATAGAAACATAGATGGATGGGATGGAATAGAGGGCCCTGAAATACACCCCTACAAACAGGCCCAGTGGGCTTGGACAATGGCACATGAGCAATTCAAGGGAGGACAGCCCCGAATTTTCAACAGGTGGGATGGATGCCCATAGACAAAGATAATGAGCCTTGACCTAGAAAACATCGCATCTTATACAAAACTAACTCAAAGTGGATCACAGATTTAAATATAAAACATAACCATAAGACTTTCAGAAAAGTACATAGGAGAAAATCTTTGGGACCTGGGGGTAGAGGAAGAGTCCCTTGACTCGACACCAAGGCATGATCCCTTAAAGGAGAAACTGATAAACTGGGCCTCTTCAAAATTAACGACTTTTGCTTCACAGGGTGACCCTGTGAAGAGAATGAAGATAAGCTATAGACGAATAAAACAATTGCAAGCCACACGTCTGACAAAGGACTGCAAAAAGAATATATAAAGAACCCTCAAAACTCAGCATTAAAAAAACAAACAATCCAATTAGAAAATGGGTAAAGACATGAACAGACATTTCACTGAAGTGGGTATACAGATGGCAAATAAGCACAGGAATAGATGCCCAACATTCTTAGGAAAATGCAAATTGAAATTACAATGAGGTCACCACACACTTATCAGGATGGCTTAAAAAATAGTGATAACACCAAATGCTAGAGAGGATGCTAGAGAAAATAGATCACTCATATGCTGCTAAATGGTACAGGACTCTGGGGAAGGCTATGGCAGTTTTTTTTTTTTTTTTTTTTTTGCAAAACTAAACATGTAACTACCATATGTCCCAGCAGCTGCACTTTTGGGCATTTATCCCAGAGAAATGAACTTACATTCACACAAAAACTTGTTCACAAATGCTCTGTGCAATTTTATTTATAGTAAAACTGGAAACAATGAGAATGTCCTTCAAGCAGCAAATGGTTAAACTGTGGTTATTGTGGAGTATTACTCAGCAATCAATAGGAATGAACTTTGCTCACAGAGGCAGCAACTTAGGTGGATCTCAAGGGAAATACGGTGTGTGAAAAATGACAATCTCAAAAGATGACATATTGCACAGAAATCCCATTTATAAAGCATTCTTGAAATGACAAAATGAGAGATGGAGAACAGATTAATCATTGCCCAGGTACAGAGGGGAGAGGGAGGGAGTTGGTTGTTTCTGTATCCTGACTGTGGTGGTGCACACACAAACCTACACTTGTGACAAAACTGCATAAACTACACACATACACGTACACACAAATGAGCGCATGTAAAACTGGGGAAATGTGAATGAGGTCAATGGGTTGTGTCATTGTTGATTTCCTGGTGTGATGTTGTACTGTAGTTAAGCACCTATACCCCCTAGTACCATGGGAGGAACTGGGTGAAAGGTGCAAGGGAACTCTTTATGATCTCTTACAACTGAATACTAATCTGTAAGTATCTCAAAGTAAAAAGTTCAACAAGAAAACAAAACCTTCATGGTTTGACTGGTGAGATCCACCAAACTTTCAAGCAATAGCTAGTGTCAATCTCACACAGGTTGTTCAGAAAATATAAAAAGAGCCATAGCTGCCCTACTCAATTCATATGGGTCACAGGATCTGGTGTAAATTACAAATAGGTTAGGTTAATAAAAGAGTAGAAATTTGCAAACCCATTTCACTGATGAGCATAAACACAAAAACTCCTAAATAAAATATGAGCTCACCCACACTGACAGATAATACAACATAATCCATCATTAGGGAGCTGGGTTTATCAGGGATGCAAGGATGGTTCAACATCAGATAAGGCATCCTTGCAACTCCCCACAATAGACCACACGTGAGCAATCACACAACGACCTCAATGTGCAGTTACCACCTTTAACAGGGTCCCCACTTATTCACGATACTTTGTTCACAGATGCTGAGGATTTAATTGTTTTCCACATGAAACTGTTGACAGAGTGAAAGAGGTGGCACATTTCACATTCCTTTTGGGGAAGGGTCTGGCCTTGTGTATTTTCTTGGAAGCTTGGATGTCCTAAACCCCACTCGCTGCTCAGAAGAGAACCTGGCGCTTTTTTATTCTCTGTCACGCTGGTCTGGTCAGCGGACACGGAAGGAAGGCAGCTTGTTGTTTCCAGTCTGTTACTGCGATTTTCTGCTAAGCGCCTCTTCAGATTTAGTGGACGTAGCTGAGCTCACACGGAGGGTCTCAGACCACGCTGTGAGGCTCGCTTGCAGCCCGCAGTTCTGGGGAGGCGAAGGGGTTGATCCAGGCCGGGGAGGGGCGGTGGCCCAGGACGGCCTTCAGGTTCATCCACGGGGACGCGCGGCCCGGCCCGGCCGTCTCCCTTTGTGGCTGCTCGGTTCTGGTTCGGTCGGTGAGGATGCTGCGCGTTTGGATCGTGACATCACGGCGGCCAAGAGGAAGCCATTCAGAGCCACGGTGAAGAGGAAGACGCGCGAGCCCTGGGGCTTCACGGTGCTCTGCAGGTCCCGCTCCCCGTGTGCATAGGCGCGCGGGGCCGGGACGCAGCAGCAGCAAGTGCAGCCGGGCCAGCGCCGTGCGGAGCGTGAACGGCACGAAGAGCTTCCGGTTGTCCTCGCCCACGCAGCTGTTGACCCACGGGCAGTGATGGTCCATCCTGCGGATGCAGCGCTGGCACACGCCGCGGTGGTGCGCGCCGAGCGGCTGGATGGCAGAGCCGGCAGCGGGGGCCGCGGGGCGCGGTGCCGGGCTCGGGCGGGGTGCCCACGGGCAGGGCGCCGGGGTCGGTGAGCACGGTCCGCGCGTGGGCCGCCAGCGCCAGGAAGGCCAGCGGGTGGAAGAGCCAGCCGTGCTCCGCGCCGTGGGCTGGGCGCCGGGCGGGGAGGAGCCAGGCGCTCGGCAGCATTGCGCCCTCGCTCGGCACCAGCAGCCACGTGGCCGCGGCGCACACGAGGCCCAAGGCGTCCAGCACGAACCACACGCGTGGCGCGCGGGGCGCGGGGCCCGAGTTCAGCGGTGCCAGGCCGGCGGGTCCCCGGGTCCTTAAGCCTCCATCCTCCCTCCCGCGCTCCACCTTGCTCTGCCCCGACACCCCCGCAGTGTTCTAGAATGTACCCTCAGGCGGGGCTTTGTGAACACAGAAAGGGGGGCCCTGCTTCACCCAGAAGAGCCCCTTCCCAGCCGTGACTTTTCTGTTTGGGGCAGCGGGGCACTGGGCTTGGAGGAGGCATTGGGGTGGGAGCCCGGTGTTGCACGTGGCCCGTTTAAGGTCCTTGCAGAACACCTGCAGGAGGAGGGATCACCGCAGTGCTTCCTGAGTGAGTGAGTGTGTGTGTGTGTGTGTGTGTGTGTGTGTGTGTGTGTGTGTTGGGGGGGGCGGGTGCTTCTCACACATTAACTCATGAATTCTCACACCTCTGACAGCACAAACGTTTACTACCCTGTTTTTAGATGGAAAACCGACCGAGGCTTGGAGAAGTAAGTAGATGGTCTGTAGGTGACAGGTCAGGATTCCAGCCCACCAGTGGTCCGAGCTGGCTTTTCCCCTAGAGGAGCGTGGACAGAGGTGATGGCAGGGGTCTGCCCTCGGCCCTGCTCCGCCTGCTGAGCTGAGGTCTCCCAGGACTGAGTGCTCACCAACCTGGGAACAACGAGGTTGAAGGATCGACTGGGGATGAGCCCACGCCAGCATTCGGGAGGGACAGCTCTAGGGTTAGTCTAAGAAGTGGATCCTCAGTAAAGACAGCTGCACAGAGGCCAGCACTTCTGTCCCCAAAACACCCACAGCCAACAGCAGGGCAAGGGCAATGTGGCCTCGCAGCAGAGCTCACGTGAGGACAGCGGGCGGGTCTGAGCTGCTGGCGTCTGTGAGCTGAAGCGAGGACATGGCTGCCCGTGAAGGGAGTGCGTTGCCAGGTTGCAGTAACGAGAGCGTCGCACACATGCGACGGAGGGGACCTGACTCGTGTGTGCAGCGCCATGAGCAGCGTTCCCAGCGTGAGGGGCTCGTAGGGCAGAGTGGCTCAGACGCAGCGATTCTGAGCAGGACGGAAAGGCAGAGCTGGTGGCCGTCTCTGGCGCGGACACAGGTGGACTTGTTTGCTGCACTTGCAGGGCTGGAGACCGGCCAAGGAGGGATGGAGAGAGGGAGGTCAGGGCCCCACGGAGCGGGACGTTTCTGGTGACGGAGGGGGCGTCCCTGGGGAAGTGAGCTCTCTGTCTTGAGAGGAATTCTACCATCTTCTGGGCGTACTGAGGACTTGTCACATCAGATGATGAGTCGGGTAGGATGATACTGGTGGTCTCACCCAAATCCGGGAACTCTGAGGTCACTGGGTCCCACTCCTTTGACAGACGCCGTGCTGACCGGAGAGGCCCCGGGACCCACACTGTCACACCTGACGCCCAGGCTGTTTGTCGGAGAACCGCTGGGCAGAGGTGGGGTTTGTGTAGCACCTGGACGGTCCAGAGAGGTGGGGGCCCAGCCTAGCTTGCCGGGGAGGGGCTCATGCCCCTGGTCTGTTTGTTCATGTGTTCTGTTTTTAAATAATTACTCGACTTTATTTTTTAGAGCGGTTCTAGGTTCACAGCGAAACTGAGCAGAAGGTACAGAGGTGCCCGGCATCCCCCGGCCCCTCCCCCGGCCCCTCCCGCCTGCCCCTCCCCACACACGCGTGGCTTCCCTCACCAGACAGGACGTTTGTCACAGTCGATGAACCTACGCCGACACATCATCATTGCCCAGGGTCCACTGTCTACAACACGGTTCACTCTTGGTGTTGGACATTCTATGGGTTTGGACAAAAGTCCAATGGCAGGGACCCACCACGATAGTATCTTAGAGGGTAGTTTCACTGCTCCAGAAATCCTCTGTGCTCCAGCCCTCGCCCCGACCCCTGGCAACCCCTGGGCTTTTACTGTCTCCGTAGTTTTGCTTCTCCAGTATGTCCTTGAGTTGGAATCATACAGCCTGTAGACTTTTCAGATGAGTTTCTTTCACTCAGTGATATGCATTTAAGTTTCCTCTGTGTCTTTTGATGGCTTGATGGTTGCTGTTTTTTTTTTAACTGAAAACCAGATGCTGAAAACATAAAACTAGGTCCAAGCAATCATGGCAGGTGATTTTGGGAAAGAGAGAAGAGGGCTCACGGGAGAAGCCAGGAGAGGCCAAGGCCCTGCCTGGAAGGGTCAGAACTGCATGGGGGGGGGGAGGGAGGGGGAGGGAGGGGGAGAGAGGGAGGGGGAGGGAGGGGGAGAGAGGGGTAAAGGGAGGGGGAGGGAGGGAGGGAGAGGGAGGGGCTCAGCGAGGCCAGGAGCAGCCTGTTGATGGGAGCGTGGCCCCTCGGTGAGCAGCAGGAGGGCCCGAGTTGAGAGTGGATGGTGCAGGTGTCACCGAGCAGGACCCTACGAGGCCTTCCCAGAGCACAGCCCCACCCACGTCCTCTGCCTGCCTTTTGTCTGTAGAAGAACTTTAGTCAAAGAATAAATTGAATCAGAGAAGTGAGAAAATACAGAAAGGAAAACAGTCAAGCCAGACAAAATAATAATACTTTAGCCGTTAACAAAGTCAAGGACCTTTAGTTCTTCCTCAAGGACTGTAGAGACTATTCTGAGCCCTGTCCTTTGAGCTGTTTTGCAGGTACTCAAGCCCCCACCAGGTGGGAGAAGTTAACTGTCTGCTGCCCACAAGCACGTAGACCCCAGACCGGTTGGAACCAGAAGGTTGATGGTGCCGACTCCCGATTACCTCACCACCAGCCAATCAGAAGAACATCCACGAGCTGACCACGCCCTGCTCCTTGAACACGATAAGACTCCTCACTACCCCCTCCAGGGTGAGACACACAGTCTTGAGGGCATTAGCCCACTGGGGGCCCCTTTGCCTGGCAAAGCAATAAAGCTCTTTCTTTCTACTTCGCCCAAAACTTGGTCTCCGAGATTTAATCCGGCACGGTGTACAGAAGCCAAATTTTGGCAACACAGGGAAGGGGCAGCAAGGGTCCTGAGCAGAGAGGGATGCTGAGGGTGTTTCGGGAAGGCCAGTGGGTCTCTGTGGTCCTGGTGGGTTTCGGGTAAGAGGAGGGGCTGCGGGCAGGGCTCTAGTGCAGAGAGGGATGAAGTTTTGAACGGGGAGCAGAGTGCAGGAAAGGAGCTCCGTAGGTCAGGGGGCACTTTAAAGACCCCAAGTCTTCATTGAGCCGGACTTGGCAAAGGTTTTCCCTGGCTGATCTGGCGGGAAGTAGCATGAAGTTCACACCCACCGGTTCCGGGATACTTAATGTCATGAGGTCTGGAGCCAAACTCGGGTTGGCAGGTGGGATAGGGTCGGTAGGGGCTGCTGGGCCCTCCCAGCCTCGTGGACGATGCCACCTGCGGCCACCACCCAGGGCCTCGGCCTCCCGTCAGCCCCTGGCCAGGGCAAGCCTGGGGTGAGCGCAGGGCGGGCCAGCCTCCCTGCAGCAGGACTTGACCGTGCAAAGCCCCCCATGCATCCGGCCCCCCATAAACCACTCCCCTTCATCCCCTTCAGTTTTGAACAACCTTGAGTCCGGGCCACGATTATGACTGCGATTTATGACCGACCACCTGGCTGGTGGAATGCGCTGGTCTCTGAGTATGAATCCTCTGCCCACATTAGTCAGTGGCCCCACACCCAGGGGGCGGCGGGCTGCGGACACATTAAATACACACCTCTCAGCTCCAAAGGAGACATTTCCAGTGAAAAATTGAGGCTCCAAGTCCGAGGTCGCTCTGTGGTGCCCGGAGCTGGGGGGACTTTGGGAGGAGACCTGGCAGCCGATCCCGGGTCTGCAAGCGGCCGCTTCTCTCCTGTCTCCACGGCCTGGGCAGTGGTGTCACCACCGCCAGGGTGGTGGTCTTCCGCTGACTGGTGTTTTCCTGCTGTTCGCCATGTACCCGGGCCTCTGACACCTTGGTTATGGCCCCTCAGTGTCTGTCAAAAGCCCCCAGCAGAGGTTTCCAGATCCGAGTGGTAGAGCCTGAGAACCAGCGGTCACCCGTGTCCCCTGCTGCCCCCTCCGGGGCCCGAGCTGGTGCTCCTGCAGAGATGCCCAGGAATGAGCAACCCACTAGCCCGGGGTAACGGTACCTGGTGTCTGGTGAGCCCTCTGCGGCCCTCCCCCCCGTCCTGAGCCTCCCCGCACCCCCCCCCCCCCACTCGTGGCTTCTCTGGTCCCCCCCGACCCCCTGCGGTGCTGCCCCCCGACTTACGAGCATCTTACCAAGGACCCTCTGTGGCTCTTTGGTTTTATACGGGAGTTTTCCACGTGTTGAGCTATTGTCAGTGGCGCTGATTTAAACTCTGTTTCCGATCGTCGATCGATCTTGTGAACTAATTGGCTATAGGTCCGAGGGGCTCTGGCAGAGGAGCCGGATCCCCAGTCCCCTGTGTAGACCCCTGGCCAGGAGTGGGCTGTAGGCGCTGGTCAGCTGGAGCAGGCAGGGGTCTGTGCGGAAAGGAAACGTAAGATTCGGGGACCCTGAGTAACGACGGCCCAAGGCAGCCTGGGGGCACCCCCAGGCCCAGTCCTTTCCTCCCTCTGCCCACTCGGGGACGGAGCGTGACACGCTGTGGCTGTGGGCACACCCACCCCGGCTGGAAGGACGTCCCCAGGGTGTGTCCAGGCGGGAGAGGGGCCCCAGGAGGCTGGGGAGAGACAGGAGCCTGGGCTTTGTCGGAAACCCCCCGCCCCGCCCCGCGCCCTGTTCTGGATGTGGGGCCAGCCCTGCTCTTCCCCCCACCCCGGGCGTGGTCAGGGTCCCACTTCAGCCTCTAAGCCTCTACTTCCTCCCAAGCTGGGAGGTTCGCCCACCCTCCCACTGGCCAGGGATCCCGGCCCTGGTGAGACGGGCTCTCCAAGGGGGTTGTCCGCTGGGGTCACTGTCCCCGGAGGCTGGCCTGTCCCCAGGGTGCTGTGACAATAAGGCCGCCGGACGGAGCTGGCGAGGAGCCCCACTGGCTCGGGGGGAGGGTCGCCCTGTTGGGTGACCGTCAGCCAGGTCACTGAGCAGTTACCAGAGCCTTGCAGACGTTCCACCAAAACGCCCGCCTTACAGGAGGGGACACTGAGGCACAGTGCGGGGAGTTGGGTGCCACCCCCCCCCCCGAAGGCCGGGTCCTGGTGGTCAAGGAACCCTGTGTAGCATCGTCGTTGGGGAGAAGATGGGGAGGGGTTCTCGTGCTGCCTGCTGACCTCTGGGCCGCGCTCTCAGCTGCAGCTGCCCCGCGGGCGCCCAGGCAGGGGCTTATCCCGCCCAGTGGGGCCCCGCGACTCCAGCTCTGACACAGACAGAAGCGCCCTGTGGGAGTCGGCCGGATCCCCCATCCCCGGTACCGCATTCCTGTCTCTGAGCCAGCGTGGTCCCCGCGTTCCCGATGCCGGGGCCCTGCCTCCTCCTCTCGGGATGCAGACCCTCCTCCCTCCAGGGTCCTCAGCATGCAGGCTCCACTGTCTACTGGGCAGCCAAGGTCCTCTCCCCTCCCCACCCGCTAGGACCCCGTCCAGGTTGCCATCCCGCCTGGACTTGCCATGGGGGCCCACCCTCACCTTTGCAGTTGCCTGGCAGGCACAGCCGGTGCTGGCCGGGGGCCTGGGCACCGGCGTGGGGTCTGTGTCGGTCACTCAAGGCCCCCCGGGGCCCAAGGAGGCTCTGAGGCAGCTTCCTCCGGGCCCCTACGTTCCTTACCTTGTTCCTGGCTCCACAGGTGAAGGGGCATTTCCCCGTGGGTAGCGCCTCCGTCATTGCTGGTATTTGGGAGAGGCCTGGGATTTTCTCTTTTTGTTTGTTTTCCAAATTTGATAGTGCTACCAATCATTTCATTTTTTCAGTGGATTTTTTTCAGTTTTCTAGGTATATATCACCTGCAACTACTTCTAGCTATGTTTTCTATTCTATATTGCTGCTTTGATTAAAACTGCTAAAATAATATTTAATAACAATGGTGACAGTGGGTATAGCCAGCTTTGTGTTTAATAGGGATTTTTTCCCCTTATATGTGAGGAAGCTGAAAACTGAAAAATAATTTATCATGAAAAGGGAATGCTTTTTTATCCCTAGGCTAAAAAGTCTTCCTTTTTCCCCATCAGGAAATGGTGATTTTTACCAAACAACTTGTATGAATCTTGATGACGTCACCACAACTCCCATCAAAGCTCAGCCTGCCCCTCCCCTGCGTTTTCTGTCCACTCTAAAACAAAACTACCCTTGGACCCGAGGACAGGCTCTGTCTCCTCACGGCCTTCAGTACTTTTAATGCAATGCTGAATTCTGATTATGTTTAGTTACTTGCAAGTGAGTGTGGACTGTGGCTTATTTTTCTTCTCTTTGTCAGGTTTTTGGAATTAGAGCCATCCTAGCTTCAGATGCATTGGGCTGTGTTTCCCATTTTTCATGCTGGGGAATGCTTCCTATTTTGTTGTTGAATATTTTCAAGCACTCCTCAGTGAGACTCTGGGCTCACAGCCATTTTCCGAGGTGATTTTGGATCATATTTTCTACCTGGTTTCTTGCCCATTCAGGCTTTCTGCATCTCAAGCCCCTTTTAGAAAATTGCACTTTCCCGGGGAGTCACTTTCCTGGGATTAACACGGTTGCTGTCCTGTTCCGTTGTGATGAAACGTCTTTGCATCTTGGAGTGTTCTGTTTTCTTTTCCACTGGTTTCCAGAGGTTTATTTACTTCCCTGTTGTTTTTTTTTTTCTTCTCAAAGTACTGGCTATTTTTCAAAGATCTAGAGATAAAGTTCTAATTGTCCTCCTGCTACTCTGATCTCCTTGTAACTCTGGGAGTTTTGATTCAAAGCCTCCATTTCCCTTTTTTCCTTGTTTAATCTGAAACCTGAGATGTCCTTCAGAATGGGCAGTAGCTGTGCTGTTTGCATTTCCACTCACAGAGCTATTCTTGTTGTAATTTTCAGAAAACTTACTATTTAGAATATTGGTTTCCTTTTTAAACAGAGAATTATTCATGTATGTGTTTTAAATTGCACATGGGTGGATTTTTTCTTAAATCTTGTTCATTTTTTGTGATGTTTCCTTGTGTTAATTGTACTGTCTACAGACAATGACTTGTAGTTTCTCTCTGTTGCAATTTATTGTGTTTTTTATTCTGCGACCTTATTTACGATCAACATTTGCAAATCCTTCATGAATTTTAGAGGAAAAGCGTGTGCTGTGTCTGTACAGGATATTTATTACATCAACCTTATTAATCATATTATTCATTTTTTTCCTACAATCGCATCTAATTCTGTCCATTTCAGTGTCTGAAGATTGAGTTGTAGGTTAGATTCTTTCACCCTAATTGCTTTTCTGTCAAATTTGAAAATATTTTTATTAGTCTTGGTCTCATATAAAAATTTCAGTGCCTTGTTCTTAAGCTCATCCAAATTCACTGTAGTAATTTCATTACTCAGGTTGTATAGATATCCGATTTATAAAACGATTTTGGTTCCTTTTACCGCTTTTGCCTTTGGGTATCGGTCGAGACCTCTGCCCCACTCGTTTCCCGGTTCCTCAGTCAGGGTCCCTCTGCCCTTTGTCAGCAGAATCTGTGTGGATTTTGTTTTGGGACCTGACATGTTTCCCTGAGGTCATTTAGTGGCACAAGAAACACTTTAAAATCAAATGCCTCAGTGAGCTGCCCTCTGAGTCCTTATTTTGTCCTGAGACTGAAGTGGCCTTGTCTCCGTCATCGTGACGATTCTCCGAGCATGTCACTTCTGTTTCCTTGGGGCACTGATGGCTTCTCTGCGGGGCTGGCCTTCCTCAGCTGCTATGCGTGGAGGGCGCGGCCCTCGGCTGTCCTGGCTGCTGAGGGAACAGAGTTTGTTGGTCCAAGTGGACCCCCCCCCCTTACCCAGCAAACGCCGACCAGAGCCAGGCGCTCCGGTCCCTGGGTTTGTGAGAGGGCGATCGAGCCCCGACGGGCAGCTCTGACCCCGGCAGGACCCCCACCCTCCTCACGCTGTCCCCCGAGGCAAGAGCGGGAGTGGCCGGGTGTACTCTCTGCCCAAGGCCGCTGGCCCCTGTCCGGCTTCTCAGGGGATGGACTCCCGGCTGGAACAGCCACAGAGCCAGCTGCCGTCCAGGGCGTCCCGGGTGTCTATCCCCCATCACTCTCTGCTGCTCACAGAGCCTCTGGCCTCCGGCATTTGTGTCCAGGAAGAGGACGCGGCTGGGATTCCCTGATGGCCCTCGTCTTGCTGAGGGGGGTGGCCTGGCCTGGGGCCTCCCTCCTGCCCCCCTGAATCAATAAGCAGGCTCCCAAGGGCAATCTGCTTCATTTCCGATGCTCACCACTTTCACGGTCGGAAACTGAAATTCCCACGTGAAAGAGCTAAGTTTAGTAAGAAAAAGGATGCAAGAACTCAGGTGTGGGTGTTTCCACGCACGTCTGGCTCTGCTCTGGGGTCACATCTGGAATGTGAACATGTGTTTATGAGGAAGCGTGTTCTCCGTAAGTTGCTTATAAATAATTTCTTTGAAACCAAAACCACCTTGAAAAAACTCTCCTTTTTGTTTTATGTTAATTTAATTTTATCCTCCCTTGTCCTCCATTTCTCCATGCCCGGGGCGGCTGCAAGTCAGTCGAAGGAAGGGTCCCAGCTGGGTGGACGTGAATCAAGGTCACAGCAGCTCGGGGCCAGAAAGGTGGAAATTGGAAGCAATTAAGTATTTGTACGTAGAGAATGGAAGTAACTCTTTGAAAAGAAAAACCATTGGAATGTCTTTGTTCATGTTCAATCTCTCCCTCCAGGCTTCCTCTACTTTTTACAAATTGGGGACAGAGGGAGGTGGGGCTCTAGGTGGAATCTGTGTCTCCAGTTCAGTGCCCGTTGCACAGTGGTGGTACCCCTGGGCCACATCCATCCCTGCCCACCCCGGGCACCGCTCTGATTGACCGTAAGCCTGTCCAAGTTTCAGCCACACAGCCTGGCAAGCATTTCCATTGCTTCTCTTTCTGACCAGAGTGCGTAGTTACTGCTCCGAGGTTCCCTGGAATCGTGCTTCTGATGCCTTGTTATGAAATGGTAGTGATTTCCCACTCTGAGGTGATTTTCTTCATCCAGTGCTGTCTCTGTTTTGTCAGTCCTGATGAATGTGTAACTGCACTGGGACCCTTGAGAATCCACACCAGCTGGGTTAGCACGGAACCCCGGCAGTTCATAACCGGCGGGTGGGTGCTGGTGAGCTGGGGGTGCAGAGGAGCATTCAGTTCTGCAAGGCAACACCCTGTAGCGGCAACAGTTATTTTTCTTCATCTATTCACGTGCTTTCTGTGTAATTTAATATTCACCGGGGTCGTACTTTCTCCTTCCCACATGCGTTGTCACTTTTGATCAACTGTGACTTACTTCTTTTCCTTTTTTCTGGGGTGAATTCTCTTGACTTTCCCGGCTCCTCGTCATAACTATTGTCTGGGTTACCCTGAGCTGCTGAGAAAATGAAGCAGTGAAGGGTTCTATTTAGAAGAAACACCCCGTGTCTGGGACCCGGATGGCAGAGCGGTGAGCGAGGCCAGAGAAACACAGACTTCGCCGCCGGGTGGGGCTCCGAGGGCCCATCACAGTTCCGTGGGGAACCTCAGGTTTATGTGCTTCGAGGCCTCTTCCTAGCAGTGAGAATCCCACCCAAATTCTCGTCTGCTCTGTGCGTCTCCTTTACAAGCTCATCTGGAGGGATTTGGACGATATGCTATATTATTTACGCAGTCATATTTGTTAAGTTGTCGCGTTTACAAGGGGACTGACGAGAATGGTATACATATGTTAGTGCCCTGAATGGAACATTAAGGTTTCAGGTTAGAAAGAAGTTAGTCAGTATCGTAAAGCAACTTTACTCCAATAAAAATTAATAAAAAAAAAAAAAGAAAGAAAGAAGTTAGTGTTTCAAGCAAAACAAAACCCTTGCCTTCCCACGGCAGCCCCATCTCTCAAAGCTTAGACATCCCCGAGGTCCCCTCTAGCACGCCTTCTCATTTATACACGTTTCCTGATTATTCCAAAGAAGTGTGTGCCCTGTCTCCTGTTCCTAAACTCCCCGGGTTGCTGATGGCATTACTTGATTCTGCCGGGTGTTTGCCTACCTTGTCCACCTCTGCTGGGTCTGTGACGGCCAGGCCGGGCCAGGAGGAGCCCGTGACCGAGGCTGACTCAGACCCGCTTTCCTAGGATGCCTGCGGGTGGACCTGCCCCTGCTCCCTGGAAGCTTCCAGAACAAATCGCCACAAACTGGGGGCTCAAATCAAGAGAAACTCATTCTCTCGCAGTGTGGAGGCCAGAAGTCCGAGATCAAGGTGCGGGCAGGGCTGCGCTCCCTCTGCATCCTCGGGGAGGGTCCTTCCTGCCTCTTCCAGCCTCTGGGGTTTGCCTACCGTCCTGCGGGCTCCTGGGCTGTGGTTGCATCCCCCCGTTTCTGTCTCTGTCTTCACGTGCCCCCCTCCCCTTGTAAGGACACCTGTCATTGGACGTAGGGCCCGCCCTAAACCCAGGGTGATCTCATCTCGAGATCCTTAACTAATTACATCTGCAAAGACCCTATTTCCAATAAGGCCACATTCCGAGGTTCTGGGTGAACATGAATTTGGAGGGGACCCTGTTTGACCCCTACACTCCTCAGCCCCCAACAGGCTGGGCTCCATCTCCGTGTTTCTGTGGCCAAACCTTCCGGAGAGCGTAGGGACCTGAGCCCTCTTAGCTTGCCTGGGCCCTGCTTGCTGGGGAGGCCGTGACGTCCATCCCGTGTCCACCCAGCAGCTTCCAAGCCCGGAAGCCCCCCTCTTCTGGGAGTTCCGGGTGGAGGCACTTAGCCAGTGCTGGGGTGGCCTCGTCTTGTGAACATCACCCGCAGGACCCAGTCTGAGTGTCCTGTGACGCTCACTGTGCAGGGCGGGGCGTCCCCACGTGGCCCCCCGCCCTCTCCCCTCTGCCCTGTCGTCACTAAGAAGAGTCGTGAGCGGAAGCCCAGGCCCAGCCTCCCCTCGCGGCTGCGCGCTCGGCAGGTTGTGTCGGGGGCTGCAGTGGAGGGTTGTCAGTCTCCCCACCGTTTCACAGTTAATTTACCCTGAAGCCTCCATAGGACGCCCCGGGCCCGGGGACTGAGTGGGGGAGCTCCGGCCCCCTCCGCATCCTCCTCGGAGACCCCAGGCTCCCCGGGAAAGCGCCTCTGTGCGCTGACACCTTCAGCACTGCGGCCCTGGCTGGGGTGGCCCTGGGAGGCCCCCTCTCCCCGCCGGGCTCCAGTCTTTAATCTAGAAGTTGTGTCACCGCACCTGCCCGTGAGCTGCTCCTCAGGGGGTCGCCTCTCCAGAGTCTAAAGGATGCTTGTTTCCCCGATAGTGGCAGCGCACCACCCTCCCAGCCACTTTCTGCCCCAAACAGCTTTTAACTTGGCCTTGGCCAAAGAAGAGCCTCTTACCCAGGCAGGCGTAGCTCGTGGGGCCCCTTGTGGCTTGAATTAGTTACAGACGTGACAAGTCAGCACCAGCAAGTCAGGGCATTTGGGGGCCTGTGACCCTGTCGTGTGTCCATGTGGCATGTGTGATGTGGGCCAGGGTGGCCTTTGGCTTCCTCCCTAAGACAGTGGGGAAAGGCTGGGGCCATGGGTCTGTGCTTCTGGGGGAGGCCCTGCTCCCAGACTCACTGCAGATGTGCACATGCATGCAAGTGTGTGCATGTACACACCACACACGTGCACACATGGGCACACACACATGCACACATAGACAGGCATGCACGCCACACACATGCACTCACACTGGTGTGTACCACACACACAGACGCAGACAAGTGCGTGGACACATGCACACACACGTTTGCACCACATGCATACACACAGACGTGTATGCGTGCACAGACACACATGCACACACGTGCACACATATGCGGGTAAACTAAGTATCATTGTGGGTACTTAGTGCTGCAGGATGAGCACCTGTCACCTCCTCCAGACCAGGGCTGGGCCTGGTGGGGCCTGGGGTGTCTGTGAACGTGTGCATGCTGGGTCCATGTTCCGTGTTCCGTGTGCCAACAGTGGACACATGCTGAGGGCAGCAGGGCCCAGGGCTAAGGGCACAGATGCTGCGGGTTGAGACCTCACTCCTGCTTCTCAGCTGGCGACAAGGGCGAGTTGTTCAAACTCCCTGGGCCTTAGTTTCCTCATCTGCAGAATGGGCAGGATCGCAGCACCATCTTCACATGTTGCTGGGGGCCTCGCGCACTTACAACAGTGCCGGGACTGTGGCAAGTGCCACGCAAGCCTGTTATTATCCTGGTGATGTGGACGCTGAGGTCAAGTCAGAGGACACTTCCATGTCCTGGAGCTCCCTCCCAGTTGGGGGCACAGGCCATCCACAGGAGGAGGAGCAGCTCTGGATCAGTTGCTGTTTCTAACAGCACCGGAGGGCTTCACAGCAGAGGTGGCATTTGAATATTTGGAGGAGGTGAGGGAGGGAACCTGTGTCCGTCTGTGGGAAACAGCACGTGCAAAGGCCCTGGGGTGAGAGAGAAGTGGAGAACCAGCGCCAGCTGTGGCCCGGGCAGTGATGCACCTGCCGGACGTTAGCGGGATCCCTGGCCACTGTGTGGTGGGCGGGTGGATGGGAGCAGGAGGTGAAGTTGGACGCGGAGACCCGCGAACCTGCGTGATAACTCCTTTTAGCTTCTTCCCCTGGCGCCTCGCTGGTTCTTGGTTGGGCTCCGTTCTCACGCTCACCCCCTGCCCTTTCAGCAGTTCTACCCAATGGTCCTTTCCCTCTGCATCCTGGAGGCTCCATTTCCTGCCTCTCAATTCTGTCTTTTTACTTTTTCAATACTTTGTTTCAGTCAACTCTAATTTTTAAGTTTCCTTAACCATCCCCCAGCCCCCTGGAGCTGCTGGGATGGTCTGTTTATTTGAGAGGGCCCATGTCTGTCCGAGATGCCCAGCGGCGCCCCAAGACCTGTCCTCTCTGCCCCGCCCCCCGGAAACCCGTTCATAAGCTGGCTCTTTGCGGGTGGACCTGGGATGGTGCCCTTTCCCCCACTCTCTTGGCACGTCAGAGCCCGCCCTGGAATGGGGGGTCCCCGCTCTGAGCTGAGCGGTTCTCACCCCATCAGCACCCAGTGCCTTCCGCCAGCCCTCGAAGAGGTATCTCCACCCGCCCCGCGGCACTCAGGGCTCGGGGACCCGAGTCGTCCCTCTGTTCCTCCCGTCGTCCCCCGTTTCTTGTCCGGGAGGCGGTCCCTGGCTGGGTACAGAAGGGTGGGTCAGGGGTCCTTCAAGTTGACAGGGCTCCTCTCTAAGGGGGGCTCTCGGGGGGCCCAGCCGAGCAGGGCCATCGCCCTCCGGCCACGGGAGTCCGAACACAAGTGGCTGAAGGGAAGGGAAGCGGCCGGGCTTCTTGGAGCCTCGTGCCGTGGGAGTGGGGACCCCCCGCTTCCACGCAGCCCCCGAGGCTGAGGGCTCATCTCCAAGGAGCCCCCCTCCCTGCTCCCCAAAACGCACCAGCCACTGTCCTAGGCCCTCAGGGTGTGTCGGGGAAATGAAACTTTCAAGAAGTTTACTGGGTGCCAGGCCAGGTGGCGAGGCAGCCCGTGGGGCTGCTTTCCCAGCCGGGGGCCACCGCCTGCCCGGTGACTCTCGCCGCCTCTTCTCAGCCCACACTCAGCTCTTTCTCCGGGGCCCCGGCTGCTGAGTTCGGGGTCACGAAAGCCTCGGTCCTCCCTGTGGGCTGCTCACCCCGAGCCTCACGCTCTGGGGGGGCTTCTCCTGAGGCTGTGGACTCGGCTCCCCCCACCGCCGGTGACTCGGGGGGCTGCCCGGCCTGGCAGGCACACTGGGGGGCGAGGTCACCTCCTCTGCCACCTCCTTGAGGGGGGCAGCCGGTCGGCCAGCCGGGGGGCTCCTGGGGCCCTCACGCCAGTGGGGTTCCTGCGCATCTTCTCGGAGGGGGCGGCCGTGCGCTGAGCTCTCTGCTGCCGCCGCGCTGGGCGGTTACATCTCAGGCGGGAAGCCGGGGTCACGTGCTCACGCATTTCCATTGCCTTGTTAGGGAACCGGCCCTTCCCATCGGAAAAGCAGCTCCAAAGTCTCAGAGGCAGAGCATGATGGGACCCGATTTTGCCATAGACGACGATGCCACATTTTTGGATCTTCTCCCTCTTGATGGCTAATTTTAACAGAATATTCACACCCACAGAGACGCAGGCAGCTCAGATTTCCTGACGGCGGAGAAGGGTGTTAGAGGAAGAGCTGCGTGCCCGGCGTCCGCCGTTCTTTCCAGGTCACCGTCCCCTCATCACCCGCACTAACAGCCCGGCGCCGAGAGTCGAATTCAATGCATCACAGTTTAATCAGACGTGGCAGCTGTCGGGTGCCCAGGCCCGGGGACAGCTTGCAGCCCAAAATGATCTGATCTGTCCAAAACATCTTCATGCTGTCGGTGGGCAAGGAGGCTGAGGCTGCTCAGAGGGCAAACCGAAAACCCGGGGTCCCGTGACCTGTGGCCGGAAAGGGACTCTGTCTGCAGCCAGGAGGGGGAGGGGATTCCGCACCTGGGGACCAGCGGCTCCTTCCTGCTCGAGACAGACAGACAGACGGACACCTTGGGACCACGAACAAACCCTTGAAACAATAAACCAAGTTCTCTGATGGAAGGGTGACGGACTCAGAGGAGAAGAGACCCTGACCTCTACTGAATTCTCAGGCATCGAATGAGAAATCTCTGCACAGACGGGTGGGGTACTTATACGGGGAGGGGATGGCCAAGGGAGTCCGGAGGGGGGACCAACATTTTACCTGCTCTCAGTCTGGCTTCTGAGACTTGATGATGATTTTCACACCAGACTGAGCAGTCACACCAGACACAACCAGTCGTTGTGTCTGAACAGGCAGGAGCTGGTCCCGTAGGGATGAATGCCGTCCTCGTGGGGCTCAGAGCCTGGGGGGCACAGGGCGTTACCTGGGGTTGGTGGCCTGTCTGCACCTTTACCTGAGGATGCTTCCTAGTTTGCACACAGCTCTGGCAGCTCCAATGATCGTCCCTCTAATTTTCACATCTTGTTTGATTTTATTGAAGTGAAATTCATATAACAGGATCATTTTTAAGTGACCAATCCGGGGGCATTTAGTACCTTCACAGTGTTGTGGGACTACCACCTCTATCTAGTTCTGAAACATTTCATCGCTCCAAAAGGTCACCGCCTACCCATTAAGCACTAACTCCGTACCCCCTCCCCCTGCCAGCCCCTGGCAAACACCATCCTGCTTTCTGTCTCGGTGGGTTTGCCTACCCTGGCATTTCCCATAAGTGGATTCATACAATATTTGCCCTTTTATGTCTAGTATCCTTAACTGAGCGTAATGTCTTCAAGGTTCATGGTGTGGTAGCGAGTGGCAGGGATTCATCCCTTTTTAAGGCTGGATGGTTTTCCATGTTATGGATGGACCACCTGTGTTTATCCTTTCATCAGCTGAGGACACCTGGGTTGCTTCCACCTTCTGGCTGCTGTGAGTGTTCGTGTACAAGTGTCTGTTTGAGTCTCTGTTTCAAGTCTCCTGGGTAACACCGAGGAGTGGAATTGCTGGGTCATGTGGTATTGCTATGTGTAACTTTTGGAGGGATGACCAGACCACTCTCTAACCTCTTATTTTATTTCTAATTTCCCTTTGTCTGCTCTTTCTTTTGACAGCTTAAAAAAAAATGGGAAGAGCTTTTCAGCAAAACAAGAGAAACAAGTCACAACTTAAACGTGAATTAAATGTGATACATTTAAAATATATCGCACACCATGTTTAATTTTCTCCGTGTATTTACTTCTACAAACAGTATTAATTTTTCAGAAATCAAGATGCTATGGCTTCGACTTGTCTCTGTCCTAAAAAAGATTTCTTGTTTAGAATCTCCTAAAGATTTTAGTCCTACCTCTCTCTTTTGTTTTCCCAACAAATTATGAAACACCAGTGGATTTTAATAATGAAACAGTGGCAAACCACATGCACATTTAATTTTTAATTTTAACTGATGGGCGATGAACAAAATTAATAACTGAAACGTTCACAGTGTCTGAAGCACGGTCCTCTGTCTTGGCCACATAAAATAGCGTTCTTCTCCGATTCCTGGGGACTTGATCAGGGACGTGCTGTCAGGGACCCCCTCTGCTGGCTCTCTCCCCACCCTTGGTCCCAGTGCCCCTTCCAGCCTTGTCCTCTCCCCAGCTGCCAGCATCCCACTACCCCGAGCGCACTCGTTTTCTCTCCATCTGCCCCGGAAGGTGAGACCCAGAGCGCACGGCCCCCCTCTCTTACTTCACCCTCTTCCCCAGCAGCTCCTGGGACAGGGCTGGGCACACAGGAGGTGCTTAATCAGCATTGGGTGGAGGGTTGGACGGAGTGTGGGGTGCCCTCCAGAGTGATCTGTTTTGGTCATGAGATGCTACACGCCTGTAGTCAAACATGGGAAGCCCTGCAGTGCCCCGGCCGTGCTGTCCGAGGGCCGCCCCTGCCCGACCTGGGGAGCCCTGGTCCTTCTCACAGCTGAGCGAGGGTCCGAGGCTGAAGCCGGCTCACACGTGAAGGTGGGGTGGCAGGGCCCTGGAGGCTGCCCCGAGGCCTGGAAGTGAGGTCTGCTGGGCTGAGCGGAGGGGGGTCCCTACTGCAGTCATGGGGTCTCATCCCACACAACTCAGCCCGGGGCCCCTAGGCCGCTGCAGCCAGGCGAGGCCAGGGAGGGAAGGGCTTGCTCTCGGCCTCCTTGCCGGGGACGTGGCGGTCACTTCCCCGAGGAGCCCTGTGCGGCCCAGCGCACACTTTTGGGGGTGTACTCGGCTCAGACAGGCTTCCGGAGCTTTCCTGGGAACCCGCCCCCGCTCACTGCTGTAATTGTCCGAAGGCTCTGGGGAGGGGCTTGTGTCCCGCAGACAGATTGTGGGAGGGGGTGTCCATCCCTAAGTGAGGAGGGGGCCGTGCCAGAGAGAACAGAGTGGCAGAGTCAGTGGCTGGGACCCCCAAGGGCAGAAGTCCACAAAGCGAGGCCTCCAGGAGTCTCTTTCTGTCCAAACCTCTTCGCGCCCAAATTCCCTCTTTTCCCGGCGGGGTCCCGACAGAGGCTGCCTTGAGGGTCCATAAATGACGTCTGTCACCAGAGGCATCCCTGCCTCTAACAGAGCTTTAATGAGGGCATTAGGTCTTGTTCGGTGCATTAGTTCTGAAGGATGTTTTGTTTTTTGAGATGCAGGCAGCAGGATGATCTTGAAATGTTGGACTGTTTTTGAAATGAGTGTCCACGTAATGTCTGTACGGATTTCCTTGGGGACTTCGGGCTCAGCTGTGCATTGTGCATGGGGACTGGGCCGTGGTCCAGAGGTTGCTGGGGCGAGACCCCCCGGCCCCGGAGGGTGTTGTCTCCGTGGACACCGGCCATGCCTTGTCCTGTGGCCACATGACGGTCAAGGTAAAAATACCCTGAGTAAGAACCTTCCCGGGAAATGTGCCTGGAGAGAAGGTCTGGTTTTAGGGGGAGGAATGCCCACCGGGGGGATGGGCAGCAGGTCCCCGAGGACCCAGATCCCCAACAGGCACACAGCCGCGCCAGCCGCCCTGGGCTTGGGTCACTTCCCTGCGACACCCTCAAAACGTCAGCACGCCCCCCAAGTTCTGGCCTCCTCACTGCCGAGGTTTCAGGAAAATAACTGCATCAATCTAGGCCTTGTGGTTCCTCATGGGGGGGTTCCTTCAACACGGATCACTGAGCTGGACCCAGATGCCCACCTGCCCGTGGCCTCGTTACAGACCAGGCGGGGGGGCAGCTGGTCCAGGGGACAGCGTTCCCCCTCGCCTCTTGTGGGCCAGCAGAACTGGGTTTTGAACTGTTCCTTGGCCAGTTGTGGGGCTGAATGATTTGAACCCACACTGGGAATTCCCACCAGGCTCAGGGCCCCCTGATGGACTTGGAGCCCACGTGCATCTGTGGACTTTGGGCGCAGCTGTACCTACCTCTCCGGGGAGCCTGGCGGGCAGAGCCTGCGGGAGGCCACTGTGACAGGTCACAGCTGGGACCAGGGGTCTGGGAAGTGACGCTTGTTTCTAATCTTTTCCCACTTATAAATAGTTCTCTGTATAAGGTGGTTTCCACTCTTTTTAAAGGAATGTGGTCCTAAGATGTGATGGCAAGACAAGGTTTCTTGATACAGCTTGGAAAATTGCTTTCCAAAAAGATAGGTTTTATCCCCTAGGGTTCTGTATTGTGGAGCTTGTGGTCATGATTTAAAAAACAACAACGCTGGGGACTTCCCTGATGGTCCAGTGGTTAAGACTCTGCGCTTCCGCTGCTGGGGACGTGGGTTTGATCCCTGGTCAGGGAACTAAGATCCCACAAGTCGTGCGGTATGGCCAAAAAATAAATAAGTAAATAAAAATAATTATAACATAAAAAACAACAGGGGGCTTCCCTGGTGGCGCAGTGGTTGAGAATCTGCCTGCTAATGCAGGGGACACGGGTTTGAGCCCTGGTCTGGGAAGATCCCACATGCCGCGGAGCAGCTGGGCCCGTGAGCCACAACTACTGAGCCTGCGCGTCTGGAGCCTGTGCTCCGCAACAAGAGAGGCCACGATAGTGAAGAGGCCCGTGCACTGCAATGAAGAGTGGCCCCCGCTTGCCACAACTAGAGGAAGCCCTTGCACAGAAACGAAGACCCAACACAGCCAAAAATAAATACAAAAATAAATAAATAAATAAAAGATTACTATTAAAAAACAACAACAACAACAACAAGGACTTCCCTGGTGGCGCAGTGGTTAAGAATCCACCTGCCAATGCAGGGGACATGGGTTCGAGCCCTGGTCCGGGAAGATCCCACATGCCGCGGAGCAACAAGCCCATGCACCACAACTACTGAGCCTGTGCTCTAGAGCCCGTGAGCCACAACTACTGAGCCCACGTGCCACAACTACTGAAGCCCACGCGCCTAGAGCCCGTGCCCCGCAACAAGAGAAGCCACTGCAATGAGAAGCCTGTGCACTGCAACGAAGAGTAGCTCCCGCTCGCTGCGACTAGGGAAAGCCCGTGCACAGCAATGAAGACTCAACACAGCCCCCCAAAAATAAATAAAATAAATAAATATATATATATAAAAAAAGAGTCTGCCTGGCAATGCAAGAGAAACGGGTTTGATCCCTGGTCTGGGAAGATTCCACATGCCGTGGGGCAACTAAGCCCGCGTGACACAACTACTGAGCTGATGTGCTATAACTACTGAAGCCCCGGCGCCTAGAGCCCATGCTCTGAAACAAGAGAAGCCACTGCAATGAGAAGCCCGTGCACCGCAAGGAAGAGTAGCCCCCGCTCGCCACAACTAGAGAAAGCCCACAAGCAGCAATGAAGACCCAACGCAGCCAAGAAACAAAAAGCCCCCCCCCAAAACAACAATAACCCTGTATCATTTGCATTTTAATATGCCTTGTCTGATTATTAGTGTGAAAAATTAAAAACTCAGAGAAGGAAAGGTGCAGAAGGCAGCATGCTTCCTATTTGCCTCAGGTCCCCTTCCCACCTTTTTTCAGGAAACGTACATTACAGACAGCGGGTTCCTTTTGGAAGCAGGCCTTGCTCCCACTCGGGGTGTCCAGGACCACGACTCTGGTTTCCACCCACACCATATGTACCGCCAAAATGCTGCGTCCTCCTCGCGCGCACGTTATTTCATTATTTATGACATGCGGTCACAACCTGCTCTTTTGTGTTTTGCAGGACTGTTTTTCTTTGGTTTGTGTAGGCTTGGTTCATCCATTGAACTGCAGCTTCTCTTTCCATAAATGAGCACCTGGCATTCATTTTTTGTGTTTTTTTTGCACTGGACGTTGAGGAGTTTTCAATTTTTCTCGATTACAAACAAAATCGGAATAAATGTCATGGGACTCACCTGCAGGGTCCCTGGGCTTTTGAGCTGTCACACACACACACACACACACACACACACACACACACACGAGTGGCTGGGGGAGTTTCTGTTAAAATGCAGATTCTGCTGCAGCAGGTCTGGGGTGGGGCCCGAGACCCTGCATTTCCCCAGCGATGCTGACGCTGGTCCAGGACTGCACTCTGTCCAGCAAAGCTCCAGGACATCTGTCTGTCCGGGAGCAAAGTGACCGGGCTGGAGGCTGCACTTCCCACCAATGTTGACGGTTACCCAGGAAATCTAGCAGAGTTTCCTAGTTAATGAATGTTGAACATTGTTTATGCCCTTTTTAAGAAAAAACTGTTGACAAGACGGTTCAGACCCTCTCTTTCAGTCTGTAAATGTGGTGAATTAGACAGATTTTCTGAGGTGGCACCATTCCATACTTCTTGGGACAAAGCTCCCTTGGTTGTGATGAATAGATTGAAAGAAATACTAACTTTCAGTATTTACATATGTTTATATTTCTGAATAATTCAATTTGCTAATAATTGATTTATTAAATAAATTATTCCCCAGTTTTGGGTTTCCTTCATTCCTGATGAGAATCTCCTGTTACTTTTTTCATTGTTTGTTGTATTTCACATGTTTTTCTCTGGCTTCCTTCAGGACTGTCTTTTTACCTTTGACTTTTAGAACTTTGCCGCCCGTGATGTGTCTAAGGCCAGTTGTATTTTTGTTTATCCCGTTTGGGGTTTTTTGACCTTCTTGCATCTGCGAGTTAACATTTTCCACCAAGTTTCTGGCCATTATGTATATTTGGCAAACGTCTGTTATTTTTCCCTTTTTTCTTCTCTCTTCTCCTGGTATTCCAGTTATGCACATGTGAAGTCACTTGTCTCTGAGGTTCTGTTCAGCTTTCCTCAATCTTTATCACTCTCTGCATTTTGGATCAGGCAGTTTCTATTGTTCTGTCCTCAAGCTACAATTCTTTCTTTGGCCACCTCGAAACTGATGTCAAGGCTACCCAGTAAATTTATCTTTCAGTTACTGTAGTTATCTGTTCTAGAATTTCCATTTTCTACAGTGTCCGTTTGTCTATGGAGATTTCCCATCTGTTTACTCATTGATATAATATTTTCCTGTACTTCTTTATATACATTATTTTTATTCTTTGAATATATCTTTATTTTTTGAACACATTTATAACAGTGGCTTTGATGTCTTCTTCTGCTAAATCCAATATTTGGGTCCATTTGGATTCAATTTATATTGATGGCTTCTTTTCCTGACTGTGGGTCAAAATGTCCTATTTTTTGTCCATCTAACAATAGGCTAAAAACTGGACATTGTAGGTAATACATTTTAGTGACTCTGGATTTCTTTGTATTCTTCTTGGATTATTTTTCCTTCTTGTCCCAGTAGGTGTTAGCTTTTCTGAACAGACACTGCCCACCTTGCTTCCCTGGCATTGTTTCTGTTCTGTGTTCATGGTTTCCCACAATGGCTGTTTTCAGCCTGGCCCCTCAAGGGTCTCCCCACACCTTTATAACTTGGTGATCAGCCTGGGGTTTGGTCCTTGTTTCTAGAGACGTCCCCTCATTGCAGCAGCGCAGCTGTGGCTCTGGGACATCATGCACGCAGCGTTCAGCTTTCCGCTGAAAGCCGCTCAGGACCTCACGGCTGGGGATACTTCTGGTGGCCTGTCTTTCAAGAGCAGACCTCTCTCTGGCCTCTGCCTGCTCTTCCTTCAGGCCCCTGGAGTCTTCCCTGTGGTTCTGTGTTACCGCCGTCAGCCGCAGATTCGGGCAGTTTATACTCAGAGTTTAGATCTTGCTTCTCCCCCAAGGGCCAGCGTTTCCCTCATATTTCCAGCTTCTGACGGCCCTGCGTGCTGGTCCCTGGGACTTTCAACCAAGTAGGCTGTGCCTTTCCTCCTCTGCTTCCTGCAGACTGAGCCGTGGTCCAGGAAGGCATGAGTCCTGATTCTTACTCCTTTGAGATACCGTTTTCCAAGACTGACCCACCAGTGACTTCTGTCTGCTTTGGGGAGCTTCCCAGTGTCTTTACGTAGTTCTGGATCGTTTTACCAGTGTTTATGACCGTCATGTCCGAGAAGGGTCCTGTATCCACGTTACCTCCCTGCTGCTATTTCGAGTGGTCCCGATGTTGTGTTTGATTTTGGCAGGGCAAGTCCTTTCCCATTCATCTTTTTCAAAGTGTTCTTAACTATTTTAATATTTCTTTCAGATTCAAATCCACTACTTTAGAGTGAAGACATTAACGTCCACCTTACTCTTTCCAGAAGTTTCCTTGTACAACAGGCTTACGGATTTCCCTGTGAATCCTGAGGAAAGCTGCTGGGTCTCTGAGGAGGGAGAGGAGTTGGCTGTGCTTTAAAGCAGCTCAGTAGGGAAAAGACTATTTGCATTGCATTTTGTTTAATTTCCCCTGAGCCGAGAGTACCGAGTCCATTTCCCGTCACATTGTCTAATACAGCTCCAAAGATCCTCATTCCAGGATCAGTTCTATCCCGGAGTGACATCCACTTAACACCCAGAGCCCTGTGCTTTTAGCTGAATAAAGGGCAGACAGTCAGACGTCTGGGAGGCCGCCCGTTATTGCGCTGGATGAGAGGCCAGCCGGGAAAGGTTAATGGATATAAAGCACTGGATTTACCTCAACAAGCAGGTAATGATGCCTTGGAGAAGACATTTCCATTTTTATTCAGTTTAGTGGATGGATATTTGTGATTTTCAGTTCTAACTACTCCATTTAGGGAGTTCGCTTGGGAAACACTGTCTTGCAGCGGATAAAGGCAGTCCTTTGCCAGAAATCTCTGCTCTGATTACCTGCAGGAATATGAACGCTGCGCCCAGTGGAAGCAGAGATGATAAACTAATAGATCACAGCCCCCCTTTCCAATGACTCCCTGGGAACCACGTGCATTTTAATTAGTCCCCATCAACGGAAGTGGGGGGGTGACAAGGAACCCTCCCGGCAGCTCTCTCTGTGGGGTGGAGGGCATCTCTGGCTCTCCCTGGGGTAGGAGCCAACCTAACTCGTCTGGTTAGTTGTATGTCCTGAGGGAGGAGCTGGTGGTCCAGGACTGAGGCCGCCTGGGCTGGGAGTGGGCTACTGCACCTGCTGAGCTGACGGGGGTGGGGAGGTTTCTGGGGGTGGGAGGGGCCGTCCAGCGGCAGGGTGGGCTCTGAGGGGGATGGCGCTGTGTCCAGAGTGAGGGGAGGCCAGCCTCGCGCTGGTGGGTGTGCCCTTGCCCTGCAGGCCTGAGCCCACGTGGAAGCCTGTTGCCCTACGAGGGGGCCAACCCCGCAGACTCCTGGTTGTTGGCAGGACCCTCCCTTACCCCGGGAGTGCCAGGGGCATCGAGCCCCTTTGGGATGGTACAGCCAGGGGCCTTCTGAGACTCTCCAGATGGAGGCTGGAGAGGACCTTGCTTTGCTGCCCCAAGTTCCCAGTCTGGAAAATAGCCTTGGCCTTCAAATGGTCAGTGGCCACTCCTGGCACGGGGGGCCATCCAGGACCACCGGACTCAGCAGTCGGGGCTGGGCCCAGGGCAGGCTTTCGGGGTGTACGCCTGAGTGAGCAGGGCCCGCCGAGGAAGCAGACCCTGGAAGAGGCCTCTGAGCTGACCAGGGGGCCCCTGGGGCCGAGCGCGCTTGTGACGATGACCCCGGCAGCCGAGGCCGGCAGCTGGCTCACTCCGAGCCGCCCGATGAGCGCGTGTGGATGGGCCAGCAGATGCCACCGCTGTGCGTCCCACCCCATCTTCTCTTGAGGCTGGGAACCAAATGAAATCATTTCCATTTCTCTGGTTTTTCTTTCCTTTTTTTTTTTTTAAAGAAAGAAAAACTAGGTTAATTACTAGTTTTATTGGATATTGAGTAAATATCAAACAGATGTTAGCAGCGTGTGGAAGACAAACAGCTCTTGTGTAGAAAATAAATTTATTCTCGTTATCATGGTGACTATTGAGGTTTTATAAATACGCTGATAAGATGAGCCTCAAATGCACGGTGTGTCTGGAGCTCCTCTGGGAACCTGGCATGGCCGCACCCTCTGCAGGCACTGACTGCACTGGCTTCATCCTCTCCGCCCACAGGCGAGTGTCATTCTGATCCACCCGCAGTCGGCTGTTCCAGGCGGTGGCCGGGCTCAGAATCTCCACAGACTCGCTCAGGCTGCAGGTCCCGTCCAGAGCTCCGCCCCAGCGTCCAGGGCTGTGCGTGGTGTTTCTGCACTTTGCATGTGACTGTGGGTCCTTAGGAGGGCTGAGAGAGACCCCTCTGCAGGTGCTGCATTGTCCTTCCCGGAGTTTATTCCTGAGCTGACTTCCCTTTTCTGCACCGACTGTAACGTGGGCTACTGTCTCTCAGGATGTCTTCTAACTTGTGACCATATGTAACGAAATTATTTTCATTTATTTTCTTTATTTTCATGTTTTAATTCTATATCCTGACCACGTACTTGGTGATCTTCATGGTGGTTTTTCTCATTTGATTCTCGTGGGCTTCCCAGAAGCAGGAGGATGTCCACATACATCACACATCATCATAGTTTACCTTCTTCGTCCCAGTTTCAACCCTTTAATTCTTCCCCCAGACAGCTGAACAGGGTGGTACCTCCAGTGAGATGTTAACAGCCGAGTGACAGTGGCACAGGCTCAAGACCGCAGGGCCTCCTGGGCAGATCCCTGAGGGGGTGACACCTGCCCCTTGTCACCTGGGAGAGTGTGTGTCTAAGGCAGAAATGTCCACAGAGGTGGTGATGTGAGTTTTTTCTCCTTATGTCTACTGGATGGATGAATTTTTAAAAAAATTAAAAAAAATTTAATACAATTTTTAAAGGTTACACTTCATTTACAGTTATTACAAAATACTGGCTATATTCCCTGTGTTGTACAATACATCCTTGTGTACAATACATGCTTGCACCCAATAGTTTGTACCTCCCACTCCCCCCACCCCTATATAGCCCTTCCCCCACTACTGGTAACCACTAGTTTGTTCTCTGTATCTGTGAGTCTGCTTCTTTTTTTTTTGCTATATTCATTAGTTTGTTGTATTTTTTACATTCCACATATAAGTGAGATCCTATAGTATTTGCCTTTCTCTGTCTGACTTATTTCACTTAGCATAATGTGCTCCAAGCCCATCCGTGTTGCTGCAAATGGCATTATTTTGTTCTTTTTTTATGGCTGAGTAATATTCCATTGTATATATGTACCACATCTTTTTAAAAAAACTTATTTATTTATTTATTTAAATTTATTTATTTGTTTATTTTTGGCTGCATTGGGTCTTTTGTTGCTGCACGCGGGCTTTCTCTAGCGGGGGCTACTCTTTGTTGCGGTGCGCTGGGCTTCTCATTGTGGTGGCTTCTCTTGTTGTGGAGCACGGGCTCTAGGTGCATGGGCTTCAGTAGGTGCAGCACACAGGCTCAGTAGTTGCGGCATGTGGGCCCTAGAGTGCGTGGGCTTCAGTAGTTGCTGTACCACGTCTTCTTTATCCACTCATCTGCTGATGGGCATTTAGGTTACCTCCATGTGTTGGCTATTATAAATAGTGCTGCTAGGGACACTGAGGTGCATGTAGGTTTTTGAATTAGTGTTTTCGTTTTTTTTGGATATACGCCCAGGAGTGGAATTGCTGGGTCATGTGGTAGTTCTATTTTTAGTTTCTTGAGGAACCTGCATACTGTTCTCCTTAGTGGCTGCACCAATTTACCTTCCCACCGGCAGTGTACAAGCATTCCCTTTTCTTCATATCCTCGCCAATATTTGTTATTTGTGGTCTTTTTTGATGATAGCCATTCTGACAGGTGTGAGGTGACATCTCATTGTGGTTTTGATTTACATTTCCCTAATAATTAGTAATATTGAACATCTTTTCATGTACCTGTTGGCCATTTGTATGTCTTCTTTGGAGAAATGTCTATTTAGGTCTTCTGCCCATTTTTGGATTGGGTCGTTTGTGTTTTGTTACTGAGTTGTACAAGCTGTTTGTGTATTTTGGAAATGAAGCCCTTATCGGTCGCATCATTTGCAAATATTCTCCCAGTCCACAGGCTGTCTTTCGTTTTGTTTATGGTTTCCCTTGTTATGCAAAAGCTTATAAGTTTGATTAGGTCCCATTTGTTTATTTTTGCTTTTATTTCTATTGCCTTGGGAGACTGACCTAAGAAAACATTGATATGATTTGTGTCAGAGAATGTTTTGCCTATGTTCTCTTCTAGGAGTTTTACGGTGTCATGTCTTATATTTAAGTCTTTAAGCCATTTTGAGTTTATTTTTGTGTATGGTGTGAGGGTGTGTTCTAAGTCCATTCATTTACATGTTCAAGCCACATTTTGTATGTGTGAATTTTTGTCGTCTCTGGGGCCCTTTGCTGCTATTTTCCGCAGTCTTTCTGATGGTGTTTTTTTTTTTTTTTTAAAAATTTTATTTATTTATTTTTGGCTGTGTTGGGTCTTCGTTTCTGTGTGAGGGCTTTCTCTAGTTGCGGCGAGCGGGGGCCACTCTTCATCGCCGTGCACTGGCCTCTCACTGTCGCGGCCTCTCTTGTCGTAGAGCACAGGCTCCAGACGTGCAGGCTCAGTAGGTGTGGCTCACGGGCCCAGTTGCTCCGCGGCATGTGGGATCTTCCCGGTCCAGGGCTCGAACCCGTGTCCCCTGCATTGGCAGGCAGATTCTCAACCACTGCGCCACCAGGGAAGCCCCGATGGTGTTTTGTGTGGACGCTTCTGCCCTTCCTGTCCCGCACTCCTGTTTGGATGCGTCTGATTTCCCTGACCTCCGTGGCAGGTGGTTCTGGGAAGGTGTGGAGGGCGCACTGGGGTTTCCAGGTCTCTCCGTCCTGCAGGGATGGGCTGGTCCTTAAGATGCTCCTGGCGGCAGGAGTCGCTCCCACGGACAGGCTGCTCCACCCCCTTGGGGAGCCGTCTTGTTCTGTCCCGACCTGCAGACTGTAAACCCAGCCGGCCGGGCGCCTCCCAGGGCTGTGACTGTCCCATCCTCAAGGGAAAAAATGTGTGGTTTTTTTTTTCTGAAAAAACTCCCTGTTGCTCATTGAGTTTCTCCTGTTTATAATTGAGAAATGTCGTGATTTCTGTTTCCTTTAAGTGGAAGACTACCTGTTGGGTAAAATTTACCGTAAGCGCATTTCTCTGGTCTCCAGACCTGGCTCAGCCCCGTCCCCACCCTGTCCCTGTCCCCTGGGGTGGAAGGCGGCCCTCTCCACCACATGCAGCGGTATTTACTGCATGCTGCATGCAGCCGGCACCTGTGTCCCCTCTGTTTTCTCTGATGAGCTCAGCTGCTGGGGTGGGGGAGGGGCGGGAAGCCACTGCCTTCTCGGGGCCATGCCTGTCACAGCCCCACCTTGGGGGCACTGGGACCGATGGGCGTTTCCACGAGTGACCCTAGTCCTGCTCAGGCCCCACTGGTGTCTCCCTCGGACCTGGGCCAGCAGCAGGCGGTGACCCGGCCCTGGGCCAGCAGCAGGCGGTGACCCGGCCCTGCTGGCCGGAGGGTGTGGCTGGACCAGGGCCTTGCTCCCTCCCGCATTCGGGGCAGGAGACGCGATGTGTGGACACGTGACCAGCGCTGGCCGAGGCCCCAAGGACACAGGCGTCGTCCCCCCGGAGAAGGGCACGTGGTTCTCTCAAGTCTAACCTCGGTTGGTCCCTTCCCTGTCTGAGCTTTCTTGGTTTATCTAAAGCTCCTCTTGCTGTTCTGGCGCTTGTTTCCATGGCTCGTCTCTGTGCCGAGCTGGCTTCCGCCCGCCGCCTGGGGTCCTCACTGCCTCAGGAGGAAACGCCCTGTGGTTGCACCTGCCCTGCCCACGCCTCACTTCTGTACGAGCTGGACAGGGCGGGGCTCTCCAAAGCCACGTCAGACGTTCCACCTGAGATTAGAGTCCGTGTCTTTGCAGAAGCCACGTTTTTCAGATACCAGGACACGCTTGATCGGATGTTCTCTGAGCAGCTGGCAGGAAGGTTCTCAAGCTGGAGGTGGGCTTCTGGGTGGCAGGACCAGCCTCTCCTGGGCTGGACACTGGCCTTGCGGAGGCCCTGCCCACCCAGCTGTGGGCTGGATCATTCCTTTCTCAAGCCATCCTTCGGATGCAGTGTAGAACTCTGGGTGCTTGGGTCCCAGCGAGGTGTCTGGGGGTTGGTGCAGATCAAGGCCATCTTTGGAGCCGGCCTCTGAGAATGTCAGGGAGAGTTTGAGGAAGGAGTCCGTCATTCTCAGGTAAAGTGTCAAATCTGGTTAGCCAGCGCTCGACATTAGGGTGCTGTCACAGCAGCCAGCATGTGGGATGGGGCTGTCCCGTCCCCGAGGAGGTGGGCGGGGCCCGGGGCTTGGAGGGGCCCGGCGGTGAGGAGACGGTAACCTAGGAGCCTGGCCCGAGGCCAGGAGGGGGGTCCACTCTCAGGGTCTCCTGTCCGGTCGTTCCAGGTCATGGAGGGGAGCCTGGCAAGGTGCTGACGGACCAGCAGTGGGCCCTGGGCGCCCGAGGGGCCTCAGGAAGAGCCGGGGTCCTGCCCCCGCCAGGAGGGATCCAGGGCATCAGCTCAACAGCCTGCTCCCAGCTCTGATGCTCTGGGGCGGGAAACCGGGCTTCTTCTCACGTTGCTGGGTGGACCCTCCATCCGAGGTCTCTGTGAGGGTTCTGGACCACGTGGGGGCCCGGCACCTTGGACAGCATCCTCCCTGGGCCCATTGTGTCCTCCCTGGGCCCACAGCATCCTCCGGGGAGACTGCTTCCTTCAGTTCCCCTCTTTCTCTCATCAGAGTCACAGCGCGTACAGTTTTCTTGGTCAATAGGGTTGGATTGAAGGTGTCGGGGATGAATAGATGGGGATTTAGTGTATAATCAATAGTGCATTTTGAATGAGGGGACAAAGTGGATTGTTTAATACATGGTTCAGGTCCATTGGACCTGTGATTAGAGAATAAAAGTCGAGTCACGGGTCTTAGCCCAAACCACCTTGAAAGAGTGTGCTTTCCAGAGCTGGCCAGGGCGGGGGTCTGTGCTGCTCGCAGGAGAAGGAGAGAATATTTGTATGG
The DNA here is from genome assembly GCF_949987535.1 of Balaenoptera acutorostrata. Taxonomy (NCBI): domain Eukaryota; kingdom Metazoa; phylum Chordata; class Mammalia; order Artiodactyla; family Balaenopteridae; genus Balaenoptera; species Balaenoptera acutorostrata. The sequence continues at coordinate 1,065,088 of NC_080074.1, forward strand.
TGTGAAGTGGAGGCCTTCCAGAGCAGGAAACGATTCCTGGAGCCCTGAGTGGGGAAAAAGGAACAGACCTGAATGCATGGATATAAAACAAGCAACCAAAAGCCTGTGTGAAAAACGGCAGTGCAACCAACATAGAAAGAAGCTGAGGGGTGAGTAGATTTACAGACCATAGAATGAAAGATGAACCTCCATAGTTCGTGAAGCCATCCTACTAATTTCCAAAATAGTAACAGTAACAACAACAGCAATAACTTGATAGAAATATGAGGAAGGGGTAGGATTAGACAAATCATGGAAGAAATAGAAATGGGGAAAACATTTGAAAAGATGCTCAAATATACTGAGATTCAGGGAAAGAGAAATAAAAAATGTGGTTATTCGCCAGCAGGTTGTCAATCATGTGAAAAGTCGGGAATAAAGCATATTTTTCTTTGGGGTTGGGGGAGCAGGCCTGGGGTAACAGGGGAGTTTGTTACAAAAAGGAAGAGCGCCCATAGCGCAGCTTAGCTGAGAACGTGACATTTTATCTGCGATATTACCATTAATGCATTGAAGTCTGATGTACAAAAACATTAATGCATTGAAGTCTGATGGGCAAAAACTGGAAGAATTGTAAGTAAAAAAGCCACAAAACACCAAGAGTATAATCTGTCCATGTTGAAGTCGGATAGCTACATGTGCACGTGTGTGCAGGTGTGCGGATGCGTGTGTACATGTGTGGGTACGTGTGTGCGTCCACTCCGGGGCAGCTGCTCTCCTAACGACACACACCCTGTGGTCTGGCAGCTCCTCCGCTGGGCGGACGTCCGACCAGCGTGGGGACACGGGAGCGTCGGGTCCGCAGGGACCGACCTCTTGCCGCGAGGCGTCCGCACAAAGCGCGGAGCAGAGCGGGAAGGGACAGAAGCCCGCACGGCACGAAGATGCTCAGAACCGTTAGAAGCATGCAGACCTCGGCGGCTGTTTTAGGGGCACGAACCTGGGGGCCCAGTATTTCTGGCTTTAACCTCGGGGCAGCATGTACGCAGCTCGGGGGCTCCCTCCGTCGGCTACCCTCCCCCCCGTTGCCTCCTGAAGGTCTCCTCACCCTCCTGGTTCCAGCCCGATCCCGAGGCTTCTGGGCTGGGTGTCGCCTCTTATTCCACGTCTCTGAGCAGGGAGAGGCCTGCACTGGAATCCTGCCCGACGGCACCTGCTCTCTCTTCCCCTCAGTCACCCCCGTGTCTAGAAAGGGGACCCGAGGGGATGGTGCCCGGGATGGCTCCGCGGGCCAGCCCTCCACCCTGACCTGCTGCCCTCCGCTCCCCCTGGCTGGTCACCGCAGGGCGGGCGTCGCTGGGGCCCTGAGGGCAGGTCCGCGCTGGATTCAACACAGGCCTCGGGGCCCAACTGGGACGCTGTGCTGGATGTCAGGGCCGTGGCCCGTGGGCGCCCACGGGTCCTGGGGTGGGGAGCGGGGCGGGGAGGCACCTGCGTCTCTCTCGGTGCCGTGGCAGCTCCGATAAGCTTGGAGAAACTGACCATCTGCCCACGGTCACCAGACTCCCCTCCCACCGCGGTGGTCCTGGGCTGGCGCCCACGTTCTCTCCACACGCGGCTTAAACTCACCGGGTGGATTGTCCCAGGCCGTCCTGGAATGCTCTTCTCAAACGTGTTTATTTCACGAATTGGGCTGAGAAAATGCTGTCTGTGCAGCCTTCCTCCATCTTTCAATAAATATTTGCGACATAGCCCTCCTGGCAACACTTAGGCAGACTGTGTCCCACCAGGCTCACTACCCCTGCGTCCCACCCAGCGCCCCCCACACCCGTCTCAGTGCCGTCTGCGTATCCCTGTCCTCTTGCTGGGCGTGCACTGCCCCTCACCAGGTGAGATTCACCGTGAAGCCTACCGGGGCCATCTGTCCCTCTCCAGGCGGGCACGGTGGGCCATGCGCAGCACCACTGCAGGTTTGAGCCAACAGCCAGGAGGACACCTGTGTGGGTCTTGTCTCTCCCTCCTGCTACAGTGTGACGTGTCTCACCATCGTCATCCTGTTCTTTGGGGGAGGGGGAATCCAGCCATCAGGGGTCGGTGTTTCCCTGTCCTGGTTTCCTTGGTCTTCTGGGTCAATGGAGAAGGGCCCCCCAGCTTCACTGTGGTCACAGCACCAGCAGTAGCCTGTGACCCTCAGGTGGCTCCTCTGTGCCGCACGCTGCTCTACGGGTTACAAGCAGCGTGTCGCTCACCTTCCTACCAGCCCGTCAGCACCCCTAGCTACCACTCATCCCCTGTCCATCCATCCACCCACCCATCCATCCACCTACGTACCCATCCATCCATCCATCCACCTACCCATCCATCCATCCATCCACCCACCCATCCATCCACCTACGTACCCATCCATCCATCCATCCACCTACCCATCCATCCATCCATCCACCTACCCATCCATCCATCCATCCACCCATCCATCCATCCATCCATCCATCTGCCACTCACTTACCCATCCTTCTATCTACCCATCCACCCCCTAGATCCATCCATCCCTCCATTCCATCAACAGTTACTTAGTGAGCTCCCCTGTTCTAGGCACTGGGATGCAATGAGGTACAAGATGGGGCCCCGCCCCCTTCAGGTAGGTCACAGTCTATTAAGGGCAACAAGGGTGAGGTCACCAGACAAAGAACTACAACAGTTGCCCATTGTTCGCACCTATTTCACAGATGAGGAACCAAGGAGAGAGGTGCAGGCAGCTCTTCCAGCCTTGCAGCAGAAAGTGCTGGAGCTGGGGTTCTCGGCTCAGTGGTCAGTCTCTGAAGCGGCCTCCTCAGCCCCCTTGATGTTAATAAGACCCGCTGATTCTCAGGACCTTGTTCTGTGTGGGCACTTTGTGGGTGAATTCTCCATGACCCTTAGGGGCCCAGCTCTGTTCCCAGGCTGTACATGGACCCATCTGTTGACCCTCAGTGACCACGGGGCTCTGGGATCCCCACTTTACTGGTGAACAGAGAGATGCAGCTACTTTCCCAGAGCCACCCAGCAAGGTGGAGCAGAGCTGGGAGTGTAGGTTCCCGTGTTGACTGAATCTGCTGCCTGCCCGCCTGACCATCCCCGGGTGGGTGTGGCAGAAATGGCGGAATCGGTGGAATTGGTGGAATTGGCAGTATGGACTTAAAACCTGGAGCTGTCTGATCCCAATGCAGCAGCTGTGCTGCTGTGTCCTTTGTTCATCTGTCTCCTCCCAGCCAGCATTTGCTGTGTGGCCTGTCTGTGCTGGTGGGCTGGGACTGGACCAGCTGGGTCCACCAGGAGGGATGGGGTAGGGAAGGCTTGTGGGTCCAGGAGGAGACGGTGTCCAGAGGTGAGAAACCCACCTCCCGCACCAGCACAGGACCACCCCTGCCTGCTGTTCACTCACTCCTGTTCTTGCCACGTGTGGTCCAGATGGGGACCTGAGTTACCTGATGACGCAGGAGCCTCCTTCCTTCCGGTGGTGAAGGCATCACGTGACTAGGAGATCAGATTCATACCCATGTGGCCCATCAACCACCCTGGGAACCTAAGACATCACCGCACGTGCAGCCGGGAGAGGAAGCAGCTGCCGCTGGGGAGCTGTGACCTCAGCAACCACGGGAAAGTGTTCTTCAAACACAGATACCCGTTCACAGACGGTGTGTTTCTTCTGATTGTGTCAAACGCTGCTGGTATTTTCCTCGCTTCATCATTTATCTCGCGAGTGGGAGGGTTCCTCCAGAAGGAAACAGCAGTATTTCTGGCAGAAGGGGCGGTGGGAAGGGATGGTGGGAGGCGGTCTTCCCCAAGGGGTCGCAGGACCCCGTCAGACCTGCTCTGGGTCCTCTGGCCTGGGAGGACCTGTGTATTACTTTGCACCAGTGGCCACAACAAAGGAGCACAGCCCGGGGGGCCTACACAACAGACATTTACTGTCTCACATCCTGGAGGCTGGAATCCGAGGACGAGGTGTCGGCAGGGCTTGTTCCTCCCGAGGCCTCTCTTGGCTTGTAGATGCCGTCTTCTTTTTCTTTTTTTCCCCTCTTTTATTATTATTATTATTATTATTGAAGTATAGTTGATTTACAATATTATATTAGTTTCAGGTGTACAACATAACGATTCCATATTTTTGTATATTATACTCCATTTAGAGTTATTACAAAATAATGGGGTGCACTACATCCTGTTGCTTATCTATTTATACACAGTATTTGTAGTGGACACTGTGGTGCCCGTGTCCTCACTGGGTCGTCCCTGGGACGCTGTGTCCTCATCTCTTCTTACAAAGACCCCAGTCACCCTAGTGACCTCATGTTACCTTCATACCCTCTTTAAAGGCCTGTCTCCAAACACCCTCCCATCCTGAGGTCCTGGGGGTGAGGGACTTCGACATGTGAACTTAGGGGACACGGTTTGGCCCCTGATGGGCCCCCGGTCCCGTGACCATGCCGTGGTCCTCCTTCGGTCTTGTCCTTCTTCAGGCCCGGTGTAGGCTCGGGGAACTCTCCGTGAAGGCCCTGCCTCTTTTCTTACATTTACTGTTAATTATCTCAGGTTTTTGTTGCTGATCTGAGTGGATCCTTTAAAAGCATCGCAGCATCTGTGTGTTGCTGGTTGGCGGGAGGCTTGCTGGTCTGTGCGTTTCTGCCCCGTGCTTGGCTCAGCCCTCCGATCAGCTCTGGTAGCCTGTGGAGTGGACACGCCCGCACCTCAGGCACAGGCTGCCCTGGACGCCACCTCCTCGTCTATGCACCCTCCCCCGCTGCACCAGAGCCGGGCCTGACTCTCCGGGTCCCGAGATCCTCCCCGCCGTCCAGGTCTGGGTGGGTGATGGGCCCTTCCCCACATCCCGCCGTCAGAAATGTGCCTGGAACCCACCCTTTCCAGGACCTGGACGTTGTGAGCTGACGTTCCCGCCTGGTCAGCGCCTGGAGAACTGGGGGCGGTTTGGGGGCCCTGGAGGAGGACCTGGGGGGCAGAGGTGGCCGAGGGCACTCTGGGCTCAAGGCCCTGGCTGCTTCCTTTGTGTTTTAGTGCCCGTGCGGACGTGTGTGTGCAGCTGCCCGGTGGCACCCCTGCTGCCTGCGGCTTCCCGATGCCCCCCGACCCCAGCGGGTTCCTGCAGCGGCCACGGGGTCTGTGGGGTGGTGAGCTCCTCTCCTCACACAGGTGTTGCCTCCGGAGTTTCCGATTCCCGTGGGCTGGGCTGGGCACGGAGACGCAGATTTCTCAGTCTGGCGGGTGCTGCACCTGAGGTCCGCCTGTGAGACCCTGCTCCTCACGCCGGGCCCCCACCTGTCTAGTATCACCCCGCCACGCCTCCCTCCCGCCTCCCCAGCCCCCAGTCCTCCCTTGTGGGCAGGTGAAGGTGGCCGTGGCCCCTGGGACTGGGTGCAGGCTTGGGGCGGTGCTGTCCTGAATGTAAAGGATGCGCTGCTCTCAGGCCCCCGGAGGCCCTGGGCTCTGAGCACCTAGCGTGCCTGCGCTGGCCTCGAGGCAGGGGAGGGGTGTTTGGGTCCCGCGGGTGGGATCAGAGGGTCAGGGGTGGGATCACAGGACGCTGGTCGAAGAGGTGGAAGGAGGGGTGCCCTGGAGGTCGGAGGGGTGGCCGAGGGCAGTGCTGGGAGCTGAGTGTGGAGAGCGCAGTTGCTGGGCAAGGACCAGGGCCTGGGGGGAGGAGAAGGATGGGCCCATGGAAGGAAGGGATCTGGGGGAGACCCAGCCCCGGGAGACGCGTGGTCATGTGCCCCCTGCCCACCCGAGGCTGCCCCACCAGGGGTCTGGGCTTCTTGCCCAGGTCACGGGACCAGGGCTCCCAGCTCAGCCAGGTGGGCAAAGGTGGGGTCATTGGCAGAAGGGTCCTAGAGCCCTCTTGGGCCAGAGGCCCTGTGAGAGCCATGCACAGTGGACCTGGGACATCTCGGAGGCCCAGGGGACCCTGTGGAGCCCGGGCGCTGGGCCTGATGGGCCTGGGAGGCGGGAGGAGGTGAGAGGAAGGCCGTGGCGCTAGCCAGGGGGCCGACTGGATTGTCAGCCCCCTGAAAGCCCTGATCCTGAGTCCCGCTGGCCGCAGGGTCGGGGCCGGGGGCAGGTGGGCGAAGCCTCCGCGAGCATTGGCGACAGCAGGCTGGAAATAGAACGCAGATCCTGTAAATCAAATGATCTCAGGCAGCACCTGTGAAACCCAATTACAGAGCAGACTAACTCAGAGTTACAGATGTAATTGAACAAGCGAGGCGAGCTCGGCTCCGACACAGGCCCTGCTGGACGGCGCCTGGGCTCGGGTGCCACGGCCTGGAAGGACAGATGGCCAAGGGCGTCCACGGCCAGGGCGGGGTGACCTGCAGGCCTGCCCTGCGCCCTTGGCCGCTCAGGAGCCGCACTGATGCCCGGCCGTGGGTCCGAGCCTTGCCACCTCAGCCGCGCTGGAGGACGGCCTGGAGGGGAGGGGGGCCTGACACCCGGCTGAAATCGTCCTGCAGCCATTTGCTCCCACGGCGGGTGTGGCCGCCTGGCTCCACTGCAGCTGCTGCTCTGCTTACAGGTCCGCCAGGGGCTCATCTGTGAGTGGGCACACCCAGGCTCCAAGAGCGGGCGCGTTTATTTTGGGCACCGAGGGGCCCCTGAGAGGATGGTGGAGCCCAGGGCGGCGGAGACGAGAGAGCTGCCTGCTCAGGGAGTGAGTGGTCCGTGGGGGCTCGTGTCCATCGGCATCCTTGCCCGGAAGCTGCACGTAGAGGGCTAAAAAAACAAGATACCTGAACCACGTGGAGGTGCCTCTGGGTAGCACCAGCTCCCCTCCCCCGACCCCTCCCCGCTCCCTCCCAGGCCCCTCCTCCAGCCCCTCCCCTGAACCCTCTTCCAGCCCCTCCTCCAGCCCCTCCCGCCTCAGCATCCCCAGGATCTCAGCCACAGAAGGGAGCTGGGCTAGGGCAGTGCAGGCCGGGAAGACTTCCTGGAGGAGGAAAGCTTCGGGTGATCAGGGAGAGCAGAGAACAGAGAGGGAGGGGGAGGCAGCAGGGGGCAGAGGAGACTGGGGGGCGCTGGGGGCCCTGGAACAGGGTCTGGAGTGGGATGTGCATCTCCCTGAACCTTTTCTCCTCCAGGAAGTCTCCCTGGCCTGCACCGCCCTAGCCCAGCTCCCTTCTGTGGCTGAGATCTTGGAGATGCTGAGGCAGGGAGGGGTTGGGGGAGGGCCGGGGGAGGGGAGCGGGCACTTCCTGGAGGGCCCTCCACATTGGTGTCTCGTTTTCTTAGCCCTCCTCGTGGGGGAAACGCCCGGGGATGGAGGGGATGGTGTGTGGCGTGGGGCACAGGGCCACCCGAGCCTGGCGGAGGCTTAGCTTGATTTGCTAAGCTCTTCTTGCCTGCAAGTCTCCTCAAGGCACTTGGTCGTGTGTTCTGAGGTCTGTGGCAGGAGCTGACATGAATCACTGATGCCGTCACCCTCCCAGGCCAGACGCGCTGCAGGCAAAGCTGGGCTCCTCCAGACCAAAGACGCGCAACCCTCCTCTTCAAGCCCGACAGTGAATGGTTCAGACCAGTGGACGGGATTACGAGTGACAGATGGGATTACGCTCGGAGGATGGACCCTGGGGTGGGGGAGCCGTCCACCTGGAGAATTGCAGCAGGAGGATGGGGAGGGAAGGTGCGTGGGGCAGACGCTTTTGTTTGCTCCATTAAATTACCTGGATGTTGTGAAGAGGGAGCATTATTTCAGAACAATATATTCCTATTTTACTTAACTTTGGATCTTTCTGAACTTCCAGTTACCCACAGAGCTGAGAGGATAGCTCTGTCGGCTGGAGCCGGCTCTGAGATTCTAGAACAGGCGGGAGGAAGTGTGCTGCGGGGCGCCTCAGGCCGCCGAGCCTCGGTTTCCCCGTCACAGAGACTGTGTTCCAAGTGGGTCCTTACTGTCCCCAAATCCATCGTGAAACGTGTAAGCGGGACTTTGAAAATTCCAAGAAGTTATGGTTATGATGCAGAAAATCAACCGAATAACTAAGTGGGCTAAATCTCATCTTGAAGAACCGGGAATTATATTCAAGGGTCTAAACTCAATCAGTAGCGAGTTTCTCTGATGAACCTGTGGCCTGTGTTTTCTGTAGCGAGAAGGGAGGTCCCTAGAAGCATGCCACAGAGATCTGTCCTGTTAGACCCTTGCTCTGGATAAAGGAAGCTGAGGACTGGGGGGCAGGCACAACATACAGAGAATGGACTCAGGACCCAGGACACCGGAGAGTTGTGAGTGGGGAGCTGAGTCACTGGACCACTGAGTCACTAAGACTCGGGTGAGGCGGGGGGGGGGGTCTACCCAGACACACAGCAGGAGAGATCTTGGATCGTCTGGGGCTCCCCCTGGGCCCCTAGCGTGTCTGCTGCACCTGCCTTAGCTCTCCTGCCTCAGTTTCTTCATCTGCAAATTGGAGACAGTAAAGATCCTTCCTAAGAGTGTTTTGAGGCTCAAATGGGAAAATACACGTAAAACTCTTGCACAGTGCCTGGCGCATGGGCAGTGCCCTGGCTGGAGGCCGTCTACACTTGGCACTGAAGCATAAAACTGTAAAAAAGGGCTGCGCGGGCCAGAACCGTGCAAAAAACAATTTTGTCAAAACTTTGAAAACTGTCTTACTGTTGGTTACGATGTAGAAAAAACCAGTACAGTTTACAATACAATGTAAATTAAAACACTAGAAACATTGAGAACTGACGTGATTTCTGCTCTAATAAACTCACCAAGTGCGGCTTGTGCAGGGCTGCCCTCCTAACCTGTAACCTGGGTGCAGGGCCCCCAGGAGAGCCGTCCTCTCCTCCCTCAGTTGGGATCAGCTCCCAATGTTTTACTGGTGGCTCTTCCAGTGTTAGGAAGTATCTCCGAGTTCCTCTGATGTGAAGGGTTCTGCTGGTGTCACTTCGTCTGGGGCGTGGCCTTCTCATCATGCCCTTTCCTCACTGGTCACGTCACCCGTCACCCCTCACCCCTGCGGCTGCGCATCTAGCATCTCCCAGGCGGCCGTGTCCTCACCCCACAATCAGCCATCTCCTCTGCAGCTCCACGTACGTTTCTCTGGTCTTCGCGTCACTTCCAGCGCCTCTGTGTCTCTCTCTTTGCTGCGCTCCCATCGTGCGTGGCCAATTCCTCTTCTCGATATCAGTTTTGTAAAATGTCACAGGAGTTTATCACTGAGAGGCCAGGAGGAGACGCGACCACACGCTTTGTCGTCTGTGCCGGGCTGGACAGCAGACTCGCAGGGACAGACCAGGGTCAGGCTTTGAAAGGAGTGGGGGGTCATGGTCACCATGCACGTCTGGCGCTCGCACGGGACTTGCACTTCGTGTCCCCTGGTTACAGGATCTGACCCGTGTTGTTGCCATCTGTGTTGTTTAACTAAACTCACCCCTGCCCCTCCCTTTCTTTTTCATTGTTACCCAAGGAACTTAGAGCTTTGAAATTGTAAATGTGCATCTGACTCCCCATAGGAGATCATGATCAGTATTTTCTAAGTATGTTTCTGGGGTCTTCATGTCACTTAGCAGCCCAGACACGTGGTGGGCGGGTTAGGGCTGCACTCTCTGGCCTGCTGGTCACCTTTGCAGGTCTTGACGAGGTCCTTTGGGAACACGTGACTTTCAGTCCCTGAGCCTCCCCAGATCCTGCCAGGAGGGCAGTTCACCACCCCAGGTGCAACAGAGGCTCCTCTGAGGACTGCTCCCCGTCCCCAGGTGGCCCCCCTGGGCTGGGGCAGAGCACCGCCGCCCGGGAGCCCTTGTCTACCAGCTGGTGAGATGCCGTGCACCCAGCTTCCGTAATACTTTGCTGTTCGGTTGGCTGGTTTCTCTCTCACCAAGGGACTGTGCCCTTAAAGAAAATATTCTCAGCACAGCCCCTCTGATGGGGCGCTTGGCTCTGCGGCTGCAGGAAGCCAGGCTGTGGGGCAGGCCAGGCACCCAGCCTGCATGTCGGGGTACCCGCGACACTTCCCCGTGCTCCCCAGGGCGACCTGGACCAGGACCCTCGTCCCTGGTCTCCCGTCCCCTCCCCTCCTCCTGAACGAGGGCTGTCTGCCCTCCCTGCCCCGCCCGCTGTAGCCCCATTGCTCCCGAAACCCCGAGCTGAGTGGAAGTTCCCCAAACAGCCGAGCGCCGCATCTAACCTTGCCGGGAATACAGCTCAATTTGTGCAAAGCCATCGGCAGGGAATTCATACTTTCCCCATAAACCACCGGCCCCGTCAGACGTCAGTACAGCTGGGATGGAGGTGCCGTTCAGACGTCTATTTAGATGAAAATGTCTAATCGGAGAAACATTAGGGGCTTAGACGGGACGAACCACACAATTCCAAAACAGTTTATCCTGGAAATTAATTCTGAGGAAAAGTCTACCCAGGGGGCTGAAGCTTAAAGTTTTGTTTTCAATTTATTACAATCCCAAAGCTTTGTTTCCCGCGGGCGCCAGGCAGACCCTCTGTCTCTGGCCGCCCCAGGCGGGGCCTCCCCTTCCCACATGTCCCGGGCACTGGCATCCCTCCAAGTCGCCTGTCGCCAATTCCGTGGCTCTCAGAGCTCTCAGACCCTCTTCCCCCAGGTCTCCACGCGCCTCCGGGCTTGTCCTCAGTTTCTCCCCTGCTTGGAGCTGACACCCGCTCCCCATCTTACGTGACTCACGCACGCCTCAGCCCTGCTGCACCCACTGCCCTCGTCAGCTCTGTGCCCCGATCCTTGGATGGCCCTCAGCATGTGCTGTGATCTCCCCGCCTTCATTCTTCGCTGGAGCTCGCCCAGCGGCTGCACATCCTGGGGCAGTTCAGGGGACGGTCGAAAGGCTAGTTCTGGAGTCAGACTGCTGCTGAAGAGCTGTGTGGCCTTGGGCAAGTCGCTGGCCCTCTCTGAGCTTCATTTGTGTTAGTTAGAGAACGGAGGTAGCAGTCTGCACACGAGCTGTGGGAGAACAGGATGCTTAGCATTCAGTGCAGACTCTTTGGAACACGGGAGACACAGGAGTGAACACACACCTGCAGAGCCCCAGCCGGACGCCCGAGGGGGCTCATGCCTAGGCCGGGGAGGGGTGCAGGGGGCCGGAGGTGGGGACGGTCCCGGAGCCTAGACAGCTCTGCCCACTCACCTAGGGGTGGGGGTCCTGGGGGACACTCCATCTCCAGATGGCGCAGAGATCCCACAGAGGCTCCTGACTCTGGGCTGGGGGGCCGGGGGAGTCTGGGCGCCCCCCATTCCCGCAGGCCCAGCAGTGAATTACGAAGAGAAAATACGAGCTTGGCCTGTGAGCTCTGAGCCACTCCGGTTGGGAATTGTCTTTCTTAATAAACGGGGAAATGAAAAAAGGTTCAAACCGCTAGAGATCCCAATAAACTCTCAGTAGGTAATAAATGGAGCCATTAGGAAAATTGAAAGCGAATTTGCTCCCCGAGACCAGTGTCACCTGCCTGAAACTTTGAGTGTTTTTTTTCCCCTTTCCTGGTGTCTGAGCCCAGGGTGCCCAGGATGGGGTCAGGGCTGCTGGACTGGGGGACCCCCGCAGGGTGGGGGTGCAGGGAAGGAAAGCGGCTGGAATCCTGCAAGGACACAGCCTAGAGTCACGGACACTGTGAAACGTGAGGGGGCTTCCCGCCTGGACGTGGCGGCTCTGGGTGTCCTGGGGTCTCGCTGAAGCTCACCTCGCCCGCTGCAAGTGGCTCATCGCTCAGAGCCCCTGGAGGGCGGGGGCCACGGAGCCCTGGACTGGCTCTGGGTGGACTCACTCAGGGTTCGGTTTTCCTCCTGGGGTCAGTCAGGGTGCGGGTCTCCAAGGGACCCGCCCGAGAGGTCCGGACGCAGAAGCCGTCGGGCAGAAACTGGGCTGGACCCTGGAGTTGGCTGGCAGTGTTGGGGGTGGAGGATGGCACAGACTGGAGCAGGGGCTGCTGTGGGCACAGGCGTGTCCTCCAGGGACGGTGGATGCAGGGCCTGGTCCCCTGACACCCTCTGCTTCCTGTGAGGACAGCCCCTTCACCCCAGTCCCCCCTTCCTCCCGCAAGTGGGTGCAGGGCGCCCGCCTGCTGGCTCTTGGGGGTGAGGGCTCCTGGGGGCATGGGGTGGCCTGAGCACCGGCCCCCGAGCTTTCCCCACATACATGCAAGTGGCACACAGGACGGAGCCCACGCTGGCTCCGCGGAGGCCAGTGGGGAGTGACGTGGACACAAGGCTCCCCAGAACAGAAGCTGGTGGAGGGGAGCAGGCAGCCAATCTGGACCAGCTTCACCGCCGGCCTCGGCTCAGCCAGGACCCCCCTCATTTAGTGGAACGTCGCACCGGGCACGGCCTGCGCGCTGTGCAGAGACCGGGGAGCCCCATCTGTCTGGTGGCCTGCGTAGGTGGGGGTCCCCAGGGGACTCCCCGTCTCCCCCAGGCCTGGCCGGCCTCCCCTCTGGTGTAGCTCAGTGACTGGACTGGTCTTCCCGGCCCCCAGGGTGGGACATGGACAAAGGCCAGCACCCTGCCCTCCAGGCGGGCCTGGGCACCGTCAGGGCCACCCCTGCTGGCCTGTTCAGCAAAGAGAAAAGGACTGAAATGCCATTTGGTGGCCTTGGGGCTTCACGGCAAAGTGTGGAAGATCAGGCCAAATGCTTAAAAGTGGGGAACCTGGAGAGGGTAGAAGCTGAGTGCTCCCAGGGGGGCTCCTGGCCAGGATGGGATAGGGCAGGGCAGGGCAGGGCCTCCAGCCCTTGGGGTCACACCTCAGCCATCCCCAGGCCCATCATGGGCTCCAGGCAGGGTATTTTTTCTTTTGCTGTCTGCGCTTTTGGTGTCATGTCCAAGAAATCATTGCAAATCCAATGTCAAGAAAATTTCCCTTTATGTTTTCTTCTAATAGTTTTATACTTTTAGCTCTTACATGTAGGTCTTCGATCCATTGGAGTTAATTCTTGTATATGGTATCAAATGAAGGAGATTTTGAGGAAAACAATCACAGAAGGAAGAGCAGCAGTCTTACGTCCTGGCACCTCATCGTGGAAAGGAAGCCCATCGGGGGGCAGTGCATGTCTGAGCTCCTGGGGCCGCTCAGAGGATGGTGCTGTTTCCCTTGAGGCCAAGGTGACCTCGTGGTCCCGAGAGCTGACCGGGAGGCACCCTAGAGGCTCCAAGGGACCTCTGGCCGCTGGCACAGCTCCCAGAGCCCCTGTCAGTTCCACGTGGGACCCGGGCCTGGAATCCTCCCATGAAAACTTTGATGCCGCAGGAGAAACATCCCCAAAGACATGGCCGACTCAGGGCCACACACTTTCTCCTGAAGCGAACGTCTGGGCCGCCCATAGGTGCGGCTCTTTCCTTGTGGACTCGGGCCCCTGGGTGCTGGCGGTCAGGGGCTTGTGGGGGCCTGGAGCCACTCCACCAAGCGCAGGTCCTCCTGGGGCTCGAAGCCCAGCTAGGGACACGCCTGGGTGCCTGGGGCCAGTGGGCGGCCCCCTTCTCCCCCTCCCTCCCTCTCCCTCTCTCTCTCCCACCCCCCACCCCTCCCCAGCCCCACCAGCAGGCAGACCCAGCTTGGGCACTGAGGCTACTGACTCGTTCATTCATTCACTCACTCATCCAGGAAGCCAGCAAGCTGACTCCAGACCCCAGACGGGGCCCTGGAGCCCGAGAGAGACGAGGCAAGCGGACAGAGAAAGCCATAATACGAGCAAGTTTGTAAGTGGCCCTTTCTGAAGGCTGACTCCCCATCACCTGAGCGATTCAGGGAGCTGACCCAGGTCATGAGCTGGGTCAAGGGGGCCGGGGGCCGCCAGCCCTCGTGCTGTCAAGGGCATCATCGTGGGCCTTCCGCAGCTGGTCTCCTGGGTGGACGAGGTGCGGTCTGAGCTGCCCCGAAGGGGAGGCCAGCCTCCAGGCAGATAGTAGCCCCGCTGGCTGCGTGACTCCGCGCGAATCAGAGACCCCGTGGAGCCAAATCCCAGTTCTTCTGCTTCCAGACTGGGAGGCGCGGGAGCATGACGTGACCGCCCACCTGGGATGCTGAAGCCGCGAGGGGGACGGCACAGGCCGTCAGGTCGTGAGGGCAGAGGAGGTGGCAGTGGCGGGGCTACTTTGTGTTGCGCCCTCCTCTTGGGGCGCTGGGTGGCTCTGCAAGCGTGTCTGCTGCTGCTTCCAGAAGCCGGCACTCCCCGGGGGAGGTTGCTACCCGCCTGCTGATGAGAAGGGAGCAGGTGGACCCGTCTCAGGAAGCAGCGGGTTCTGACCGCGCCAGTGTGTTTGCCAGGAGAGCGGATGGTGGGTGCTCCCCGGCGACAGGGCCCCGTGTTCCAGCCCTGCGTCCTGCCCTCCACAGCTCGGCAGCTCCCACGCTGAGGCCAGACTGTTCAAACAATCAGAAAGCTCACCACTGCCTTGAGCAGAGGCTACGTTTTGGGTTGGGGGCAGGATCTGGGAACTCTTTTTCTTCCAGGCCCATCTCAGCCCCCGTCTGCTGCCCACTCACTAGCAAGGGGACTCAGGGTGGCCCTGTTCACGGTCCTCACGTGTGAATGGGGACAGTGCCCACAGCCCCTCAGCTGTCCTCCCCCTTACGGTGGAGCTTGCAGTCGCCTGCAGTGGGGGGCAGGGTCACAGAGGGCAGAGATACCTTCCAAGTGGTGCATTCAAGCTGAGTGTTGGAAAGGGTAAGACCCTGCGTCCCCTCCTCGTTCAGCCACACTCACTGTCCTCTCCTTTGTAGGCCAGAGGAGTACGACCGGGAAGGGGGTGCAGAGACGGGGAGCCAGCCGAGGAGCTGACTGCATACGTGTGAACACGACCCACTTGCGAATGCCCCTACCCTCCACGTCCAACCCTGCACCGTCTCCTGGAACCCTCTCGGTGATGCTGGGAAGTCGATCTGACCATCGTCCCCATTTAGAGATGTGGGCATCGGGGCTCCGAGAGGTTGGTCATCTGCTGTGGCCCACCCCTTTAATAGCCGAGGAGGTTTGAACTCGGATTCGTCTGGCTATAGGCCCTGAGCTTCCAACCACACTTCAGGAACGCCACAAACATAGGCTAGCCATGAGTCCCATTTGTCGTTCCAAGCTCACACCCTGCCTGCTTTTCCACGGTAAGTGCTCAATTTTTGTTTTTTTAAAAATAATCAATGTGTGAATAAGTATAAGGATAGTTGGATGTTTAAATGGGTAGATGGGTGGATGGATAATGATGGATGGATGGGTGGGTGGGTGGATGGATGGATGGATGGATGGATGGGTGGATGGGTGGATGGAGGGGTGGGTGGATGGGTGGATGGATGGATGGATGGATGGATGGATGGGTGGATGGGTGGGTGGATGGGTGGATGGATGGATGGATGCATGGATGGATGGGTGGGTGGGTGGATGGATGGATGGATGGATGGATGATGGATGGATGGATGGATGGATGATGGATGGATGGGTGGATGGATGGGTGGATGGGTGGATGGATGGGTGGGTGGATGGATGGATGATGGATGGATGGATGGATGGATGATGGATGGATGGGTGGATGGATGGGTGGATGGGTGGATGGATGGGTGGGTGGATGGGTGGATGGATGGATGGATGGGTGGATGGATGGGTGGGTGGGTGGATGGGTGGATGGATGGGTGGATGGGTGGATGGATGGGTGGGTGGGTGGATGGGTGGATGGATGGATGGATGGATGGATGGATGGGTGGATGGGTGGATGGATGGATGGATGGATGGATGGATGGGTGGATGGGTGGATGGATGGGTGGGTGGATGGGTGGATGGATGGATGGATGGATGATGGATGGATGGGTGGATGGATGGGTGGATGGGTGGATGGATGGGTGGGTGGATGGGTGGATGGATGGATGGATGGGTGGATGGATGGGTGGGTGGGTGGATGGGTGGATGGATGGGTGGATGGGTGGATGGATGGGTGGGTGGGTGGATGGGTGGATGGATGGATGGATGGATGGATGGATGGGTGGATGGGTGGATGGATGGGTGGGTGGATGGGTGGATGGATGGGTGGATGGGTGGATGGATGGGTGGGTGGGTGGATGGGTGGATGGATGGATGGATGGATGGATGGATGGGTGGATGGGTGGATGGATGGAGGGGTGGGTGGGTGGATGGGTGGATGGATGGATGGATGGATGGATGGATGGGTGGATGGGTGGATGGATGGAGGGGTGGGTGGGTGGATGGGTGGATGGATGGATGGATGGATGGATGGATGGGTGGATGGGTGGATGGATGGAGGGGTGGGTGGGTGGATGGGTGGATGGATGGATGGACGGATGGATGGGTGGATGGGTGGATGGATGGGTGGGTGGATGGATGGATGGGTGGGTGGATGGGTGGATGGATGGATGGATGGATGGATGATGGATGGATGGATGGATGGATGGGTGGATGGGGAAAAGCCTGAATCACCTCCAGAACAACATCTGACTCATCCTCGGAAACCCCACAGAGCATTCTCTTTAGGAAGCTGCGTTCTCTCTATACCTGGTGTGATTTCATACAAGGAAACAAAGAGTCATTTGCTGAAACAAAAAAGAAAAGAAGAGTTGCCATTGAATTTTGACAAATTAACATGGGAAGGAATAGATTCCAGTCATTGGTCGTCTCTCCTTTTCTCAAATCTCAAGAAGTCCTTGGTGTGTCTCCACAGGCCCCGTGTTCAGACCTCACCACAGAATCTGAGGGTAACAGCCCTATCTCCATAAGAGTCATTCCTCTCTGTCTCCCCGAAGGCCCTTGCTCGGCCCCCTGTGTGTATCTGAAGCTTAGAGGATGTTTGGTGAAAAGGATCGAGCAGAGGAAGGGAGAAAATAAGGGAGGTGAGAGACCAGGGCCAGAAGGAGAGACCCCACCAGGGCCAGAAGGAGAGACCCTCTGCCCCCCACTGCCCTATTTGCAGCGTCTCCTGTCCCAGCCCCAGGCTGCATCAGGGCCAAGTGATGCCGGTCTGGGCACGCGGCGGGCCTCACAGCAGGTTGGGGATGTTACAGCTGAAAAAGCAGGGCCAGGGTGGCTTCCTCCTCTGTGACTGGAAGCAGCTGCACACCTGGGCCCCGGGGCCTTGGGGACACCTCCGGGCTGCGACTCCCCCCTAGGCCAGCGGAAGCTCACATCTGACCCTGCAAACGGCCCTCAGCTGAGCACCTCTTCAAAGGCAGTTGAAACCAAGTTCTGATAAATAAAATCACTTATTCAGATGAAGAGTTTTCTCCTTAAAAATAATTCCAATTAATTCCATACACTTCGTGCAAGTTTCCTGATTATGGCGGCCCCTCTGCTCTTTTGTTCCAGCAGAGACTCTGGTGCCTTCTGGAACCGCGGGTGCTGGCGGAGGAGGGCTGTACCCGCCTGCAGGTGGCGCTGCACCCCCGCCGTTGCCCGCGGAGCCCTGCCCCGACTTTGATCTTCCTCTTATGCAACAATTGACAGAACCCACTGTTGATTTAGGGATTTGGGGATCCTAAGTTAAAACCGGGTAAATACAGAGCCAGGAGTCTCTGCCTTTCGATGTGACTGTGTCTGTGACCGGTTCCCTGGGTGACACCAGATTTGCTGTTTTTCATTGACGGTCCTTTGACCACATCTCAGAAGAGAAGACCCTCCTGGCCTTTGCACAGGGCAGAGGGGGCAGCAGCTGAGGTTTTTCCCTGGCTGGTCCAGAGGAGCCTCCGGCCTGGACGCACATCTGCAGGAACGTGAGCTGCTCTGGGGGGTTTGGGGGGAAGGGACGGAAGGCGCTGGAAGGCCTGCAGCCGGGCACTTGGTGCAGGAGAGGCCGGCGGGGTCCTCGAGGTGCACGGGCAGAGGACGCCTGCTCCAGCTGGGCCCTCCCCGACACCGGCCTGCGACCCCATCTGTGCCGGCACCGTGAGGAAGGGAGGCCCGACCCCCAGCTTTCGGCTTGGACACGGGGACACGAACCCCTTATTTGGGGGCAAAGACTCAGGCCCTGCTCGGAACCACACCTGTTTGTCTGCAGGACGGGAAGCATGCCTGGCCCCCGACAAATGGCGTGTTTCCGTGTATTTATGTTCCAAGGTTGCTAATTCCGAGGACGTTGGGTGCAAGGAGCAAAGTGATAACTTATCCTTCCCCAGAGCTGCGCCCCGGATCTGACCTCTTCTCCTGGAGCCTGTGTTGCTTCTAGACGTTCAGACCGAGGTGAACGGTTGCCTCATTCCAGATCTTCAGGGAAACAGAGAGGAACTGCGTGCCTTCTCCCCAGACCGGTCCCTTGCTGCGGGGGGGCGGTGGCCCCAGGAGACTAGGCAGGGATCTTGGGGAGAGCTAGCCAGGCCCCGCCCAGTCCAGGAGCTCCGGCGGGCTCTGCGGGGATGGAGAGGGGGCCGTGAGCTCAGGGCCCTCCCCTCCCGGGGGCTGCAGGGGTGGGTCTCCGGGAGGAAGTGCGGGTGGGACTCATGTCCTGCCTCCCGGGCTTCTGCCCAGACAGGCTTGGTGGATTCAGACCTGCGTGTTTACGGTGATTGCTGATACGGGGGCTGGGGGCCTCCCATCCGCCACATCCCCTACTGTTTGTGACTCACTGCCCTTGGTCTTGGTTTCTTTTGGGGTCTTCCTCCCTCTTTCTGCCTTCTCTGCTTTTAACTGAGCATTTCACATGACTCCGTTTTCTCTCCTCTCTTAATACACCAATTACACTTTTTCTTGTTTTTAAACTTTTTTAGTGGTTGTCCCAGGGTTTGCAATATCCATTCACCAGGAACGCAGGTCCACTCTGCCCAGCGCTACCCGCTTCCGGGAAATGCAGGTCCCTTGTAGCGGACGGTCCCCAGCCCAGCCCTCTGCCCCTTACAACCTGCGCCCTCCTCCTCACTTATCCCAACGCTATAACCACCAAATACACGGCTGCTGTTGTGTTATTGAACAAACTCTTATGTGTTAGATCAGTTGAGGATAAGAAAAAGAAAAGATTTTATTTTACTTTCATTCATTCTCTAACGTGTCTCCCCATTGTAACTGAGGTCTGGGGCTCGCCGTCCTTTCAGGGGGGCGCCCCTGACTGCACAGGACTGCAGGTGAGGTGTGGGGAGGGATCCCCAGCCGTCCTGGTCCCTGGGGAGCCCATGACCCGAGCCGTGACCTTCACCTGTGCATCCTGGCTGTTTCTCCCCCGAGCTGGGACGGATGCCCATCGGGGGCTGGAGCTGGGCTTTTCCCTCCCAGCAGGTCAGGCTCTGGGAGCTAGGTTCCCCCTGGAGAGGACAGGCCCTGCTAAGAACAGTGTTCCTTCCCCTTCCCCTGCAGGAAGCACCAGGGGCTTCCCTCCAATCTTCACCAGGTGAGAACCTGGCAGGGCAGCTGGAGGTAAAATGCATGAAAGTGGGGGCACGTGAAATACTGGTTCCCCCGAGCGTTTGGCTTTCGGGCTCGTCCACGCGGAGCTCCCGAGGGTCATAGCAGCTCACGTTTTCCCACCCGATGCTGTGTCCGTGGGGACTTCTGCTCCGGGAGGTTGTGATTCTCCGCATTTGCCCGCCTGTCTCTCCAATCTGGGGGCGGCGGTTTGCCCGGTGACCTCCCTGCTCTGGCGGGTCTAGGAAGCCTTGTGGATTTTCAGTTGGTTCAGCTTTTTCCTCGTCCTTACGCGCCGGCTGGAAACGGGAAGTCGGGAGTTGGGAAGGATTTTAAGCAAGGGTCGGGGGGCGGGGGCGTGATGGACTTCAATTCGGAAAGGCTGCGAGCCCCCCATGCCCACGGGGATTTGGTCGACCTCAGCGAGGGCCTTTCTGATCCGTGGGAGAGAAGACGGGCTGGTCCGCGGCTGGACCGCGTGAGAGCAATTAGCTGGGCCCGTCCCCGTGGCACAGACACAGAGAAAAGTCAGAGCGGCAGCAGCGGTACTGAGACGATTAAAGAACGAGAATAGACTTAATAAAAGCCTGGGGTAGGGAGTGGAGTCCAGAAGTCACAGAGGAAAAGACGGTCAGACCGAACTGCTAACCAGCATCAGAGGTGGAGGAGCCGGGTCCTTGCCCGGGGCCCGAGGTGGCCGACACCGCCTGCCCCGCCGGCAGCCTCCGAGGGGTCTCTGCTCCGAGCGAGGCCAGTGCAGCCCAGGCCTCTGCACCCCGAGAGCCTTGGGCTCTGGGGTCTCCCCAGGGAACCGTCGGGGAAGGGGGCACCCCCCAACGACCCAGCATGGACTGGGGAGGAGGCCTCGGCCCAGGGAGGGGGAGGGGTGGGCATGGCTTTGCCGGTTGCCCTCCGCCTGGGGTGGGAGGAGAGCGCGCCTCCCCACGGCTTTCCCACGGCCCCGGGACACCTGGGCGCTGTTTGGTGCTCATGGCGGGGCTGGGGCTGTGGCCGGACCGGGCGGCTTCCCCGCCCACCGTGGGAGGGTGTCCTGTGGCAGGTGCCACCCACTAGGCTGATGCCACTGAGACCAGGCGCTTGGTGCAGTGGGAGCTGGTGGCGTGGACCCCACGGTCAGAGAGCGGGCGCCCGAGGTGGAACCAGGGCTCCGCGGGGCCCAGAGCTTGACACGGGGCTGGGGTGGGGTCAGCACCTGCCTGGCCAGGGAGGGTGACTGCCGTCTGCCGGGCCGCAGCTCCGGGATGGGGTTCTCCTCCGACCGCCGGAGGGAGCCAGACAGTCTGTCCCGGGTCACCTGTGCCCTGCGTGGGCCGAGGTGGCTCAGAGAGGTGGAGGGGCCTGGGGGGGCCGTGGGTTAACCAGGAGGAGAGGGCCACGGAGAGTGGGAGACAGAGGCTCGGGCTGGGAGGGAGTGGCCTTAGCTCCAGGCCGAGTCCCCGGGCGCCCAGTGTGGTGCGAAGCGGCGGAGCTGGGGGCGCTGGCCTGGGACCAGGGGCAGCCAAGATAGATGACGGGGACACAGCTGCCCCCGGGAGGCATCAGTGCAGCGAGGTTCCTGCCGCGCTGACCTTGGTGACCTCCCCATCCCCGCGGGCTCCGGCCTCCTCGCTTCTCTGTGACCCACCCTCAGAAAAGCCAGCGCGTATCCCATGCCTCGGGCTGCAGCCAGGAATAGCCGAGGCTACACTCACGGACAAAGCCCCTGACCCAGCCCGAGCAACTCCCCAGACGAGTGACTTGGGGCGGGGGCGGGGGCCGTGGGGGCCATGGTTGTCCTTGATGCCTCTGCTTTCAGTCCCTGGAATCGTGCTGAGAACGTCCTGTGTGCAGGTGAGGGGGGCCCAGCAGGGGAAACACGGAAAGCACAGGACAGGGACCTCCCTCCCGAAGGCCAGTGATCAGAGCAGGGTCCCTGGAAGAGGCCAGGCAGAGGTCAGGTGAGCAGAGGTCAGGAGGGCAGAGGTCAGGAGGGCAGAGATCAGCTGAGCAGAGGTCAGGTGAGCAGAGGAACGGAAAAGAGAGGGAAGTTGGAGGAGGTGAGGGGCTTGGACACCGGGCGGCCCCTGGCTCCTAAGAGAGCAGGGTTCTATGAGGGGACCTGTGGGCGCCCCGGGGGCGTGGACACTGGGCCGGAGCAGGTTGTCCTCAGGTGTGGAGCTGCCCCAGGAAGCTGGGGGCTAGACCCTCCGGAAGGCCCTGGCTCTTGGTAGCAGCCCCAGGCCCGGGGCCCAGCAGGTGCGGGAGCGCTAGGTGGGTCTCGGTCCAGCGTCCAAGGTGCAAGTCGGCTGAGTGATGGAGGACGGGTGGGGCTGTCTGGGACGCGGAGGCTGAGCCGCGAGCCCTGTCCTGGGGGCCCTGGCGACCACAGGTGGGTTTCAGGGGGGAGGGGCGGCTTGCCTTGGCCTCCCGTTTTGAGCCACTCGGCTGAGTCACGGCAAGCTGCCCTGAGCGTAGGTCAGGGATGGAGACACCGGATCTGGGTTCCAGGAGCCGCGCTGAGGGACACGGGCACCAGAGGTTCGTGGGGAGCAAGTCCAGGGGGTGGGGCAGGACGGGCAGAGGAGGGCTCACACCAGAGCCGGGGGGCTCCAAGCTGGGGCGGCCCCTCAGAGACAGCGCATGTTCCTCGGGTCACCGATGCAGGGCCGCTGGGCTCCTGGGATGTTCTGCTTGCGGCGGCAGGGGTGAGGGCGGGGTGGGGGTGGTCTACCGTCCCCCCCGGGACACGGTCCTGCTTCTGGTTCTGTCTCTCTGTCTCTCTCTGTCTCTGTATCTCTCTATATCTATCTCTTTCTATCTCTGCCTCTGTCTTTCATTCTGTCTCTCCATCTCTGTCTCTGTGTCCCTCTCTCTCCATCTCTGTGTCTCTCCCAGCTGCATGGGGGAGGGCAGGACGTCCTACCTGGTCCTCCCCACAAGTCAGGCACCAGAGAGGGTCCTGCCAGCGACCACGTGGGTCCTCTGATATCTGCCGAGTGGAGGGGGAGCCCAGCCTACTCCTCAGGCTGGCTCTTCAGGGAGCAGGTAGTGGGGCCGTCTACACTGCAGCTGCGCTCCGCGCTCAGAACCCGTTGGGGCAGGAACGCGGTCAGCTTGTCCACCCTGGTGTCCGCGGGAGAATGCGCCGGAATGCACGCAGCTGCCTTTGGGGACCTGCCTGCCCTGCAGGGGCCCGTGACCTTCTCCCTAGGAAACAGCCAGAGGCCACCTGGGCTCGGTGAGCTGGTAGTGGCTGTGGCATCGTGGGCCCCTCTGGGGCTGGGAACTGGACCCAGCGGCAGACACTGGGCAGGGACGGGGCTTCCCAGCCTCACCCTTGACCTCCTCTTTGGGGAGGAGTGAGAGATGCCTGTCGGCACCCACCCCGCCCG
Organism: Balaenoptera acutorostrata; assembly: GCF_949987535.1. Classification (NCBI taxonomy): domain Eukaryota; kingdom Metazoa; phylum Chordata; class Mammalia; order Artiodactyla; family Balaenopteridae; genus Balaenoptera; species Balaenoptera acutorostrata. The sequence goes on from NC_080074.1 coordinate 1,087,786, forward strand.
CCTGGGGCTGCGGGTCCCGGGCCGTCTCCCTGGTGTCCGCAGGTCGGGAGTGGACGGCACGCCCCCCTGCTGCTCCGCCTACGACAGCCCTGTCTTACTTCCCGCTGCTCTTGGGGAGCCCGGTGGTGACAGCATCAGCCACCAGCCCTGCCCTCGCATCACTGCGGTCACCGCAGTGCCTCTGGCCACCCCCGAGAACACGGTCAGAGGGCGGTGTGTCCAGCCAGCACGGCCCCCCTCTGAGCCCGTCTGTGTCTCGGGCACGGAGGCGGGTGCTCTGTTCTGAGCAGAGCCCGGTCTGCCCCGCGGCCCCGCGCCCTTTCCTGGAGCAGGTGGACGCTTCCGCGGACAGTGTGCGGTGACTTGCCCTCCTCCTGGGCACCAGGTGGGCCCACCCAGGGGTGAGACCCAGGTCTTGCCAGGCACGGGGCCCCAGCCTGGAAGGTCCCAAGGAGTCTGGGCCAAGGCCAAGGGCATCTGCCCCGTCCCCGTCCCTCCCAGCCCCGGGCTCCCTGCCCCCAGACCACTTAGCCAAATGCTTCCTTCTCCTTCCAGGTCACGTTTACACCTCGAGCCATCGAGCCACAGCATGAGCGACGTCTTCCAGGAACAGGACGATGGCTGTCGGGAGGGGATTCTGACCAGGAAGCATAGACCGTAACTCCTATAAGATCCCACAGCGGCCCCGGGACATCACGGCACCCCTTCGCCTCCCCGTTTTCCTAGAACGCGGAGCTCTCACAACCTTTCCGATCCATCAAACGCGAGTTGAGATGCAGTTACTTATTTATGAATGAAATTAGAGGTGGCGTATTAATAGATTATGTGAATCCATTTTTCTAAAAATATGATGGAAGAACTAATTGACATATTAGAAATGCTGTGGTTTTTATATTGTGATGACTTGTTCTTTTAAAGCCGAATGCATTTTCAATAGCTCAAAAATTGTCTAATTAGCCACTTTGTTTACATAAAGAGGTTGCCTTGAAAATGTGGGGGGTCAGGATTAATGCGAACAGTGGAAAAGTTCTTGAGGAGACACCTATCAAGGAGGTAATTTCTGCTTAATGATAAACGGGCATTGCAAGCCGTGAGTTTGAAGCAGGCTCAGTGGGAGCGTCTACACCGCACGCTCGGGGCAGGGACTTGGATATGCTCCCGGGACAATGTTAGTCTTTGGGGGAAATTCCAGACAGCCTCCCCGCAAGACGCTCCGAGGGGTTTCTCCTGGCTTCCTGGGGGTTTTCTGGGCTCAGAGAACACGGTCTGGGAGGACATGAAGACCTGTCCTTCCGGGGGTTCAGGACACCACTCCCCGTGCTCCTGCCTCGCAAGTCCCGGCCGGTTCTGGCAGAGGCGGCTCTGTGCCCGCCCGCTCTGGTCCCGAGCACATCTGTCCGGGGCTGCCCCTCCCCTGCCTCCGTCCCCGCCCCCCCAGGTGGAGAGCAAAGACGCTGAGAAGGGGCCTCCCTGGCCTCGGTCGTCTCGGGTGCCGGCCAATCAATACTGGCTGAGGGAACGTGGCTTAGCCCTGCCTGCGCCCCCAACCCCGCCCCACCTCAGGCCTTTCCTCCCCCTCCCTGCCCCCCCAACCCCATTCCCTGGAGCAGACTGTCTTCATCCCGCCCTTGGGTCCTAGACCCCGTCACCACCTGTTAGGGCAGAACCGTGTCCCCAGATTCAAATGGTGAGGCCCCAGCACCTCGGATGGGACTGTGCTTGGACAGAGGGTCTTTAAAGAGGTGCTCAAGGTAAGATGAGGTCCCGGGTGGGTCCCAGTCCCCCAGGACAGGGGTCCTTATGAGAGGAGGCATGAGGACAGACACACAGACTGTGCGGGGACACGGGGAGGGGGTGGCGTCCACACCCGGAGGAGGGCGGCCCTGTCTGTGCTGTCTGTCGAGCTGACCCACAGGGCCCCTCACGGCCTGCCTGTTGGGGCCTCTGGTCCCCGGGTGTCGCGAGGGGCTGGCCTGCGTCGGGGGGAGCACAGGGCCCCGGGACACAGTGGTTTTGCAGGAGTCTGGCCTCCGCTCCCTCCTTCTGCTTCGGGGTCTTTACCCCAACGCCTCACCGGGGGGCACAGCCTCTTCTGCTCAGAAGGATCTGGAACCTTCCCCGAGGACGGGTCTCAGACTGGAGGTGCTCTCTGATGCCCAGCCCGGGACCCCACGGCCAGGCTGGTGCCCGTGTTGGGGATGTTCCCACTCACGCTGGGGAGGCCAGGGCTGGAGGACCGGGGGAGGACGGCGTCCAGGGTGCTGGCCTGGCTCTCAGGTCAGTGCGCTGGGCCCCGCGAGGCCTGGAGCGACGCCCACCACCTCCGGGGGCATCACAGACCCGTGGCCGGAGCAGAGCAGGAGCTGCGGAGAAGCTGGGCCCCCTCCAACGGCAAGAGAGCCGACTAGATTCCTTTGGACCCAGTGATTTGAACTTGAACTTGCAACGGGATTTGATATTTAAACTTGAATTTCTCTTTAAAACGTTTGTAAAGGGAGAGGCTCATATTCAGGCTTGGGACGTCTCTGGGCTGTGGTTTGTCCCTGGAGTGTCTCACGGGTTTCTATCAGCGGTTCTCCTGCTGAGTCTCTGCAGGACCCACTGGCCACGGAGCTGAGCACGTGGGTGGGAGAACCAGGGGGAAGGTCACCATCTGCTGATGGCCTGGAGCCGCCGCTGGCCACGGAGCGGGACGAACATCCTGCCCACCGGCGGACCTGGGACCCCGGAGAGACAGGCCTGGGGCAGGCCCGCCCCCCCTCAGGGCCCAGGCACCAGCTTCCGTGGGCACGCCCCGCGTGACCTCTCCTGGGCCTCCCGCTCCGTGTGCCCAGGAGGCGCTAGGCTTCTCCGACTGGGAAGCCTGAGGGCGCGGGGTGGACGCCCTTGCCTGGTCGCCCTCGGCCTCTCGCAGGAATCGTGCCCTCCTGAGCTGCCGGTCCCACGACTCTGCCTGGGAGGCACCCACCTCCTCCATCGCATCTCCTCCCGACAGCTCGGCCCGACCCAGCCGACCGGTCCTCGGCGCGCAGGCCTCAGAGGCAGCTCAGGTGGCGTCTGGCTGGTGCCCAGGTGTGGGTCATGGTGGTGACGGCTCGGGTGTGACCAGGGGAGCCGACGTCAGCCGTCAGGTATGAGCACAGGTGGCGTCAGTGTGACGGAGGGGAGGTCCTGGCATGAGGGGTCCGAGCCTGCGTATCAGACGCACGTTCCCCGTGGCCGCTCGTCCCGTCAAGCCTGGCGGCCGGGCAGCAGTGGAGGGAACCGGGGTCTCCGGGTGCGGGTGGTGACCCGGAGAGTCTGAGGGCGCAGCCTGGTGCAGGGAGCCTGATGGAGGAGGGGTCCAGGACTCAGGAGCAGGGGCCGTGGGGACATTGGCTGCCCCCCCGAGAGCGGGTGGCAAGACGGTGTGTGGCCGGAGCGCCCGGGCTCACCCGGGAGAAGGTACGGAGGGGCACGTGGGGACGTGCAGACCGCAGACTAAGGGCCGCAGCAACACGGTGGGTGGCTCGGGGGTGGGAGCACGTTGCTGGGGGGACGAGGTGTCTTACGCACCAGACGTGAAGCTTCTGCCGTCTTCTAGGCCCTGCAGGCCCCGCTGTGAACACAGGGCTCCCCTGTCCCCCTGGAGCCGGAAGGTCGGCTGGGGCAGCGGACAGGAGCAAGTGGGGCGGGGGTGTCCCACGGAGGAGGAGGGAGGTCTGGGGGGGCGCCTGGAGGCACTCGTGCTGTCGGGGTCCCAGGCCTCCTTTCTTTGTCTCAGGCAGCGTTCTGCACGCCCTGGCTGGGCTCTCTGTCTGTGGTCTTTGTCTCAGGCAGCGTTCTGCACGCCCTGGCTGGGCTCTCTGTCTGTGGTCTTTGTCTCAGGCAGCGTTCTGCACGCCCTGGCTGGGCTCTCTGTCCGTGGTCTTTGTCTCAGGCAGCGTTCTGCACGCCCTGGCTTGGCTCTCTGTCCGTGGTCTTTGTCTCAGGCAGCGTTCTGCACGCCCTGGCTGGGCTCTCTGTCCGTGGTCTTTGTCTCAGGCAGCGTTCTGCACGCCCTGGCTGGGCTCTCTGTCTGTGGTCTTTGTCTCAGGCAGCGTTCTGCACGCCCTGGCTGGGCTCTCTGTCTGTGGTCTTTGTCTCAGGCAGCGTTCTGCACGCCCTGGCTGGGCTCTCTGTCCGTGGTCTTTGTCTCAGGCAGCGTTCTGCACGCCCTGGCTGGGCTCTCTGTCCGTGGTCTTTGTCTCAGGCAGCGTTCTGCACGCCCTGGCTGGGCTCTCTGTCCGTGGTCTTTGTCTCAGGCAGCGTTCTGCACGCCCTGGCTGGGCTCTCTGTCCGTGGTCTTTGTCTCAGGCAGCGTTCTGCACGCCCTGGCTGGGCTCTCTGTCCGTGGTCTTTGTCTCAGGCAGCGTTCTGCACGCCCTGGCTGGGCTCTCTGTCCGTGGTCTTTGTCTCAGGCAGCGTTCTGCACGCCCTGGCTGGGCTCTCTGTCCGTGGTCTTTGTCTCAGGCAGCGTTCTGCACGCCCTGGCTGGGCTCTCTGTCCGTGGTCTTTGTCTCAGGCAGCGTTCTGCACGCCCTGGCTGGGCTCTCTGTCCGTGGTCTTTGTCTCAGGCAGCGTTCTGCACGCCCTGGCTGGGCTCTCTGTCCGTGGTCTTTGTCTCAGGCAGCGTTCTGCACGCCCTGGCTGGGCTCTCTGTCCGTGGTCTTTGTCTCAGGCAGCGTTCTGCACGCCCTGGCTGGGCTCTCTGTCCGTGGTCTTTGTCTCAGGCAGCGTTCTGCACGCCCTGGCTGGGCTCTCTGTCCGTGGTCTTTGTCTCAGGCAGCGTTCTGCACGCCCTGGCTGGGCTCTCTGTCCGTGGTCTTTGTCTCAGGCAGCGTTCTGCACGCCCTGGCTGGGCTCTCTGTCTGTGGTCTTTGTCTCAGGCAGCGTTCTGCACGCCCTGGCTGGGCTCTCTGTCTGTGGTCTTTGTCTCAGGCAGCGTTCTGCACGCCCTGGCTGGGCTCTCTGTCTGTGGTCTTTGTCTCAGGCAGCGTTCTGCACGCCCTGGCTGGGCTCTCTGTCCGTGGTCTTTGTCTCAGGCAGCGTTCTGCACGCCCTGGCTGGGCTCTCTGTCCGTGGTCTTTGTCTCAGGCAGCGTTCTGCACGCCCTGGCTGGGCTCTCTGTCCGTGGTCTTTGTCTCAGGCAGCGTTCTGCACGCCCTGGCTGGGCTCTCTGTCCGTGGTCTTTGTCTCAGGCAGCGTTCTGCACGCCCTGGCTGGGCTCTCTGTCCGTGGTCTTTGTCTCAGGCAGCGTTCTGCACGCCCTGGCTGGGCTCTCTGTCTGTGGTCTTTGTCTCAGGCAGCGTTCTGCACGCCCTGGCTGGGCTCTCTGTCTGTGGTCTTTGTCTCAGGCAGCGTTCTGCACGCCCTGGCTGGGCTCTCTGTCCGTGGTGCTGCCTGAATGGGGTCACGTCCCTGCTATGAGTCCACCCCCTGTGTCCCACACACTCCCCACGTGGTTCTTTGTCTCCGGCTACTTTTGGGTCTATGTCTTGATCTTCTTCCGCTGCAGCCTAGAATATCCCCAGGCCGTCACCCCTGGGTTTCCTGCAGGTCCAGTCCCCCTCAGCTGTGTCCACAGGAACTAGGATCTGCTTTGGGGCGTCTTTGCTGTGGGGACTGTCTCCCCATCTTGGGAGAGGGGCTTCTGCTCTGCAGAAGGAGCCCGGCCTGGTCCTCCCCCCAGACGGAGACCCCCTCAGCCTGCACGTGCTCCGGACGGACCTCCTGACCCCCAGTTAGTGCCCAGCGTCTCCGGGGCCTGTCGTCTCTGCCGAGCGTAACTGAGGCGTCGAGGAAAATGGGTACCAGCCCTCTGAAGTCAGGGCCACGCGTGCCCCAGTTTACGGGCAGACCCCTGAACTGTTAAGAAGCCTCTTCCTGTGTTATCTTTTTAAAAGGGTGTCTGTTTGTGAAATGGACTCAGGCTTTGCTCCTGGGAGAATTCCGGGGACTTCATTTATTTCCCTCCCCCCTTCTCCTCTCTGGTGGTAGCAGTTTCTCCGGATTCTGCCTCTGAGAGGTCTGTCCCTCTTGCTCTGTCCCTGAGCTGTGGACCTTTTTCCGCGCTGCTAGTGTTTCAGCAAATAGGAGGTGCCCGCGGTGTGTCTCTGTGGGAGATGTTAGGAGTCCTAGGTCTGCTGTGTCCTTCAGTGAACCCCGTGCAGACCCACACGTAGGACCGTCACATGCACACACTTTGTCAGTGCGTCCCCCACAGGAGTGAAGCGGACTCAAGTACGAACCCTGACTCCCAACAAGGCCGTCAGAGTGCGTGCAGTGTCCTCGCCCACGAGGATGGTGTCCTCACACAGGAAGGTCCTGCACGGAGGAGCCAGGATGCGGGGAAGGGGCTCCGGTTCCCTGCACCTGGTGGGATGGTCAAAGCACACCTTGAATGTCCTGGTTGCTTCTCAAACCACAGTGTTGGCACCAAAAGGCACTTGGGTGGAGGATGGATGGTCGTCACCTGTCCTGGCCCCCTGGGGTTGCTACAGCAAAATACCATAAACTAGGCAGCTCACTGAACAAAGGCATTTATTTCTCACTATCTGGAGGCTGGAAGTGCAAGGTCGTGGCCCCTGCAGATCCCGTGTCTGGCGAGGGTCTGCTTCTGAGACAGCGGTCTTCTCGCTGTGTCCTCACAAGTCCTCTGGCGCCTCTCACGTAACAAGGGCATGAGCCCCATTCACGAGGGCCCCACCATCATGACCTCATCACCCACACGCCCCACCCCGGACACCATCATCTTGGGGACTAGGGTTTCCTCATGTAATTTTGGGCACAGCCTTCACCCTTTTCCTCCCTTCATTTCCCAGGCAAGACATCTGTGTTCTGGAGACAGATTCCTCCATTAGGCTGGTGGTTTTTGACCTCGGATTCGGGGCGCCCCCGTCTCTGCCGGGGTTACCTTTGTGCGGAGGGGGAGGGAGCTCAAATTCAGACCAAGCACAACATCCAGGTGGGGGGTGTTCCTTCTGCTTCTGAAAGTGCCGTGGAGAAGTGTCCGTGGGGCGAGACATTAGCAGACTTATCCAGGCAGAGGATATGTTAAAGGAATACACCTCAGCTTTGACTAATCCCTTATTTTAAAACATGCCTTTATTATGAAACTAAAAAGATGCTCATTATAGAGGGTTTGGAAAACATTGAAGTACACGAAGAAGGAGATTAAAAATAAATCAACCAGGGCTTCCCTGGTGGCGCAGTGGTTAAGAATACACTTGCCAGCTCATGCAGCTCAATATCAAAAAAATGAACAACCCAATCCAAAAATGGGCAGAAGACTTAAATAGACATTTCTCCAAAGAAGATATACAGATCGTCAACACACACATAAAAGGATGCTCAACATCACTAATCATTAGAGAAATGCAAATCAGACCTGCAATGAGGTATCACCTCACACCCGTCAGAATGGCCATCATCACAAAATCTACAAACAATAAATGCCAGAGAAGGTGTGGAGAAAAGGGAACCATCTTGCACTGTTGGTGGGAATGTAAATTGATACAGCCACTATGGAGAACAGTATGGAGGTTCCTTAAAAAACTAAAAATAGAACCATCATACAACCCAGCAATCCCACTACTGGGCATATACCCTGAGAAAACCACAATTCAAAAAGAGTCATGTACCACAATGTTCACTGCAGTACTATTTACAATAGCCAGGACACGGTAGCAACCTAAGTGTCCATCAACAGATGAATGGATAAAGAAGAAGTGGCACATATACACAATGGAATATTACTCAGCCATAAAAAGAAACGAAATTGAGTTATTTGTAGTAAAGTGGATGGACCTAGAGTCTGTCATACAGAGTGAAGTAAGTCAGAAAGAGAAAAACAAATATCGTATGCTAACACATATATATGGAATCTAAAAAAAAAATGGTTCTGAAGAACCTAGGGGCAGGACAGGAATAAAGACGCAGATGTAGAGAATGGACTTGAGGACACAGGGAAGGGGAAGTGTAAGCTGGGACGAAGTGAGAGAGTGGTATGGACATATATACACTACCAAATGTAAAACAGATAGCTAGTGGGAAGCAGCCGCAAAGCACAGGTAGATCAGCTCGGTGCTTTGTGACCACGTAGAGGGGTGGGATAGGGAGGGTGGCAGGGAGATGCAAGAGGGAGGGGATATGGGGATATATGTATATGTATGGCTGATTCACTTTGTTATAAAGCAGAAACTAACACACCATTGTAGAGCAATTATACTCCAATAAAGATGTTAAATTAAAAAAAAAAAAAGAATCCGCCTGCCAACGCAGGGGACACGGGTTCGAGCCCTGGTCTGGGAAGATCCCACATGCCACGGAGCAACTAAGCCTGTGTGCCACAACTACTGAGCCTGCACTCTAGAGCCCACGAGCCACAACTACTGAAGCCCGTGCGCTGCAACTACTGAAGCCCACGTGCCTAGAGCTCGTGCTCCACAACAAGAGAAGCCACCTCAATGAGAAGACCGCGCACCACAACGAAGAGTAGCCCCCGCTTGCCGCAGCTAGAGAAAGCCTGCGCGCAGCAGCGAAGACCCAACACAGCCAAAAATCAATCAATCAATCAATCAATCAATCAACCAGAACTTAGTTGCCCAGAGACAATTTCTGTTAATTTTTTTTGATGTGTTTCTTACCAAAGTTATATCTTTTTAAGATTGTTAGAGCAAAAAATTGTCTACAAGACACAGGAATCATGTCCCATGCCTACTCCTGCCCAGAAAATAGAATAGTTGGTTCCTAATTAAGAGCTTTTTATCATTTTCATAAGTAATAAATTTTAAGCACATTTGCCTGTGTGGATTGTGTATTCTCTTATTTTCTTCCCTTTTTGTATTAAATTATTGATGTCATGAACACAGATGAATTCCTCTCACTCTTCTATCGCCTTCCAATTAAAACAAACACAAAGACAGCTGAGCATGTGGTGTGTCGCTGGGTCGGCAAGTTGAACTTTGAAGGACGAGAGGGAGGGGCCCGCGAGCCCCTTGGGAAGATGAGGAGGTCCGAGTGCACCGGGAGAGGCCTTTGGAAGAGCTGGGCTAGTTGTTAAGTGAGGGTCCAGCTGAGCTGGGCATTGGAGCGGCCCAGCCGGCACGTCGGTTCTGAGACGACTCTCTGGCCCCTTCCCCACTCTCTCCTGAGACTCACAGAACGCAGGCGTCCCTGAGCGGCTGGCCTCAGGCTGCCTGGGCGCGAGTGTGCGGCCACGCACGGCCCGCCCACGCCGTCCCCGATCTCAGGCCTGCCGGAACCAGGCCGCCCGACGAGGCCGCAGGGACACGGCAACCTCCACCTCCTGGGACTGAGTCCCACGCACTGACCCATCACCAGTGTGTTCAGATTTGCTGACTTACAAAAACACAGAGAAGGGACCAGTGCAGAGGGCAAGGCGGGAGCTGCAGGTTGGGACCGCTTCCTGCGGGAGAGTCTGCTCCCAGCTCGGGCCCACGGGAGGCTGGCTCACACGGACTGTGGGAGGTGTTTAGACAAATGCTCTCCCGTCCATGACCACAACTGCCCAAGGGACGGCCCCACGCAGCACAGGTTACCTCGCCCCACACCTGAACCCACCTGAATGGGCAGGGCCTGTAGATGCTCTGAGCCCTGGTTTGGGGAGCAGTGAGCACCTGGCCACCGACCCTCACAGAGGCTGTGTCCCTGGAGGTGACAAGCCTGGTGGGGGGGGCCCGAGTCCCAGTCCTGCAGGGAGCTGGGAAGGGCAGTGGGCGGGGCCGTTTCTGGGGGCAGGGTCCATCCCCCACCCCTCCAGGAACCTACGTTGGAGGTGAACTTAGGATGGAGCCGGCCTGGCAGTTGCCGGGTGTGAATGAGCTGCTCAGGGCCCCTGTGCCCAATAAACCCCAGATGCTTTTATTTTCACAAAAGGAACATATAAAGAACTAGATAGTGACTATTTTCAGCTTCGCGGGCTGTATGGTCTCTGCCTGAACTCTGCCACTGCAGCCCTGAAGCAGCCAGGGAAGATAAATGAATGGTGCAACTGAGTCCAATAAAACTTTATTCTCCAAACAGCAGCAGCAGGCTTTGACTGGGGCATAGTTTGCTCACCCTGCTCTAAACCTGTGCATCAGTCTGCATGGCTAGACCTTGCTGTGTAACAAGCAGTCCCCCGTCCCAGTGCGGCCCTGGCTGGTCTCCAGGCAGCCCCTGACCTGGGAGGGGCTCCATCCTCCCGAGAGCCCAGGGGGAGGGGAGCCCGAGGAGCAGCAAGGCGTCTGCATGAGGAGCCCTGTGGTCCTGAGGGTGAGTTGGTTCGCGGTCCAGCGGGACTTGCTGAGCATGGATGGATGAGAGCGAGGCCGCCCCAGGGACGGCCTGCGTGGGAGCTGCACGTAATGTGGGCATCCACTGCGGATGGACGGTGACCCGGCAGGGGGTGCGGGTGCCCTGGCGCCGCCCGCAGAGTGGGCGGGCACCTCCTGGGGTCACAGGACACGCTCACACAACATGTCCCCTTGTTGTCCATTCCTGTGGCAGGTTCCTTGGCAAGGGCATCCGTCACCCGTGGCGAGGAAGGGGCCACAGGGTGCAGAGCGTCCAGGGCCCTGGGAACCAGCCCAGAATCACCAGCGGGCATCGGGCAGCACTTAGGACTTGCTGACGTTATGAGCCCAAGTCTGTATTAGCTTCCCATCTTGGAGACGTGGGTAGTTCCCCCACATGGTTTATAAATATGCATTTAATTATGTTGAGAACAGTTCCTGTTTATAGACGTTCATATGATCTATTTATTTACATCTTGTTTTGCTCGTGTGAAGAGTATTGTGAATCTGTCTCTCTGGAACCAGGGAATAGCATCCCTTTCCAGGCTCAGTTATTAACGTGTTGCTGATAAAAACATGGCTGGGAATGAAGCGGGATTCTGCCTGGAAGGGGCTCAGCGTCGCTGTCGCTGTCGGGGGGCCTGGCGCTAGGCTGCCAGTGCACGGGGTCCACTTGGTCCTGCCTGCATTCAGCTGGTTTCCCGACACCCAGCTGCTGACTGTCCTGCCTTCCCCACGCCCCTCCCCTGAGCAGGTGCATCTCTCACAACGACTTTAATAGAATTGGCCGCTGTCGTTGCTGAGAAGACAGTTCTGTGATAACTTACACACTTCGTCCCCTGGAAGGAGGGTGCATCTGAGCACACGCCCACCAAGAACTGCATGGACAGGGCAGGCGTGGCGTGGGTGACACGTGGTTACAGACCCTGGAGCTGCTGGTGGAAGGTGCACCCGGACCCCCCGCACCGGGGCAACACCAGCAGTGCCCCCACCTCACGGCACCTTCTCACGATGACTGCCAGTTTCCGCCTGTTCGGGGCACAAGGTGAGAGTGTCAGAGGCTCCTGTGGTGGCTGGGACACCTGGGCCCGTCAGGTACACCTGGCTCCTCCTGCCTGACTGCGCCAGCTCCCCACGGACAGCAGCTCCTGTCGCCAAGACCTTGGTGTCAAGGCAGGCGGGGAGAGTGCTTGGCATGGGCCTGGCACCTGCTACTATGCTGGGTGGGGAGGAGGGGGCAGGCGGATCCACAGCAAAGGCTGCAGCCACGGATGAGGTCAGATTTCACATCCTCGGGGCCCTTGTCACTGGGTGTGTGCGTGACCGAAAGGATCAGTGACAATGAAAGGAGGCCCAGCAAATTCCTGCCGGTTCCCAGCTTGCCTCGCTCCCCGGCCCCTCCTCCTTGCTGGCTACACCCCCTCTGCTCCGAGCCTACCTCCGGGACCCCTGAGCATCCTTCGGCGAGGGGTACCAGCATCACCCGGCCCAGAAGGTGGACACAGGTCCTCGTGAACTGACGCCGTGTGACCCAGAGAAGGTCCCGCACTGGGAAGGCTGTGCTGAAGGTCTGTGCGTTTTAAATCCTGATCCGGATCCCAGGTCACCTCCCAAATTGACTCCCTTCTGACACGGGATGTTTGCTTCTCCAGGCCCTGCGGACCAGATGCCGAGGCCGGACAGGCACCTGTATTTGTCATCTCTGTGGCCACGAGTGAGCCTTGCGTCTCTCATGCTGTCGGCCACTTGGAGTGGAATATCTCATTGTCACTTGAAAACCTTGGCTGTGTGTCTTTTCCTTTTTCATTGGTTTCCTGCTGTGGACACGGACCCGCTTCTGTCCTGAGTGTGTCACACATTTTCTGTTTGGTTTTTGATGGTTAGGCTGCCTTTTCTCTTGTCATTAAAGAACTATTTAAATATACGTATATTTCCTTGGGGGCATTCCATTTTCCTTCTTTGTTTGAGACGCGTGGGTAAATATTCTCTTAAATTTGGGTCAGTGCTGCTCGTTTGCTGCTTCCAAATGTTAAGCCCTGTGTGACTTACTTTGCTCTAAAGTGTGAGCTTTGCCAGTGACCTCAGGTGCAGGGAAGGGCCCTGCTGTCCCCTCCGCTGCGCACGCCTCTCTCCTCAGAGCCACTCAGTCTCCACGGCCTGCAGTTTCCTCCCAGGTGGCTCAGGCCGCTGGCCTCTCCCTGGCCCCCCTTTCGCCCTGGTTCCGCAGCCCACAGCCTCCGTGTCTGCAGGTGGCCTTGCCTCCTCCAGGCCAGGGTCCCTGTGAGGCCCCAGGAGGCCCCCTACGTGGTGCGGGTCCACATCCCGGCCCCCCATCACGTGGCTGTGGTTCACAAACCTGTTTCTCCCTCTAGTCGGAGAAGGCTCAGTCCCCACATTCTCTGTTCCGTCTGGCTGCAGGGGGCTTCTCTCCCAGGTTGCGCTCTGCCGCCCAAGGCAGAGGGACCCCGCTCGGCCTCGGGGGAGGCACGCGGACTCTGTCCTGGAGAAGCTGCTTCGATCTGGAGGGAGGAATTGGCCCGCACATTTGGGGGGGCAGTGTGGGAAGACAGCCTTTCGCAGACCTGTCCGCGGTGATGGAGAGTGAAATTCCCTGGTCTGGAAGGTGCTTCCTGCTTCTCATTTGCTGCCCAGAAGTTTCTGCACCGTTTTAAGGGTTTCTCTCCGGGCCTGTTCAGGATGCCAGGAGAGCCTGCAGCTCAGGATTTCTGACCTGAAGACAAAGGGCCCCACGTGTCAATAGCCGGGGGCCGGTGCCAATGCCTCTGAAGAAATTAGAGCGTGTTTACATTTCACGGATTTCAACAAGGCTGCTTTTGTGTCACTCGGGGCCGGTTCACTTGACACTTCCTGGCAGAAATAGTTCTCAGAATGAGAAGCACCTCCTCAAACAAGCAGCCCTGGGTGTCTTGCCACTGACGCCGGGTCGGCTGCAGGGAACCAGCACCAAGAGGCTTCTCTGGCCGGCGGCCGGGCGTCCAACACAGCAGGTTGTGAGACTCACGCGCGTGGAAACGAACGTGAGGTCCCCGCGGGTCAGGTTCTCCAGAACCAGAACCAGCGGGTTTACCGTAGGAGGTGGCTCCCGCGGTGATGAGGGCCGAGGGTCCCGGGACCCTCTGTCGCCGGCGGGGACGCAGGTGCGCAGGTGGTACCATCCAGCCCGTGTCCCAGTGCAGGAGGCGACTGGGTCCCGGCTCAGGCCGGGCCGGTGGAGAACACCCCGCTTCTGTTCTGCTCAGGCCTCCAGTGGATGCGTGAGGCCCCTCAGCCGGGGAGGACGGCCTTCCTTACACGGTCCACTGGCTCAAATGTGGCTCTCGTCCAGCAACACCCTCACAGACGCACCCAGATCACCTTCGCCAGGTGCGGCCAGTCGGGCTGACCTACAGCTGGCCGTCTCGGGCCCGTTTGCAAGGGGCAGTGGGGTTTCCTGCAAGCCCTTCCCGCAGTGATGCTGCTGGTCTCACTTCCAGAATCACGGCCGCAGCTGTGGGCCCATCCCCACCATTGCCTTCTAGGACTTTGGACACAGAGTTCGAGAATGGCCCTGGGGACCTGTAACCCCATCCCGCCGACCATGAGCTCCTGATCCATGGAAAGTCGAAAGGCTGAGCGGCTTGGACCCAAGGCTGCATCCTGCACGTAACTCAGGCATCTGCAGACCGGCCACTGCCAGCAGGAGGGAGTTGAGGGAGCGTTGCTGGGGCCATTGAAAGACCTGGGTCCCAAGGACGTTCTTCACTTTCCTCATTAACTAATGGAAGGAGATTTGAATCCTAAGTTTCCTTCTCCTCCGCATTTGCTGTAACACACGAGCCCCTGGACTTTTAGTCCTACAGAGGGCAAAGGATGGGGTGAGCCAGAGGGTAGGTCTTGCCTGATGGACGGCTAGTGCCCTGTCACACGTGCCCATGGTTCATTCAAAATTAAGACTACAGTGTACTAAGCGGGCAGGGTTGTCGTTACTCCTTTCCTAAGGCAGCAGAGCTGGATGTGTTGGTGTAACCTGGGCATGAGCCCTGACCCATCTTGGACCTTCCCTTTCTCTGGAATAAAGAGGAAAGAACCCATATTGACTGCCTTGCCCTCAGATGCTCCCCACACCCCCAGACCCTGTTTTTCCTCCAGGACCTAGGATCCCTGCAAATGAGTCTCTTGGTTTCTCGGTTCTGCTTGAGTTTCTTTTCTCTTTTGCCTCTGCTAAGCCCTGTGCTTGTGGGACACACCGAGCTGCCTAGCGCCGCTCAGCCAGCGAGGACACATCAGTCAATGACCGCATCCCAGACAAAGAAACGGGCTGCAAAAATGAAACTCCTCCGCGCATGCCAGCTTCGGGCGGGCTTCCTTCTGCAGGCCCGATCGTTAGCGTTTTGTGCTGCCGCCGACAGGCTGCGTGTCCAGGGCACTGGGGGTCCTGCTTCCGAAGGCGCCTACAGGCCCCGGAGAACTAATTTATTTGAAAGCAGTTGTGTAATAAAGTATTTAAATGGCTGTAGCATTCTTCATATTTTATTTTTTCTTCTTGGAGCTTATGACAAATAACTCGGATTTCACAAAATACATATTTTAAATGTCTTTACCCACCAAAAAGGCAATTCCCCAGCATGTTAATTAGATTGGAGAGATGAAATTTGAGGCATAAAAGCATATTTATAGCATGCCTTATTAATCATAGGTTGTTTCCAAGAAAATAATCGTGTTGGAAAAATGATAATATTTTGCGCCTATAACTGTGTCTTTACATTTATTCAAAACTCTCAGAGATTCTCATTTGGCATTCAATTAATTATTCTTAGAAAGACTGGTTGTTTTCCTTTTTTTGGTGGACATTTTTGCTACTTTTGCTCCTGGGAAACTCTGCAGAAGCCCTGGACCTATCAGCCAGGAGGACCACCTGATGCCTCATGTCACCTCTCGGTTGAGGGGAAGCCCAGGTGGCCGTCTCATCAAAGGGCTGGGGCCGGAGGCTGCAGCTTTGGTGAGAAGGCCAGGCCTGGGGTCAGCCAGCTGCATGAGAACTTGGGGTCTCGGGGGTCCCTTGGCCTCTGTGTGGAAAGTGGGTGACAGCCTGTTTCCAGGCTTGGGGACCTTCCCGGCAGTCCTGACCAGGCCCTGTGCACCCCCGTCCACACCCCGGTCCTGAGCAACCGTTGGCCCACTATGCCAGGGACACCCTCACTCCCCTCCCCGGGGGCTCCCACCCACCTGCCCATCACCCTCAGGTCTCAGTGCAGATGTGGGTTCCTCCAAGACCCCTGCCCCAGGCAAGGACAGTGGGCGCCACTGCCTCCCTGGCCGCGCTCGGGCAACGCCTTCGTGAGCGTGGAGACACTGACCCTCTTCCCCCGCCCGCCGTCCGTCCAGGAGAAGCCGCGCTCTGGTCATCCGGCAGCGCGTGGGGGCAGGCGAGGCCCACCCGGCCCGGCTTTCCTTTCTCCCCGGGGACTCCCTCCTGCCCTAGAAGGACAAGGAATGTGCAGCCTGGTGGTCACAGGCTGCGTGGCAGCCCCAGCAGATGACCAGCCTGGGAGCCTCGTCCCTCAGTCGGCTTCCGGGAGACCCCGGGCAGCTCTGCTCGGTGTCACAGCAAATGGAAATTTCAGAGTTGTCAATTAAGAATGACACTCAGGAGGCCCAGGCTTCGGAGCACAGGCGTGGCGAGAGCCGGGTAACAGGGCCGGGGCCGGGCAGCTGGGGTCGGGGGGCAGCTCGGCCGGGACTCCAGGCGGCCGGGCTCAGACACGATTCTGATGCCCCTGCCCTCCTGGGGCATCTGGGCGCCTCCCCGGCACTCTGTCTGCTCCCCCGCTCCCCTTCTGCGTGCCCAGGGGACAAACAACCAGCTGTCTGGACGGGCTTTTGGAACTGGAAGCTGACCCCCTACATCCCACTGTCACCTGCATTGATCAGGCCGTCTCCATCACTGCCTGGACCCGACATGCCCGGACACCCCGCCCCGACCTCGCAGCACCTGGGCTGCCCACCTGAGCCCTGGCCAGCCCCCCACCTGCCCGCTGGATGGGTCCAACCCGGGGGCTAAATGGGAGACTCCAAGGTGCCCACCCACCCTGGTCCTCCGGCTGTGCTGCCTCCTCTAGACCCTGGGGAAGACGAGTGGATGCAGCAGACGCTGCCCTACGGTAGTTCTGCTCTTCGTGTTTACATCAGCCAGGACACAAGCTACACGCAGCAGCACAAACACGGAACACGGCGTCTCCCGCTCACGTGGAAATGTCGTGCATAATTACAACGTTTCGGGAAGATTATATGCTAATCACCAAATAAACACGGACTAATAACACGGTTCTCTGGGCACTGAAAACCCGTGTTGGCGGGGTCTGGGAAGCCCACTGCCTGTCTCGCGCATGGGGCCCTGGGGCTTGGGGTCAGACCTCCTCCCGCTCCCGCTCCGACGGCCATCGGGTCAAGGTCCCCTTGCTTGGTTGTGCCGAGTCCATCAGGGATGAAGACGGGAAACTTCCTGCTGAAAGATTCCCGGAAACACGACCAGGGGCTCCAAGGAGAGCGGGGGGCTCAGGGCACTCGTTTATTCTTGCAGAGTTTCCTCCGAGCAGCAGCTCTGAAGGCTGGGACCGGGGAGGATGCAGGGCCTGGGGCGTGCGGCTGGGGCGGCTGCTTTCACCCGATCCTTCTTGCGGAGTCCAAGCCTTCCAGGGTTACCTGGATAACAGAATAGCTTGGGGTTGGTTTTATCGTCCCGTTTCGTGCTTTCTGTTAACGCGCCCATTTCTTCTCTCTCTGTCATCTCAGTTCGCTAGAGCAGCCTGCCTTTTTGTGTTATTTGTAACTTAAACAGTTCTGATATTTCCCATTTGTTGTCTTCAGTTAAAACCCACTTGTGTTCAAGTAGGGACCATGATCTGTGCTTTGAGGGTTTCCTCGGCTGCAAACATTTTGCGGGGCTTTGGTAACACACAAAATACGAGCACGTCAGAAAACAACCACAGCAAACCACAGACAGAGGCAGGACAAGTGTTTCCAGGGGCCTCGGAACGGGCACCCTACAGGGCGCGAGGGGCACAGCCCCTCCACCGCCTCAAACCAGAGGCCAGCCGGAGCATCGCTACTTCCAAGGAGCCTGAGCAGTGACGAGACGGCCTCTCGTCTGTGCACCTGCTTCCCTCACTCAGTCTGCACCTGGGACAGCCACCTGGGCCGTGAGTCCCACCTCTGCCAGGGACCCCAGACTTCGAGGGACCCAGCACCCCCAGACCCCCAGACCAGAGAGAGAACAGGAGAGCGGGGAGGACGGGGCTTCCCGAGCTCACTCAAGATGACTCCGCAGGGCGCCTTCCAAGGAGCACGAGGGACAAAGATGCTCAGACGGGGAAGCAATGACGCCAGGCCCGGGAGGCGAATCCACTCCAGAGACGACAGAAGGAATAGAGCTGCCGGGAAAGGAGTTTAAGATAACTCTGTCTTCGTCCGTAGGTAGAAATGAGCAGGAACCAGTTAGGAATGCTGAAAATAAACCTGCCGTCCTCAAAATAAGAAATCCACCGCTTCCACTGAGGAGATGCACCCGACAGTCTGCACAGCGAGAGGGAGACCTTGTCCGGAATCCGCCCCAGAACAGAGCTGAGTGATTACAAACGTGAAAAGCTTTATTTCAGTTAACAGAGAAAAAGAAAGAGCTGAATTATTTGATGCTAGTATTATATTTGCATCAAACATAGATCAATAAAATGCATCTGTTGAAATAAGGCTTTTCCTTTACTCGTATCTTTTTTTTTTTAGACCCAGGAAAGTTTCAGAAAGGAGGTGGCAATATGCTGAGGCTCTGAGTGGGGATAGATCGGGATGGGGGGCCCCTGTGGACAATGGCCTGGACAGGGGACGTGTCGTCCACTTCTGGGGACTCACTGTGGCCCGTGGTGATGGGGGTAAAAGACGAGGTGGGAGGAAGGAGCAGAAGTGGGGATCGCAGCTTGAGTCAGATGCTGGGACCCTGGGTTCCAAGCTTTGAGATTTACATTTTATTTGCTGGGCGACCGAACATTCCGGTCTGTGCGGAGTGGGGGTGGGTTTAGGAGGGTCGTATCCCCGCCCCGAGCTCTACTGAGATATAAATGATGTATAACATTGTGTAAGTTCTCAGTGCACAACGTATGTTGCAAAACGCTTATCAAATAGGGTTAGACCTCCATCATCTCACATAATTATGATTTCTTTTGTGCGTGTGGTGAGAACATTTAAGATTTGCTTTCTTAGCAATTTTGGAGTATATAGTGCAGTATTATTAACTGTCTTCCCTGCGCTGTTAGGCCCGCAGAACTGAACTCTGAAGTTCATTAGAGTCTGTCTGTGGGCTGTATGTCCTCCTCCACCTCCCACCGTGCCCAGGACCTGGCCCAGGGTGAGCAGAGGCAGTAAATCACCTGCCACTCCCGCAGCAGCTGGCCCCTGGCCACCCGGGCATCATGGTCCCTGAGGTCCACGGAGTGCTTTATAAATCAGGGACCCCAGAGTGGATTCATGCATTAACTGAGCTACCCTGCAGCCCATCCTGGTGACGAAACAGAAATAGGATCAGGGAATTAGCACCCGCTGTGTGGCCATCCTGCCCCGGGAGTGCAGATGGGTGGCAGCTGGGGTAGGTTATGTCCAAGTGTAGCTGTCTGGGGGAGAAACACCCCGCTAATCAGCTGTCATCCCTTTGGCTTCAAGACCCACAGGCTGGGAGGTCACCGTGGGCCGCTGGCAGGCTGTCCTCCCGTCTCTGTCCCCCTCGGGACCGGCCGTGCGTGCTGGGCCCTCCCGCCTGCCCATTCTCTCCTCTGTTTGCCCTTCCCAGCTCCCAGACCTACCTCCCTAATTGTTGCCTCGAGGTGGGGCAGCCGGGCAGACTGTGCCTGGCTCTCCTGTCTGCTTCTTCCCGGAGTTCTCAGCATCAGGTGGTGACAATGCAGGTTCCAGGATCAATGGACAAGGCCATGGGACAGCCTTGGACACGCATCTCGCCAGCTGGACGGAGTAGGGTTGTATCAACGTGCACACATACTCTCGTATCAGAGAGAGAGGCCAATTGCTCTTTCCCTCTGGAAGAGACCTTCCCAGGAGAGAAGTGTCCCCCAGAAGTGGAGTCCTCACGGGCCACTTTGTCTCGGCACCGTGGTGGAACCTATGAGGCCCTCGTGTTTTCAGGCTGCAAATTTTCACTCGTCGGTCATTTCAGGCCCTCACTCGCTGTGTGGACGTTGTGTCAGTGGTGCGGTTCTGGACATCAAGGCATCAGCTCGCTTTGCGACCCCAGAAGTGCCCTCGACCCCTGAAAAGACAAGGGTGATTTTAAGTGACCTCCTGCTTGCTGTGGAAGGAATCTCCAGTTTGCCCTTTTCTGTCGCTATGGATATGCCCAGAAATCTCCGATGATCCCGTGCCTCTGCGTCCAACTCCATTAATAAAAGAATTGCTGAAAATTCCCAGGCTGGTGTGCTCAGCCGGGACACGGCTCCCCCAGACAGCAGCATCTGGCTGCCTAGTTCCCCCTGCTTTTCTGAACGAAGGTCGCTCAGTGGAATGTGTTTGCACAGGGGGTCGTGTTCAAATCCAGACGGGAATCTGGACAGCCACCTGATTTATACTGAATCTACCCAGGGGTGAGGCCCAGAAGGTAGCTCCGCTGCCAGGTACCCGTATCGTCCTTCCTGGCCTCATCCCAGAAACTCTGCGTGCACTTGATGGATGGAAGGATGGATGGATGGATGGATGGATGGATGGATGGATGGATGGAAGGATGGAGGAATGAATGAATGGATGAATGAGTGAAATGGGGAGGAGCTTAACCCTAAAGTGACTTGGGTTGTCAGCAGCCGTCATTGTGCAGGGCAGGGAAAGGCACAGCCTGTGTTGAGAGACCCATGAAGTTTCCCTTCTGGGAGTCCTTCGCACCCCCTCCTGAGCCTCTCCAGAAGGTGACTTTCCTGAGATGGGTGTGTTTCCTGTGCAAACACTGTCTCCAAGGAAGGAAGCGGAGGGCAGGGTCCCCTGGATCCCAGAAGTCAGCCCTGATTTCAAATGCAAGGTTTTCACGTCAAAGCAGGGATGACAGCCTGAGAGCCAAGGTGCTCTGATTTGTCAGAGGTTTTCTTTTTCTGAGTTAAAAGGACTTTTGCTTGGGAAGTCAGAACTGGGGTGAGTTACATAGTAGGAAAAGATGGAGAAAATGTTGTAAAAGCAGTTTCTCTATCCCCATCCCAACAGGTGGGGCTTCTGAGTTGGTGGGAAGGGGAGAGTCAGAGAGAGAGAAAGTGCAGATAAACCTGTTTGGGAGGCCCACACCCCTTGCTCTGGGGTGTGCAAGTGTGTGTGTGTGTGCACGTGTGTGTGCACATATGTGTGCACGTATGTGGTGTGCGTGTGTGATCTCCCAGGTAGAACTGAGGATCGGGGGACATTGTATAAGGGATGATGCATCACTGTGATGAAGAGGGGTTTATCCAGGAATTCAAGGCTGGCTTAACATTAAATAACCAACCAGTGTAACTCACCACACCAAAAAGCATCTGATCACCAGGAGTGATGCAGAAGAGCATTTGACAAAATTCAATATCCATTCATTAAAAAAAAAATCTCAGCGAAACAGGAATAGAAGGAAACTTTGTTAAATGGATAAAAGACATTATATTAGCCTGCTCAAGCTGCCATTACAAAATACCACAGGCTGAGTGGATTAAACCACAGGAGTTAATTTCCTCACAGTTCTGGAGGCCGGAAGTCTGAGATTAAGGTGACTGCACGGTTGATTCCTGGTGAAGAATCTCTTCCTGGCTGGCAGATGGTGTCTTCTTGCTGTGTTCTCACATGGCCCTATCTGTGTGTGTGTATGTGTGTGTGTGTGTGTGTGAGAGAGAGAGAGAGAGAGAGAGAGAGAGAGAGCGAGCTCTAGCTCTCTGGTGTTTCTTCCTCTCCTGAGAAGGACACCTGTCCTATTGGATCAGGCCCCTACTGTTCAACCTTAATTTTCTCCTTAGAGGCCCCAGATCCAAATATAGTCACATTGGGGGTTAGAGCTTCAACATATGACTTTTGGGGGAACACAATTCAGTCCATAACAGGTCTTTATAAGATATCTCCAGTTAATACTGTCTAATGGTGAAAGAATAAACATTTCCTCTAAAACCTGGAAACAAGTCAGGAACATTCTTTATCACCACAACTATTTAACACCCTACCGGAAGTCTTAGCCAGTGCAATACTGTAATAAAAGGAGATAAAAATATGCAAGTTAGAAAGGAAGAAATAAGGTTGTCTCTATTCTCAGACGTGTTTGGCCCTAGACAAATAAGTGAATTAAGAAAGATTGCAGGATGTAAGGTCAATTTACAAAAAAACACTTGTACTTCTATATACTAGCAATACATAATTGGAAATCAAAAATTTAAAAATATGCTATTTACAACAGCATAAAAAAGAGATACCTACAGATAAATCTAACAAAATATGCTCAGGATCTGTAAGATGAATATTCTACAAAAGACATAAATAAAGATAAAATAAATAAATAAAAGGCACACCATGTTAATTCATTAGCAAGACTCAATCTTGTTAAAATGTCAGTCTCCTGGAATTTATCTATATATTCAACACAATCTCAATCAAAATCCCAGTTATTATAGAAATCAACAAGTTGATTCTAAAATATGGAAAGACAGGGAACTAAAAAGTCCAAACAATTCTGGAAAGGAAGAATTATGTAGAGAGAGTCAAATAATCTGTTCTCAAGATTTGTTCTAAAATCACAATAATAAATATTGTGATACTGGTAAAAGAATAGATATACAGATCAACTGGTTAGAACAGACAGTCTGTTTATAGGCCTAAACATAGAAGGTCAATTGATCATTTGTAAAAGTACAAAGGCAATTCAAAGGAAAAAGATAATTTTTTTCAAAAAATGATGCTGATAAGATTGAATGTCCATATGCAAAATAATCGACCTCAACCCATATCTTGCACCATATACAAAAATTAAAGAAATAGTTAATTTCCCTAAATGTAAAACCTTAAATTATAAAACTCTAATTAAAATGGAGCAGAAACTTTTTGTGACCTGGGGGTAGGCGAATATTTCTTCTATATGACACTGAAAGCGTGATTCATAAAAAGAAAAAAAAAGTGATAAAGTGGACTTCATCAAGATTAAGAACTTCTGTCTTGAGAAGTCACCCTTGAGGAAGTGAAAGGATGAGCACAGAACCCGGCAGGTGTGGGAAGGTCACACACAGGACGAAGTGCTCGTGTTCAGAGTATAGAAATAATTCTCAAAACTCAACAATAAGGAAACAAGCAAACAGATTAAAAATCTGGCAAAAGATCTGAACAGAAACCTCACCAAAGAAGACATATAGATGGTAAATAAGCTCCTGAAAAGATGCTTGATTAGGGAATGCAGATTACAATTACAATGTGTCCCTACCATTGCACACATTGAGAATGGTTACAATTAAAAATACTGACTATAGCACGTGCAAGCAAAGATACGAGCAACTGGAAATTGTATTTACTGCTGATGGGAATGCAAAATGGTACAGCCGTTTTGGAAAAGAGTTTGGCTGAATGAATGAATAAATAAATAGTAACTGGATGAAATATGGCTGAATAAAAAAATAAGGAATGGAAAGAAGAAATGAAACCATCGTTATTAGCAGTCGGCATGTAGAAAATTTACATTTTATATTTAAAATTATTTTATGCAATTAGCATATTATTTTAAATGTCAGTTAATACAATAGTTAAGTTAGTCTGTTTTTATGATCTCTGAGATGTAAGTTCTCTGGGGATAAGATAAGATCTGTTAGGTGATTCTGTTCATGGTACTTTGATAATCAACATTTGGTATTTGATCATTTTAATAATAAAGTCAACAGTTTTCTCCAAAAAAAACCCAAAAAACAAAAAACAAAAAAACTCTAATAAGAGAATTTAACAAGTTTGTTAGATACAGGGTCCATAGTGAAAATTTAATTATATTTTTATATACCAGCAACAATAAAAGGAGAAAATGAAAATTTGGCAGTGACATCATTTACAATAACATCCTAAAAGTTCAAGTAACAATAAATCTCATGAAATACATACAAGATCTTTACAATGAAAACTCTGAAATATCATTGCAAGAAGTTGAGAGACTAAATACCATGTATAGATCTATACATCTATAGGCAAATTGATGTACAGGTTCCAAAAATTCCAGGTAAAATTCCACTACAATATTTTTGTGGAAATTAACAATTGATTATAAAATTTGTTTGAAATGCAAATGACTAAGAACATACAGAGAGCTTTGAAGATTAAGAACAAAGTTGGAGGTTATAAGCTATCAACACATACTTTAAAGTTGCAGTCATCAGAACAGTGGTGAAAGGACAGACAACTAGCCTATTAAGTGCCCAGAAATGGATGAACATGTATATGGACACTTGATTTAGGAAAAAAAAAAAGGGCACCACAGATCACTGGAGAAAGAGCAGGCATTTTAGACAAATGGTGCTGGAGAAAATGTATGTCCTAATCCATATTTTTCCCAATGGAAAACATTTGTATCTTGATCCTATTTTATAGCATTTATAAAAGTCACTTTATGAATAGCAAATTGATACAGCTTTTAGGATATAAAATAGGAAAATAGCTTCATAAATCTGGGGCAAGCAAAGACTTCTTAAGCGCAAAAATCTCTAAACATAAAGTAATAGATTGATGAATTGGTCTTCAATAAGATTAAGAACTTCTGTTCAGCAAAAGACAACTTCGAGAGGGGGACAGAGTCACAAAGCAGGAAATGATGTGTGCACGTATGAAACTAACAAAGAACTGGCTTCTAGAAGATTTTAAGAACTTTTTCAAATCAGTGAGAGAAAATCAATTTACTTAATAATAAAGAAGGGCAAAGGCATGAATAGGCATCTCAAGTTGATTTCCATATCCAAAATGGTCAGTAGAATGTGAACAATGCTCAATCCCGTAAGTCATCTGGGATATGTAAATTAAAATCACATAGGACACCCACGCACTTGCCAGAATGGTCCAAGTTAAAAAGAGTCACAATATGAAATGTTGGTGAGTATTTGGAGCAACTAGAACTCTTACACGTTGCTGGCAGTAGAATTAATAGATATCACCATTTTGGAAAATCGCTTGGCAATGCCAACTAAAGCTGTGGACATACATACGTACGACCCTTAGTTCTATCCTAGGCATATACCCAATAGAAAAGCACCAAAAACACATACAAAGACATTATCAACAGCATCATTTGTAATAGACCCAAACTGAACCCAGTCCAATGTCCATCAATGGATGGTAGAGTGGATAAACAGGTTTCTACCTATTCCTACAATGAGTTACTATTAAAAAGTAAGAATAAATGTAATAGTGCAATAAGCAATCTCAAAATCTCAGTTAATCTGGAGCTTAAAATGCTAGAAAAGGAAAAATTACTTTATGGGAATAGGATCACAATAGTGGAGACCTCTGGGGAGAGATAGCATCCTGAGATTAGAAGCGGGGATGGCAGGTATTTCCTTGATGTTCTTCACCTGAGTGATGGTTCTTTGGGTATGTTCACTTTGAAATAGTCCACCACATTGTACACTTATGAGTTTTCCACTTTTGTGTATGCATGTGACACTTCAAATAAAATAAAAGTTTATTGAAAAATGAGACCCTCTTAAAGGAATGTCTCAAAGATGTACTTAGGAAGGGGAAAAATTAGCTCTGGAAGAAAAGCCTGAGATGCAAGAAGAAAACATTAACAAAGCAAATTGTAAACAAACATTTACTTCATAGCACAGTAAGATAATGTCTGATCCACAGAATTTGAAAAAGAGACAGACGTAAATATGAAACAAAAATAAAACTATGTCCATAAGGTGGTACTTGGAATCTAGCCATTCTAAGATCTTGCTTGGTTTAGGAATATGATAAAGATGCTAATTAAAATTATAGTTTGTTATATGTGCATGTTAACATTTATAAAATCACTATTAAAAAAGTAGCAAGTGTGTAAGTTCAAATTCAAAGCATGGAAAAAATGTAATGGGGAAAAAGTTCAATCAATCAAAATAAGGCAAGAAAGGAGAAGAAAACACTAAACATAGAAAAAGCCAGAAATTTGAAACACAGCATGAGGCAAAGGAAATGAATCCTCTTATTCCACTGCTACAGAACAGAGGGGATAGACCAGGGATTCAGTAAGTGAGATCATTGATTATAAGGAAAAATCATTGGAAAAAAATCAAAGGAAAAAAAGCCAATTTGACCCCTACCTCACACCATACACCAAATAAGCTCCTGGAGGTTTATGAAATTAACTGAAAATAAAAACTATAAAAATAAAATATAGCAGAAAATCTGTATGTCTTTGAAGTGGTGATGAATTTTTCAATCAGAACACAAATAACATAAGAAACCAATAAGGAAAAATACTGATAAATACTGACACCATTAGAAGTGAGAAATGTGCTTCATCAGAAAACAGCATCAGGGACATAACATGAAAAGTAAAAAACCAGGGAAGATATTTGCCGCATGCATAAGCAACGGAAGTTCAGTCTCTGATTTGGTTGTATGTTGGTGTGTAACAAAGCATCAGCATCTTAGTAGCTTAAAAACAGCAACTTATTCCCATTTCTGTTGTCTAGCGAGTTGGTGGGAATCAAGGAGAGGATCTCATTTGGGGTTTCTGATGCGGTGACAGCATGGTGGGCTGGACTCACTCTCACATGCTGGCCCCCGGGCTCCCCACGTCCTGCTGGTCACCGGCCAGCCCGGGCTTGAGGGATGAGAGTGAAGGCGGGTGTCTTTGGAGAGATGTCAGCACAGTCTCTGAAATATATCAAGATCTAAGAATTAATAAGAGAAAGACAAGTAGCCCAGAGAAAAACTGTCAGAGAGGTGCAAAGAGGGGCTTGCTGGCCCACGAAGAACACAGGGGGATGGATGGACGAAGGGACCCTGCTCCTGCATCCACGGGGAAGGGCCGGCATCCGCATGGAGAGGACACGAGTGCGGGAACATGCTGTCGCTGGCGCCTCACACTTAACAACTGGTGTAAATACTGTCCTTCGAGGGGCCTCCGCCCCAGTCCCCGCTGGGCTCTGCTGGTGACACCCAACCTGGGCTCCTGGTCAAGCGGGTGAGAGCCGCCCCTGTCCCCCACCGCCCAGACCGTCCCCGGGCAGGAAGGCCACTGGCTCTTTCCTCCTGGTGGGGAAACATGTGTTTTCCGGACCCTTCAGCTGGAAAAGCTTAGAGCCAGGCCAGTTGTGACGAAGGAGCAGAGACCACGTGTGTGAGCAGCTACGCTTCTCCAAGGACCGTGAGGTGGAACTTTTTATTGTTCTTACGGGTGAGATGAAACCAGCTCTAAATTTCACTTTGGTTTCAAGCTCTAAGGAAATTGTACATACGAAAATACAGCTGTAGTTTACCAAAAAGTTGGACTCTGCTGTGCTCCTGGGGCAGGTGAGGCTGCAGGGGGACCCCGAGCTGTCCCAGGAGCACGGCCCTGGATGGGCTGGTATGCGGGAGCAGTGCCGCCGGGAGGGATGGTGCGGCCCCCAGGAGGGGGTGGACACGGCAGGGGGTGCAGACGCCCAGAGACGGTGGGAGCAGTGCCTGGGGGCCCACGGGGACTTGGGTAGCTTCCTCCGGTCACAGTGTCCCAACCGGGCTGCTCCCTGGGAAGAAGAGGGGGAGGGCAACAGGACAAACCCCGCAGGGCAGACCCCGTGTAGGTGGTCTTAACTAGGAAGTGACCAGTTAAACTCCAGGGAAGCTCACCTTGTTTCCCTCTTACACTGTGGCCTGGAGCCTCCAGCAAGCTGAGTTCAGCTGCTGAGAACAGGTCCTGGGCTCCTGGGCCAGGCCCTTCCTGGGACGGCAGGTGATCCGGGGCGTCGCGGGTGGGCGCACCCCCAGCCCTGCCCCGATCACACGGAGGCCCCCGGGGACGTCTGTGCCCAGGGTGGGAGCTCGGGGCTGGGGGCAGTGTTGGCGGGTCCTGGTGCACTTTTTCCTGCTGTGGATTCTGGGACAATCTTGGGGGCTATTGAGGCTCCACCTGTGACTTTCTTCTCGCAAGTGGCCTCTTGGCCCTTGTGGCCCCATCTGTGGTCACGGTCAGCAGGTGTCCTCAGGTAGTCTTTGCCCCCCGGAGCAGAGAGGAAATGAGCCTGCAGAGGCGTGTGAGGGCGTTCCCTTCCTGCCCAGGCGGAAGGTGCAGGGGTGCAGCCCGGCACGTTCCGTGGCCTGGAGAGCCTGGTCCATCCCCAAAGCTCCAGGCCACACAGCCTCACGGATCCCGACGGGCCACCTGCCCGAAGAGTCCCCTCGGTCACACCCAGGGATCACCTTGTTGATTCTGCTGCTCTGGTGAAAACGGCTTCTAAATGCGGACGCCCTGGCACTAATTATAGCACAGATTGCGAGGGGAATTTGGCCGCCTGCGCGGTGGCAATCCAGATTAAACAATTAACCTTGATGTCACTATAATTATTAAGATACTTTAGCAAAATGAACTAATTTCCCCACAGGATGTTGAACCAAAATCAACTTCCACTCTCCTGAAGATGCCAAAATAGGAAACGTTAGTGGAAAATTACTTTGGGATGTTTAATAAATCTCCCGGGCAGTGGCTTCCCGTCAATCCTGGGCTGTGGGCGCGTCGGACGTACAGGCCCCTTAAAGTGACATGGTCGGTGTGCCCTGGGTGAGCCCCGTGCTTGGGGAAGGGCTTGCACCTCTGTGGCGCCCGTGTCCCCTCCAGAGCCACCCTCCCCGGGTCCTGGTCCAGGAGCTCCGGGAGAGGGGCCTTGCCGGGCAGCGCCGCTCCCACCGTGCCGTGTCTGGCTCTGCCGCCCCTGCCAGCTTCTGGCACCCCGTCCGGACCGTCTCTCGTTTGCTCCCACCCTTCCCCCCAGTCCTGGGATCCTCCCTCCTCCGGGCTCTCCTGGGTCCCTGGAGTGCACAGGTCACACAGGAGCCCACCTGATCCAGCTCTCTTTGCAAAGGTTTGTGATGACACGCATCTGACTCTAAAAGGGGCTGTTCTTTTACAAAATATTTTGTGTGTCTCCTTCATGTCTGAAAAAGACAGGCGCCAGAACAATCTGCTGGCTTTTCTCTTTTTCCAAAACCAAGAGCACATTTTTTAAAGTCAGCTTTTGACACGATTTCCCCGTTAGGCCCTGGGGTCCCTCCTGCCTGCTGTGACAGCCCCACCTGGGTGCTCCCCCCGCCCCCCCAGGAGCTCTGGGCTGCCTTCCCGCCTGGCAGCCGGCCGGCTCCCTGCTCACCTGTTTCTGTACATTGATGACTTTCCTCTGCACTCGCAATGGGGCCCAGTTTCTCCCTCTGGCCCTTGGGACCCTTGTGGGCAGATTCCTAGCATTTGGCTCCCTCCTCTCTTCCTTCTACCTCAACCCATACCAGGGGAGACGGGGTTCCCCAGGGGAGACGGGTTGTCCCAGGATAGATGGGGTTTCCCAGGGGAGATGGGGTGTCCCAGTGGAGTTGTGTGTTCCTCATGGGTCTTCAGACCTCCAGAATCCCTCCTGTGAGGTTGGAAAGTTCCCCATGAGTAGCACGAGCACAGCACCTGCACACGGACAGATTCTGGGAGGACTGGACCGGCCAAGGCACAGCCATCACCAGGGCAGGGCCTCACGGGGTGTTTGTCCGAGTGCACTTGCTGGAACCATGGCTCAGGGGTGGAAGCCGGTTCCCAGGGGCTGTGGACTCCCCCCACACACCCTGCTCTGGCATCCAAATCCTCCAGGCCCAGGCTCACGGTTCCCTCCGGTGACTCTGTCCTGGCACCGGCCCTCCGGGAACAAGATCCTGGGGTAAAGCGAGGCTGGTGGGTCCCCAGCACCACAGCTTCCACCGGCTGTGAGTGACTTTCTGTGCCTTTATGTCCACCATTAATTCATCCTTGAAATCGCCATTAATTAAAAAACTGTGAAATAAAAAGACATATTTTCATTAATTTTAATGGAAAAATAGAATGTGTTTCATTTCAACCCCTGCTCAGCCCTGTGATCTGCCCAGGCTGCCCTTGGGGGAAAGGTGGGTTTTGAACTTTCGCACCAGGGCAAACCAGCTGCCCGGCATCTGCCACCCGAGGGGACCCTCCTCCACAAGAGTACCGTTTGCATTTCAACCTCCACAAGAGTACCGTTTGCATTTCAAAGTCCTTCCTGTTTGGGTCTCAGCCGTTGGCTCTGGGGCAGCGCTGGCCGGTGGGCTGCTCTGTGCGGGTCGCGGCCCAGGCCCCGTGGAGGTGGCGCTCGGAGCCCCTCCCTCTGCCAACAGCCGCGGAAACAAAGCCGTTTAGATCTGTGAGGATGACACGTCTATTTGAAAGGGTTAAGAATTTCAAACAATGTGTTTTAAACCGCCATTATCTTTGCAGTTATGAGATGAACTGCAAAGATATTGTGGCTAATTATGCACTTAGGGGGCCCGAGCCTTCCAGCCAGAGGGAAGGGACCAGGCGGCTTGTGAAATATCTGGGTCGCGCACGTCAGCTTAGATGGGACACGTCTGGGTGGGGGGCGGGTGGAGAGTGGGGGCACAGGGGCAGGTGAGGGCAGCGGGCTGGATGAAGAAGGACAGCGGGGAGGAGACGGCCTCTGCTTTGGCCCATCCCTACGGGAGCCCTCACCCGGCCACGGGCTTGTCCCCTGGAGCCTGAGGCTGCTGGCGGAGGGCTGGACCAAGGGGAGCGCAGGCCTCCTGGATCGAATGCGCTTGGCTCCCAGTTTTCAAAGGCTCCTCCTTACTGGGGTTCACAGAAGCGGGTAGGATGGGCCACAGTCACTGCCCCCCGCACAGGCCAAGGCGGGCAAGCCTGCGTGCCCTGGTCTGCTCGGCTGAGCTCCGCTGAAGCCTCCGCAGGGACACAGCTCTTCCTGTAGCCTCCAGAGGACAGGGTCACTGCATCCTGCCCCCAGGCCTGGGCGCTGCCTCACTGGACCCCCAGCGTCAAGGGTGACACCGTGCAGGGGCCTAGGGAGAGCAGCCCTGGAGCCTGCGGGAGGGGCCCCGCTGGACACTCAGCCTCCCAGCTCCCAGGCCCTCCCTGTTCCTTGGCTCAGGGACCCCCAAGCCGGCCCTCACCCTCTGCTCCCATCACCACGTCCTCTCTGTCACTGACCCCCGCCTTCCTCGTGAGGACCCCTGGGATGACCTGCTAACCCAGGGGGGTCTCCCATCACATATGTCTCCCCTGATCCCCTCTGCAAAGCCCCCTCGCCAGGTCAGGTGACACACCTGCCCACCTGGGCTCAGGAGTGGGCACCGCTGGGGGCTGCTGTCCGTTTGTCCAGGCTCTCATTGTGGATCCCCATTTATCCCCAAGCTGTCACTGAACGAGGCCACGGGCCCAGCGTTGAGGGGCGGCCTGGGACCACCAGCTGGCGAATGGCTGAGTATCACCCCCCAAAAGAGGGGCTGCATGTGGGGCGTCTGGAGACGTGGACCCCCTCACCCGGCTGCCGTCCCAGGAGACGGTCCTGAGGGCCTGGCCCAATCGGGAGAAAGCTCGTGTGGGGCAGAGCTGCCCAACGGCCTCTAGCCACCCAGGGCCTCAGTCCCCCAACCGCAGGGCCTGAATGGCTGGAAGGAGGACCCCCAGCAGGGCTTACATGAGACCCCAGCCAGGCCACCACCTGGCTTCAGGCTGGGGACACCTGAGCGGAGAGCCCGGCCATGCTAGACTCCGGACCCACAGAAACCGGGAAACTGTAACAGGGGCTGTTGTAACTCTGCGTTAACTTGTCACAAAAAGTAGAAGGCCAGCACAGGTCTCTTCCACTGTCTCACCAAGTGACCGCAGGGGTCAGGACCCTGGGATAGAAGAGCATGTGCAGTGGCTCATGGACCAGGCGGGGGTGTGGGTGTGAGGTCACACGGGGTCACACGGGGTCACACAGGGTCGGGGCTGCCCTGCGTCCCGTCCAGAGGCGGCGATGTGTGTGCATGTCCAGCTGGGGGCCTCCCTGGGGTCTGGGCAGGTCTTGAGGGCAGGACTGTGGCATCACTTCCGTGCCCCCGGCTTGGCACAAACACAGAGCGTCCTCACGCCGTGTGGAGTCATCCCTCAGACACACGAAGATGAGCCATTGCCTCGCACTGCCCGCCGGGCGCCGGGCCGTCACAGACGCACGTTACCTCCGACAAGACGGCGGGCGCAGAGCGCAGACGCTGCTCGCCGTACTCGGGTGGGATCCAGGGGTCGGGCCCAGGAGCAGCTGTGGTAGACGCCGCCCCACCTGAGTCCTTGGGACTGAGCGTCTGGGCTCTCCCTGGTCCTGCACCCACAGAAAAGCCAGTGCTGACCACTGTGTCCAGGATGCCCCCGGGTGGGACACACTGCAGCAGGCGCCTGGGCCTGGGGACATTCACGGGAAGGTGGGCAGAGGGCCACAGCGGGACGGAGGGATGACGGATGGGGAGGCCTGGCCCTGAAGGACTCAGGTGCCGGCCACGGACGCAGCAGCTGTCAGCGGGGCTCTCTCTGCTTCTCCCGCTGAGGACCAACAGTGGGCCCTCAATCCAACCCCTTCTCTCTCTCGGTGGAGACATGACAGAACCGACCATGTGCCTCTTTAGGAGAAAATAGGGGTCTGGGTTCTGGTGTGTTCCCGGTACATTCAGAATTGCTAGGTGACCCAGACCCTGGGCTTGCGGTCATTCAGTTACCATGACGGTTGTGACAATTGAAAAGAAGGTTGCGTGTGTGCGTGTGTGTGCGTGTGCACATGTGTGGCCCTTTACCGCTCACTGCATGTACCTCCATCCCTGCCCTGACTTGGGTTTCACACGAGCCTGAGATGCAGACAGAGATGAGCCCTCAGCCTGTGGAGGAGGAACTGGGCTCTGAGGAGTCGCCTGACTCCCCCAGGTGTCCCCAGGTGTCCCCTCATGGAGGGGGTCTCGGGCGGAGGCTGCCAGCCCGGCTGTGGCCCTGCTGACCAGAGTCTGGGACGGGATCCCAACGGGCTTGCGGGGACCCTGAGGCTCGCCAGGACCTCAGGCTCTGTGCCGAGTTGGGCTGTGGATGGCTGCCCTTCTTGGAGGGACCTGCCCCGTGCAGGGCGACGCAGGGCTGCTCCTCAGGACAAGCCCCCGAGCACCCCCCCCCACGGGAAGCCTGGCTCATCCCCCAGGGTGCTGGGTGTGGGGCTACAGGGGCGTCGGGGGGCAGACCTGGATTTCCGCTTCAGGGAGGGATGGGCAGGGGGCGGATGGAGCAAGTCGGCCGCAGGGCTGACTTGGGATGGGCAACAGGCGGGACCCGATCGCGTCTAAATCCCCGAGGGGTTTGCGAGACGGCCTTGGGGCTCGAGGGGCCTGGGCTCCAGGTCTCGCCTGCTGGGCAAGGTGTGGAGGCTGCTGTGTTTCCGCGAGGCCACAGGCCTCCCCCGAAGAGGAAGGAGGCTCGGAGAGTTTGAAGTCACTTCGTCTGGCCGCATTGGGGACCCGCCTGTCATCCGTGGCCTCGCCACCAAGCCACGCGGGGGAACGTTGCCGTGGGGTCTGCTGTGTCGCAGAGGGGGAGGCAGCTGTGGGGAGAACGGACCCCCTGCGGCTTTGCAAGGAGCCAGGTGGCGTACCAGAAGGTGCGGAGGGGCCGCTGGCCAAGACTCCCTGAGGAGGGCAGGCCCTGGGGTGCAGAGGGGCCGGTCTTCAGAGCGCAGCCTGGAGTGTACAGAGGCGGGAGGCGGGGGACCTTGGGGCCAGCCCGGGCCTGTCACAGGGATGGGTGAGTTTCAGCAGAGCGAGGTGAACATCGCGGAGGACACGCCAGGGAGGCCGGGTCACTACGCACCCTTCTTGTCGGCCAGGCGGTCCCTCCATGGAGGGGATCAAGGAGTCACTGTGACCAGGCAGAGCAGAGGCCGTCAGGGCCCCTGGCCGCTCCCTTCGCCCGCGGTGGTGCTGAGTCACGCTCCCATCCCGTGAGGGGTTTGAGCTCCTCCCCTGGGCTGGGCCAGGCTCTAGACTTTGGGGAGACGGCAGCGGCGGTGAGTGAGTCAGCTCGTGTCGAGGTGAGTGTCATGTCGGAAAATACAGGGAGGAAAGGGGATGGGGTGTGAGGCAGGGCATCTCAGGTCAGTGACACGGAGCCCCAGGAGCCCCCGAGGCAAGCAGAAGGAAGGGGCCCTGAGACGGGGGCGTCCTGGCTCGTTTGGGGCCAGCAGGTGGCCATCTGGGGCGTGATGTCTGGAGGGCGGCAGGAACGCGGAGCTCTGTGGGTCACGGAAGGCCTTTGGACGTTTCCACTGTGATGAGCTCTAGAAGGAATTCGCATAGGATGGTGGCAACCTCTGACCTTTCACTGTCTCCATAGCTGTGCCTTTTCCAGAATGTCATACAGTTGGAATCTCACAGTCTGTAGTCCTTTCAGACTGGCTTCTTTCCCTTAGTCATATGCATTTAAGAGTCTCTGTGTCTTTCCATGACCTGACAGCTCATTTCCTTAAAGTGCTGGTTAATATTCCAGTGTCTGATGGACCCCAGCTTGTTTATCTACTCACCTTCAAGGACACCCTGTTGCTTCCAAGTTTGGCAGTTATGAATGAAGCTGCTACAAACATCTGTGTGTTTATGTGGACGTAAGTTTTCGACTCCTTTGGGTAAACTCCAAGGAGCGTGATTGCTGGATTCTGTGGTGAGAGTACGTTTTATTTTGCAGAAAACGCCACACTGTCTTCGCAACTGGCTGCCCCATTTTGCGTTCCCACCAGCAGTGATGACGGCTCCTGCTGCCCCACGTCTTCACCAGCATTTGGTGACGACAGCGCCTGGATTTTGGCCATCCTCATGGGTGTGTAGTGGTACCTCCTTGTTGCTTTAATTTGCGTTCTCATGACGACATAGGACGTGGAACTTCTTTTAATATGATTATTTGCCATCTGTGTATCTTTGGTGAGAAGTCTTTTCTATTTCCCTGTCCCTTTTTTAGTTGGGTTGCGTGTTTTTTATTGTAAAACTTTAATATTTTGGACACCAGTCCTTTATCAGATGTCTCTTTTGCCAGTGTTTTCTCCCGTCTGTGGCTGGTCTTTTCATTCTCCTGACATTGTCGCAGAGCAGAAGTTTTCAATTTTAATGAAGGCCAGCTTATCAATCATTTCTTTCACGGATTACTGTGCCTTTGGTGTTGTGTCGTAATATTTCTATTCCCCAGCATAGAACCAGCCGACGCCGTGGGCTCAGCTCCCTGATGGCCCTGGTCTGACAGCTTCAAGCCCCTCACGTGAGCAGTTCTGAGAAGTAGATGCCATGATTTATCACCTGCACTTTACTGACAAGGAAACAAATATCCTCACCTGCCGAGACCTCCTGGACCCCGAGTGTGTCACCTGGACCCCAAGTCTGAGCTTTGCCGGCCCCTCCCCGCTGCTGGTCTGATGCGGGGACTCCGTGTGGCTCTGCACCTGCTGTCCGTGCCGCTGTCGGGTGTGGGTGTGTGTGGGTCCCAGCCCCGCTCCCCGTTTCTCCACAGCTCCATTACCTGGTTTGAAAACGCACAGGTGCGAGATTGCATTTTTGTTTCTGCACAACCTGTTTCACTGTCCATTTAGCCCCCAGACAGCTGGCTGGAGGGTTCAGAAGCCTCACAGCCGGCTTGGGTGTGTCTGCCTGACGCACACGGTGACTCGAGCGGGGTCACTGTCCGCAGGTGACAGCGCGACATGGGGGTGGGTGCTCCTTGCAGGACCAGGTTTGCTTGGAGGGAGAGGGATGGCATGCGGGCCGCCCCTGTGGGTACTGCTCACACTGCCGTCTGCCATCGAGCGAGTGCTGCCACACAGACCCAGGCCCTCTGAGAACGGCTTTCCTCCCTGGTCTGGCTGGGGGTCCTCCTTGGCGCCTGGCCGGGTGCAAGGGATGCTGGTGAACCAAGGCCGGCCCAGCCCCGCCGCTTCCAGCTCCTGCACGAGCTCCTCCGTCCGTCCGTCTGCCCTGCAGCCGCTGCCCTTTTGCTCCCGCGTTTCTCTGCAGAAGGAACTGCCAGCCGCTTCCCGTTTCTACTTTATTGGCTCTTCATGCCTCATTTTTTACCTCGGGAGCCTTTTTCTTTAAAAAATTGAGACTTTACATAATTTCTTAGTGCTTAAATCAAATGGAAATGTGGTCCATAAAATTTAAGAAAGAAACGTGTCTATTATCTCACATGGGCCACGTCCACCTGGAGGCTCGTTCACACGCCCCTGGGGCCTGGTGGCCACACGAGAAGGAAACCTCATCCAGTGAATTTAATGACTGTTTCCTGCCTGTGGGGTCCCCGACCTCTCCCTCCCCCCGCCAGACTCTGCTCCAGAGGCAAAGGGACGACCCTGGCCCGACCAGGCCCTCTGCCCAAGGCTCAGCTCTGCCCGCCCCGCCCAGGGCTCCTGGACTCGCAGGCCCTGCCCCGCAGCTCCAGGTCCAGGGCCTCTGGCCGCACCTGGTACACAGCGGGTGCCTAATGGGTGCCTGCTGCACTAGACTCAGGGGAACGTGATGGGGGATGAGACCCTGCCGGCCTGGCCTGCCGCTTCCCACACCGATGGGTATTTCAAGCTCAGAAACTCCTCTGGTCCCAGGGACCCCAGCTTCCCAGAGAAGCGGCGGGCCGATGCTGGAGGGGCGTCGGGCAGCAGGCTTGTGGCTCACGGCCTTGAGTCTCGGGCAGGCGCCTGAGTCAGACGGGCCCCTGGGCCCTGGGCAGAGGGCTTGGCCTGGGCCTGCCTGGAGGGTCCCTGGCAGTGAGGCCGCAGGTGCCTGGGTAACAGCACCGCTGACCACAGGGACTGAAGAAAAACAGGGCCCAGGTCGGAGGGGGTTAATCGGAAGCTTATACGGAAGCGGGGCCCACAAACACTGCCCACCCTGGCAGGGTCCACGCCTCGGTCGGCTTCTCTCCTGCTCGTCTCTTGTGGTCTTTACGTTTTCATGCAGTTGTCCTGTTTCACCAACCGAGTTATAAAACCCTGGGCCAGGACTGCCTGTGTGTCTCCCCATCTCTCTCTCGCAGGACCTGGCGTGCAGGTTGCTCTCAGGGGCTCCATGAATCTGCAGGTGGAGTTGAAGAGGGGACAGCTGGAGATGCGCTGGCACGGTTCTGAGGCCCCAAGGGACCCTACAAGGTGGTGCTTTGGAGCCGGGGTGAGGGCCCACAGGGGTTGGTTAGTCGTGTGTGCAGGACCCGACTCTTCCCCAAACTGCCCGGGTCCTGAGTCCCCAGAACACAGGCCCCTGTGCTCTGGCTTTGACAGGTTGGAGAGCTGAGCTCTAAAAGGCCTCCAGCTTGGACACGCTTGCTTGAGGAGCTCCTGGCTGGGGTGGACGGAGGCATGGGGTAGAGAGTGTTTAGATGGTCCTTGGCGCTTGGCAACACCTCAACTGTTTGGTGAATAAATTAGTGGGCGGCCAAGGGAAGGATGTGTGCTTTACCTAAAGGGGAAACTGGCAGAAAGAACACTTGGTTTCTTTCATAATTTTAGCTTCTGAGGACCCGCCCCCCATAGACATGACACGACAGGACTTTTATAACTGAGCCTACTGAGTGCCAGGTTCCTCATTAATAGTACATTATCCTGCTAACCCTCATTCTCACCGTCATCACTACGCCCTGTGTGCAGGTCAAGTGGTGTCATGTGAGGAAGCGCCCAGCAAGATCTCCCATGAGGTGAGCCGCGGCTGCTGCGATTGCCACATGATGGTGATGACGAGGGTGGCGATGAGGGCATTGCTGGTGGTGATGGTGATATAGTGATGGTGGAGATGATGGTGGAGATCATGGTGATGGGCAGTGATTGTGGTGATGGTGATGGTCATAGTGACAGTGAAGATGACTGCTGTTGGAGATGACGGTGATGGTGATGATGATGGTCATGATGGCGGTGATGGTGGTGACGGTGGTGATGGT
This sequence comes from Balaenoptera acutorostrata, assembly GCF_949987535.1. Lineage (NCBI taxonomy): Eukaryota > Metazoa > Chordata > Mammalia > Artiodactyla > Balaenopteridae > Balaenoptera > Balaenoptera acutorostrata. The sequence continues at coordinate 1,125,067 of NC_080074.1, forward strand.
GGTGATAATGGTGGTGATGGTGATGATGGGGGAGGTGACGGTGATGGTGTTGATGATGATGGGGATGACAGTGACCATGATGATGATGGTTACAGTGGAAACTGTGGTGATGATCATAGTGATGGTGATGATGATGATGATGATGATGGTGGTGATGATGGTGGTGATGATGATGGTGGTGATGATGGTGGTGATGATGATGGTGATGGTGGTGATGATGGTGATGATTATGGTGATGATGGTGATGATGGTGATGGTGGTGATGATGGTGATGATGATGGTGGTGATGATGATGGTGGTGATGATGATTGGTGATGATGGTGATGGTGGTAATGGTGATGGTGATGGTGGTGATGATGGTGATGATGATGGTGGTGGTGATGGTGATGGTGATGGTGATGGTGGTGGTGATGGTAGTAATGGTGATGATGATGGTGATGGTGGTGCTGATGATGTAATGATGACAGCTATGCTGGGAGCATATATTTTGGGCAGCAGAAAACAGGCAGCTCTCCTTGAGGAACCTGGGACCTATGGACCTATAGGAGCCACAGAAGAGAGACACAAATACTCCTCAAAACTACCAGCAATAATGGGCCCCTAATTCCACACTAAGGAGACCCAATACATGTCAAATTCCATTTGTAATTGGATTAAAGTCATTTGCAGCTTGTACAGTTTGTTGAGAAGCACTTCTTTCCCCTTGTGGGTCCAGGCACACATTTCAACGGCTCACCTCCTCATTACAGACATGTCATCCCCGAGACGTCTGGCTTCCTGCTCACAGAAGCACTGCCCACAGCACAGCTGGATGCCAAAAGCAGGTAGTGATCAACACTGGGTCGGAGCACCCTGGCCTGACCTGCCAGCGACCGGCCCTCGGTGCCTGTATCCTGATGTCTGCGATGTATCTTCTGCAGCTGAAAGCGTGAACATTTGCGTGGGAACTGGCTTTATGAGACACATAAACATTTATTTAAAGAGAAATGAAAATGGCAACATAGAAAATGACTGCTTCCTGACTTTAAAATGCCTTCCCTTCAGGTCTCTGGGAGCATAATTATGCTTGTACAGATTTTGTAGCTACTGTCAAGTATGTCTATGAGAAACACTATTTTTTAAGACTTTATTATGCAGCGATAAAATTTCTGCTCCAGAATAAAATAGCATGGATCAAGGTGCCAGTCCAGGAGCTAATAATGTTATAACCTCTCAATTCATGTCTCTGGGTTTAAGCTGTAAATGGAGAATTAACCTCAAGGAAGGCATTTTCAGTAACTGCAAATTTTTCTGTCTCCAAACTTGGTGTTATCTAAATTACGAGATTTCAACAGACGTCAAGTGTTACTTTCACCCCGATGTGCACATTTCTCCTGCAGATCCCTTGCCCCGCTCGCCTCTCCCAGTTCCACCTCGATGTCATCGGGTGCTGTTCTCATTCTTGCTGGCCCTGGACTGTCTTACAAGAAAAAAATAGAAAATTTAAATAGCCCTATGTCGATGAAAGAAACAAATTGTAAAAATCGAAGAAGCAAAAAAATCTACCCACAAAGAAAAATCCAGCCCCATATGGCTTTGCTGGAGAATCCTATCAAATAGGCAAGGAACAAATAATGTCATAAAGTGAAGAAAGGGAATGATTCCCAGCTCATTCTATGAGGGCAAATAACACCGATACAGAACATGAGACGTGTGTAACAGGAACAGGGGGTCAGAGGCCAGCATCTCTTATGAACACAGATGCAGAAAGGCTTTATAAAACGGTGGCCGCTCAGACCCAACTCCACAAGACACGAAACCTTCCACTGCGGCCATGTGGAGTTTATCTCAGGAAGGTGAGCTTGCTTCACATTCAAAATCAGTGTCACTCACCACTTTAACAAAATAAAGGAGAAAAAAATATGATGACCTCAATAGGTGTAGATAAAGGACTTGACACAATTTGACACCATTCATGACAAAAACTCTCAGAGCTGGAACAATAGAGCATTTTCTAAATCCAATAAAGGCATCTGTGCAAAGCCCGCAGCCAACATCTTCGTTCATGTGAAAGACTGGACACGTTCCCTCTAAGACTGGGGTTAAAGCCAGGATTTCCGCGTTTACCGCTTCTGTTCAACATTCCACTGGAGGGTCTGGCCAGCGCACAAGGCAATAAAAAGACTTAAAATATATCAAGTTGGTTGGTTGGATGGAGGGAGAGAGAGGTAGGCCGGTGCAGCCATGCGGGGTTGTGTGGGGTCTTGGGACAGATGGTGGGGCTGGTCCTCATCGGTTTTCTAGGGTGATGGTGGCAGTTGGGTGCTTGGTCTTCTCACAGGTCGGCCAGTCAGCTTCACCTGAAAGGGACACGCAACAAAGCAAATGGATGCATCTATGGTTAGCTCAGGGTGTGACCTGAAGTGTGCTCACCCCGTGTCCTCCGTGGGCTGCCCCTTCTGGGGTGCTTTGCCTGGTGGCCAGGACGACCTCATCTTACTAATGCCATCTGCAACATCCTTGTTTCCAAATATGGCCTCATTCTGTGGTCCTGGGTTAGGACTTCAGCACAGGAATCTTTGGGGACACAATTCAAGCTGTAACAGGGCTGGTGGTGCTGTCCCTCCACATCAAGGGGTGGACACGGGGTCACCGTCCCCACTCGTCAGGTCCCCCAGGCACTGGCTCGCAGCAGACCCTGCCCCAGTTGGAACAGGGCCCTGGCCATACACCTGTCCACCCGGCTGTGCCCGTTTGTGTGCTGGGGAGAGCTGTGCAGGGTGTGGAGAAGCAGGGCCAGGTCCCTGCAGGAGCCGTGCGCTTTGGGTGGAGAGAAGAGGGGGACTCAGCGTGGGAAGCAGGTGCCCACGCCCCACCGGGCTAGCACTGGCCTTTTGCTTCCACTCTGGCCTGAGATCATAACTGCTTTATTGAGATGTCATTCACATACTGTACTATTCACCCTTTAAAGTGTGCAAGTCAGTGGTTTCAGCGTATCCACAGATGTGTGCAAACATCACCACAGTCAATTTAGGGCACTTCCATCCCCCCAAACCCTTTAGCTGTCACCCCCTTACCCTTCCCCCAATCCCCACCGTTTCCCTGCTTTCTACATCTACAAATGTTCCTGTTCTGGACGTTTCCTATAAATGGATCACATACTACATGGCCTTTGGCGTCTGGTTTCTTTCACGGAACATGGTGTTTTCGAGGTTCGTTCACGTCGTGCTGTGAATCCGACCTTCAGTCCTTCCGAAGGCTAAGTGACATTCCGCGTGTGGCTGGACCACGTCTGTTTGCTGATGGCCGCTCAGTGGCTTCCTCCTTTCGGCTGCTGTGAACATCCACCTGCCAGTTTCTGGGTGGACGTGTTTTCAGGTCTTTGTTGATCTGGATCCATTCTGATGCCGGTAGGGCCAGGTGCAGCACATCCCCCAAGTTTATGAACCCCAGACTCTGAAAATAAAGCTCATTGGTCGCATTATGTGAATGTGCTCTCTTGTTAACCTGAAGGTCACCTTCTGTGGTGGCTGAGGTCTCACCTTCAGATTCGGAGCTGTGGCGGCCTTGGTGCCGGGTCTCCAGCATGCAGTGATTCGGGCCAAAGCAGCACCGGCCTCCACGCTGCAAATCATGTCACCCCGTTGTCTGACTGTGGCTGGGGAGACAATTAGCTCAGCTTCAATCACAGGTAATCCTGGATTGCAGGCTGGCGCCCGGGCGCTGCCTTGGAGCTGCAGACAGGAGGGATTCTCAGAGTAAATTAAGTTTTACAACTCTTGAAGCTAAATGGGGATCTTTGCAGGAAAACCAGAACTTTCCTCTCTCGGATACGTGTGGCACTTATGCGGCAGATTACGATGCCTGTCAGATTCTAGCCATCCTGACAGACCTTATCTTGGGCCTGGACAGAGGGCAGCCTGAGCGTAGGCGTGACCTTGACCGTGAGGGATTACAGAACCTTCCCTTGGAGGCTCTGCCCTCCTGCTGGGTTTCCTTCCCACCCTCCCTCCCAATGGACCTGGCTTTCTCCAGCAAGCCAGCCCCTCCCTTGCTGCTGTGATGGGCCTGCAGGCCCAGGGGCTCTGTTTCCCATCTCTAGGGAGTGGGGGAGATGTCAGGGAGGAGGGGATGAGGGGCCTTTCCCACTTCCTAGGATGAAATTCTGACAGGAGATGTTTCTCCTGAATCTCTGGATGCTGATGTGATGTCTGGAACGGCTGCAGCCATTTTCCCACCAGGCTGAGGGTGAAACTCACCTGGAGGATGAAGGGCAGAGAGAAGGAAGGGGCCAGAGCCTGTGGGTGTCCTTGACCTACTGAGTCAGATGCTGACCAGAGCCCACTGACCTCTGACCTTCCTGTCCTGTGAGGGCTGAATTTCTTGGGAGAATAAATATGCTCACAAATCCTTTGCAGTTCCTCCCATCAAGAATTTAGCAACCTGGGAACTTCCCTGGTGGCACAGTGGTTGGGGATCCGCCTGCCAATACAGGGGACGTGGGTTCGATCCCTGGTCCAGGAAGATCCCACACGCTGTGGAGTGACCGGACCTGTATGCCACAGCTACTGGGCTTGCGTTCTGGAGCTGGCAAGCCACAACTACTGAGCCCACGTGCCACAACTACGGAAGCCTGCGCACCGCAACCAAGAGTGGCCTCCACTCGCCACAACTGGAGAGGGTCCATGTGCAGCAACTAAGACCCAACACAGCCAAAATAAATTTAAAAAAAAGAAAGAAAGAAAGAAATGACTTCTTCTTAAAGAAAAAAAGAATTTAGCAACCTAAATATCCATCAGCAGATGAGTGGATAAGAAGATGTGGGGTGTGTGTATATATATATATATATATATATATATATATATATATATATATATATATATATATATTACACACACACACAATGGAAGATTACCCATAAAAAGAACAAAATCTCACCATTTGTGACAACATGGATGGATCTAGAAGGCATTATGTTCAGTGAAATAAGTCAGACAGAAAAAGACAAATAGTGTATAATTTCACTTAAATTCGAATCTAAAAAATCAAACAGATGAACAAACATAACAAAACAAAAATAGTTATAGACAGAGAGAATAAACAGGTGTTTGCCAGAGGGGAGGGACTGGGGCACGAGAGAAATAGGTGAGGAAGACCAAGAAGAGCAAACACCCAGTTGTGAAATAAATGAGTCACAGGGAGGAAATGCACAGCATGGGGAAAACAGTCAAAAATATTGTATTAACTTTGCATGGTGACAGATGACGGCTAGACTCATGGTGATCACTTTGAAATGTACAGAAATATTAAATCACTATGTTGTATAACAGGAACTAACAGTGTTGTAAGTCAATTACAAACAAACAAACAAACAAACTCATAGAAAAAGAGATCAGATTTGTGGTCACTGGAGGTGGGGTTTGGCAGGGGGAATTGGATGAAGGGGGTCAGATGGTACAAAACCTCCAGCTATAAGATGAATAAGTACTAGGGATGTAATGTACAACATGACACATGTAATGAACACGGCTGTATGTTATATGTGAAAGATGTCAAGAGAGTAATCCTGGGAGTTCCCATCACAAGGAGATATTTTTTTCTATTTCTTTAATTTTGTATCCATATGAGAAGGTGGGTGGTCACTATACTTACCGTGGTCATTATTTCATGATGCATGTAAGTCAGATCATTAAGCTGCACACCTTAAATGTCTACAGTGCTTTTGTCGATTATATGTCCGTGAAACTGGAAGGAAAAAATAAAGTCAGCTAGTGAAGAAAAAAAAAAGAACTGGGGTCTTTTCCTCACCCTTCAATCCAAGTTAACTTATAACCTGCTTTGACCCCTAGGAAGTGGTGGAGTAATGTTGAACATTTCTCAGGGTCTTGGCCTTCAGAGGCGTTATGGCTCCTGTCCTGCCCTCTCAGAGAAGCTGTCAGCAGAGATGTCTGCTCTTGAGGATTAAAGACCCATGGAGAAAGGTCCAGCTGGCCGAGCTGGCTGCAGATTCCAGCCACATATGTGAATCCAGGAAAGACTGAAGAAGATCCAACCAGAAAACCCATAGATCCATGAGAAATAATAAACTGTGGTTATTTTGAGCCACTAGGTTTTGGGATGGTTTGTTATATGGCAGTTGCTAACTGATGCATTTCCCTTATTGTTTAGGCCAGAATGAGTCAGAGCTGTTTGTTTTCATGGCTGTAAGCATCCTTCCCATCCAGGCTGTTCTGAGGCAGTATTCCCCCAACAGAACCCGTTTTGGCCAGTGTCTGCTGCTGATGGTGAGCGAGGCCTGTTCCAAGCAGACCATGTCATTGCTAAGCTGCACGGTTTTCTCTTTAATCCCATCCTCCCCAGGGGAGCTTGGCGTCCCTTTGGCAAAGCAGCCGTAGTGAGTGGTCCCTCTGCCACCCTCTCAAAGCCCTGTTACAGGGGGCCTGCCCTCGTGACCCCAAATCTCAGAGTGTGAGGCCTGAGCATCTCATTCTTATATCCAGTTAGATCCTTGAAAGTTATTTTTAACAAGAATATTATATACTCTTCTTAAGGAAAGTGGAAACGGGGAAATTCTGGAGAAAAACGTCGAAGTGCAGATATACATAGAAAAGCCCTGCATTTATACCATCACTGCTAAACCAACAGTGCTGGGCGCCTCTCTCTCAGATGCCACGTGGTTGGGGTGATGTCCCCGCCCATCTTCTGCGAGGTCACCGTTCAACATGGTCTCTGTTTTTGGACAAAGAAACAGAGATGCAGGTAAACACGTGTCACATGTCTGTCACAGGCTGCGGGCCATGTTTGCTGAACCTAACATTTTATAACAAGCATTGTCCGTAATCCTTAAAAACGTGGAGAATAACTGTTTTTAGAGACTTCATCACATCTCATTTCTCACTTCATGGTCAGAGGTTTGAGGTCTTTCCTGCGATTCTTTGTCATAAATAGAGCTGGGTTCACTCACTCACTCAATCACGGACCCTGCTGGTGACTCAGTGATAAACTGAGTCCTGATCTTCTGGAGCTTGAAGCCGGGTGAGGGAGGCCGATGCCAGTCTGGGTATGTGGTTGGGTGTGACCGTCAGGGATTGTGGACCTGAGGGCTGTGTGGACGGGCCGGGGCTGCAGAGAGAGACTGGCCCGCGGCAGGGCCCTGTGGCCTTGATCTCGGTGCGGCCAGGAAACCAGGAGCACTCGGAGTTTCAGCCGCAGGTGGGAGAGCCGGGATGCTGGTCTCTACCTGGGGGGGAGGGGAAGTCCTGGAGGGGCGGTGGATACGGGGGCGTCACCATCCCTGAGCTCTCCCGACTCCCCTACGTCTGCTCTAAAAGGAAACACTGGACAGTCCGAGAGTCAGCGGGCCTGCGGGCCGGCCGAGCATCTCTGGACTTGCGAGACTGGTGTGCCCCAGGCCCCATGGGCTTCTTTCCAAGAACCTCCAGCTGCACCCACCCTCAGGTCCGAGTTTTCCCTGTGGGAGGGAGAGAAACGGAGACTCCACTGCTGGGCTGGCTTACGTCACTTCCAGCCCCATCTGTCACCCGGCAGGCTCGCCGTCAACCTCCCACGGCTCCCTGCAGCCGTGACCCTGGTTTGGCTCGGCTGTGAACTCGTGGGCAGCCTGGGGTGGGCGAGCTTTCCGCAGGACACAAGCCGGTGGCCTACGTGACCACACACCATGTCCACGCTCAGCGAGCGAGAACTCCTGGGGCAGGTCAGAGGCCTGTCAGGATCCCTGTTCCATCAGATGAAGCGCGGTTGCCCATAAACAGAACTGCAAGAGGAGACCCTGGGGGCCCGGGAGCGGCTTTGTTGGTCCCGCGTGGCTGTGCGCCCCTCGGCCCGTCTCACCCGCAGCTGGGGAGACCACAGGCCCACCGTGACATCCCAAGAGAAAGACTCCGCCTGTCTGAGCTCACAGACACCGAGGGCGGGGCCAGGCCAGCACAGCCCACCCCACAGGTGGGGGGCTCTTTCTCCCAGAGGAAGAGGAAGAAAACCTCCCCTTCACTGCATAAACGACACCGATGTGCATGTCACTGCATTGCAAAACCCAAAGGCCTTCCTCTAGTTCCTGATTTAGGCAGACCGGCATCTCGGGAGCTTTTATTTTAGCAATATGGTATTTTACCAGCACCGAGGCATAAAACTGACAAGAAAATTAACAATGGAAAGTTTGCTCCAGATGCATCCACCTCTGACTGCCAACGAGAGGACGAAGGTCAGAGAAACTATGGTGCTCAAGCGGGAACCTGTCTGCGAGGAGCACACACATTCCGTGCCTCTGTGGCATCAAGATCATCCGCTTCACTCCCCGGGAGTTCCGCCTGCGTTTGTTCACATCAGGTGGGGAATGGGGTCCGTTTCGAGCTCGGGTTGACGTTTACAAAACACAGCTGGAAATTGCTGGCCAGGCTACTATTTAGAGGCAGACGCTCTTCTGAGCTTCACACGTTCCAGGCCGGTTTCCATTCCTTTTCTAAGCTCCACGTCTGGCAGATCGGATCCTCTGTGTGCACGGGTCCCGGGACTGCAGGACGGGGGTCGCTGGTGAGAGGGGTCGGGATTCCTTTGCAGGGATTAGGGGATGACAGGTGTGGGAAGCCGTCCAGGACTGGATTGTGTCCCCAGACTCATATGTTGAAGCCCCGCCCCCAGTGGGACCCACCTGGAGATGGGCCTGTAGGGAGGTGATTAGGGTTAAATCAGGTCGGGGTGTGGGACCCCGACCCCATAGGACTGGAGTCCTTACAGGAGAGACACCAGGATGTGAGCTCAGGGAGGTGACACGTGCGGACACAGGGAGGAGACGGACGTGTAGATGCCAGGGAGAGAGGTTTGGGAGACCAGCCCTGCCGACACCTGGATCTCAGATTCCAGCCTCCAGACGGGGACCCTAACCCTAACCCTAACCCAGTGGTCAGGACCCTCCCTGGCTGTGGCCTTTGGTGACCTCCACGTCTGGCTTCTGACCCCTGCTGAACTCAGCTGGATCACTCGGGTCAAATCACCCCAAATTAAAAGGCTTAGCTGTCAATTTGCCTAATGATGTGTTTGACTAAAAGCTCTACTTATGAAATCCACACCCTCACTCGACGGAGCAATTCCAGCTCCATCCAAGGTGCTCACGGCGCCTCAGCTCTTTCCTGCCTTTGCCTCTTCTTGAGGACGTCAGTGATTTCAGCTGGTCTGAGGATACGTCCATCTTATTTTAATCTTTCAAATAAGAGTCTGTCAAATTTATATCACCTTTTACACTTTGGGGAAATCCCTTTGGTCTACTGTGTAGCTGATGGTGAAAACGACTGTCAACGCTTGTTTCCTGTAACGGCTGCTCTGGGTCAGGTTCCCAACACCTGATGCTCGTGCCTGTCCTGTGCATGGGAGCTGGGGGTCCCTAGAAGCAGAGTCTGAGACGGGAATTCTGGTTTGAAGACCTAGTGAATCAAAGAGTCTTCCTGGTCTCTGTTTGCTCTCAAGGTGCAGATTCTTTTTTGTTTTCAGTGGTTTGATTATAATGGAATTAGATTGGTTCTCTTCGTATTAATTTGGCTGGAGGTTTTCTGACCTTACTAAATCTGTGGGTTGATGTCTTTCATTGTTTTATTGTTATCAAGTTCTTGACTGTTATTTTCTCCAATATTCTTTCATCCTGTTCTCTGTTCTCACCTTCTGAGTGATGGGGCAGCGGGAGGGGGGAGATGTGGTCACTTCTGATGACATTTACTTATAAATGACACTGAATGGCCTGTCACTTGACAAATATCTTTGTCTGACGAAGTATATAACTAACTTTCTTATTAAAAAGTTATAAATACTTATAAAATGAAATATGATATAACCTAAACAAAAAATGTGGGTGGAGAGAAGGGGCTCACTGTCTAGGGAGGACTCTTATTAAGAACGTAGATTATTTTCTATATTTTGTCTATGGAGGGATTTGTAAATGGCCCTAAATTTTAATCACACCTTAAGACACATTTCTCTCCCGCTCCCCTTAGCATTTAATGCGTCGTGAGAGGTCTTTATTGGAACGTCATGTTGCCAAGACTCTGCACCTGAAACAACCCTGCATGCCCCTCCCACACCCCTGCCCAGCTCTTCTCTGTCTCAGCAGGAGGAACCCCAGACGGACCGGGAGCTGCAGCACAGGAAAGGTCAGCTCGTCTGCAGTGGAGTCAGGTGCATACAGCAGGTGCCCCAGGAGTGTTCGCTCAGTGTGGGTCCAGCCTGCCCCCTGCCCTCGTCAGGGAGTCTCCTGGATCATGATTTTGTGCTTGTCTCCCATTTCCAGCGAGGGGTGGGTTACCCATGGTTTCCTTAGCCACCGACCCACTGGGGACACAGTGTGTTGGTCACTTGAATATACAACGAACAGCTTTCTGCCAAGAAAGTCTTTTTCTGCATCCTCAGGAACAAGGGGCCCTGGAGGACCCTTGGATAACTAGACCCTGGATAACTAGACCATTCACTTCCCTTTGGTTTTTGTGGTGTGTTTGCTCGTTTGCAAGCAGATGCAATCTTGTGAAAATGAACCCATCACACCTTTTGTGTTTCCCACCTGACCCACTGCCTCTAAACCCCTGAAGTTCTTCCCCTCCCAGGAATCTGGCGGTGACTCGACCCTGCTTTTCCTCTGACTTGATTTGGAAGTATACAGCCCTGAAAGCAGGAGGACTTGGCTCAATGGAGACCCTTTCCCTCCTTCCTTCCATCCCACAACGAGCCCCAAACCTCCAGGGGCTGTGGCCGTCCCCCGACATCGGCCTCCCTGGGCCTTTTTGCACCATCACATGGCTGCCGGGCTTCTGCCCCGACTCCTGGGGTTTCCCAACTCTCCTCCCATGGGGTTTGAAGACGGTCTAGTGTCTGAGCCAGTCTCTCCTAAGTCTTCATCAAGGACTTTGTCATAAAGGGCCAAATCGTTTCCTTCCAAACCCCGGAATCGAGTCTGAATGAACCAGAGCTTTCCCAAGCGGCCCTATCCTGCTCCGCTCACACCTGGCAGAGTTGTTGGTTGGTTCTTAGGAACATCAGTTGGGGATCAAAGTCTTACAGCAAACAAACAAACAAAACCCCAAAACAAACCAAAACAACAATAACAAAATCTAAACCAAGGAGAGGTGAGCTTGCAGAGTCCTTGCCCCGCAGTCCCGTGGTCCTGGCCCTGCCCGGCGGCTCCCCAGGGCGTGAAGGTCAGCCGGTGGACCCGCCAGCACCGCTGCACAGCCCAGTGGGAGATTAATCTGCTGTGTGTTGGGGGCTGTAATAAACATTTTCTTTTGAAGCCCGTTTGGTGCCTGTAATTTGGTAATAACGACGCACGGGCCTGGAAAATGGTCCCGAAGCCAAGTAATTACCTGGCTTCTGTCCTGAAGGCAAGTTGCGGATTACAGTGGCGCGGGGTGGTGAGGGGTTCACCTTGGCGGTGTCCCGTGAACAGCAAGTCCTGTAAGCAAGTGGGACGCTCTGCCTCCAGGGCCACTGGCGGCCGGTGGGGCTGGGAGGGGACGAGCACTGGCCCTGTTTGCTTGGGTGCATCAAGGTGACGCTGGAGTCCCTGGTGGGAGAGAGAGATAAAAAACAGAAAAAAAGGAAGAAAATCACATTCGTTCTTCCGGCACACTCTGTGTTTAAAAAAAACCCGAAGCTTCCCTTACTGCGGAGGTGAAGAAGTCAGCGGTCTCTGAATTACCACAGACGCACTCAAATCCCTTCCGGACTCCCAAGCAAATCCTTTAACTGAATGAACTTCCTCGCTTTCCGTGGCTACAGAGGCCCATCAGGCTGACGGCACAGAGGATTCTTTTGCGCACGTGGGGGTGTTGTTACTGCTCAGGGTTGAGTGAATTAATTCCCTCCCATCTAACCTGTTGACCGTACATGGCCTGTTCAAGGTCAGGGTGAGCAGGCCAGACGGCGACGTGGCAGCTGGGGTCCCGAGGCCATGCTGTGACCCCTCTGGGGACCGGCCAGCTATGCCCGGCCTCGGGGCCGCCAGCACGGGGTCCTGCTAGTGCCTGGGCTGAGATGCTGCCAAGGGTCTGGGGACAGCGTGTGTCGGTTTCTCATAATCCCAGGTTCCTGGAAAAGGGTTTGAATACAGCAATTCTTTTTCCTGAAGAAAATCATTAAGATTTTAAAGAAAAAATATTAAAATAAGTAAGGTAATAACAGCTGGGTTGTGTTGACTGCGGAGGATAATACAGAGAAATGTAAGGCTCTATTCCCTAAGAATAAAAACTGCAGAGGCACTGATTCTAAATGTAAGAAATTATGTGACATAAACTTTAAAGTACTGTATCTTTTGTGTCTGTGAAGGAATGACACATTTTCAAGTTTCCGAGTGATCAAGAGCTACTGACTTAACTACATCAACATTTTCACCTTCAGGCCAAAGACAAATCTCAAACCCCAAATAAGCGGCTGACGGGGAGGTCACAGTCGGTGCTGGAGGAGAAGGGCCGAAGGGTGCGACCTGCACAGGGCCAGTGGGGACACGCTGGGGACATGCCCGGGACACATGCTGTCCGCCCAGACGCCAGGCCAGCTCCTCTTCCCCTCCCTCTGTCCTGGGCCCACACGTCTCTCTTTAGGGCTGAAGTTGACATGAGCTGGACCCTGACCCTGGCCACCAACACTTCATGACCGATAAACAGGATAAACGTGCAAAAACAAACAAAAACCCAGAAAACCAAACGGCTTGCTGTGCCTGCACCTGTGGTGCTGGTGTCCGCGGGGTTCTGGCCCTGAGGCAGGAGGAGACTATTCAATATCCTGTGATAAACCATAATGGAAAAGAATATGAAAAAGAATATATATCTATAACTGAGTCACTTTGCTGTACAGCAAAATTAATACAACATTATAAATCAACTATAGTTCAATAAAATAAAAAAAAACGATTACCTACAACTGTGGGACCTACAAATGTGCAGAACGGAAGGATGGACGGGTAGGGCGTTTGCGCCCCGGGCCGGGGGTTACTCTGGTCCGAGAACGAGGCCCCCTCACACTCACCGGCGGTAAATCAACCAGGCCCAGAAGCACCTGATCCGTTGCGTCTCAGATCTTGAATCTGCGTAGAAGTCACATCTTGGGCAGCGGCATCTATGTGTCCATTCCAGTGAATAGGCCTTGGCGGTGGATTTATAAGCCGCAGTGTTGAACCCCGGATGCCCAGTTCTGAGACTCACGCTTGGGCTCGGTCTGGGGGCAGGAGGGAGCAGCTGTGTGTCTGGCTGGGCCCCTCCGAGGCCTCCAGCTCCAGGGTGGGGGGCACACGGACGCCCTCGCCCCGGGCTCCCGTTGCGCGAGCCTCCTGGGACTGTCATAACGGGACACAGGCGGGCGGCTTCAGCGGCAGGAGTGTGTTCTCTCCTAGCCTGGTCGCCGGGAGCCCAAGGTCAAGGAGCCCAGGCGTGGGCTCGTCTGAGGGCTCCGGGGGCCGATCTGGCCCCGGCCTCTCTCCTTGGCTTGCCGGGGGGTCCCCTGCCACCATGCCCCCCACCCGCCCCCTGTCCTCACGTCACAGCACCTCCCCTTTGTATGCGCATCTGCGCCCGTTTCCTCTGGTTCCAGGGACACCAGTCCTATTGCATTCAGACCCACCCTGAGGACCTCATTCTAAGTTGGTCATCTGCTAAGGCCCCTTTTCCAGATAAGGCCACGTCCACAGGTCCAGCGGGCTAGGACTTCAGCATCTTTGGGGGAGTCACCTCAAGCCCTAACACCAACAGAGAGGCTCTCTGCGTCGTCACTGCCCGGGGGGCGGGGCTGAGGGACAGATGCTGGAAGAGGAGTTCCGAGGGGCACTCGGGGAGGGAGCGTGCGGGGGACGGGAGGCCGCATGGGCAGCACAGACGCAGACCCCGAGGTGTCTGGGCACCAGCGCTGTCCGTCCCCAGGAACCCACAGGCCTCCACTGTGGCTGAATTCCTACCAGCACTTTTCCTTCAAAGTCTGAGTCAGAGCAGAACATTAGTAAAAAAGTGCCTTTCTATAGCAAAGAGCCGTCTCCCGACTGGGGAGCAGAGGCCCCGGAGACAATGCGTCTCCTCCTACCTGATCTCAGCCTCCCACCCAAGCGGCCCTCAAGGGCGGCTTCCTGGTTCTCAAGGACCCACGTGGCGGCGTCCTCCCTGCTCTTCTGGCTGCTGTTTACTCCACGCTCCTCTTAACGAGCTCCTAGGAGGCCCTCGGAGGATTTACCAGAAAGTCGCGCGCTCCGTCCGGGGGAAGCTTGCCTAGAGTAGCGGGGGTGTTTGTCCCCGTCTCCGGTCCGCAGTGTGAGCCACTCTCCCAGAGAAGGTCGGCCCACGGCAGCGAGGATGCGACCAGGGGCGCCTGGGTCTCGGGAAGACCGACTTGCAAGTTTGTCCTTCGCACCATCACCTGTTCAGGTGCCCCAGGCCTCTCCTGCTCTTTCTTCATTAACGTGGGATTGAGGCACCGGGGTCAGGACCTCTGTGTCCAGATATGGGGCAGGCCGGTCCCCAGGGCTCCAGCCACCGCAGACCCTGGATGTCGGCCCTATGGGGGTCCTCTAGGAGCTACCACGGCTCTGGAAAAGCGTCCTTTCCTTATTTTCATTTCATTCAAGGGTTTGGCCCTGAAAAAGCCAGAATCAGGAATCTTAACGTAATGACGGCATCTCCTGAAAGTCTCCTGGGTGGCTCAGTTAGGGGGCAGGCCGGCCCATGTCCTGCAGAGGACACTGCAGGGTCTCCAAGGAGGCCGTGGCCACTGTGGCGAGGTGGCCTCCACAGTGCAGCTGCTGGCACTGAGGGAGGGGGCCTGCCAGGCCTGACCCCTCCCTGCTGGTGAAAAGCACCAAGAGTCACGAGAGATCAAAGCGCCAGCTTTGTTTCCAGCAGAGCGGGATTGGGGTGAGCTGCGGCTCAAGCCAGGGCTCCTACCCCACTCCTCACACTGGGCTCATCTGCCCAGGGGTCGGCCCAGGTGGAGCTGCTGGGAGATCTCTGGCCTCCGGTCCTCCCTCGGAGGCAGGCGTGGAGTGATGGAGGGAGGCTGGGAGAGGCTGAGGAGTCGCCAGCGTTGGTCCCCGAGGCAGGAGGGTGGTGTTCGGGGGGGAGGGGAGGCCCCTTTCGCAGGACAATGCTGCCCCGTGCTCCTGGAATCTTCTTGTTTTCCTTGACACTCAGCGAAGAGTCTTCCTTCCACGGTGGGCAAAGGCATTGTCTAACTCAGTGCTTACTGGACGCAGTGCGGTCCAGGTGAGAAAACCCTCATGAGGAGGGTGGGGTGGGGTTTCCCAGCTTGGTCCATGGCCCTCTTGCTCCGGCTCCGGGGATGCTCCACCAGAAGGGGGGGTGGCCCGGGTTACCAACATTTCAGTGAGTTTCCCCAGAAAATGTCCCCGCATAAAACACACAGAGCACCTCTGGATGAGATCTGGGGACAAAGTCCAGAGGGGCCCTTGCTGAGCTGCAGATCTGCACATGTCTGTGTGTGCGTGCACGCACAGGTTTCTGTATGTGTGTCTGTGCACATGAATCTGCACATGTGTGCGTGCTTGTGTGTCTGTGGGAATGTGCAACGGTGCACGTGTGCATACCAGTGTCTCGGTCTCTGCAATTTAACATCATCACAAACCCCTCCTGCATCCTTTTAACCTTGAGTGCAGATGTCCCTGGAATCATTTCGTTATTTGACTCTTTCCCTTCTACTCAGCTCAACCCTAAGAAATGGTGAGAAACTGTCATTGGATTTCAATGCTGATGGCTATTCTTTAATATATACCAAGCAATTCCGGAAAGAAAGAAAAAAGTCCTGTGTAAAGAAGGTAAATCCGATACCTATCAATCCGCTAAGAGGTGATAAACATAAAGGCCCTTGCTTTTGGCATTTAGAAATGATTTGGTTCATTAGGATGAAGTGCGCTAACATTTCATGAGCCGTGCAGTGTCTCTCGAGTCAGGGGGTGGGAACAATTAGGTGGGTTTCAGGTTTGTGAGCGGATAGAGTTGCTCTCATTAGGACAGAAAATGCCAATTAAAACCAGAAAAAATGAGCAGAATTGACTAACTCCTCTAATCAAGTGTTACCTGTTTGTGTCTGATGAGAGACGTCTAAAACTTGAATGTCATTTCAGCTCGATTGACGGAAAAACTGAATTCCCCAAAGTGAGGACGCCAGCGAGGTCTGCCTCTCCAGGGAGACAGCTCACTTCATGCATCACATGTCCACATACCTGCACACCCTTCACCTGCACACCCCTGCCCCTGCACACCCCTGCCCCTGCACACACCTGCCCCTGCACACACCCCTGCACCTGCACACCCCTGCACCTGCACACACACCTGCACCTGCACACACCCCTGCACCTGCACACCCCTGCACCTGCACACACCTGCACACCCCTGCCCCTGCACACCCCTGCACCTGCACACCCCTGCACACCCCTGCCCCTGCACACCCCTGCACCTGCACACACCTGCACACACCTGCCCCTGCACACCCCTGCCCCTGCACACACCTGCACACCCCTGCCCCTGCACACACCTGCACCTGCACACCCCTGCCCCTGCACACCCCTGCACCTGCACT
Source organism: Balaenoptera acutorostrata (assembly GCF_949987535.1). NCBI lineage: Eukaryota > Metazoa > Chordata > Mammalia > Artiodactyla > Balaenopteridae > Balaenoptera > Balaenoptera acutorostrata. Next base: position 1,141,615 of record NC_080074.1, read on the forward strand.
CCCCTGCCCCTGCACAGCCCTGCACCTGCACACACCTGCACCTGCACACACCTGCACCTGCACTCCCCTGCCCCTGCACACCCCTGCACCTGCACACCCCTGCACCTGCACACACCTGCACCTGCACTCCCCTGCCCCTGCACACCCCTGCACCTGCACATCCCTGCACCTGCACACACACCTGCACCTGCACACACCTGCACACACCTGCACAAACACATCTGCACACACCTCCTGCCCACACTCTTCTCCCCCCACATCCCCTCACACCCTCACACTCCTCCCACTAAACCCAATGTCACCCACACGTGGTTTGTCTAAGCCTCACTCAGGAGCCGCCTTCCCCTGCCCTGATCACTCGGACCACAGAACCTGAACTGCAAATTCCCATGGGGTTAAACCTTTTTAGAACCATTTCTAAAAGTAATTCCAGCAACAGGATCTTCGGTCTGTGACTTCAGTCTGTGAACTCTGTCATGTCAGGTCAGCCCACTGCCCGCGTCCATCTCCACTCCTCTGACCTCAGTGCCCCATCCAGATGCTCTGCTGTCGGGCAGACAGAAACTCAAACCCGGCTCCACGCTCATGTGCTGACAGCCCGGACCTCCCAGGGCTGCCGTCCGCCTTCCACGGGGAAGCCTGGTGCCTGCGGCCCAGAGGGTGGGGAGGACGTGGGTGAGGACCGGCCGCGATGGGGTGCAGCGCGGTTCTGGGCTGCTCTGAGCCCCCTGACGCCGCCCCCCGTGGTCGTCCTGGGGCTGTGCAGCCCCCTCCATGCAGCAGGGTCCCCAGGGCTGCTGGGTTAGCCTTCTAGGGCGACCCTCATGGTCTCCCATCCTGGAGGCTGGGATCTGAGATCTGGTGTCGGCTTGTAGATGCCATCTTCTCCCTGTGTCCTCGCCTGGCGTCCCTCTGTGTGTGTCTGTGTCCTAATCTCGTCTTAGAAGGGCCCTGGTCACACTAATGACCTCATTTTACCTTCATCTCCTCTGTAAAGGCCCATCTCCACATACAATCACATTCTGAGGTCCTGGGAGTTAGGACCTTGACGCATGAATCTTGGGGGACACAGTTCAGCCCGTGACAGGTGTCCTGTCACTTATCCCTTACTTCCCGGGAGTCCAGAACCTTCTGGTCACGCCAGGCAACACCACACATTTCTGAAGTCTCTTTATTCAGCCTTACAGAGCGGTATCTAATATACACAAATTTGCACATACTTAATGTCTCTATTTTGGGGAGTTTGGCCGTGTGCACTCCCCTGTCACACTGTCCCCACACTCAAGGTCATAGCACATCCCTCCCCTGCAGAGGATTTCCTGGGTCTGCTTATCTTATTTTACTTTATTTTATTGTAAAAACACTTAGTTTGAGATTCACACTCTTAAATGCACAACAAACGCTTGTGAGGCCGGAGGGTCAGCGCTCCCGGGTGCTTGTCACCTCGGATCACTTCTTCCTCCTGTAGCTGGTGGGGACCCTGAATCTGGGGAAAGTGCAGCGGAGGCCCCCCCCCGAGCATGTGAGGTTCACGGCCTCAGCACCCCAGCAGGCGAGGCCTCCTTCCTCCGAGAGCTGGGAGCGGAGCGGGGGAGGGGCCAGGAGGAGGGGCGCACAGAGAGCCCCTGGGGAGACCTGCCCAGGGCACCGGCTGCAAAGCGCAAGGCTTCCTCCTGCAGGGGCCGCCTCCCCGCCCGGGTGTGTGGTCGGCGGGCACAGCTGGAGTGTTGTGTGTGTGTGCGAGTGTGTGGGCTGTGCGTAGGCGTGAGCGTGTGCCTGTGTGTACGTGTGTTTGTGTGGGTGTGCACGTACAGGCGAGCCTGTGTGAATGCCTGTGTGTGCGCTGTGTGTGGGCGAGCGTGGGCGTCTGTGTGTGCACGCATTCATGTGTGTGTGCAGGCGTGTGCATCCTCGTGCACGGGTGTGTGTTCCCCTAGCAGAGTCTTTGTGTCTGGTCAGGGTGGTCAACCCTGAAGCCCCCGCTTTTTTGAGTCAGAAATGATCTTAGAGAAATGAATAAAGATGGAGCTCTTCGCCACTTCCCTTTGTCCTCCTCTTTGTCCCTGTTCATCTAGGAGGAGGCCCGGCAGGACCTCGCGCATCACCAGGCCCCTTGCTGGCCAGGGCGCCGAGCAAGGCGCCAGATCAAAGGGATGTGTCCAAGTGGGCGTCCACGGCGTCCACTCTCCTCTCACGCTGGTGTTGAACCCGTTTTGCACCATGAGTTGGAAATGCTTCGTTCTCACTGGGTTAAGCTCGGCTCCCCAAAAGCTCGCAACTCACCCCGTCTCTCCACTGCCTTCTCTCCTGGACACAGAGGGGCTTCTGGTCCATCCACATGCCTCATCCCTGTAAGACATCCGTCTGGCACGCAGGGCGGCCTGGTTTGTTGAACCAGAACGAGAGAGAGAGTGAGAGGGACCCCCCCCCCCCGAGTCGCTTGCTGCTGGGCTGGGGCCGGAGACAAGGCCACCCTCAGAGCTCGCCTAGGTCGCACCCAGCTCCCGGGTGCCCAGGGCCTGCACCTCCGCCCAGACTTCATTCTAGTCCCGGGGGGGGGGGCGGGGAAACGAGAAAATGTGTCGATTACATGTCAGCTTGGCCAGACCACGTACCCCATTGTTGGTCAAACACCAGTCTGGACGTGGCTGTGAAGGTGCTTCATGGATTAACACCTACATTCAATTGACTTTGAGTAAACAGATGACCCTCCGTCACGGGGGTGGGTCATGTCCAATCAGTTGAAGGATTAAGAGCAAAGACCAAGAAGGAACTGGTCTCAAGACGGCAACGTGGAAACCCTGCCCCGGAGACTTCATACGTAAGTGTGTGCTCTGCACGTTGCAAATACAAACTTGCCAGTGCCCACGGCCACATGAGCTAACCCCTTAAAAGCCTCTCTCTCTCTGTGTATGACCCACACTTCTCCTGGGCGCCCAGTGGGATGCACACCGCTGGAGACCAGGAGGGGGCGCCCCCTTGAAACTCCAGTGTCCTAACCAGGATTCTCCTTTAGGTAGGTACCCGGGGGGGGGGGGGGGGCAGATGGCAGGGCACACCCCCGAGCTCGTCCCTGGCTGCAGAGACCCGAGAGGCAGGTGGGGCTCCAAAAGGCACCTCTGAACTGGACGGTCCACTTCTCCAGACACGCAGTGAGAACACTGGGAAAAAAGCCAAAATTAACCTTCAGAACACCGGACGAAAATTAACCAAAGGCTTGCAACAGTTGGAAAAGCATTTATTCAGGAAAAACAGCTGAATATTGGTAACTGTAATCGAGAATCCTTATCAATACGGAATACTGAAGATTGATAAGTGAGCTTCAGGGCTTTTCACAGTTTCCACCCCATTTCCGCAGTGTCCTTGAAAACTGGCCTCCTTGCAATCACGGGCCTTGAAAGCCAGGAGCCAGCGTGGGAGGGGAGGCTGCGTTTGGGTCCCCAAAGGCCCACGCCCAGGCCACTGTCACCGTTTGGTCTGCCTGTTTGGCTCCAGCCAACAGGCAGCAGTAAGCCCCCAGCCCCAGCCCTACAGATGAAAGGAAGGGGTTTCTCTCCCAGCTGAGCCTCCAGGTGGGACCCCAGCCCTGCCACACGCTGACTGCAGCCCTGGGGGACCCGGGGCAGAGGACCCCCGATAAGCCGTGCCCAGATTCCTGCCCCATGGAGACTGTGAGAAGGAAAAGGCTGTTTCAGGCGCTAAGTTTGTGGTTATTACACAGCAACAGATAACAAGTATTCAGGCCGGGGTCTTATTTACTTCTCTCCCCCGAGGAAACTTCTGTCCTGAAGGCACTATTTAATAATTCTTATTCTTACTTTGGAGAATCTCTGGAATTTTAAAAGTTATTTTGCATTCTTACACTTTTTTGGTGAGTGCTTATATGCATTTAACAAATTCCACAGTTTACGCATGCTTTCACTAAACAGTATGTTCTCAAGTTTTATTCGTTTTGACACATTTATGTCATTAATTTCCCTGTGATGCTACAGAGGAATCGGCAGACCCATCCTCTGCAGTGGCAACTGGGTGATTTTGAAGTTTTGCTTTTACAAACGGTGGACTGATAAGGACTCTTGTATGGGCCTGGTTGTCATACGTGCAAGGATTTCTGTAGAACATGCACCTAGAGATACATCGCGGACTCGTGGGGAAAGCACGTTTCCAGCTCTGGATATGCTGGCAGATTCTTTCCCTGTATTTTCCCGAATGTCACACCCAAATGGGTGCAGGGCCATTGGCGGCTCTGGTGTCGGCAGCAGTTTGTTTGCTCGCTTTCCACATGGCTGCATTACTGAGGTGAAGCATCTTTTCATGCTCTGTTGGGTGACAGGTTTCTCTGCGAATTGCCTGTTCCCAACCTTTTCCCATTTTTCTAGTGAGCTCTTTGTCTTTTTCTCATTGATTGGCAGGATTTTAGGTACATGATGGATAGTATGTCTTTTGTATTGATTCAAATGGAAACTGTCTTCTCTTATTCTGCGACTTGTTTTTTTATTTCATTCAAGTTGTCTTTGGTCGAGAAGGAAGTTGTAATTTTAATGTTCTTGACCACATGCTTTACGCTTTGTGTGTCCTGGTTGAGGAGCCCCTTCTACGTCCAAAGCCATCACGATCTTTCCTACATTTCTTACTAAACATCTCTCAGGTGTGGTTTTCCCGTCTGAGTCTCTAACTGGCCTGGATCATTGTGATGATGAAAAATGGGCTTTCTGTGATTCTTAGTTACACCTTTCCCAGCCCCTGGGTTTCATTTTTTCTAAAAAGAGTACATTCACTCCCCTGGGCACTGCTCACACGGGTTGTTTATTTTCCCTTCGTTCCTGGGGAGCGAGTGGTTTGTCGCGGGACACTGCACCCAGCACCTGCCCACAGGCTGTGACACCACAGCGGGGAGGATGGGGGTGAGGACCCTCGTCATCGAGGGGCTGTGTGCAATGGACACGCTCCCATCCTTCAGCGGGAGAAAGGAGGTCACGACCCAACAGGGCTGCCAGGATGCGGCGGCCACGCCCGGAAGCCTGGAGCATCACGGGGCCGTCGCTGGACCTGTCGCTGGACTCTCTCTGGGGGTGGGCGTCCCCTCCCCCAGCCCAGGAGCCACAAGCCTGAGCGGGTGTCCTTGGTCCCCACCCTGCCCCCTGGCCTCCGAGCGAGACTGCAACATCACTTACTGTCCGGGAGCTCTCATTTCTGGGATATCCGTGTTTGAATAAAACTTGTATACATCTCCCAAGTATATCAATAGATCCTAATCTGGGTAATTAAAATGCACCCAGACATTCCCAGGGACACAGCAAGCGCCCACATACCATTTTAATGTCCTTGAGCTGCTCCCTGGCGGACGTGTCCCCGCGGCCCCAGCAGGATGGGCTCAGCCTCCCGGGGGACACGGCCCGGCAGCATGGTTTACTTGGCATTTTATTAGACGGGGTTGAGTCCTTTTATAAAGTGACATGTGCCGCGTTACAGGACACACAGCCGGGCCCGGGGTCCAGCTGCGTCACCCGCACGCCCGTGACCTTGGGTGAGCCGCTGACCGTAGCCCCGGGGGACGACCCCCAGGCTCACAAACCCTTGTTCATTCAAAGAAGGTTCCGGGGTGCCATGCCGAGCAGGGCGCCGCGGGGAGGGCGCGAGGGCTGGACGTGGGCTTCATCTCCTCGCCCGGCAGCTTGGCGCCCGCCGGGACTGTGAGCCCAGCTCCACACCGGCCCGGGGAGCCCATGCTGACCTTCACCACCAGCCCCTTCTAGGGGCTCGGGGAGGGTGACCAGGGTGACAGGGGCAGCGCTGACCACGGGCAGGGCCCTGAGCGGCTCCGGGGCCGAGGCCGTCTCAGCCCCGGCTGCACCTCCCGCCAGCCCCGGTCCTGGGATCTCACGGGCGCTCTGGTCCTCATTTTCCCAACTCAAAGTGGGGATGATAGCGGCAGATGCCTCAGGTTAGTCTGAGGGCGGACGCAGCCCTGGAGACGTGGTCAGGCCGGCGAGTGGCTCTGAGGAGCACCGGCCACCAGCTCAGGGGAGCAGCGTGGTCCCAGCGGTCTCAATGCGCCAGAGCTGGCGCACGGCCGCCCGGAAGGTCCAGGAAGAAGCCAGGTCTCTGCCTCTGTGCCCACCATCTGGGGCTCGGTGACTTTGCCTCTGGGATGGCTCCGTCCCTGTTTCTCGTTCCACGGGCCTAGCCATGGACGGCCCTTAGGGTCACCCTGTGACAGTGCTGGTGTGGCAACGGGGAGGGTCTGTGGTCACGGCGGGGATGGAGCTGCTGGGCAGACACCTCAGGGTCAGGGTCAGGCGGGGGCCGGGGGGCAGCCAGGATGTGACATGTCCTCACACTCGGGCCCAGGAGCTCGGGGATCCCCCTGGACCGGGATCTGGACCCCAGGGATCAGACAGGATTCAGGCCCAGCCAGAGGCGCTGCCTATAACCTTATGGGCTCAGGCCTGGGAGGAGGGGTCAGCCGTGCGCTTGGTGATGGACAGGGGACCAGCTGGTCCTCCAGGGCTCAGCCGCCTCCTGCAGGGCCGGGCAGGTTGTCCACATCAAATGGAAGCTTGAATTTAAGTGGAGTTTGTAGAGCCTCGTGTTCACGGCAGGTCAGACCAGGCACGATGCAATCCCTTCCCGCGTGGTCGCAGGTGAGCTGATGCAGAGAGTAAGGCCTGGGGGCCCCTCAGGGCAGCCCTGAGCCCCCGTCCCGGAGTTACCCACCAACCTGCTCCCATTCTGTCGTCTCTCCCCAAAGAACGCAACACAGTGATATTTTTGCTTTATTTACATTAAAATCAACAGATGTTAGCAAGTTAATGTCATTTATTATATAAGATGTGATGACAATACAATTAGTATTTTTTAAACTGTAATTGTAAAATTGACCTTATTAAAATTCCACTTCCTCCATAATTAAAAAAAACTAATTACTCCTAGTAATTGGACCAGAAATGACATTTTCAGTTCATTAACATTCAGCAAATTGGTTTTGAAGACAGTCTTACCAGAGCACTGTCAATCTCTGGCATTTCTGTTCATTTCTCATTTAAAACTGGGCTGGAAACAATAGTTTGCATTTTGACAAGATGTGCATCCACAGATTGCTTTTATAAATAAACTTTTAAATTGCTAATTAATTTGTGGGGACGCTTCCTGCAGGAACGTGGCAGGGCCGCCCCGGCGCCCGGACCTGGATGTAGCTCGGCCGCCGCCCGCCCACCTCCTTTTGGGAGCAGAGATTCTGGGTCACGCTCCGCTGTGCCCCGAACGCCAGCGTCTAATTACTCCGCGCCAGGACCGGTGGAGGCGAATCAAAATAACGGAGCGTGAACTAGTTTTGTAATTAACTGAGCTCAGCGAGGCGGGTTTTAAAGAGTGAAAGTCGGCCTGGTTAGGGCTGCTGTGGCGACCGGGCTCCGGGACGTGGGCTGGGCTGGGGCTGGGGCGCCCTCCCTCTCAGCCACGGCAGAGCTTGCCAGGGGGCGTCCCAGAGCCTGTCCTCTGCCCATCCCTGCAGAACGTCTTTCCTCGTGGCCCGCCCCTTCCCTGGCAGCACACAGACGGCCCGGCTGGAGAAGCTGTGGCGTCGGGCGGTGCCCACTGTGCTGGCTGGCCTTGGCAGCCCCGCGCGTCTGACATCGTTGATGGAGTGAGGGCTGGGGCGCAGGCACGGGGCAGACGCCGCTCCCCTTCTCACCGGGGTCGCGCCCCTCCCGCCCAGCCCTGCCTCCACGGGCCCAGGAGCCCCACGTGGGCTCACTGGTGAGGGCCCGTCGAGGAGACGGGAAAGAACTGGACGTGTGGACATGGAACCTGTTGGGCGTCCCGGAGCCCCTCATCCCCACCCCCGACACAGGGGCTGGACAGCCAGGCTGGACGCGCAGGCCTGGAGCCTGGGCCCAGCTGGGGCCTCTCTCCCTGGACCCGGAGTGCGCGCTCAGGACCCGGGGTCAGGCCCCAGGTTCGCTGTGGTCGGAGGTGGGAGCCGAGACTCCCGGCCATGGAGGCTGTTTCCCAGCGGGACACTGGGGTTCCAGTACCTTGCAGGTGTAGACGCGGGCGCTGAGGGCTGCAGGCCTGGGGGGCTGAGGCCCTGCTCTCTCCCACATCGGGGCTCCTGGGGGAGGGGTGGGTGGCCCTCCTTCCTGCAAAGTCTCAAGGACCACCCCCTCTGGGGTCCCCCAGGCAGCCCCTCAGAGGAGGGTCCCACACGTGCTGCCCCTGGAATCACAAGGAGGTGACTCCTTGCGCCCTGTCTCTGTCTCTGTGTCTCTCTGTCTCTGTCTCTGTGTCTCTCCCCTTCTGTCTCTGTCTGTGTCTCCATCTTTCTCTTTATCCCTGTCTCTGAGTCAGTCTCTGTCTCTCTGTCTCTGTGTCTCTTTATCTCTGTCTCTATCGGGGTCTCTGTCTCTCTCTGTCCATATTTGATGGTGATCACGCTGGGTGTTTTTCCCTTCAAGGTTGGGTCAAGTCCTCACAGTCAGACGGTGAGGGGAGGGGGTGAAGTCTGGACAGGTGGCTTTCTGCTCCTTGACCGCCCCTCCCGGCCGTGAAACCACCTGTGGGCAGCTGCACCTCGCTGGGCCTCTCCCCGCCGTGCCCTCCATGCCCTCTCGGGCCTGTGGTCCTTCCCGGGTGGCCTTGGGGGCTCTGAACGGGGACAGGACATGCCAACGGGGCATCTTTATTCCAAGGGCGTGTGTGGTCCTTCCCGGCCACCTGCCTTCCTGCAGGAGCTCAGCGACCCTGGGGCAGGGCCAGGGGCCTGGGGGACCCCTCCTCCCGTGGGCAGAGGCCACACTGAGCCACGGTCCTGACTGATGCCACTTTCCTGAGACTGACTTCCTTTTTTAAATTTATTTTTTATGTTTTTTGCTGTGTCTAGGTAATTTTAAGGAGTTTATTTCACAGTCTCATATGTAGACATAGACACATTGTTGGGCCAGAAAAACCTATGGAGGATTTTTTTTTTACCTTTTTTTGGAGGGGGGCCGCGTGGCGTGGCATGCGGGATCTTAGTTTCTCGACCAGGGATCCAACCCGTGCCCCGTGCGGTGGAGGCGTGGAGTCCTGACCACTGGACCGCCAGGGAAGTCCCCTGACTTCCTTCTAAAACCATAGATGTGTTTATTTAAAAGAGGAGAGTTCTGTTTCCGCTGTAAACGGAGACCTAGTGCCCTAAGGAGGAAACCACCAGGACAGCAAGAGGGGTGGACACAGGGCCTTAGACGACACCCAGGGTGACGCTGCCAGAGGCTGTGCCCCTGGGGCTCTGCTGCCCCCCAACCCAGGGGTTCTGACAGTTTGCTGACAACTTAACACAAAGTGCCGGCTTAAACAATGGGAATTTATGCTCCCACAGTTCCGGAGGCTGGAAGTACTAAATCAAGGTGTCCCAGGGCCGCGCTCCCTCTGCCGGCTCCAGGGGAGGGTCCTCCCTGCCTCTTCCAGCTCCTGGGGGCTCGGGTGTCCCTGGGCTTGTGGCCGCATCCCTTCAGTTTGCCTCTGTCTGCACACGGCCCTTCCTCTGTGTGTGTCCAAATGTCCTCTTTTTTTTTTTAATTTAATTTTATTTTTTGGCTGCGTTGGGTCTTCGTTGCTGCATGCGGGCTTTCTCTAGTTGCGGCGAGCAGGGGCTACTCTTTGTTGCGGTGCACGGGCTTCTCATTGCAGTGGCTTTTCTCGTGGAGCATGGGCCGTAGGGTGTGTGGGCTTCAGTAGTTGTGGCACGTGGGCTCAGTAGTTCTGGCTCGCGGGCTCTAGAGTGCAGGCTCAGTAGTTGTGGCGCACAGGCTTAGTTGCTCTGTGGCATGTGGGATCTTCCCGGACTAGGGCTTGAACCTGTGTCCCCTGCATTGGCAGGTGGATACTTAACCACTGTGCCACCAAGGAAGCCCCAAATTTCCTCTTTTAAGGACACCAATCATGTTAGATTAAGGGCCCACCCTAATGACATCATTGTCACCTGATTACATTGGCAAAGGCCCTGTTTCCAAATAATGTCACACAAGTGCCGGGACCTGGGACGCCAGCACATCACATTGAGGGACACCATTCAACCCATACCAGGGACATTAGCAAAGCCACACGAACACCAGACTGAGAATTTCTCCTTGACCTCATCAGAAACATTGAAAACAACATAAATGTTCTCAGTCCTGCCAGGGGGATGAGGTGACACTCTGGGGACTATGGATTGAGGCTTAGCAGGACCCAGAGGAGGGGTCCTGACTCAGAGGGAGGTGAGAGGGTCAGGGGTGAGTCGCAAAAGATACAAGGATACGGGACAGGGACCAGGTGAGGACTTGGCACAAGGGGTCCTCTGGGGCCAGGGCAGCCAGGGTGGGCTGCGGGATTGGAACACACGTGCACACACACACGCACACACACATATGCACGCACACATACACTTCAAAAAATACCGCAGTCTGTAAACCCGTGCATCTGTACGTACGTCAGCAGATGGGGGACAGAGTGACGCACCCTGAGCCCCAGGTGCCTTAGAAGTCCCAGCACCCCTGTGCCTGGTGCGACCTCCACCCCTGAGGTGTGTGTCCTGGCAAAGCGCTGTCCGCTTCCCTCTGCCACAGACCCCAGTGGAGGACTTCTTCCTGACACAGAGCCACAAGCAACGTCCCTGAGGGCCAAAAACGGTGTGCAGTCAGTCCTGGGCCCCTGAGACAGCATCTCTGATGCCAACAGGTGGCCGGGGGCTCCAAGGGCCAGGCGAGGTGGGCAACAGTGTGCCCTGCACACTTTGCACGGGCTGAGCTCCTTAGACGCGAGAAGGTTAGCATCTGATTCTTAATGCAAATCAGAAACAAGTCGATATTTTACTCCAAGGCCGTATGGAGATAACAGGATACAACTTGACACTTTCTTTCTCTCTCTTTTGAAATTGCGATAAGCTTAGAGCGAAGGAGAGATCAGTGGGTGATTTGAATGGGAATTTTTGCAAGGGTGCCAACAATGTAAAAGTGCCACCCAAGTCCTTTGGAGAACTCTGCCCTCTGCCCTTCCCCTGCTTCTCACCACCGGTGCTGGGGGGTGAGGGTGGTGGGACTCGCCAGGTTCACCGCATCCCACTTCCTGCCTGGGTGACAGCCCCCAGCCCCGAAGAGTCCAAAACAGCATTAAATGTTACCCAGGAGAGATCACCGTGACGAAGCCGAGTGCGGATTGCAGGCTCAGAGATTGCCAGTAGGCAGGAAAGTGGTTTAATTTTACTAGTTTGATGCGGAGATGCTGGGCTGCAGGTGCCCCTAGAAACCGTTTCTCGAGGGAACACCCACCCAATTAACATGAGGCATCAGCCACGCTTCGAAGACCCCTCTAATCCTGGAGACCAAGTTCTCAGAAAGTGGAGAGGTGCTTGCATGAAATCCACGCTGGCTCCCCAGCCTTGGGGCTGGGAAAGGGGTCGGGCCCACGGGGTCTCCTCCATACCAAATTTCCACCTGCCTTTCCGGGCCCTCATCTGCACTTCCCAAGGTCTCTGGAAACCCAGAGCTGCTTGGAATTTCATTTGTGGCAAATTGTGACCTGAGCTGAACCCTGGGGGGCTCCGGAGTCTGTGTCGGCCACGTGTCGGCCTGAACCCCCAGACCGAGACGCGATCTGTCTCTACAGAGCCATGTGCCTTCCCGACCTAACACCTGTCAGAGCTGTGAAGCATGGGGCTGGACTCATGTCTGTCTCCGCCGACTTTCCAGCGCTCAAACTAAGAGCTGACACATGGTAGGTGCTCGAGCAATACTGGTTACATGAGTGAGTGACCGCTGTGTTTGGAAGAGACACTGATCAGCCCGGCCTTCGGGATACGGTCAGGAGACGCATCTGAGACGGGGCGACGGAGCCGGCTCCTGAAAGGTGAGCGGGTGTTTACTGGGGATGACTGAGGCGGGGCGTGTGGGGAATGTCTCAGGCAGGTGCAGCAGGAGGAACCTGCGGCGGGCCGGGGACCGGGTGCTTTGGCACGGCACGCGTTAAGTACAGATTCCGGCATACAGTAGGTGCTCCATACATGCACGTATGGTTTGCTGTCTGTAGAACGTGGGCTCCACAGTTTACCAACAGAGGGCAAGGAATCTAACCCTCTCTAAACGGACCTGGAGGCAACCACCCCCCTGCCTGGTTGACCGAGTCCCCGGGGGATGCACTTTGTCAGGCTGCTTCCCTTCCCTGCAAGCACAGGGCGGGTTTGTCCAGTTCCCAGTTCTTTGCCTTTTCTTTTGCCCTGCGATTTGCCAGTGTGTCTCCCTTGGTGGGTGGTATACGCGCTCACGTGTCCTTATTGGTTTGGTCGCCTGCTTTGGCCAATGGAATATTGGCGGACACGGCAGAAGGCTGGACCAGCGAGGTGCTTGCCTCCTGTGCTCCTGCCTGCCTTTGTTGGGAGAAGACCCGCTTCCTCTGTGCCCCAGAGGGCGAGAGACCCAGGGCAGACCTGACCCCAGGTGCAGCAGACTCCCCTCGACCCAGCCTGCAGACACGTGGGCCAGACATACGTGCTTACGTGGTGGTTGTTAGGAGCACTGGCCACTGACACGCCCAACAGCACCACACACCAGACACCCACCCCCACGGCATCTTCAGGAAACGCACTAGGACGGGAATGTTGATGGTTACTTCCTTTCTTGTTCCAGCCCCAAGGGTGGAAATGTTCCTGCCCAAGACCAGACAGGCTTAAGGGAAATTGATTCATCTACCGTGTGGTCAACAAACAGAGGCACTCACTCTGCTGAGAGGAAGGGTCGCAACGTAGAGCAGACTCTTTCAAACTCATTTTCATTGCATTTCAAGTGCTTCCACCGGGGAATCATCAGTACCAGGAAATGTCCTAAATGCTGTGTTTTCCCCTTGACTTTTCTTTGTGTTTCTTGTAAGTTTGCCCATAGAGTTATAACAATGTGTTATACATTTTTGCACATTTTTGAATGGTATAAAACAGAATCATATTGTATTAAATGGAATCATTTCTAAGACTTGCTATATTTTTAAGGTCATTATGCTCCTGACATGATGTTGCAGTCGCTTCCTGCCACTGAGATGCATTCATGTTCATTGACACGGAGCATTCCTTTGCACGAATACATAAAAAATATTTCATTTATTATTTTCGCTGATTGATGGACATCTGGGTTGTTTCCAGCTTTCTAGTTTTATGCTCCCCTGGATGGGATGCTATGAACTTCCTTGAATATATGCGAGATCTTAAACCGAGACATGAAATTGCCTGAACATAAATCATGCTCAAATTCACTTTATTTGACAAGTTATTTTCCAACGCGACTGTTCCAATATCCTCCCACCAACAGTGTGTAAATAGTTCCAGTTTCTCTGCGTCCTGCCAGCACTTCATACTTTGAGACTGAAATGTTTATCTATCCTGCTGTTGACGGACAATTGTACTGGATGGACAATTACAAATTGCAAAGAAAGCAGCTCTGAGCACTTGAGGGCAAGTCTTTTGTGGACACTCGTCTCCATGCCCTTTGGGTGTGTATCTAGCAGTGGAATTTCTGGGTCAACACTTGTACGCTTAACTTTGTAAGACACGTCTAAACTACTTTCCAAAGTAGCTTTGGCATTTCCCATTCCCATCAGTGATGGAGGAGAGTTCCCCTTGCTCCAAATTCTTGTCAATATTGGCAGTGTCGCTCTCCTTATATTTAACTTGTGGATGTGTCATGGTAATTCACTGTAGCTTTAATCTGCATCTCCCCAATGAGTAATGATTTGAAGCATTTTTTCAAACATCCATTGGCCATTTGTATAGCTTCCTGTGTAAAGGGTCTTTTGAAGCTCTTTGTCCATTTTTCATTGGGTTGTTGGTCTTTTTTATTACTGAGAAGTATGTGTTCTTTGCCCAATTCAGATACACATCCTTTGTCAGATCTGTGTTTTACAGATATTTCCTCCCATCGTCTGCTTGTCTATTCATTTGCGTAGCAGTGTCTTTTGACGAGCAGAAGTGCATCATTTCAACAATTCCCTTTATCAATGTTTTCTTTTATGGTGATCGCCTTCTATGTCCTTTGTAAGAAATCTTTGCTTATCCTCAGATTGTGATAATATTCTACTATGTTTTGTCTTAAAGCTTTATAGTTTTGTTTTTATGTTTAAGTCTGTGATCCATCCCAAATTAACTTTTGTGTATGATGTGAGATAAGGATGAATGCTATTTTTTTTCCTATTTGTCCTTGCAGTTCTATGAGATTTTGCCTCATATATTTTGAGGCTTTGTTGTTAAGTGCATATATTATATATTAAGGATTGTTAAGACTTCTTGGAGAATTGATCCCTTTGTCATTACGTAGTGCCTCTCTGTCTCTGATAATTTTCCTTGCTGTGAAGTTTGTTCTTCCTGAAATTAATACATCAGCTCCAGTTTTCTTTTGATTAATGTTAGTGTGGTCTGTCTTTCTCCATTCCTTCACTTTGCTCTGTGTGTTTATATAGGAAGTGAGTTTCTTTTTTTAAAAAAATTTTTAAAAATTTTTTAATATATTTTTTAATGCTATTCTTGTCTGCTTACATTCTTTTTATGTATGTATGTATGTATGTATGGCTGTGTTGGGTCTTCGTTTCTGTGCAAGGGCTTTCTCTAGTTGTGGCAAGCGGGGGCCACTCTTCATCGCGGTGCGCAGGCCTCTCACTATCGCGGCCTCTCGTTGCCGAGCACAGGCTCCAGACGCGCAGGCTCAGTAATTGTGGCTCACGGGCCGAGTTGCTCCACGGCATGTGGGATCTTCCCAGACCAGGGCTCAAACCCGTGTCCCCTGCATTGGCAGGCAGATTCTCAACCACTGCGCCACCAGGGAAGCCCAGAAGTGAGTTTCTTGTAGACAACATATAGTTGGGTCTTGTTTTTTTTTTCCCTTCTTCTTTTTTAAAACCCCCTCTGACAGTATCTGTTTCATAATTGGTGTATTTAGACTGTTGATGTTTAAAGTGATTATTGATATATTTGGAGTAGTATCTACCATACCTGTTACTGTTTTCTATGGTTGCCCTTATTCTTTGTTTCCTCTTTTTTTGTCTTCCAGTCTTTTTCTGCTGTCTCTGATTTTAATTGGGCATTTTACGTGATTCTATTTTCTCCTCTCTCTTAGCATATCAATCACACTTAAAATTTTTTTAGAGTTTACAGTACACATTTACACATAATCCAAGTCCACTTGCAAAATAATACTACACCACTTCGCACGGAATACAAGTCCCTTATAACAATGTTGACTGAAAAAAATGCACAACCTAACAGTTGAGAGTTACGTTTTATTCAGCAAACATTCTTAGGACTTCAAGCTTGGGAGACAGCATCACAGACAAACTTGAGAAAACTGTTCTGAAGAGGGAGGGGAAAAGCCAGGATATATAAGAGTTTTTCAGACAGAACCCGGTAGTCAGAACATCAAAAAGATTACTGTTAGAGAAAACCAGACATCTCAAGTTAAGGAATCTAGCGCTTTTCTATGCAAGAATCTGGACTTTTGAAATCATTCCTTTGATGTGCACCTCAGCTATATGGGGCCAGCATCCTGTGCTTTCGCATCCTGAGTCTCCTCAAGCTGCACCGTAGGGTGGGGGCTGCTGTCTGATGGCTGCTAGAAGGAGGGCATCCTGTTTCCATTCTGAGGTCTCTCAGGGCCCCCCTTCAGGGATGGCTGCAATTACTGTTGACTGCAACATCTTTTGTTTACGATACGACAGGCAGCATTCTTAGTCCACAACAGTATCCTCAGTTCCTCCCTCCTGCCCACGGTAACACTGCTGTAATTCATTCTACTTATCCATAAGCTGTAATCACTGACTACATTGTTGCTGTTATTATTTTGAACAACTTATAATCTGCTACATCAATTAAAAATAAAAAAATAAGAAAAAATATTTCATTTTACCTTCATTTATTCCTTCTTTAAGGTTCTTTATGTAGATCCCAGTTTCTGACCTATACAATTTTTCTTTTCTCTGAAGAACTTTAAAACTTTTCTTTCAAGGCAGGTCTACTAGCAATAAATTCATTCAGTTTTTGTTCATCTGATAAAGTCTTTATTTCTCCTTTACATTTTTTAAAAAAATTTTTTATTTATTACTTATTTAATATTTTTTATTTTTGGCTGTGTTGGGTCTTCGTTTCTGTGCGAGGGCTTTCTCTAGTTGTGGCAAGTGGAGGCCACTCTTCATCGCGGCGCGCGGGCCTCTCACTATCGCAGCCTCTCTTGTTGCGGAGCACAGGCTCCAGACGCGCAGGCTCAGTAGTTGTGGCTCACGGGCCCAGTTGCTCCGTGGCATGTGGGATCTTCCCAGACCAGGGCTCGAACCCGTGTCCCCTGCATTAGCAGGCAGATTCTCAACCACTGCGCCACTAGGGAAGCCCCTCCTTTACTTTTAAAATATAATTTTACTGGATACAGAATTCTTTTCCCCCATTGAACATTGAAAAGATTCACTTCACTCTCTTGTTTGCAACATTTTTGAAAAGAAGTCTGATGTAATTTTTATCCTTGGCCCCCTCACCCTGCCCCTCAAATCTGGCTTCTTTCAAGATTTTCTCCTTGTCTTTGATTTTCTGCAGTTTGGTGTAGCTTTTTATTATTTATCCTGCTTGGGATTCTCTGAGCTTCCTGGGTCTGTGATTTGGTTTCTGTCATTAATTTTGGAAAATTCTCAGTCATTGTTTCAAATAATTACTTTCTTCCTTTCTCTCTTCTTGTGGTATACCAGTTAACCTTATGCCACACCTTTTATGATTGTCTCACAGTTCCTGGATATTCTGTTCTTTTATTCCTTTATTCTTTTTTCTCTTTGCCTTTCAGTTTGGGAAGCATCTGCTGGCATATCTTCAAGCTCACTGATTCTTTCCTCAGTCACGTCCAGTCTACTAATTAGCCCATGAGAGGCATTTTTCATTTCTGTTACAGTGTTTTGATTTCCAGCATTTCTTGATTCTATTTTAGAGTTTCCACCTCTCTGCCGACACTACCTGTTGGTTCTTGCATGGTGTCCACTTTTCCCATTGGGGTCCTTAGCATACTAATCTTATTTTAAATTCCCAGTTGGATAATTCTAAGATCCCTTCTGGGACTTCCCTGGTGGTGCCGTGGATAAGACTCCACGCTCCTAATTCAGGGAGCCTGGGTTCGATCCCTGGTCAGGGAACTAGATCCCACATGCATGCCACAACTAAGGGTTCACCTGCCACAACTAAGAAGCCTGCCTGCCACAACTAAGGAGACTGCCTGCTGCAACTAAGGAACCCACTTGTTGCAACTAAGGAGCTGGCGAGCCACAGCTAAGTAGCCCATGAGCCACAACTAAGGAGCCCGCCTGCTGCAACTAAGACTCTGTGCAACCAAAAAAAAAAAAAAAAAAAAAAATCCCTGCCACCTCTGAGTCTGGCTGTGATGCTTGTGTCTTCAAACTGTGTTTTCGCCTTTTAGTATGCTTTGCAATTTTTTTGTTGAAAGCTGCACATGCTGCACCAGGTAAAAGGAACTGAGGTAAGTAGGTCAGTAGCAGGAGGTTTTGTGTTTCTCTGACTAGAAGTTAGGCTGTGTTCACTGTTTGTTATAGCTAATTTTGTCAGAGGCTAAAATTTCCTCTGGTGCCTTTGTTTTTGTCAACTCTGTTGCCTTTTGGTGCCCCAGAGACCCCTCCTTACATGGGTCCAAGGCTTCCAGTTCTTTCAGCTGTAACCCCCTATTATTATGCAGGAGTCCTGATGTGGTGGGAGGGTGGAGAGGGATGGAAAGGTCTGTAGTCCTAAGATTGGGTCTAGAGGAGTTTGGGGTTGGCTCTTTCTCTTCCCCAAGGCTCTGGTAAATGGTTTCTCCTGAGGGCAGCCTTGTTAAGAAGGACAGAATGCTCTGGGTGTATTTAAAATAGATGCCTTTCCCCTCGCCTTGCTGGAAGCATGAGCAGATTTTTCTCTTATCTTCACTGCAAGAACCTGGTAGAGTTCTGAGAGACAAAACTCATAAAAGCCCTAAGAATGGCCCCTGGAGTGTTTGAATCTCAGTCTTGTCCACATGGAGACTCCAGCAATTTGTCATTACAGTTTAGGTTTTCCTGCCACGGTACTGGTTTCTGAGGTGGCTTCTGCTCCTGGTACACGGTGATTCTTCGCGTCTGCCTATCTGTCTCTCCAGTTTTGGGGGCAGCAGCTTGCCTTATTTCTCGGATGCATCTAAGGGGAGTTGTTGCTTTTCAGTTTGTTTAGCTTTTTTTTCTTGTTGCACAACATGGGATCAGTGACTTCAAAGCAACTTACATGCCAGACTGGAACCTTTTTTTTTTTCTTTTCTATGTAGATATCCAGGTGTTAGAGCACTATTTCTTGGAGATATTTTCTTTTCTCAGTGAATTGCTTTGACGCTTTTGCCAAAAAAGTCAGTTGACCCTGTAATTGTCAGTCTATTTCTGGACTCTATTCTGTTCTATTGATCTATTTGTCCATCCTTATCCTTATATCTTATTTACTTTAGGTCACTGTAAACCCTAAATTCAGCATGTGTAAGTCCCAGCGTTGTTCTATTATACACTTTGTTTGACTTTTCTAGATTCTGTAAACTTCCGTAGAAGTTTTAGGAGCAAGATTTTGATTCTGATTTTAAAAAATGGTGCTGGCAGTCTATTTGTGATTACATTGAATCTAGAGGTCAATTTAGGGAAAGTTGACATCTTAAAAAGATGTTGCCACCTAATCCAAAAACTCTCTTCATTTATTTAGATCTTTAATTTCTCTCACCAACTCAGTGGAGTTTTGCATGTCTTTTGTTAAATCTATTCCTAAGAACTGCATGTTTTTTTTGACATTATTGTAAATAGAATTTGTTTTTACAAGTTTATCTTCAATTTGTTTACTGTTAGTATATAGAAATACAATTTATTTTTGTATATCAACTTGTATCCTGAGGCCTGGATAAACTCACTTGTTAATTTTAATAAAATTTTTTTTGATTCCTTAGGTTTTTCTCTATTAATAATCATGACATCTGTGAGTTCAGATAGTTCTTCTCTTTCCTGTTTTATCTGTGTGATCTTATTATTTTTTTTCTGGCATCTTTGATTCTTTTCTTGTGGTTTTTGCACCTACTTTGCATAATGCTAAATGATTGCTCTAAATTTGCCTCTTTAACTTACCATAGCGATACTACTTCTTGTGGAGAACAGGAATTGTACAGTATAGTCCTCTGTGCTACTGTGGTTTATTACCTCCACATTGTTCATAAACCTCATATATACAATTTTTTTTTTGCTTTAAACTATTCTATCTCTTTTCAATAAATTAAGGAAAGAAAAGAAATTATATGCATATATTTTTATACGTCAATATACTTATGCAGGAAATATTAACTCAGCAGGTCTGCATTGCTCAAACCCTACACATTCCCAAGAAAATCCTGTCTTCGGGACTAAATTTTGACCACCTCCTGGGAGATAACCTCTGAGCTCTGTAGTATCCTGCCTAATATGAGTATTTTTGTGTGCCTGAGGTCACAGGCCCTGCTGGTGCAGTTTGACCAGACAATTTATGCTGACGATGTGACCAGGTGGATGCCTGTTTTGACACACCTAAGGCTCTGGGCAACACCATCACTTTGACCTCCGGGGGGGACTGGAGACTGATTATCTGAGGTCAGTCATGTGGGTGCTGCATTCCTGAGACTGACCCCCAATAACAACCCCGGACACCAGGGCTCAGGTGAGATTCTCTGGTTGGCAGCTCTTTGCAGGTCACACATCTTTGCTGGGAGAGGTAAGTGAGCACGGTCCAGGTGAGTCTGCTGGAAGGGGACACCTGGAAGGTTGTGCCTGGTCTCCTGAGCTCTGCCCAATGCACCTTTTCTTTCACTGATTTTAATCTGTCTCCTTTTGCTGTGATAAAGCATAACCATGAGTCTAAAGTGTTTCTGAGTCCTGGGAGACTTTCTAGTGAATCATTGAGCTTGAGGCGGCCCAGAGATACGTATATAAATAGCATACATAAATAATACATGTATATATATTTATTCATTTTTAAATTATTTTGTATTTACCCACACAGTTGGCATTTGTGGTAATATTTTTCTTTTGTATAAATCTAAGTTGTCCATTGACATCATTTCTTGTAGGGAAGACCTACTTGTACTTAATTTTCTCAGTTTTGATTCATACAAAAATATCTTCACTTCACTTTCACTTGTGAAAGTTATTTTCTTTATATATAGATTTATGGGTTGACATTTTTCCCTTTAAAGATATATTTCCATTATTTCCTGGTCTCTGGTGGTTCTGATGAGAATTTAGTGGTCATTCATACAATTGTTCCTCTGAATGAAATGTGTCATCTTCCTCTATTTTCAAGATTCTCTTTGTCCTTTGATTTCAATTATTTGATTTTGATGTTCCTTGGGGGTGCTTCATTTTTATTTATCCTGCTTGTGGTTCATTGAACTTCTTGAATGTATAGATTTCCCAAATTTGGGATTTTGGGGGGCTACTTTCACCAATATCCTTGCTGTGTTTTAAAATAATGTGAACAATGTATCTTCTTCAATTTTGGGATATAGCTTGTTGTGTTATTCAGATCTTTTATTTTCACACAGATTATTTCTCTGTTTGTTCTGTCAGTTACTGAGAGTGATGTTAATATGATTGTGAGTTCATATTTGCTTTACACAATTTGATGCCCCATTATGAGGTGTATACAAATTTTCAAATGACTTCTTGATGAGTTAAACATTTTAGCATAATATGGCCACCCTCCTTATTTCTTATAATGCCTTTGACTTGTAGTGTATTTGATTCCGATATTAATATAATTAGACTAACTACACATACATTTATCTTTCAGTTTTTCTATGACCTTATGGTTTTCTTTTACTGGTGAATGCAATATAGTTGGATTTTATTAGAGCTAATCGGATTGTCTTTGTTTTTTAAGTGAGCTTTTACTCTATGTACATTTGTTTTACTCAGTGGTATATATCTGGATTTGTAATCACTCTTGTGTTCTTATCCTAATCTTTCTTTGTTTTTTTTCTCTCATTTCTTGCTTTATCTTGCATTGACATATTTTTTTCTCTTTCAAATTTTTTCTCTGACAATTTGGACAAAGTACAGTATGTTTCTATTATTTTAGTGAATAGTCCACAAATGTTATCACCCCTATACTTAATTCATCAAATTATAAAATTAGTTAATCTTTTTAACCTTATCCATGTATTACAAAGACTGAAGAATATTCCAGTCATCTCTGTCTCAGACTTATTTACCATAGTTGTTATAAATTCAACATTTCTTTTTTTTGTAACACAGCAAGATTATTATGGTTTTTCATTGTTAATGATTCACATTTATCTCATATTTGTCAATTTCTTTATGCTTCATTCCTCTTTTCATTTCAGACCTTCCTTCTGGTAATGCTGTCCTTCTATGTGAAATATATACTTAATTTCTTTTAGATAGGGCTTATTGGTGCAAACCACCTCTGTTTGGTTTCTGACCTTTATTTCACTCTTGTTATTGAAAGACATTATTTCGAGGTATAGACTTCTAAGTTAAATTGTTTTGTCCCAACACACTGTAGATCCCTTCAGCTGTCTCCCTGCTTCCATTGTTGAGACTGATAAGTCCTCTTTCAGGTTAAATGTCGTTCTTTGAAGATAACATTTCTTTTCTCCCAACTATATTAGACATTTTCTTTGCTGTTCTGTAATTTCACTATGTTTTCTATGCATAAATTTTGTTCAGATTTATTCAGATTGGAATTAATTGGCCTTTTTGAATCAATGATACCTTCTAATTGCTTTTTACTTTTTATTTAAAAAATTTATCAGCCATTATCTTTAAAAATATCATCTCTTTCATTTGTCTCCACCTCTTTCTGGAGCTTGGATTAGACGGATGTTAAATGATCTCATGCTGTGTTCACGCGTTTGACCTCTCTGAGTTTCTATCTCTTGGTCTTTCTGGATGCCTTTCTGTATAATTTATTCTTACATAACTCCTAGCTTATTAATTCCTCCTCCTTTTCAATGCTGTCTAATCAGGTATTAAATCTATCCACTGAATTATTAATTTCAACAATTATATTTTTCTCTTGTAGCGGTTGTGTTTGCTTCATTGGAAAATCTGCTTCTCTTTCTTCAGCTTCATTAGTTTCTCTCTATTTCTTGGAACATATTACTGGTGTGGGTCTTTTATGCATTTTTGTTACC
Organism: Balaenoptera acutorostrata; assembly: GCF_949987535.1. NCBI lineage: Eukaryota > Metazoa > Chordata > Mammalia > Artiodactyla > Balaenopteridae > Balaenoptera > Balaenoptera acutorostrata. Next base: position 1,163,814 of record NC_080074.1, read on the forward strand.
TTTGTTTTCATTCTTTTTTTCTGCCATCTCTTCCTCATTGTCTCCTGTTTCTTTGTCTATTTCGTGATTTCTTTCACAGTGAACAGTGCATTGTTCTAGAAGTTTTCCCTGTGGAGCGTCTCTAAGTCCTGAGGTGTAAGTGGCTGCTTCAGAGGGGACCTGGGTTTGATTCTTTCAGGGTTTAGACAGTGACAGCATCCAGGACCTCTTTGCACTGAATGCTTGGTTGACATTTTATTTGGACCACACAATGAGCATGAGTATGGCTTGTTAATCCATGTTGGAGTGGCTTTTTGTTAAGAAAACTTAGAGGACATTTTCCCCTCCTGGTGCCAATTTAGAGACTGATGCTTTCCCAAGCTATCCTGGGGGGACTGGCAGTGGGGTTGTTTGTATTTCACCCATGTGCTGAGATACAGTCCCATGGGGTGGGTCCTCAGTGTGTTCCCACCTCGGGAAGATTCTGGGCTTTGCCTTCTTTCCCTTGAAAGGCCATGAAAATTGAAGTTCAAGTTCACCACAAATGACCTCAAGGGGAAAACTGGCTTGTGTGCTCTGTCCACCTCTCTTGTCCTTGTCTTCCCTGGCTCAGGTATGGCCTGATTTTTTGTCAGTCCATGGATGCACTTAATAAATTATAAAACATATTTTATCTGGAATTTTTTTCTTCAGGAGGCAATCCAGATATTCATGCTGCCAGAATAAATACTAGAGAAGAGTTTGTAAACCTGTGGTCACAATGATTAGGTCATGACATCAATTTAGAGGGTTGTGACCAATATTTTAAAATAGAACAGGATGAAATGGAGTGCAATAGAAAATATCAGCATTCATCAGACATAGTAAGAATAAGTATTTTGTCATCAGACTCTGAGTTCATGGATGTACACATGTTCAAATGTACACATATGGGTAACTGGATTCCAGTAAAATGTGTTTCTTATTTCTGGTAATAGTACAATTATCTCTCGGGTAGAGCAGTATTTCTCAGACCATCTGGGGATCTTGTTAGAATGCAGCTCCTGATTCAGCAGGTCTGAGCCAGAGGCCCGGGACTCTGCATTTCCAACAGGCCCCTGATGGTGCTGGTCTGTGCAGCACGCTTTGGGGAGCAGGACCCCGAAGCACACTGGGTTGGCGTATCTTTATCTGCTACCACCTCCCCCCACCACAGCAGCTGGTACAGGATGCAGGTTCATCATGGGGGAGGGGGCAAGGCACAACCTTTAAATGAATGACACAGCCCTTGAAGACATGACAAAAAGTGGTTAGAACCAACTAGGCCCAAGATGGCAGAAGATTCGACCTCTACTAGACCTTGAGCCTCATTCTATACTCACTGTAATACATCAGCTAAATGACACACCTATGGGTACCACAGTTCCGAGGCCGACCATAAAAGGCCAAAAAGTGGTCAGTGACACAGTTCCTGAAAATCCCCGCCCCTCCCCCAAAATAAACGGAATAATCCTCCCACTCGTTAGGCTATGAAATTACCCAGTCCATAAAAACTAACCACGCCATATTTTGGGCAGCTCTCACTTTCCGAGAGGACCCCATGCCCTAGGGCTGCTCTCACCTTCTGAGATAGACTGAATTCTGCCTACGGAATGTGTGCCTCTCTGAGTAAACCTGCTTCCACTTTCCTATGGCTCACTCTCGAATTCTTTCCTGTGTGAAGCCAAGGATGTCACTTGGCGGTCTGCCCCAGGCCTCTCCGCCACCCCCCCGCCCCCGCCCAAGACCTGGGACATGACGCTCCTCTCACGCCCCATTTTCCTGCAACAATCACACCCAAAGCCTCTCCCATACTTGGCTCCACAGAGCCTTACATGCAGCCAGGCCAACGGGGCCCTTGATGGCGCTGAGTCTAGGAGATTTGGGATTATCTGGTCTCGCCCCCATTTTTGAGTACGCTGGGGAGAGGTCTTATATCCCATAATACCATCAACCAGGGGCACCCAGGACTGTCCTTCTCGGCAGCCTCTGAAACAGCGGGTACCATTTATCTTCATGCACTCAGAGTTTTCTCTACTGAAGATTTTTTCCCCCTGCTACAAGTCGCGCATACCAAATTTCCAGAAGTCAATCACTGAGGGCTAATAAAAATGCCCAATAAATTCGGAATACACCTTCCAATGAGAACACCATATGCAAATGACAACATAATTCCATTATTAAACGTTACTCCTGAAGCACTTGTGTGAGGCTGAGCTATTTAAATTGTAGGTCCAGGATAATTGCTGTTGCGATTACTGGCGGCAACAAAGGCGGTAGTCCAACGGCTATAAAATATCACAGGCTCTGCTGCCTGCCTTTGTTTCTCAGTGTAAACTACTTGCATTCTATTTACATATCAATGCAAACTTCCTTTTGCTAAATCATGCAAATGAAATAGCAGGGTTCAGCACAGCCCCAAATGGAGCGCTGGGGATCACTTTGAGAGCTATTTCTTTTTTATTTATCCCAGATCCCCAAACACTGGGGCTGGCCAGGCCGGTAATGCAATTACTCTGAATCTCTGGCTCCAAAGCGCTTGTGTTTACGGTGCCCGTTTGATCTGTCTTGGATTTGGAGATTAGAGGGGCAGGAGCCAGCCCCAAGCCCTCGCTAAATCGCTGGTGCGCTGAGCGGGGAGGTGGGATTCATTGTGAGCGACGCCGGGGGATGCTAAAGTGTCTGGCTTTTTTTTTTTTTTAACTTTAGAAATTGCACAGTCTTGACTCCACACTTTTCTGATTGTCAGCCGAGTCACAGTTTGGTTTTAGGGGAGTGCGTGCAGGCACGGAGCTCCTCTTGGATTCACACTCGGACAGAGACGCTCATGCAATCAGGAGACAAGGATGCGAGGTTCACCGCCTATGTTGACAGAGATGTCACATCTCTGCTGTGACTGGGTCATAATCCACCCCTTTCCCTAAATGGCTCCAAAATAAAATGATGAGTAATTGTAAAGGCATATGACCCGTGAGATGTCAAATGGCCAAATAACAAAAAAATCCCAGCAATTCAGTCCCGGGCATCCTCTGTTACAGCTGTCACAGTCTGCTCCGCGGGACCGCACTGCCGTCTCCGCGGGACCGCACTGCCGTCTCCGCGGATCCGTCTCACGTTCTGCGTATTTCATCTCCGGATTTCCCCGGATAAACGCCACGCTCCCTGAGAGCAAAATGTAATGTTTCTTTTTGTTTATGTTCGCAGGATCACACTGTGACAATACACCAGGGCCTGGGAGCCCCAGAGCTGCCTGGGGGTCAGGGGGTGCGGCTCTGTCCAGGTGGGGCTGCCCCCCTACTCTAGTCCTCTGGGAATAGGCGAGTAGTGTCTGATTGATTACATGACCTCTCTCTTACAAATTGAGGAAACTCTGGGGACAGACAGATCTGGGAACCCCTGACCTGCACTTGCAATGATCACTGCCTTCAGGTCACCTCCCTGACCGGCCAGCAGAGATTCTCAGGCTGGGACCGCCCTCAGCATGGACTCTGTGAGGAGCTGGCATTATTTTTCTCAGCTCTGAGCTCATGCAGAGCCTGCTGTGACAGCAGCACCAGGCAGAGCCTCAGCTACGTCGTGCAGGGCAGGGCTTCTTAGCACCGTGACGATTTGGGCCAGATGATCCTCCGTGACGGGGGCTGCCCTGGGCCCTGCAGGCGTTGGGCAGCGTCCCTGGCCTGTCCCCGCTGGCGGCAGGGTCACCTCTCAGTCCTGACAGCCGGAAATGTCCGGGGCACGACCTCCCCGGAGAGAAACCTGACTTAGGGTGGAAGGGGTTAGGGCTGCCCGTTTGCCTGAACCGCACCCGCTCTGGGCGTCCGCAGAGCCTCCAGGGACGAGAGGGCGAGGAAGGTGCTGGTCAGGCGCTCAGTGCGGCAGGAAGGGGCCCCTCGACCTCATCCCGCCCGTCGCAAGAGCCAGCTAAAGAATGTCGCCTGCTTCTGCAAGGACCAAGGCACTGCCCCTGCAGTCGCTGGCCCTCCACACGCCCTGACAGGGGATCGGGGAGATCAGGAATGAGGCGCTCTGTGCTCCGGGAAAAGCTGGCAGAGCAGGTCTTCAGAGAGTGAGCTATTATTTTCAGGAGAAAATTTTATGAACACCAGTTCTTGCATCTTCCCATGTTTAGAAAAGCACTAAAACCATTAACTAACGTATCTGTTTCTCGTAACTGGCAGCAACCTGCTCCCAAGATGTGTGCTTGATTGCATGTACCCCCTTCACCAATATCACAACTATATTGTCAACCACAAATTGGCACTCACCTTTGGCACTCGCCAGCTACCTCTACAAGGGTTAAATCCTGAGCCGCTGCAGCTGCTGACCTTCAACCCCCCTGTAAGGAGTTCAGGGTGGAGATCAGGAATGGGGCCCTCTGTGCTCTGGGAAAAACTGGCAGAGCAGGTCTTCAGAGAGTTAGATATTTTCAGGAGCTGATTTCATGAGCCCAATTCTTGTATCTCCTCATATCTAGAAAAGCACTAAAATCCTTCATGGTGATGACTGCTCTCCATGACCAGCAGAAACCATCTGCAAAAAATATGTGCATGATTGCATGTACTCCCCCTTCACCAAAATCGCTTATGTACTGACCTCCCCCCTGCCTCTTTGGAGCAGTTTCTCAGAGCTACTAAGAGGCTGTCTCCTGGGCTATAGTCCTTATTTTGCCCCAGAGAAAACTTAACTCGCATCTCTCATGTTGTGCAATTTTTTAAAGTAGACAATATTGACCCTATCCCCAGCTTCCTTGAAGCCATTCCTCAGAGCTACTAAGAGGCTGTCTGCTAGGCGCTAGTCCTCAGGAACTTCCCGAATAATGCGGAAACTCACAGCTGTCATGTTGTGTGTTTTTATTTCAGTTGACAGAAGGAAAGATTTTATATCGCTGAGGAAGCACTTTTCCTTAAGAACAGACAGCTTGAATAGCAGTGACTTAGGCAATCAAGGCATTTAAAGATCCCACAGGATAAGACGTTGCAGCAATGTCATCGGGGAGCTCTCTCTTTCTGTCTTCCTGATCTGCTCCCATGTCCTCTCGCTGATAGCTTCATGGTGGCAAGATGGCTGCCACAATACCAAGCATCACAGCCACGCTCAAGGAGGGAAGAGGCAGTCTGGGCTCCTTCTATGTCTTTCATCAGTAAAGCAGGAAATTGATGCTCTCTGGAAGCTCCCTGCAGACTTGCCTTTAGGTCCCGGTAACCAGATCTGGTCACATGGTCACCTTTGCTGCAAGGCTGGCTGGGGAGGTGGGGGTGGTGTGGGAGAAGGGCTATGTCATTATTTTATCATCATCATACATTTTCATTAGTGGTGACATGTTGTTTCTCTCTTTCCTGCATTATGAGGATACTTTTGTTATTCCTCTGCTTTTAGTAATGTGATAACTCTGATTTCAGTGACTACAGTGTTTTCATGAGTTCCAGCCAGGACGCAGGGATGCGGGGATTGGGTGGGGCCTGGGGGGTGAGGGGGGCACCTCAGGTTTCCCTCCATCCTTCAGATTGTGACCAGATGGTCCAGGCTCCTCTTGGATATCGATAAGCCAGTCCCATCTCATGATCAGTAAATCCAGATCCCAGATGGAAAGATTAAAGCAAGACCACACCTCAGATGCAGTCTCACTTTGGCTGCATTCACTTTCTCCAGAATTTTGGTGAGAAAAGTGTACCTTTAATTTTTCCTACCTTTTGATTATGAAAAATTTCAAATATATACAAAAGCAGAGAGAAAAATATACTGAATCCTGAATTCACATCACCCAACTTCAATGATCAAATCTTGCCTGACCTTGTATCACCTCTATACACTCATATCCTTCTATCTTGGATTATTTTGAAGTAAATTCCAGACATTCTTTACTTTTTAAAGTAAAAGATTCTACATAGGTCTCTCAAAGATAAATTAAAAATTTTAAAGCATAACTTTGATAATTATTATACCCAAATTTAACGGAGATTTCTTAATATTGTCAGATATAGAGTGAATACTCAAATTTCTCCAATTGTCTTATAGCTTTTTTCTTATAGCTTATTGGTTGAAATCAGGATCAAAATAAAGTCCATGAATTGTAACTGGTTGAAATGACTTTCAGTCTCTTTTAATCTGTAGGTTTCTCCTCTTTCTCTCTTTGTTTTCGTTGTTTCATTTTTAATGGCTGTTGAAGAGACTGACTCATTTCTCAGTAGAACTTTCCAGAGAATGGATTTTGCCTGTTGCATCCCTGCCCCTTGGCCTTCTGTTTTGGAGTCAATGAGACTTAACAAGATACAGGTTTGATTTCCTTGACAGCTCCTTCCAGCTGGCGAGTGCACTGCCGTCAGGAGATATGTTTGTCTGGTTGCTTCCACTTTGGGGATACTAAGAACTGAGGTTGAGTCCATAGATGTATTAATCCATTAATTGTAAACAGGTAACATTCCAATATCCTTCTATTATTCCTTTTCTGTTCTCTACCTAGAATACTTATATAACAGAGAACCTTCTCCTTTCAACAACTTGGTTACCCTCAAGTACAGTTCTTACAGGAAAAGCAGAATAAATGCCCAAATCTACTTTTATTGACTGTTTAACCTAATCATCTGGTTTCTTAGCTTTCTTCAGAGACGGCCAAAGAGGTTTGCTTCCTGCACCATCATGAATAAATCTCGTAAACATACTCAGAGTGTTTCAGTGCATTGCAATTATTGCCCTTATGACAACAATGACACGAGACCTCCGACCTGGTATTTTAGTCTCTGATCACAGCTTTGTTTTCCAGTATAACAAGATGTAAGGCTCAGTCCGGAAACTGGCTATTTCTTCAAGGAATGGTGGTTCCTGTAGATGGGAAGTGATATTTAAATACCATCATCTAAGGTCTTTGCTACTGGATTGGCCAATGATTCAAGGGCTTTTCAGAAGACAGAGCTGGTAAACAGGCATTTTTTTAAAGATAAAAATATATCACGAGCTCTTGTGACAATTAGTTTTCAAGTCCAGGGCTCCACTGACATGACTGAATCTTATTAACAGAACATTTGTACCTCCTTTCACTCAGAGCCAAGGTGTCACTTTTCTAAGATGCTGACAAGTTTTTCCCCACAGCACATCTTAGACCAACGATACCAACGTATGGAAATGAGTGCGATTGCTGAACATGATTTTAGGTTTTAAGGTCTGCCGTAATATTTGCCATTGGGGTATATCTCACTTGGGATGCACAGCTAAATTTTTGTATTTTAATGTTAATTGGAATAGTTACTCTCTGTGTGTTTATGCCACAAACTGGATACAATTGGGTTTATTGATTGGATTTTATTTTCTATCTTTTTGCTTTTAAAGTTTTCTTCTATTGTATTCTTCAATTTAGAATGACCATCTAATTTGCCTTATTACAGATTCCGATTTGCCTAAAATTCTCCATTTCATCCATTTTGATGTCTTTTCCTCAGTTTTCTTTAACATGGTAACCACAGCGGTTTTAAAACCTTCTTTACTAACTCTAGTACAGGGACCATCCGCAGGTTTACTTCTATTGTGTATTTTTTTTCCTCCTGATCACCCATCAAATTTTTCTGCCTCATTTCTTGTCTAGTATTTTTTTTTTATTGTATGTTTTTATGATCTGTTCCCCATCAGCAGAATACTCATTACTTTCAAGTGCATAAGGAACATTTACCAAGACAGATCACACTCTGAGTCAGGAAACAAACCTCAACAAGTTTAAAAGAATGAAAATTAAACAGAGTATATTCTCTGACATCATTAGCATTTGATTTGGGGAATGCGCATTAAAGCCATGTGGAGGTACTGGTACACCTATCAGAATGGCTAAAATAAAAATTACCGATAATACTAAGTGCTACCAGGGATGAGGAGAAGCCGGGACTGTCACGCCTTTCTGGCGGGGATGTAAAATGGTGTAACCACGCTAGAGGATGGTGTGACAATTTCTTCCAAAGTCAAACATACCCTAACTCCACAACTCACTTCCCTCCCCTCAGTATTTACCCAAGTGAATTGAAAACTTGTGTCCGCATAAAGATCTGAACTTGAATGTCTATAGATCTATTCATGATTGCTCAAAACTGGACGCAATTCACCAAAGAGCGTACATGGGTCGCAAACAAATAACACACCCTTGGACGGGTGAGGAGCTAAATTAACTCTGGGGCATCACAGAATGGGGTTCTACTCAGCTGTGAAGGGGGGTGATTGACACACACAATGTGGACGGGGAAATCCAGCCTCAAATGGTTACACGCTGTGTGTGATCCCATTTGTGTGATATTCTAAACAAGAGAAAACTGTAGTGATGGAGGGCTGGCCAGTGGTTTCCAGGGCTTAGAAATGGGGTGGCGGGGTGACTTTAAAGAGAATGCACAAGGGAATTTGGGGGATGATGGAATTGTCCTATATCCCGATTGTGGTGGTGGTCATGTGAATCTGTATATGTTAAAATTAATAAAACTATACACCCCAAATCATAAATTTTACTATACAATAATTAAAAATTAAAATTAATTACAATAACGATAAGCTATAACCCTGAGCTTGCGTTTTTGTTTTAATAGTAATCTTTTATTTATTTATCTATTTTTATATTTATTTTTGGCTGTGTTGGGTCTTCGTTTCTGTGCGAGGGCTTTCTCCAGTTGCGGCAAGCGGGGGCCACTCTTCATCGCGGTGCGCGGGCCTCTCACTGTCGTGGCCTCTCTTGTTGCGGAGCACAGGCTCCGGACGCGCAGGCTCAGTAGTTGTGGCGCAAGGGCCTAGTTGCTCCGCGGCATGTGGGATCTTCCCAGACCAGGGCTCGAACTTGTGTCCTCTGCATTGGCAGGCAGATTCTCAACCACTGCGCCACCAGGGAAGCCCTTGTGTTGTTTTTAATGTGGTCAGTACTAAACAGTAAGGAAGGTCTCAGTAATAGTGGCCTGTTTGATACCTGGATTTGCAGATGATATTTATGTGTTACTTAATTTGTAGCAAAACTCTTTAAGTGTGATTATTTGAATCTTTCTCATATGGAATTTGAGACGGAGTGAAGGTAAATAAGTTTTTCAAGACCCGAGGCTTCGACTGCATCCTTCCTGTTGCTTTCTGTGCTCACTGAGCATCTTCAACATGATGGACAGAGAACGGGCGGGAATGGAAAGCAAGCCGTAAGCAGCCATATTCTCATTTTTTCCAGCTCATTTCTTCCTCTCTCTCTCACACACACACCCCTATGGACACAAGAGTTTGCATGTCTTCACCACCCACTCGTCAGTCACCTCCATGTAACCAAGTTCACCGGGTGTGTTCCTACCCTCGTGTCTATACTGGTGATTTCTGCTTCCTTCTCGAAGCCCCACCCCCTTGGCTTCCTCAGTGGTCATCCTCTGGTTTTCCTTCCCTTCTCTGGCCACGCTGCCAGCTCATCTGTAGGCTCCGCTTCCTCTGTCCACCCACTCAAGCTCTCATTCTTCAACACTGGGACCTAGGACCACCCCACCCTTCAGCATCACCTTCTCCCCAAGGACGGCACCAGTGCCCTGGGTCCCTGTGAATCCTGCACAGAAATGATTCCCCCACGCACCTCCAGCCCAGGCATCTCCCCTGAATCCAGGTCTACTAATATTTTTCTTAGATGCCCCAGAGGACCCGAAGCTCACAAGTCCAAGAATGGGCTCATGTTCAATCCAAAACTTGGTAGAAGTCACTGCCACCTGCCCGGGTAAGAAGTCCAGACACCTTGGAGCCACTCATGACCACTTCATCCCCTCGCTCCACAGCCAGGCCTGGTCGATCTCTCCTCCTGGAAATTGCCAGTAGGTTCGACATCTGCTCCCTCACACCCCACTTCCACCCCCACCAGGAGCTCTTGTCTGGACAGACGGCACAGCCTCCGGACTCACCTGCTTGAGCTCATGTGAGCACAGCTCAAATCCTGTCTTCCCACTGCAGGTAGAGAGAGCGTGTTCAAAGGAAATTCTGACTCCATCACCCCAAATTCATTTTTCTCTCCCGTCCACCAAGCCCCCTCCTCTGCTCTGTTCTACTTAACAGTCCTGACAGCCCTCCTGTTCTCTCCGGTCTCACCCCTCCTGTCAGCCTCTCAGTCCTCTGATCCTTCGCTCCCCCCAAAGACAGGGTCTTTGTCCATTTCCCCCCGACCCTCTTCCACCTTCTTGGCTTCTGTGAATCCATCAAATATCAGACTTTTCACTATGAGCTGACCGGGCTCAACCCCACCGTTACACAACCTTATTGCACCGATTCATGTTGGATGGCCGTGTGGTCACTGCCGAGGCTGTGAGTCTTCGAGGTCTGGGCCATTTCTGTCTTGTGCGCTGGCCAGTTCTGGCCTGACGTGTAGCATGTGCTCCAAAAATATCTGTGAATAATTGCACGGATGTAGGAAAGAGCAGAGCTCATCAGACTAGCATGTGATGGAGCCCGAATTCAAAGCCAGATCTTTCCGGCCACAAAGTGAGGCTGTTTCCCTTTACCCTGATCCTTCTCTGATCATCATGCGACAAAAGACATGTGAGATGCCATGTGTGAAAAATGCACAGCAGGCTACACGCAGAGCCTGTCTGTGCCGCCCATCTGGCCCCTCTCAGCCTGGAGCCCAGGGGACCACCGAGGACTCTGGCTACAGTGCCGTGAGTGACCCACGAAGCCACCTCCATTTATCAGCACCCCCCCACCCCCGGCCCCCCATTGAGCTGGTCCTGATGATGGCGTTGAGGAATAACAGGAAATATATGGACACAGAAGCCACAGGGGTGGAGAGAGAGGCTTGTCTCCGTGTGGAAGCCGCTCTGATGTAGAGCGTCCAGCTGTCTTGTCCAGCAGCCCCTGTCCAGCACGGCCGGCCACAGCTCGGGCCAAGACAGCAGTGGGCTCAAGATGCCTACTTCCTGCTGCATCACCTCCTTATCTTTTGAGATGTGACCGTGTGTGGTGCTGGCTGTGCCCCTTGTGTGGGTTCCCTCATGGACTTCCCTCCCCAGAGGGGCCGGCCGCTCTGATGGCCCCGGCTTCACAGCGCTGGGGCTGGGAGCTGAGGAGCACAGAGGCTCATCAATGGGCCCAGGATCCTGTGAGATGGAAGCTTGTGTTTGGGGGGGCCTCCAGATGACGTGACCAAAGCCAGGACCCCAGAGGAACCAGTGTTCTCCAGTCCCTCTGGACAATCACAGAGATTAGGAGGTGGGGTCAGGGTGCTTCTGAGAGAGCTTATCCCGCACTCCAGAAACCCTTCCTCCCTCCTCCCACCTTCAGAATGCTTAGTGCCGGCTCAGTGGTCCTCCTTGCGGCCACACTGATGCACCCCCTAGGAGCCACTCGGGATGGTTCGTCCTCCGAGAACCTTGTACTCACCCCTGATTGAATTAGTTCTAGCGAGCGACAGCTTTCTCTTGTAGCATTTATCATGGGAAATGCATAGATACTGGATTGCTCTCTTCCCAGATCAACGAGAAGCTTCAGGGCGAGGGGCATGGGTCCTGGTGTTGGACGGTCACTTGGAGCCAGGCCTGGCCACTGAGCTCAAGGTGGTCTCACTCAGCTGGGGGCCCAGTGAGCAGGGCCTGGTCCACTGAGACATTGTCTGCATTTAGCATTTTGCTGGGGTCACAACCTGATTTTAAGATTTAAACAATCTTGACGAGAAGAGAAAGCTGTTATTTAAAATGTGCAGATGCCTGTCGACCTCGAGAGACAGACAAGCCAAACGCCTCTGAAAGCTGATTGTCACTTGGCTCCCGGAAAATGCGCAGGACGGTCCTACATAGTAATTTAGACCAAGGAGTGAAACGATCTGCGTGGCGATGGGAAGATACATATTTCTAATTGTGGGAATGATTGTGGTCCAACGAGAGCTCAGAGTGCTTCTCGAGTTTTTGTGTCTCTGCCCTTTTGGAGGAAGGCATAGGTGAACAATGGGTCTTGGCTGAACTGGCACTTTGTGCCAGGGGTGCACCACGTGGGCTGTTCTCTGGGTGGGGTGTTCTTACTCCAAAAGGGATTTGTCAGACGTGCAAGGGAGACCCAAGGCCTGGCTTCCTGAGTTCTGGAGTTACCCGGTGAGGGCACCTGTGGAGGCGGACAGAGCCCCCAGGACGGGGTGGGAGGGGGCGAGCACCCAAAGATGCAACCTGACCAAGGAGAAGAGCTTGGAAAGGTCTGCGTGAGGCAGGCAGACGCCACGGTTTCCCCCTCACACCCCGGTTCACCACCTGGGCCCTGGTCCGCGTCCCACGGGAACTGGTCTCAGTTAGGGGCTGTGTGTCTGTTGCCACTTTTTAGGCAAATTGTATCTTTTGGTGCCCAGATGGGCGCTTGCAGAGTTTCTGGGAATGTGCGGTGTTTGGTTATGAGAGGGAGTCCAGGAGACACGGGGGGAGGGGGGTCTGGCCGAGGGGGCACACTGTGCCCACCCCCGTGTCTCACGTGTGGACGGCAGGCGGCACACGCGGTGACGCTGACGTGGGGGGATTTGTCTGGACTCCCAGGTGGAGAAGCAGCTGGCACAAGGGCACAAGGGAACCGACTGTGAATTAATAACGACAGGTCCAGGCAGATGGAGAAAGTGAAAAGCTAATCAGAGTGCAGACCAAAGACGTGGGAAAGAAGGTGGGAGCGCGTGCCGTTCCTCAGACGCCCCTCCACAAGTCGGTGGCGATGCCTGCTTAGTCCCCGAACCCCCTCGGCGGCACGGCCTCCTCTGCCCTCTCTGCCCGAATCCGCTCCCGGCGCCGGGTCAGAGCTGAGCTTCTCCCCTCTGCCCACGGCGGCGCCTGGGCGCACCGGCTGCAGAGACGAGCATGAGTGGTCACGGCTGGCAGCGGCGGGCGTCCCGAGAGATGTGAACGTGGCTGGGGGCGGGCGGCGTCCCAGCATCTCCTCAAAGCGGATCTGCCCGTTTGTAACAGCGCAATAGCACGGAGACGGGCGTCAGGACTTTCTGTCCTGGGAGCAGGTCCATGTTGGTGGCCGTAGCTGGGTTGTCACAGAGTGCCGTCAGGATTTACAGCTTCCAGTTTCCGTGCCCATGAAAAATGATCCACGTGCTGTTCCCTGCAGTGAGAGGTCGGCAGCCGGCTGCCTGAGACTCTGAAGTCAATCCTGCGGGTGCCCACGCGCACCCTGGGCAGACACGGGGATGCCAGCTCTGCATCGGAGCCGGGGCTCCCACAGGAGCTCGAATTTGGAGCAGCGGGTCTGAACCACGCTTTCCTGCCCTCCAGGAACAACGGTGACGTGTGGAGACTCGTAGTCATGACTGAGGAAGTGCTTGCTCCTGTCACCAAGGGACTGGACCCCAGGGATGCCGCTCGCCACCCTGGCTGCACGGCACGGCCCCTCCACCAGGAGAGACACCACGGCCCGCGGCTCGGTGGTGCTGAGGCAGGGTCCCCCCCCAGGATGACGGCCCACAGACAGCGAAGGAGCGCCCAGCCCCAGGTGATGACAGCGAGACCTCATGTGCTGAAGGTAAAAGTCTGATTGGCCGCCCGGAGGCTGGCCCTCCCCGTGGGCCCCTCCTGCCACCCGCTCTGCCCACTGGGCTTGCCCGCCCTCTCCCCTCCCCTCCCCGAGTCCCACGCAGGGGCCTGGTCCCCACCCGAGGCCACGCCCCCAGGCCTCTGCACACCGGCCTCCTGGGTGAGAGGTGCCTGACCCCCGTGTGGAGTGAGAGACCCCACAGCTCCTGCCCCTCTGTGTCCGTGGACATGCTCCTCCTGTGAGCTGCCTCCTCCAGGCCTGGCGACTGGGCCGAGGTCTCAGGTTCCGCTTTTCAGGGACGGTTCCAGCCACTTGGAAACCGTGTCCTTGGCTTCCAGGCCTCAGACCAGCAGGGGCATCATGCCAACCCTGTTTCCCGCCCCATGCAGGCCGGTGCAGGGCAGCGCTCAGCCCCGCGGAGCCGGGACTTGACCTCCCCGTCGACTGCTGTCCAGGGTAGGAGGGGGATATGGGGGCTGTGTCCCTCGGCTCTGCCCCCCACACCTGCCCTGGGCCTGGCTGGAAGCCGATTGAACGGGTCAGGGGGTCACGGGGGTCAGAGGACAGGTCAGACACACGTGCCCTCTGCCCTCTGCTCCAGGGGCTTTCGGAGCTGTGCTGAGGGTGTAGCGTCCCGGCCAGCTCTCCGGCCATCTTTGCCCCAGTGACCTTGAGGAATGTGCCTCGGCCGAACGCATAAGCCCGACCAGGACAGCCGGGGTGTGCCGCCGGCTTTGCCACACGCGTGTGGTGGGGGGCCTGCTACCCCTCTTCTCGAAGAGTAAAAGGGGACGCACATGCTTAGACCACCCGCCACCTGGGATGGCGGTGACGGTGTCCCAGGCGGACGCACACAAACACATGTATGGTCTGTGTCTGACACATACCTCCTAAAGCTGAAGGAAAACAAAACCAGTGCCCCCAGGCGACCAGAAGGTGGACAGAGGCAGAGGCAGGGTTTCGGCCCAGGGTCTCCGGGCTCAGGGAGGGGCCCCGAGGGCACCGATCGGGGCACCCCGCCCTCAGCAACAAGGCAGCAGGCTGGCCCGAGACCCGGCTCCCTTCTCACCCTGGGTAAGCCGGGCGTCCTGGAAACTCGGGCACACTTGTCCCTTACTAAGAGTAAAAAACCCAGATCCCTAAGACAAGGGTGCCCCCCTCCTGCCGCTGAGAGAGGGTGTGAGGGGACGGAAGTGGGGCCTGACCTAACGAGACTAATGCCGGGGTCTGCACCTACAATGATCTCAAACCATCTTTGCAAAAGTAAAGAAGATAAGTAAGCCCAGCGATGGGTTTTTAATTTCAATTTTTTAAAGAAAATAATTTTGTATCAGGTTCATTCTTTTACTCGACACTGGTTTTTCAGCTAGAAAAACCAGCCCCCAGCTAAGATAAATTTCAGCTAAGCACTGGAATGGAATCCAATTTAGACATTCCACTAATTCAGTAAAGCTCATTAATGGGGTTCTGCCTTCCGAGCCCATTTGTGGGCATGTGCTGTTCTGTTTGGTAAGCAGATCAGGAGATAAATGGGTGACAGTATTTATGGCTGATCATTATTCCCTTTAATATCCACTCTGGAGAGTGTACGTTCTGATTACAATTAAAATGCGTTTATTCCATTTTAGCAGTAATTGAGTGAACCCGGCAATTTGTACTTTGATTCTCTCTGTTAAGTAATTGACGATCACAAGCCATCATTGGTAATAACACATTCAATCACCCGGCTTCTGCTGGTGTATTTAAAAATAGCTCATGAGTGCCTGTTACCACACGTGGACAGAGGCGCCGACAGGGGCTTCTGGAGGCCTCTGCACACACTTTTCTAGGCAAGGAGTCGGGGACCAGCACCAGGGACAATGCGGCCCGTCCCTATTTGCTCCTGATTTGAGCCCAGTAAACAGGGTGTCAGCAGCTCACCCGGCAGGTCTGTGGTCAGCCGGAGTCCCAGCTGCGAGGTCCACCTTGGGCTTGCGGTCCTGCAAATGCGTCCGCGAGGGACCTTGCCTTCTAGCGTGGGGTGGGGGGCAGGTCCTGGGAGAAAGACCCAGCAAATGAGGCTGCTGGGAGCTTCGGGCAGAGGTGCGACGTGGCCGGTGGGGTGAGCCTGGGATTTCCAGCGAGAGGGCAGCCTGTGAGGCCCTGAGGCAGAAGCGTGTTGTGTGGTCAAGTAATGGCCAAGGAGACCAGGAGGGGCGGCCCGGGAAGGGGGGGAGAGCCTGGCGGGGGTGACCAGGCCCAGTGTCCTTGAGGGCACGGCCCCTCATGGTGGGAGCAGTGCTGGTGGGGGCAGGGGGGCGGGCCTTGGGGTTTGCTCTGGGACCTCTGTCACACTTGGACCCTCCGTGGCCGCAGCCAACTGCCCGTCTGTCCACGTGGCTCCCAGCATCCTGACTGCCCCCCATGGGCCACCTTCAGGAGTCTGATCGGGGTGCGGAGTGGAGAGGGTCTTCTTGCCCTGTGGATGGGGGGGGGGTCCCCAGAGGTGTACGTGCTCCTGGGCAGGTGTGTGAGCGGCTGAGACGTAACCTGAGAGCTGAGGGCGCTCCTCTGGGGAACGCGCCCCCCAGGAGCCTGGTGCTGCAGACTCCGTGGCCTGAGGTACCAGCTCCTTCCAGGTGTCTGCTGGAGCCCATTGCTAACGTCCAGGGGCCAAGCAGAGCCAAGGGAGGAGAGGTCCTGCGTCCTCCCGGGAGCTGTGCAAGCTCACGGGCAAGGAGCGCTCTGGAGGGATGGAGGGAGCCGCCCGCTGAGGTGTGGCTACCGAGGGTGGGTGTTGAGGGAGGGGAGACCCCATCCCCTCTCTGTTGGGCGTCAGGCAGGCCTGGGGCAGCCTGGAGCCTCGGGAGACCCCCAGCCTCCCGGCCTCAGTCTCCCCGTGTGTAGAACAGGACTGAAGGCACCTCCTTGTACGCATGAGACGGGGCGATCGGTGGGGAAGATGCAGCATTGCACTGTCACACGGTGAGCACTTCACAAACCCTTGTGTCTATTGCCGTTGGCCAAAAAGCTCACACTGTCAATTATCAGGAATTTGGCAAATTGTTTTAAGCGTTTGGTCTCGTTTTTGTAAAGTGGATACATGTCCTGGGTACAAATTTAGCTCAGATAGAAAAGCACAAATAAGTAGGTAGGAACAGCAGCCGGACTTTTGCTAAGTTGGGAGTTGTCCTTTCAGCAGTGAGGTCAGCATCACTTGGGGCTGGTCAGCCGGCCCCAAACGGTGGCATCGGGACTGAGCTCCACCCCGAGGGGGCCGCAAACGGAGCTGGAAGCTGTCAGCCCACTGCCTGCAGGAAGGATGCAGCCTCGGTCCAGGGGGCCCGGGTATCTGTATTTTCGGGGAGTCATTTATGAGCCTGTTTTAAAGGAGCCCACTGGTTTCAGCAGATGATGGGGACCTGACGGAGGCGGGTGTTGGGGTCCTCAGGTGCCCCTGTTGGCTGGTACCCCCCTCAAGGAAAGGTCTTTCTCTGTGGGCTCTGTGTCCTCTCCCCCCACCCCCCAACCTTCTAGCCGCTCGGGAGTTTGTGAAGTGCTGCGGGGACTTTGGGGGTGGGGACGTGAGGCTCAGAGAAAAGCTTTTTTCTCCTTTTCTCCCCGATGAGCCCCGTCCCGCGGGTGGGCATTCTCTCTCCTCCAGCCTCGCTCAGGTGTGCAGGTTCAGGTGGGGACCAGGTGGAGACTCAGATGGAGGCGTCGTGTGATTTTGCCAAAGAGAGAGGACGCGGCAAGGGAGGAGCTGCGGGGCGGAGGGTGGGCTTCAGGGAGCGTCTCTCGTCACGGGGGGCGCCCTCCTTCCCGCCCCCATCCTGGGGGCGTGCCTGCCCATTCCTGCTGCCCCGGAACACAGCCCACGGCTCTGCATCGTTGGGTCTGTGGTTCCGCGTGGCCCCGAGGGAAAGGAGGCTCTTGGCAGCACAGTGGCCCTGGCAGACACCCGCCCAGCCGCTGGAGCAGCACATCTGCGAGGGGGACACCCGTGGGGACCTGTCTCTGCGCCCCCCCCCACCGCCAGGCCACGCATTTGCTCGGACAGGCTGACTAAACAGTGATGAATTGAGAAACTGGGTACTGTGGCCCCTTTCCTGCTCCGGGATTAAGAAGTCTGGCAGAGAAGACGTGGACTGCAGTAGGATCGGGGGCAAGACTGCATTTTACACACGTGGGGATCCCCTCTGAGCATGTCTGCTGAGACCTGGAGACGCCAGAGTGGAGAGGTGGTCCCGGCAGACCGGCCTGGGCGGCTCACCCGACCCCCGGGGCCTCTCTGTTCCTGTCCAGCCCCTCGTGGGGATGTCGTACCAGAGGCAGCGCTGACCGGGCGCCCGGCCCCAGTACCTGCCTGTGCCTGAGCCCTTAAAAAACCCCCAAGCCTCACCTGCAGGCATCCTCAGGGGTGAAGTGAGGATGAGGAGGAGCGGCCTGGGAAGGGGCTGGGCGCAAAGGAAGGTGGCTGGAAAGTGCACTTCGGAAGCTGGAAAGCAGCCCCCATGTGTGGGGTCTCGTTCCCCACCCCCCCGAGCAGCAGGACCCCTGCCCTGGTGGGTGCTGCATGGCCCACAGGGCCCTCAGGAAGGCAGGGGGCTGGGGTGCCCTGAGGACGGGGCGGCCAGGTGGACACCTGGGGAGAGGACCCAGGTGGAGGCATCAGCAGGTGGAAAGGTCGCTGGTGGCCAGAAGGGGGATAACGAGGAAAGTCGTGTCCAGTGGCGAGAAGGAGGGGCTCCAGCCCGTCTGTGATGGGGTGTCGTGGGTTTCCAGCAGAGGAGGGGCCTGGCCTGACTTCCGCTGGTGCCAAGATTTTGTGAGGGAGGAGGGGGGAGAGGGAACCCCAGAATCTGGGGAGCCCAGAGGGAACACTCTTCACTGGAACCTCTGCAGGGTGGGCGTGCCCCCAGTTTACAGACATCCTGCCCGTCCCGCCCACAGGGGCCACCGATGGCTCTTCTTTCCCTGAAACCACCCTGCCTGTCACCAGACACCAGGGGTGTCCCTGAAAAGCCTTTCTTTCTGCCGGGGTCTCAGAGTTCTGCCCGAGGCGCGGGGGCGTCGCGTCCTCAGGGTCTCAGGGTTTACGGGAGGAGGGGGCAGTGCCAGCATCACTCGGACAGTGGGACGGACAAGCACAGCCCTTGGAAGTGGCCCACAGAGGTCTTTCCTAGGAGTGTTGCTGGCTCTGCCCCGGAGGGTTTGGGGTTAGGGACCATCCCCTGCTGCCCATCAAACCACTTGCACACTTTAACCTCCAGAAGCACTGTGGCTTTTTCTGGCCATTATGGGGCCCCACCTGGGGACTTTGGGCATAGCGTCGTCTTTATCTTAAACCTTCCTTGTCATGCTCAAAGCAAAGTGCCATCGTTCATTTGAATAAATATTGGGTAAATATAACATTCGCTAACTTTCTGAGTCTGAGATAAAACCCTTAAGCCTCCATCTCATGTCCTTAAAATGTGTAAATATTCCTTGAATTTGGGGTTGGATTTCAGGACTGTCATCCTCTATGAGGTACAAACTGTGACTTTATTTCATTGTTTAATGAAGTTGTAAATGTCGAGACCAATTTAGTGCCTGGAGTGAAGATTCTTTCTGCTTTACCAGGCATCTGATTAAGAGTTTATATTTCATTTAAGTTTCCCTGTGTGGACTAGAAATAAAGCATTTCTTCTGATTGATTTTATGAACAAAACTATGTGTCTTTCCAGTAGGTTCTTTGGTGTTTGAGGAAAAGTGTTCGTGGGAAATTGGTGCCTCGTGGGGTGTGGCACGGGGGGCATCAGTGAACGTTGGTCCCGGCTCGTGATTCTGGAGGTGGGGGGTTTTGGACAGGCTCGACTGGTGCTTCTTTGTCCTAAGTGGGCCCGGGGACCTGTCTGGGGTTGGCTGAGGGTCGGCTGACACAGGGTGTCTGGGGGCCTGACCCTCACCTGCTCCAGGTGGCCAGCCCGGGTGTGTCTGCAGGGAGATGCTGAGTGGTCAGAGATGACGACGGCCGGCACTTGTGTGTGCGCATGTCGGCCAGGAATCCGTGATGACCACCAGTGAAATCCGGAAGCAGGGCTTCCAAAGTTGAAAGAAAAAAAGAGAGATAATAAACAAGAACTTGACCAAACTTCAGAAAGGAGGGGCGAAAAAAGAGTACAGAAAGAGTAGAGTGGAAAGTAGATAAAATAAGAAAAAGGAAGAAACAGAATCAAGATTATTATTATTTTTTAAAAATTTATTTATATTTATTTTTGGCTGTGTTGGGTCTTCGTTTCTGTGCGAGGGCTTTCTCTAGTTGCGGCAAGCGGGGGCCACTCTTCATCACGGTGTGCGGGCCTCTCTTGTTGCAGCGCACAGGCTCCAGACGCGCAGGCTCAGTAGCCGTGGCTCACGGGCCTAGTTGCTCCGTGGCATGTGGGATCCCCCCAGACCAGGGCTCGAACCCGTGTCCCCTGCATTGGTAGGCAGACTCTCAACTGCTGCACCACCAGGGAAGCCCAGAATCAAGATTATTAATGAGGTATTAATGTGACTAGAATAAAACCTCCTTTAAGAGACAGAGAATGATAGACTGATTTAGATAACAAAACTCAGCTCTACAGTTTATACAAAAGACTTAAGATCAAGTGGCATAGAAAGGTTGACTATAAATGAATGACAAATTTAACTTCATACAAGAGGAAAGTAGGTCATTATATAATGATAAATGGCCTAATTTATAAGAAATTGAATTGACTTGGCATAAACTGTTAAGGAACAAACAGTATAACAACTAAATATGTAGAGAAAAATCTACTAGAAAAGGCAGAAAAACATGAAAAAAAAGCATATGGAATATCTGAATGTACCTGTTTTGGAATTATACAGCTCTAGTAGGGAATAAATAAAAAAGAATATAGAGGTCATGAATATAAACCATATAATTTATATTCTTCAAATAGAAAAATCACATTTTGTCATATTTGTTGAATATATAAAAAATAGATTGCTGTTACCCACACAGAAAATCTTAAACATTTAAAAAGCAGGGATATGGCAGGTTGTTTAATACGACATGCAAAAAGGGTTAGAGACCAGGAAATCAACTACCATAATACAATATACCAACAAATTCCAAAAGAAAAAAAAGACATTTTATAAAATCCATAATTTATTCCTAATAAAAGCTGTAGCAACAGAGTTCTAAGATAGCCCAGCTGTATAGCCCTCTGTGATCCCCACCCCTTGAATGTTGGCAGAAACTGTGAATATAATGAGAGGTCAATCCCATGATTATGTTATGTTTTGGGGAAAATGGGAGATGATCCTAATGCCGAAAGCTCAGCTTCTCTGTACACCGGTGCCGAATTGAATCTCAGAGACAGAGTTTTGGGTGAAGTAGAAAAGGATAGCTTTCTTACTTTGCCAGGCAAAGGGGGACACAACGGGCTCCGGCCTTGAACAACTATGTGTCCCAACTTGGAGGAGGTAGTGAGAAGTTTTATAGTCATGATTCAATGAGGGGGCGTGGTCAGCTCACGGACGTTCTTCTGATTGGCTGGTGGTGAGGTAATCGGGAGTCAGCATCACCAATCTTCTGGTTCCAACAGGTCTGGGGTCTCAGTGCTGGTGGGCAGCAGACAGTTAACTTTTCCACCTGGTGGGGGTTTTATCTGCAAAACAGCTCAAAGATATTGTTGTGTGTATCCCTCGAGGGGGGACCAGGACCCTGCCCCCAGGCTGCACTATTGTTTCCCTCTTGACTGTTTGTTTCTCCCTGTGTCTGCATCCCCTCCCTTCCCTAATTAACAACTGCTTGAATCTGCCCTGTTGGAACTCAGGGAAGGTCATGGAGGCTGAAGGAAGCCTGTTTCCGGTAATCAAAGAAATGGGGGACACAGAAAGCCTTTTGTGCCCAGGAGCCCCACAGGGCCCTGCTCGCTATCAATCCTGGTGGACCTGACCTAATCAGGCGAGCTCTTTAAGAGTCGAGCGTTTTCTCAGACTAGAGGCAGAGGAGGAAACCATAGAGACAAGTGCTGACCTCAAAGCAGCAGCAGCACCCACGCTGGGCCTGCTGCGGGCCACGTGGAAGGAATGTGGACGGCCTCCAGGAGCTGGGAGTGGCCCCAGGCAGGAGCTGGCAGGAACATGGGTCCCCAGGTACAGGGCAGCAAGGGGACGGACCCTGCCAGCCCTCTGAGGGAGCCTGGAGGGGCGTCTGTCTCCAGAGGCGGATGCAACCGTGAAGAGCTTCAGCCCTTGAGATCCGGAGCAGCTAGGGCAGCTCCATCACGTCCACACGGACGGGTAATTTAACAGCACGCTGAGTTCTGGAGGATGGAGTCCAAGCTCGGTGGTGGGCAGGGTTGCTTCCTGGTGAGGTCTTTTTTTCTGGCTTGCTGGTGTTACGGACGGAATTGTGTCCCCACCACCCCAAATTCATATGTTAAAACCGTAAACCCACATATGACTGTTTGGAAATGGGGCCTTTCAAGAAGAATTAAGTTAAGTGGAGTCAAAGGGTGGGCCTAATTCAGTAGGATTGGTGTCCTTATAGGGAGAGGAAGAGACACCAGATTTCTCTCTCTCTAGAAAAGGCTGGGTGAGGACACTGTGAGAAGGCGGCCGTCTGCAAGCCAGAAAAACACCAAGGCATCTCCTGTGAAATGAGGGCCTCTGTCACTATTATACAGTGTGCTTTGGTGTCTCCAGAGGTGATAAGAGAAATATTCAGAAATCAGTATAAACAGTGGTGAAGCAAAGACGTCTTTTTAGTTAATGATCTCATTGTACAGCTAAGAAACCAAAGAGATTACTTTACAAAAGAAAAAGAAAAAACAACGGCTGGAGTAATTTAAAAATTTCGTAAAGTTTGCTGGATATAAGACAAAATTTCAAAATCTATAGATAGTCTATATATTAGCAATGAGGAGTAGGAAATTAAAATCAGGAATTTATTTAAAATAGGTATGGATTTGGTATTAAAAACACCTATAGGAGCAAGTGGATAGTTTCTTCTTCAGCTTGGGCAGCTGTAAGGGGGCTTAAATTTACT
Organism: Balaenoptera acutorostrata; assembly: GCF_949987535.1. Lineage (NCBI taxonomy): Eukaryota > Metazoa > Chordata > Mammalia > Artiodactyla > Balaenopteridae > Balaenoptera > Balaenoptera acutorostrata. The sequence continues at coordinate 1,186,309 of NC_080074.1, forward strand.
TCCAGTACTTCTCATGGTGCTGGAGGCTGAGGGTCTGAGATGGGTTCCAGGAGAGCCCGCTTCCTGGTCCGCATCCTCTCTTGCAGGAGGAACAAGATCTCGTGTTTCTTGTTTTCTTTATAAGGACGCTTGCCCCACCGTGGATCCCCACCCTCATCCCCCGTCCGAACCTAACCACTTCCAAGAGGCCCCACTTCCTAATACCACCACCCATGGGGTTAGGGCTTCAATATATGGGTTTCAGGGAGATACAAGCACAGTCCACAGCAGACGTGATCCCATGTTCTCAGAGAGAAAGCCTTAATAAAAAAAGTCAGTTCTCCCCAAACTAATACATCGAGTCAATGCAGGAGGGAAGCTCCAGCAGATTTAGTGTTAGGAATAGGTGGAATAAATGTCTCAGAACAGCCAAAAAATACGAAAGGAATTCATGGTGCCTGGAGGAATATTAAATAATCATGCACTAAGTTACACAGACGCTGTAACAGAAACAAGGTGGTCACCTGGTGGGGCTTCACAGTCAGGCCCCCGGAGCGAACAAGAGTCCAGGAATGGGTCCCGGTGCACCTGACAGAGGTGGGCGTGACTTTGGTACCCATGGCAACCAGGAACATGTCTGATCAATGCTCGTGTTCAGTGATCTGTGTTGCTGTGAACACGTGTAAATAAGAACACGTATAAACATTCGTCTCTGTCCCTTTGAAAACAAAGACCTCGATCATTCTGGGCCGGAGGTGGTGGCCCCGACGCGGCTCATCTGACTTCATCTCGCCCCACGGAACCTTCCAGAAGAGGTCCTCCATGTGGCTTCTCAGAGAACCCCAATCGTGGGAGGGAGGGCAGCTCTGTTAGACCATAGACGCATCTTTGCGATTTTCCAGCTCAACAGAAGGGGAACCTCTGACAGAACCTTTTCTTAACATCACACGTTTAAAGAACTATTAACTGGAGGTGGGTTTGCGTGGAAACCCTCCTCTTCGTCCATCGGCCCAGACGTGCAGGGCGGGAGGGGACGCAGGACGCACAGCTGGCCATGGGAGCCTGGGCTGCAGGGTGGGGGGGGGGGCGCGGAGCGAGGGGAGGGGAGGGGGTGGGCTCGGGCCCCTGGGCTCCCTGTGAGCTGTAGGCTCAGCCCCAGCGCCTCTGCAGCGTTGCCTGCCCGAGGGAAGCCACCAGCCAGGGGACCGTGAACTGCTGGGGAGGGCTCTGCACTCCCTACACCCCAGCCGTCCCTCCCCCCAACAGTCCCTCCCCCCTCCTCCCTCAGCCCCTTCTCGGGGTGGGGACACCTGTCCTCCCCCAGAACACAGGACAACCCCGTTCTTCCCAGATCCCTCCAGACCCCTTCTTCACCCCCGCGGCCTCCTGGGACAGCTCCAAACACTGACCTGCCTGAGGATTCCCAAACCACCTCTAAACATCCCCCCCGAACCCCCCCCAGGTCTCTCCCCTGCTCCCCCTCCCTCCCTGCACTGGGCTTGAGCTCTCAGCACCCCCGACTCACACCTCCAGGGACCTGCCCGGGAAGTCAGCCACGGCCCGCCACCACACTCCTTTCTGGGAGACGCTCCCCCGGCCCCTCCCAGCCCCCACCAGCCTCCTCTGCCAGACCCCAGCCCAGCCCGGAGCGTCTGGGCGGCCTGAGCCTGAGAGGCTGGGGCAGCCTCAGTGCCAGCTCCAAGACGACTCGGGTGGTTTGTAGCTGAGCAGGAAGGTCTCAGGTGAGGTCAGAAGATGCCAGAGAGACGGGAGAGCCAGAGGGTCAGCGGAGTCGCCGTCAAGGATCTGGTTTCTAGCTCCAAGGTTCTGAGCCGTGCATTCACCCCTGAACCCGATTCCCGTGGACGAAGGCCCTCCTGGTCCTGGTTCGGCAGACAGAGGCCCCCGTGGCCCCTGCCTCCATCGGCTGCCCCGTGCACGGAGATCCTGAGGTTCCCAAGGGGTTGTGTGCCCAGAAAGCAGGAAAGGCGCACGCGGGTGAGGCCCAGGGTGGGAGTCATTTATGCAGGTGGACGGGCGGTGGGCACCGGGCTTGCACTGGGCACCGACTGCGACGGGCCCTTCTCTCTCCTAAGATGCCACAATCAATTCAATTTTCACCCCAAACCTCAGAGGTCAGTTCTATTACTGTCCCAATTTGTGGGTGAGAGAACCAAGACTCACAGAATTTGAGCCCTTTTCTGAGATGGTGTCATAGCTGGGTTCCCAGCCCCCAGCCCCCGACATCTCCCAGTCTAGTCACCCAGTCCTGGGAGGGGTCCTGGAAGGACAGAGCAGTGAGCTGTGCAGCCCAGGGAGCCAATAATGGGGTCTCCTGAGACCGGCCACCTCCTCTCCTGCTCCTTGAAGGAAGCGCCCAGAACCCCCAGCCCTTGCCCGGTGCTGCAGGCCTTGCTGAGCTCCGCTTGGCCCCAGCGTGCGGTGTTGGACCCCATGGCGGGGGCCGGGTGGGCGGGAGCCGCTCACGAAGACGCACATCCTGGGACCAACTGGCCCGCAGCTGGGAGGGGCTGGAGAATCAGCTGGTGTCCACCCTCCAAGGTGCTAGAAAGTGCTGAGAACACGTAAACCAAATGGGTCATCCCCACCTTGAAACAGTCCTCAGTTTAGCAGGACAGATGAACGTGTGTCAGTGTTTCTCAAACCTCGGTGTGTAAGAGCCACAAACTACCCACCAAATGTGGGTGACCAGGCCTGGGGCCCTGCTTGGGGTGAGGTCCAGGGAGCTGCGTTTTTTTTTTTTTTAAATTAATTAATTAATTTATTTTTGGCTGTGTCAGGTCTTCATTTCTGTGCGAGGGCTTTCTCCAGTTGCGGCAAGTGGGGGCCACTCTTCATCGAGGTGCGCGGGCCTCTCACTGTCGCGGCCTCTCTTGTTGCGGAGCACAGGCTCCAGACGCGCAGGCTCAGCAGTTGTGGCTCACGGGCCTAGTTGCTCTGCAGCATGTGGGATCTTCCCAGACCAGGGCTCGAACCCGTGTCCCCTGCATTGGCAGGCGGATTCTCAACCACTGCACCACCAGGGAAGCCCAGGGAGCTGCATTTTAATGAACAGTTTTGGCGATCTGATGCGTGTGGCGTTGGACCACCAGCAGGCAAACCTGAGCTAATCAGACAACGAGAAGACACGGTGGTGCAGCCTGCCCTGCGTGACGTGTGGAACACTTCCCACAAACAGCTGAGGGGGTGCTTACTTTGTCACCAGTGATACTGGTGGTATCTTCTCAGATTTTGATTGCTTTCGTTGCCAGCTGCTTCTGGGAGTGAAGACCAGCCAGGGCTACACCTTCCTCAAGTGCTTATGGGGGATGAGACCGGCCTTCATAGCAAAAGCCCCCTGTGCCCATCACACAGGCGTGGTTTGCTTCCAGGGCACTCACGAAGCATTCGCTTCAGTGGCTGATGGAGCGGGTGGCCCTCTTAATAGTCCCGCAGGTGAGAGGTGCGTGCCGGCCCCGGGAACCCAGAGGAGAAGGGCTTTCTCACTGGGCATGAATTTGTTTCCCAACTATCGACCGAGCCAGGTGGATAATTCATCACTGGTTGCTTCTTGTGGCTCTAAGGCTGACGAAGCCGCGGGGTTCTGGAGCCGCTCCAGGACCTGCTCTGAGGCGGAGACGCGCGTCTCCTCTCACACCCTGCTTCTCATTTGTGCAGGAAGAAAGACGGGGTGGGGGGGGTGGGGGGGAGCACGTGCCTGCAGCCTCCCTCCCCACCCGACCGGCCTGGCGGCCTCTGGTCCATCACGCCCTCGCCCCTCTCCCTTGATTTCCTCCCTAAACTGTAGGAGGTGTGTACGTGGCTTTGCTTAGGGGGTTTCAGAGAAGTGCGGAGGAGAAAGCGAGGGAGGGTGAGAGGAAGCCCAGGGGCAGAGGCTCGGCCACCGTCACTGGGTGCGGGGTCTCCCTGAAGCTCTGGGACCGCAGACCACCCAGCGAAGCACCTCTGGGGGTCTTAGCACGGTGCCCGCGGGGACTGGAGGAAATCGGCGAGGGTTCCTGGGAGAAGTGGCGAAGCCCCTTCTTCCTCCCCCGCTGAGATGGCGGCGAATTATTCGAGAGCTGCAGCACTTACAGGGCAGAACTAGCTGATTAATAAGCTATGGTCTGGTTTTCCTTCTGATCGTCTATTTTTTTCTGCATAAATTTTCTGAATGACATGTAGATAAATTCTCGAACTTATGAGTGTCCCTCTTGAGACAGGATTTCATCATCTTACCTATTTAACTAATTTATTAGTTACAATTACACCTCCAAATGGTACCAGCTCTGGCATAATCAAAAACTACGCTTCAATTATTCATCGAGACTTTAATTAAGAAGCCCCGCTAAATTAATAAAAGCTTCAGAAGGAATGTAATGAAAAAGACTCACAGAAAGTCTTGACCAACTTTTCTCCATCTCAGGAATTAAGTTTCCTCCTGCAAATTGCCATGAGCCCTCCTCCTCCTGATGGACACGACACACAGGCAGGTGAGAAAACCCCAGGGGGATGGAGGGAGTTGGTGAGCCTGCTGAGTGTGATACTAGGTGAAGGTTTTAAAGGTGCCCTGGGATTAGTCCACCAGCTCCATTTTCCTGGTATCAGAGAGAGTGAGCGGCCCAAAGCTGCCTGCAAAGCTGGGGCGGGGGAACTGCCTGGACGGGAGCTGGCCTTGGTGCTGACATCCATCCAGGCCTCCCAGGACGGGGCCCCACTTGGTTCCTCCTGCTTGTAGGAGGTGCATCTCCCACCCAGTGCTACCGTCTTCTGAGTGCTCAGCCTCAAACTGGGTGAAGAGTGTCTCCTTAATTTCTCTTTCTGATCTTTCCTTGTTAGTGTATAGGAATGCAAGAGATTTCTGTGTTTTAATTTTGTATCCTGCAACTTTACCAAATTCATTGAAGATCTCTAGTAGCTTTCTGGTAGCATCTTTAGGATTTTCTATGTATAGTATCATGCCATCTGCAAACAGTGACAGTTTAACTTCATCTTTTCCAATCCATCAACAGAAGAATGGATAAAGGAGTTGGGGTACATATATACAATGGACTATTACTCAGCCATAAAAAAGAATGAAATGATGTTATTTGCAGCAACATGGATGGACCTAGAGATTATCATATTAAGTGAAGTAAGTCAGACAAATCAAATATCATATAATATCGCTTATATGTGGAACCTAATAAAAATGATACAGATGAACTTTTTTACAAACCAGAAATAGACTCACAGATCTTGAAACCAATTACCAATGGTTTGGTAACCATTACCAAAGGGGAAACATGGGCGGGAGGGATAAATTAGAAGGTTGGGATTGACATATACACACTACTATATATAAAATAGATAATCAACAAGGACTTACTATATAGCCCAGGCAACTCTGCTCAATATTCTGTAATAACCTATATGGGAAAAGAATCTGAAAAAGAATGTACTTTGCTGTACATCTGAGACTAACACAACATTGTAAATGAACTATACTCCAATAAAAATTTTAAAAATAGTTAAAAGAATTGGGTAAGGAAATGCAGGAAGAATCGGGAAAGAGAGGTCGATGCTGGTTCTGGTTCCAGGTGAGGGTCCAGTCCAGCTCCAGCCGTGCAGCTGGTCTTTTCATTCATCCCCAATCCCACCAGACTCTTCACTCTGTGGGTTTGGAACTCAGACGGGAGAGGAGCATGATTAATTATTCCTGCCCAAACCCACACAGCTTGGTTCCTCCATCATTCATTTAGCAAACCAGAGCAGAGAGAATAATTATGCTCCAGGGGTCAGAAGAGCCAGGGAGGCCCATGGATCCCGGAGGTGAGAATGAGGTTGGAAGTGAGTTGACGGTCACCGGGCGGATGAGTGCAGATGCACAGGACAGCCGGGAGGGACACTGTCAGGGAGCCTTGTCACGTGGGGGACTCACTGGGCCTGGGTTCCTTTCCGAGGTGGCCCAGCCCGGAGGGAGTGAGTGACATGACTCACTTTTATGTGTCCTGTGTCTGTGGATCCAGCTGTTTTCTCTTAGGGTGGATGCTAGCTGCCGAGGTGATAAGTAGCTTATCTACTTATCTACAGACTATGGCCCTCAGACCCAGTTGGAAGCCTGAACTCCAGGCCCAGGACCCAGTGGTCTGTCCCGGGGGAGGGGGCGTGGTTCAGGGAACTGCCCCCCAGGAAGTGGGTGACCCCCTGCTGTTGCTTTCAATGGAGAGCTTTGGCCGGGGTGAGGGGCCCAGAACAGGTAAGAGAACGGGGTACCGCCTACAACAAAGGCAGTGTTGGCAGGTCTAACCCACTGGGCGACTTGCAGGGGTGCCCTTTCCAAGCTGACCTGGGGCTGTGGTGGGAAGACAGTGGCCATGTCTAGATGCCGCCCTGGTCTGGGGGTGCTGGTGCTAAGGGGCCACGGCCGGCAGACACGATTCGAGAACCTATCAGTGCCTATTCTGGGATAGATTCCACAGGACACAGGAGGAGGGAAACCGGGGCATCTTCCCTTGGGGGCCTAGAAGGTAGCTTTTGAAGCAGCAGACACAGATAATGGGAATACCGTTATCATTTTCTACGATGATTTATGGGATGTTTTGAGCATGTGACAGGTTTTGTGATAGATGAAACCATTACACATGATTACTCATTCTAATGGATAGATGTTATGTGTCCCGTCTGTGGAAGTGGAGATGGAGACCTGGGCTGATTCCCTGAATCACCCCAACCGACCCAGCCGGGCTCCCGGGCAGGTCTGTTGGGCTCCACTGCGTTTGGCAACAACCAACCGGTGACAGTGCCGAGGGGTCGGCAGCAGACACGCTGCTCCCTGTTTCTCAGTGAAGACGCAGGGTCGCCTAGGTTGTCAGCGAAGTTCCAACACGGACTGTTATGTTTCCCAACATGTGTCTAAAGTCCCTCTTACTCTCCAGAAATGTAGGGCAGCTACGGATCCCCAGCTGACGGTCAGTGCCCTGGCAGGGGCGGGGTTGATGTGCTACTTCCTGGGGCAGGGATGCTCTCTCTTCTCGAGCCCCTGCCCAGCATAGGTGGCCCTACGTGCCAACTTCCCGGATCCCAGGACCCACTCTGCTCTGCAGGCACCTAAGCCGACAGCTCCCTGTCTCCCAGCCTCTGACCCTGCGGGAAAGACCCTGGGGTTGGACCAGCGAGGCCAGGGTGAAGACAGGGCGGTGTCTGGACACTCTGAGAGGTCACCTCAGCAGTTAAGGGGGTGCAGCCCTGGAAGGGTGTGTCCACATGTCCTTAAGGTGCGGGGGCTCAGGGGCCTCTAACCTCTCAGGACTCCTGTGAAGTCACCAGCTGGCTCCACAGCCCAGCCCCCAGCAATGACAACATTCACCCAAGGTCAGGCCCGGCAGCAAGGGGGCAGCCTGCAGTGAGGACGAGCCCCCCCGGCCGGTCCCCCCACCAGATGCACGAGGGACACGGAGGTGAGTCTGGGAGGGACACAGGACCCGGAAGAGGACAGCAGGGAGAGCCACACCCTTCTCTGAAAGACGCTGCCAGGAGCGTCATTTCTGGGAATTTATCAAGAGGTCTTGAAAAATGGAAGAACAAAGAATGTAGGCGAGGTTAAGTCAAGCACTTCTGTGCTTGTCAGGATATTACTGAGACGGTAGCTGCTAATTAATAATGCATCTCTACATGACACCATTTACTTTATTGTCCTTAACGTAGGGATTCCAGCGCTGAAGCCAACATGCCATCTTCAATTATTTATTAATAAAGCCAGTCAAGAAATGAGACGATGCAAGCAGCATTTACCATCCAGAAATGGAGGAAAAGGGTGTTACCCTCCATCACCTCCTTTCTAGGCAGAAAAATAAAATAGATCCTCCAGGGGTGTTGTTTGGACTCTTCCTCAAAGGGTCTTAAGAAACAAATGCCCTGGTTTTTTCTATATCGATTGATGTTTTCCTGGGTACTTTGTGCATCTCCTGTGGTCCTCTTTACAATGCAATGAAGGGATTGTGTTAAAACACCCCCAGGGCTGAGAGCGTGGCTGAAAACTCCCCCCTCCCTTCTTCTTCCCTTCCTCTCAGTGTCTGTGTCTGTGTGTGTCTCTCTCTGTCTCTGTGTGTGTCTCTAACTGTCTCTGTCTCTCTGTCTCTGTGTATGTCTCTGTCTCTTTCTGTCTGTCTGTGTCTCTCTTTGTCTCTGTGTGTGTCTCTGTCTCTCTCTGTCTCTCTGTCTCTGTCTCTCTGTCTCTGTCTCTCACACACACCCCTACAACCGATGATCCGCAGTTTTCGGGGGAGAATCCCAGAATCCCAAGTTGGAGATTGTAACCTGCCCTGGAATCTCCCCTCACAAATTCTTTGTCCAGGTTTTTCTGCCCCTGCTTGGGAGCCAGAGAGGACAGTCTCTAATGAAGAAGCAGCTCCTGTTACAATTACATGGCAGGGATCGCCAGGAACAACCTATAACAACACACATTGAAGCACAAAAAATGTCATCCATACATTGAGCTGTAATCTTTCTCTTGCTTCTTGACACAGATTTCAGCTCAGCGCCTGGAGGACATACACATACACCCAAGAAAACTATTTTTTCTACTTGAAAATTCTTCAAATATTTGAAGGGCTTTTCCCTGTGTCCTCTTAATCTTTTCTGAGCAGGGCAAACCCAGCCCCATCAATAGACTCCTCAAGAGCCACGGGTCTTGTGTCCTCTGATATGCACTCGGTCCTTCAGCAAACACCCCAAGGCCACTGTGAGCTGAGCAAACAGCCAGGAGTCCCTCCCCTCCAGGGAGTCTCTGCCCGGTGCTCCCACCTGAGCCGCCGCAGCAGCGTGCCCTGGACAGACCGAACACTGCGTCAGGGGCCCAGTAGACAGTGTCACCCCCACCCTAATTTTTAACTTTTATTATATATTATCATACAGCTCAAATTTGTCTGAGTCTTTCTACTTCATGTCCTGTCCCCTGGGCATCTTTCATATTTTCACTGTAAACTTCTTGGCTTTTTTTTTTTTAAATTAATTAATTAATTAATTTATGGCTGCGTTGGGTCTTCGTTTCTGTGCGAGGGCTTTCTCTAGTTGCGGCGAGCGGGGGCCACTCTTCATCGCGGTGCACGGGCCTCTCACTGTCGCGGCCTCTGTTGTTGCGGAGCACAGGCTCCAGACGCGCAGGCTCAGTAGTTGTGGCTCACGGGCCTAGTTGCTCCGCGGCATGTGGGATCTTCCCGGACCAGGGCTCGAACCCGTGTCCCCTGCACTGGCAGGCAGATTCTCAACCACTGCGCCACCAGGGGAAGCCCCCTTTTTTGGTACTTTTAAAGGTTCGTTCATTGACCTGAATGACTTAATGCATAAAGATGCTTTCTTCAAGTTTTGTCATGTTTTTTTTTCCAGTTTAGAATCAGGGAAGCATGACCAGAACCAGAAGAGACCATAGACATGAAATTAATTAATTAATTAATTCATTCATTCTGTGCAATACTTTTATCCTTGCTGTAGACATCTTCTTTCCTTTTTTTTTTTTTTTTTTTTTTTTACAGAATAGCATAATTTTAATGACTGATTACATTCCCTGACTCCTAATTCTTTATATTCAAGGTGGGCACCCTGCAGAGCCTTGTGACACATTCATGAATTTATTCTTTTATTCAACAAATTATTTTAACTTTTTATTATAAAGGATTTCAAAGAGAAGAGAGATTAGTATTATAAACACCAATGTATACACCACCCCAGTCTTAAAAAAACATTGTGCCAATATTTCTTCAAATATTTTCTCAAATATTTTATAGCATATTCTAGACACCATAGCATCTTAACCATAAATGCTTCAGTATACGCGTTTACTTAAAGGATGCACACACATATAAAATCTGTATCTTTACCTGTATCCATGTATCTTTACCTGTATCCATCTATCTATCCATCCGTCCATCTCTTACAAAAGCCACAATGCCACGATCACATCTAAGGAAGGTCACAGAAATAAATCCTTTGATGTTTTATAATGTCCAATCCATATTAAAAATTTCCCTATTGTCTTCAAGGTGTCTTTTCATAGTTGGTTTATTCTCTGAGCTTGTGACTAGGTATTTTCAGGTTTTTATTTCACACGACTGTTCATCTTCCTTTATAAATCATTGATTTGTTGGAGAAACTCGTGTCTTTTGATTTGTCTGTCTTTCCCTGTATTTCATGTAAACTGCTAGATGGATCTTGGGCTTGATCTAATTCTAGTTCAATTTTCTGTCAGGAATTCTTCCCAAGTGGAGCCAGTTTCTGCCACTGCATTGCGTTGGGGGGCACTTTCATCTTAATAGGGCTGAGGCTGGCGGGGTCCTCCTGATGCCCCTGATCCCCAATCACCCTTCAGTAGACGAATGTAAGGGACTGTCACTTATGACTATTGAGTAGATCGTAAGATCTATTCAGCAAACATCCCGAGGCCATCCTAATAGATCTTACATCACTAAGAGTTTACAAATGGTGATTTTCTAATTCTAACTTCACTTTTGAGTGATGGCTGGGATTTTTCTCTAAAGAAGAATTTTCTCTCATCAGTTGAAATACGGGAAGATAAACATTTGACCTTCTTCTCTTTAGTTTTAAGGTGAAGATCTGGCTCTAGCAGTGTCTCCCTTTTGACCAGTAAGGATGCACTTTTAAAGGTTTGTTCATTGACCTGAGTGACTTAATTGTCATGACTCATTGTGAACATATGAGTTTTATATGTTTGATAAGTTTCAATCAATTGCAGTTTTCTTTCTTTCTGATAAGAATATCTTTCTGATATTCTTGTTGTTCCATATCGGGCCAGTACGAACCTTTCCCAACAATTATCTTTAGGTGAGAGTTTAAAGTTTTTACCAAATTTAGAAAGAAAATCTTATTTCTTCAAATATTTTCCTTTGTCCCATTTTTTGGAAGTCCAATTTCGGGTGTTTTAGGCAGATGGATATTGTACCACAGGTAACTGAGACTCTGTTAAATTTTTTCAGTATTTCTCTTTTCTTTGTGTTTTCCTTAGTAAAATTGCTACTGCTCTATTTTCAAGTTCAATTTTATTTTCTTCTGCTATGTTTAATTTGCTCAAAATTCCATGCAGTGTATTAGTCAGTGTGGTTATTTTGTGTGTGTGTGTGTGTGTGTTTTTAGCAATAGTCTCATTTGGTTTTTTCTTTATAGTTTCTATTTCTCTGTTCGTTATGACCATGTGTCTTATTAAATCCTTGAGCACATTTATAATAGCTGTTTTGAAGTCCTTGTTTGCAAATTACAACATCTCTGTCATTTCTGGGCATTTTTCTATTGACAGACTCTTCTTGGAGTTATGGTGGTGTTTTCCTGCATGTTTACTAATTTCGGGTTGGATGCCTGGAATTGTGATAGTTTTGTTGATGAGTATGAGTTTTATTGTCTTTCCACAATTATTTGAGACTTTTACTTTGTGTAAGATACGGTTCTAGTAACGGGGGACATAATCGTGAGTAAAGAAGGTCACATCTCCTGTGGGCACGATGCTTATCATGTTGTGAGGTGGGGGGAGGGAAGACAGACAAAAGTAGGCAAATGAAGCAATAATGTAAGTTATAGACAACTTTTCCCTTACAAAGCAAAAAATGCATTTCATCTCCCAGGCTCCATGGAGCACGGGGGGGAAATGAACACTACAAAGGCTCAGAGAAAAATCTCAGTCCCATGAGTCAGATGTCTTGCGGACCAACTGCTTCCCACAATGAGCAAAAGCTTAGTATTAATGGAAAAAATGGGAGGAAGTATGTACCACTGGGAGTTTCCCACCCGAACACATCTTATTTTCTTATTGATCAAATTGAAAGAAGGCGGCCATAATTTCACATTACAGTCTATCTTAGAAAACTGCTGGAGACAGAAGGACAGCCCCCACCAGCTGCTGAGCCGTTTGGCTCACAGAACAGGGCGGGCACGGCGGGCAGGGCCACCTGCAGAGCCCAGCGTCCCCGGCGTTGACTCTCCCCCCCACCCCCAGGCAGTGAGGAGCAGGGCCAGGAGCATTGCCGCCGCGGGCATCCTCACGGCCCCAACCCCAGAGCGCAGAGGAGGCGCTGTCCTGCTCTGCAGTGATGTCCGTCCCCGGAGCATCTCTGCAGGTCCGGCTCTGTTCACAGGACGGCCCCTCTTGTGTCCACGCTGGGCTTTGTGCCCCCTGCCTGTGCTGGAGCCCATCACAGACCCCCAGTCCAGGTCACGGCGCTCACCGTACAGGCACTCGCGTCACCCAGCCTTTGTGATCAGATGATGAAAACAGGAGGTGCCAGCACCTGCCCACTATGGACGAACCTGCACCCAGAAGACGCCAGTTGTCAACACTTCAGTGTTCCAAGACAGAAAACACAATTGGGTGAACTAAGAATTCAGCTCAAGAAGACAGAAATCGAATAATAGAGCAGAAGTAAAGATATTAGGACGCCCGGGTAAATCAAAGTGAAAGCGGAAACTAATAGAAGAGATGCATTAAGTAGGTTTCGTAAATAAATTAAATAACCATTTCTTCTAAAAGACTAATAAAATAGATAAATGTCTAGCAAATCTAATCAAGAAAAAATAAGAGTGAGACCATATACATTTAACGGATTTTAAAAGAGATTAGAACTGCATACACTGGGTATTCAATCAGGGTCTGTAGGACTAATGAAAAGATATTTTAGCATAGGGTTCCGTGCACAGCTGTACAGTAACTACTTTGAGATCTGGATGAAATGGTTGATAGTTTAGGAAAACACAAATCACCAATACTGGCTTAAAAAGAAATGACCACACCACTTTGGTAAGTTAGCTTGGCAGATAGTAAGCTCACAAAAATCAATAGTCTTTCCTATGCTAGAAATAAAATACCTAGAAACGGAAATGAGGGAAATATTTTGTTTACAACATTGGCAAAAACGATAAAAGGCATAGGAATTATCTTGCAAATGAAGGTACAAGGCCTAAATGGAAGGAAAGAAAGTCTTTTTAAGGGACATAAAACAAGATGTGAAGTAACGTAAAGGCAGCCTGTCCTTATAGGATAGGATTGGAGTTTTAGGTGTTATGCTGAACACCTAAAACTCCAATCTTTCCAATCATAATGTAAAAGTTTAATGCAATTCCAGTCAGACTACCAGGCACCTTGTTTAACGATCTTGCAGTTTATATGGAGTAATAACGTCCCACGAATAGTCAAGAAAGCAAAAAGAATAATAATCGTAATATGCCTGATGCAGAAGGATAACTTATTTCCAAGGCTCTTTAATCAAATCAATACGGTACTGGCCCAGGGGTGGAAAAGCATATCAGAGGACAATCGGGAATTGAGAAAAGAACCTAGTCTATGGGATTTGATTTGGAGAAAAGAATGGGTTGTACAGTAAGTGCTGCCGGCTTAGCGGTGCCCCGTCTGGATGAAAAGGAGGTTCACGTCACACCAGGCGTAAACATCATTCCCGATGGATCAGAGGATTACATGTGGGATGATAACAGCAGTGATGGTAATGACAAAAACACCCAGAAGTAAACCTTGCAGTTTTCATGTAGAATCTACAAATGAGAGAATGATTCTTAATCAGGAATTTAAAATCCATTAAAGAAAGGTTTTTTTTTTTTTTTCCCAAATAGCCGTGAACATCTTTTGATGGCAAAACAATGCTTTAAATAAAGCCAATATGAAAATAATATACAGCTAAAGTATTTTCAATGCAAATGACAGATATAAGATGATTATTTTTAACAACTGAGAAGCACCTAATATTATTAGAAAGCTGCCGAGGGAGAAACCAACAAACTAGTGCCTGTCTGAGAAAGATGTCCAAACACATGATTATCTGGAGAAACACAAATAACAGAAACAATTTGATTTCTACCCCTAACCCTCAGACTAAGGAAGGGAAAATAACATCTCTTGATGGCAGGGAAAATGGTGCTCTTTTATATTATTCATGTAAATTTAAGGGGTTAGAGTGTTTTAGAAGGCAGTCTGGAAAATTCTACTGTACACTTCCATCCTGATCCTCTGAGATGCCACCAATCCATTCTCTCTGAGTGTATTTTGGTGGGGAGGGGGTTTGCCAAATGTGTGCATTTAGATGCTGCAGTCACGTACTGGGGAATCTATCACATAGAAATAAAAAATGCAATGGAAAATTATTTATGCTGAATGTGGATGTTTCGTGAAGTGCATGTGTGTGCACCCGCATGTCTGTGTATGTGTACGTGTGCATGTACGTGTGTGTGACAGCAGCCGTGGTGCCCGCAGCTGCCCAGGACACAGCTGCATGGATGCCATCCGTGGAGAACGGGTGACGACAGCCACCGTCCAGCCACGTCGCGTCCCTGGGGCCTCAGAGATGTTCACGGGGAGCCTTGACCTTCAGGCTCAGGGCTCCCTTGGTCATGCCCCTCTCTCCTTTTGTTTCCGTGGGGGGTAGGGCTCGGAGGACCAGGCATAGATTCCCGCCTCCCTCCCCACCTCCTGCTCCTTCCTCAGACACGTGCTGCGTCCTCCCCGGCCCAGATCCAATGTGCGGCCCGGGAGCCCTTCCCACCAGGGCCAGGCGCAGTGTGGACGCCTTTCAGGCCTCTCCTTCTGGGGCCCTTGGCCTGTGGGATGCCCCCCTTCTCACAGCACTTTCCATATTAACGCATCACCACGCACCTTTTTTCACTGGGTCTGTAGTTCTTGTCTTTCTCCAGCCCTTAATTTTAAAAAACATCTTTGCCAGAATTTCCCTCCTACGTCTTCTTCTCTTTGAATCTCACTGGAAGACAGAACAACACCCAGGAGGGCCTGGAGGGACCTCTGGTGGGTCAATGCTGTTTGCTAAGTTGAAACATTTTCACAACAAAATCTAGATTTCTGGCTTCTCCTGAATAAGCGGGAAGATTTGGCGATGTTCAGCCCATATCCCCACGCGGACGCACCGGCTGAAGCTGAGTGTTCACTGTTCCCTGAGATGAGGGACCTTCCACGTGGCCGAGACCCCTTCCCCTCCCGCTACCAGCGCTGGGCTGCCCTCGGTCACCTCCCCTCCGTCCTGCCGCCCCCAGGCAAGGAGTCTGCCATATTCTTACTAACTTCTGCCCATGTGGGGCACGGGGGGGCAGGTACTGCAAGGCAGGAGGCGAGGGGAAGGGCCTTTCTTCAAGTCCGTTGTTTCTACCAGCAGCACCCCAGAAACAGCAGTCACGACAACATTCAGCTTCATTCAGGCCCCCCCGCCCAACCGGACCCCGGCCAGGCCTGAGCCCAGCTCCACGCACCCCCAGTCCCCGCATGAGTACCCCCTGCTGAAGCATCTGAGCCCAGCTCCACGCACCCCCAGTCCCCGCATGAATACCCCCCGCTGAAACACCTGAGCCCAGCTCCACGCACCCCCAGTCTCCGCATGAATACCCCCCGCTGAAACACCTGAGCCCAGCTCCACGCACCCCCAGTCCCCGCATGAATACCCCCCGCTGAAGCATCCGGTCTGGAGTCTGCTTCTCTGGCTGCATCTTGACTGGACGTGTTTCCTGCATCATATGGATTTCAAAATCCAAATCATAGATTGTCCTCCTGGTCATCGCCTCTTTTTAAAAATTTATTTATTTTTATAAATTTATTTATTTTATTTATTTTTAGTTTTGCCTGCGTTGGGTCTTTGCTGCTGCGCGTGTGCTTCCTCTTCGTTGTGGTGCGCGGGTTTCTCATTGAGGTGGCTTCTCTTGCTGCGGAGCACGGGGTCTAGAGCGCAGGCTCAGTAGTTGTGGCGCATGGGCTTAGTTGCTCTGCAGCATGTGGGATCTTCCCGGATCAGGGCTCGAACCCGTGTCCCCTGCATTGGCGGGTGGATTCTTAGCCACTGCATCGCCTATATTTAGACACCATCAGTTAGCTCGCACGATGGCAGCCCCGGGGCCTCCTTCCCTCTCCTCCCCCTGGGGCAAAGGTGTTGCCCATTTCCTCGCTGTCACCTCTGAGGACAGCGTGGATGGTCCCCCAGCTCCCGCCCAGCTCCTCTCTCCGGGTTTGGACAGAGCGGTCCTGGCCCTTCTGTTGGGCTGGACGGACGGTACCGGGACCCTGCCTCCTGTAAGGACTCCTTTGCCGTGTGTCTCGCTGGATGGACTTGAACTCTGTCGGCCATGCGTACCTGCCGATTGGACCTCCCACATCCTCTGGTGCTGGCCGTGCCAGGGACCCTTCGCAGGACGGCAGTCACAGCTCCCCGGGACGTGCAGACCTTTAACAGGACAGAGGCCCGTCTCTGCCCTTCTATCAGTGCGGCTCCAGGACAGGTGCCTGGGCCGATGAACACCTGGTCCCAAGTCTCTGGTGGGGGCTCTCCTATCGGGACCCGAACTGATGGTCAGTTGGTCCCATGTCTCGGGGAGACCCTGGAGGAGAAAGATTAGCCAACAAAGGAGAGAATTGAGGTGAGGACGGGGTAAAGGCTGTTTGCTGGTATCCAGTCCCCAATTCCAGTAGTTTCCAAGGCAGGTCCCCCCTCGTTGCCCTTTTTCCGTGTGCCGCCCATGCTTCCCCTCTTTTGACTGTTATAACGGGATTTCTGTAATGTACAAACAAGGCCTCCTGGTTATGACATTGCTGAGTAAAAACTGGAACTTTCTCATGCGCTAGAAGTTCTTGTTGTGTGGTGGGAATACCACTAATCACACTGTTTCTCTAGGAAAATGTGTTTCAAGTAAAAAACAGCTGACAAATAAACTTTAGGGGCACGATTCATCGGTATGTAGGGGGAATCACATAGATTATCGGGAAGTTACCTGTAGAATAGTAATTAAAAAAAAAGCAAAATAGGAACAGTGCCCACTGCATTGGGAGTCTGGTTTATATGACTATTTATGAAGTTCTGCAATTTGAACTAATATTCCCACTCTTGCCCTGTTTCTGCTTGAGAATATTTTGCTCTGTGTCAAAATCAGCACAATCAAAATCAACCCTGTCAGCCTGGCAACAGTCAACTTTCGTTACCCTGTGGCACAATTCAGAGAACCAATTTTATTCATAGCTTCATGTAATGATAGGACTGGAAATAATTTACTAGTATCTGTGACTGAGCTGTGTCTATTTTAGAAGTTGCTTCACAGGGGCTTAAACTTGCACCACATGTGATGCCAGAGGACGTTTTCCTCGTGTTTCAAAGGCCAAGACCCTGTCTTTGTAGGCATCTTGCGCTGTTTTGCTCCAGTGTTTCCGGACGCTTCTCTCTGTTTGCATGTGTGACCTCTGCTAACCTGCCGTCCCCTCCTCCTTTTCGCCCCCCTACTCATCGCTCACGAGGCAGCACAGACACTTCAGCTGGCGGAGAAATTACACCTTATTTTACTTCCAAAAGGAGAGAGTTGAGAAACACTGTTGTGGACGTTCAAGATGTTTTGGTAAAGAGACCAAACGCCGCGGGCAGCGTGTCTTCAGGGGTCCCCGTCGGCCGCCTGCCCCACCGCACGTACAAGCCCGTCACGCACAGAATGAGTTCCCCCTCCTCTCACTGGGTATAAACACTAACACCTACGCAAAAATTTAAGTTTGTCACAGATGAGTAAGGAAACACAAACGAAGGCAACCCCATCCCCGACCAACCCCTTAAACTCTCCTGAGCTGTCATAATGCGATCGGCTGCAAAGCGAATCCAAGTCGGTCATCAGCTGTCTTGCTCAATGCTTCTGGGAGCTCGCCGTGGGCTGGGCTGTGCTCTCTGTGACCCCTGCACTTAGAGGGGAGGTGGCCACAAGGTTTTTGTCCCTCCAGGGTGGACGCTGACTTTCCAGGGGACAGTTGAGAAAGGGGCCCCGAAGGGCTGGGGGAGCCTGAAAGACAGACGTGCCCAAGCCAGCCCTCCCTAAGGTCCCCAGAAGGGCGAGGTGCAGTCCTCAAACCGCAACCGCACGAGGTCATCCCACGCTCATGCCGGTCAGCGGTGGGGCCCCTCCGCTCTCAGGCCGCTCACCTGTGCAGGTTTCCATCCTCACACCTGGCACACGACCACCTGTTCTGAACGGTGGGCCGTGCACTGCACACCTCACCCCTCCTCCCACCCCAGTTGTCCTACGTGCAGGTCCTTTCGCCCAGAGGCCCCATTCCAGGCTTGTGGCCCCTCCTGCCCCTGCTCCCAGGCCCTCCCCTCCTGGGCCCCATGGCCCTCCCCAGGCACCGCTGCTTCCTACTTGTCTTGGGGTCCGGAGTGGAGAGCGCGGGCTGGGCTGGGGGCGCCGGGACTCGGCTTAGGTGGTAACGGAGCTGCTCGGGTTAAGATGGGTCCTGCCTTCCAGGGAGGAGAACAGACCACAAAGCTGCACTGAGCATGACGTGCTCCATCTGGAAAATTCTGCGTGCCCTTCCTTTTCACATCACAGCTTCTGGTCTTCACAGCCTACTTTTGTTTCCACGTGAGCTAATCATGAAGTCACGGAATGTAGCTTTGCAGCTGTGGGACCCTCTGAGGGCTCAAAAGCTGTGTCCCTGCTGGGCTGCGGAAAAGCAGATGCTGTTCTGTCTCATGCTGCCGCCCCGGAACCGAGAAAGCGACCGTGGCCGCCAGGAGTCTGCATTCCCAGTCACCGCCCCCGCGAGGGTTCAGTTGCCGGCAACAAAAACCACGTGAACTAGAGGATCCCGCGCTTACACCACCATGGGAAAGTCTGGAAAAGGGACGCTAAGCCCTCCTTGAATGATTTCTAGAAAAATCCAGATGTGGCTGCAGTCAGGAAGGTCTGGGGGAAGCTGCTGGTGCCAGGAACATGCTCTCTTAGCTGTGGCTCAAGGTCCACGAGGCTCTGATGCAAAGACCCCCGGGCTCTAGACCAGCAAAGCCACGTGCACAGTGCCCTGCCTCTGACACCCACGAAGCCGGGCACCCGACTCGGAACCTCTGCTCAAGCTACCACCAGAAACCTGCGCTGACCCCAGGACACTGTCAGTGGAAACCAAGCCCTCATTTCTACTTTCAAACACCCCCGGAGCATCTGAGATCGGCGGGATCTGAGCCCCTTCTGCCTGCAAAGAGTCTGGGGACAGTGACCCCTGGATCCGGTCCCTGTGGGGCAGGAGGAGGCCAGGGGAAGGCTGATGCCACAGCTGCCTGCTGAAAAAACACGCCCTCTGGCCATGGTCCTGCAACTCATGTTTGTCTCCTGAAAGCACACACACTTGGCAGTTTTCTTTAAGCCAGAAGAAAATCATCAGCTTTTCTCTCTTGTCCCATCTATGTGGTAGTTAAAACAAGAAAGAAAACCAATGATTTAATCTAATTCATATGTAAACAAAGAACTTTACAGAATAATTTACTTTCAGTTAACACAGTGATGCAGGACCAGACACACAGACCAATGTCACAGCCAAGGTCGACCAGAAGCACTTCCTGTTTCGCTCTGTTAAATCAGTGGAAGAAGAAAAGGCCAGCTGAGGAATGATCTTTGAAGAACTCGTTAGCTCCTGAAAAAGAGAAGTAAATCTCTGCTTCAGACCAGCACAAAATTCAGTTCCAGATGGAGATGGAAGAGGTGGAAGGGAACGAAGATCAGGGGAGACCTTGAGTGTGGAAGGGAGGGAGGGGGTCAGAGCCCCGTTGGTCTGTGGGCTCTCACCAAGGCTGGAGCTGCAGTCACGGGCTGAAGTGGCTGCCCTCTGGGTCATTCTGTGGGCATCAGACCCAACCCCTTGGTCAGAAACAAGAAAAGAATATTTCTCTTCAGGAAGATCTTTCTAACAGTCCAAGTTGCTGGTTGCAGCTACCTCTCGAGGTAAGAAACCAGCCATGGTTAGAGCTGCTCAAAAAGACTAACCAAACAAACAACCTGATTTTAAAAAATGGGCAAAGCATCTGAACAGTCACTTCACAAAAGAAGGTGTATTGATGTCAAAGAAGCATATGGAAGGATGATCAAGGTCATTGCCCATTGGGAAATACAATGTAAGGCCACACACAGTGGGGCTATGACATCCCACTGTGGTACCCATGTGGGGGCAGGGAGCCGACAGTGCCACGTGCTGGGAGGGCGTGGAGGGAGCACAGAGAGACCCAGCCCCTCTGGAGGACAGCTGGGCCGTCTCTTCCAGAGTTAGACGTCTGGTTACCACATAAACAGCAACCCAAGTCTTAGGAATGTACCCAAATCGAAAACTCATATTCACACAGACTCGTATGTGGATGTTTATAGCAGCTTTATTCACAGCTGCCAAAACTAAAAGCAAGCAGGATGTCCTTCAGCAGGAGACTGGATAAACTGCCTGTGGTTATCCTTACAATGGAAGACAATTCAGCAACAAAAAGGAAGATCTACACCAGCATGGGTGGATCTTACGTGCATTTTGCTAAGGCCCACAAGGCTACATCCTGTATGATCCCATTTATACCACATTCTGGAAAAGGCAAAGCTGTAGGAACAGAACACATATAGATGGTTATCAGGGTTTGGGGTGGGGGCAGGACTGGTTAACAAGGGGGACACGGAAGGTAATTTTTAGGGTAATGGACCTGGTCTGCAAGATACTGTGGTGGTGGCTACGTCATTCTCTGCATCTATCAAAACCCACAGAACAAAGTGAGGTTTACTTTGTGAAACTTAAAATAATGAACCAGAAGGTGAGGGGATCCCAAGATGAAATGCAGACCTTGACAGATGAATCTAACTGTATTAAACATGTATGATATGAACTTGCTGAAGGGGGTGGGAGAGAAGGAGCTTATCAAAGTAACTTTGGAAATGGCGCTGTCATTGGAAACCGTAAAGGTAGACAAGGGAACTGGTGTTGGCCCTGTTCTCTAGGTGGTAAACTGGTTCTCACAGGTCAGCAATTCTGTAACTATGTGTGTACCACGGCGAGCAAGTGAGTAAGTGATGTAGATCTCTCACTGTCAGAGAAGGGGGTGACAGTCAAACAAAGGGAAGACTAGAATGGACGCTGATGCTGAATTCATTCTGACACGAGAAAGCTACACACACACACACACACACACACACACACACATGCACACGCACACACACACAAACAGGCACCCAGACTGTGTATATAAAATCCAGCTCCAGGGGCACCTTGCAGCGGGCCAGAATCTCCAAGTGCTAAAAAAAAGATGGGAGCAGGTCAAAGGACGCAGACGCCAACCTGACAGACTTTCCAAGGCCATAGCTGGGCCAGCTGGTACAACCAAACACATAATGATATAACTGATTTTTAACCCCCCCGAATAAAATAAATGTCCACGAGGCCACACTGATATCAACAAATGCCTCCATAAATAAATAAATACATGAAACGGACAAATATTTCTTGTATAAAAACTCCAGATAATAAAAGGAAAAGTAATGAGGGAAATAGAAAATCATCAGAACACCATGGTACTAACAGCTGCAGGAATGAGACACTGATGGAGTTTGAAATTAACAGGGGCTTCAAGGAGAAAAGAGATAGTTGCGACTATAGTCTTGGAGTGTCTCCCGTGAAGTGTTTACTAATGACTGTGGCGGCTTTAACACATGACCGCCAATTACTGGATGCTCCTTCTTCCAGGACGTGGAGCTTGCTTCTCCTCCCCTTGAGTGTGGACTGGACTTAGTGGCTCTCCCCTAACAGACAGAGCGTGGAAAGAGAATAATAGTGATGTCATGTACCGTTAAGAGGTGAGATAAAATGTCACGTCACCTCTGTGACATCCACCCCCAAAACCCAGTGTAATCATGGGAAAACATCAGAGAAATTACATCCTACAAAATACATGATCATAACTTCAAAAGTGTCAAGGTCACGATAAAAAAGAAAGACCAAGACATGGGCAAAGATCAGAGGAGACTAGGGACACATAATCACTGAATCATGACGAATGTGAACAGGACGTCCTAGACTGAATCCTGTAACAGAAAGGTCATTGTGGGGAAAACTGATGAAATCTTTCATTTAGTTCATAGAATAGAGTCAATGTCGATTTCTTAGTTTCAATATCTACACCACTTAATAATGATCCAATTTTAATAAACTTAAGCTGTGTTAACATTATGGGAAGCTGGGTAAAGGGTATACAGGAACTCTCTGTATTACTTTTTCAACTCTTCTGTGAACCTAAAATTATTTCAAAATACTAAGCCAAAAACTAATAATTCCAAGACTGTACTTCAATGATCTAAGTTTGGGGCATTAATGAACAAGTTGAAAAAAAAAAACCAGTGAAAAGTCTGGCCAATCAAGGATGCTTTGTGGGGGAAAACAAGCTCCTTCAAAGCTTGAGGAGCCGTAAATGCAGGACCCTGCAGGACTACACACTCCTTCCTCCTCCAAGGCTGCACACCTTCCTTTACATTTAGGCTGGATGGTCACCTGCCTGAGACCCCTCTCGGTTCACTGGAGACTTCCCTTCATAGTAAGAGGGTGTAGGATCCAAAAGGAAACTGCCATTGGTAGGTAGATTTGCAGGCTGGAAAACCCTCCAAACAATGGCATCCACTTTGGGGGCTCCCTTTCACGTTGGCTGCCTTTCCCTACAGTGGGTCTGGCCCTGCTGGGACTCAACACTTCTGGCTCTCTTGCTGCTGTTGCCAGATGCTCCTGGACAACTCAACCCAGAAGACCCTGTTACCCTAGAGACACAGGCTGCCTTGTTCTTCTGAAGGGCATTCATCCTGTGTCTTTATTTTATTGAAGAAAACAATGTAACGGAAGCAAATCTACATCAGGCCAGTGCCCCACGTGCCTGTCAGGACGAATCTGTCAGCTGTGCCTTCGGAGTCCTCCACCCTAAACCCCAGGGAAGGTCAAGAGGAAAACAGAAGGTTCCGAGGGAGGAAGGAAAGACAGACAGCATCAGCAAACAAACATGCTACCTGGTGATGGACGTTGTGAAGACACTGGGTCCACTGGTGTGGAGCTTCCTTTCCTGGGGTGTCTTGTGAAACCAGAGGAGATTTACCTATGCCATGAGCTATGAGTCAGCCTGAAGACAGGGGCTTGGCCACAGTGACCGTTCAGGACACCGGCTCTGTGATTCCAGCATCTCTCACACAGCTGACACTCCCGGCATTTGCTGGTTGTGTGTACAGAGTGGTGTAAGAGTCTGCCGCCATAATCCCTGAACCTATAATGCTGATGTTCTAATGTAACAGGAGTATTTTCCCCCTTGAGATAAAATGCCATTGAATGCCATCTGTGCTGCCTGTAATTTTAGCCATAAATCCTGGTTGTATTTATCAGAGATTTGTTTTTCAAGATGGCTAATTTTAGTCTCCAATTCAACTGCACACTAATTTCCTTGTTTCTTTCTTGCTGAGAAATCTGATATAACAGCTTCTCATAGAAAGGGCTTGGCACGTTCCCAAAGCCCTGCAGCTTCATTTACTTAGAGGTGGTTTTCTCTCTTCCTCTCCCTGCCCCCTTCGTGTTTGGGCAATGAGGGTAGAATTCAGAAGAGTTGAAACAAAAACAGGATTGTCCTTGTAGAGACGCAGAGGGAGTGAGCCAGGTTGGGTGGGCTTCGGGGCCAGGGGTCAGCCTGCTCTGAGCGGTGGGGGTCCCCTGTGCTTGGGGCCGCTGGAGGGGCTCCCCATCCTGGAGAGCGACGGAGAGAAAGGAAGATCTTCCAAGCCCAGTGCCGCCACGACAGTCCCTGGGCACCACGTTACACTTTGGAAAACATTTGGGAAGTTTCCTTCATTTTTCTGATATGGCTGAAGTGATGCATAAGATTGGCTGAAAGTCTAAATCTAATTACACTAGATAAGATGGAGTAGCCCGTCAATAGGGAAGAAATTGTGTGATGGAAGCTTTTTAAAAAAAGGCGCTTAGCCATGAAATCTGCATATACCAGTAAATTTTATTTAGAGCAACCAAAATATTCATCTCCCATCCTATTTCCACAAATTATGAGTTCTCCAGGGAGGCACAGTGAGTTGGGTGGAAAATTTTTAAATTGGAAGCAAACAGAAGGGCACGATCGACTCTGGGAAGCGGGTCCCTCGAATGCTGCAAAGGAGACTTGCTCACAGCCTCCCCCAGGATGCAGTTCACGCCTGGGGCGGTGGGGGGTTTGGGGGGAGGGCAGGGCATGCGGACACCCGAGCATCTTAGAAAGCTCTCTGAGCTCAGGAAACAGACTGCTGGGTTGAGGACTCTCTTAGATGCTGGATTATGTTCACATGTGATTGTTGGGGGGAAAGAACCAACTTCACCATTAGGCGAAAGCTAAATGCAGCTACTTTGGGGGGCTGCACGAGCACAGCCCACCTGCTCTGCAGAAACTCTCGCTGGTACTGCTGCAAGGACATGGCTCAGGAGGTTAGGAGCTCGCCAAGGTCGTAGGAAGTGCAGAGCCTCCAGCTCTGCTGACCCTTGACCCCACTGTATCCTCCAACCTAACAGCGCCAGGCGCGGCAGGTTCTCAACAGTCGATTATTGAATCTATCGGTGAACGTTGATTATATTTATTTTTGTATCTTAAAGGGAAAGCGCATGTACTTATTCAAACAGAAGTAACCAAAAGGCGGCATTTCTAGCTAAGTAAACACACAAATCAAATGCGTGTATTGATAGAGACCTTGGGAAGTGGGCACCTCCTGGTGGGGGGTCAGGATGAGGACCCTTCTCTCCCTCTGCCATCCCCCCATCTGTCTGTGGGTCTGTCCACGGCTGTTTATGGGGACTTAAAGGAGACCAAGCTCTAGCTATGATGACAGACCAGAGAGATGGCAGGTCCTACCCTCTCCGGATGCTGGTTCCCGGGATGTTGAGGAGGGAGAGATGGAGACACTGCCCTCGGGGCGGAGGTTTGGACACAGACATCAGTGTCACAACCAGGCGAGGCCTGGGTTCTGGGCGGCCAGCCAGGGGGTCTGGGAGAGTCCAGGGTGACGGAGTGAACTGAGATGGCAGGGATGCTGCCATCTGCAGCCTGTGACCTGGGTCATTCGAGGGTCACTGTTTGCAAAGGAGCCACCTGCCCTGCAAACTGCAGGCCCTGCTTCTGCTTCTCCCAGAGGCTGGGCAGTGGCGGGGGAGTGACTGCGGCTGTCCCCTCCCTGTGGGATGGGGGCGCAGTGGCCTCTCAGATCTAGGACGAGGGGAGGAATGAGAGGGGCTGAGGGGGACCTGAGCTGGCCTGAGCACCCACGAGGCCGGGCTGGATGCCTAAACTCCAGGAGCTGAAAGTCCACAGCAGTGGCCGGAATCCCGTGTCACCTCTGTAGAAATGCCCTCTTCTCTGTCTCACAGGGACACATCCGCCTGGGACGGGCAGTGTCCTGGCCCGGGGGTGCAGGGTCCCAGCTGCAGGGCTGTGCCGTCCGCCCGCAGGGTCCTGTGCAGCCCTGGATGGGGGCCCAGCCTAACGACACACGTCGTTGGGCAGCACTGCAGCGACTGCGGAGCGACCCGCGGCCTGCCACACGTCTGGGGCCTTGCTGGGTGGTCGCCTCCCCGCCGTGTCTGCGGCTCCCGCGGGGATCAGGAGCGTGGACGTGTCCCGATCCAGTCCTCAGCTGCATGTCCGCTTTGCCTGACGAGGTCAGCATCACTGTAGAAAGTCCCACACCTCCCATGAATGTTTCCATTGAGTCCGCAGTGATCATGTGGGAACCTGGATGGCCGGAGGGCCTCCCAGATGGCAGGGACTCAGCAGCCTGGCTCCTGGGGTGTCCCCAGGACTTAACAGGGCTTGGCGGGACGCTGGGTCTTTACTGGAGCACGTCTTCCTGCTGGAGACGGACGCCAGCTTCCCTAGGTTCTCACTTTGTGTCCTTCAGTCCTGATGGCTGGTTTCTTCTTACGCTTTGCCGCTGCC
This sequence comes from Balaenoptera acutorostrata, assembly GCF_949987535.1. Taxonomy (NCBI): domain Eukaryota; kingdom Metazoa; phylum Chordata; class Mammalia; order Artiodactyla; family Balaenopteridae; genus Balaenoptera; species Balaenoptera acutorostrata. The sequence goes on from NC_080074.1 coordinate 1,212,036, forward strand.
CTTGGCTGGGGCTGGGAGGGGCTCCCCCTTAGACTTCTGCCTGTGCAGACCTCCTAGCTCTCTAAACATGAGCGGCCCACCCGGCCTCTCTCCATCCAGAAAGTTCTTTGTGCAGATACCTCCTGACGGCCACCCCTCCTCCAGCAGGCTCTGCCCAGAGGCCACCCTCCTAAGGACGCCCTCCTGACCCCCTTGCGTGCACACACGCCACACACATGTGTGCATGCAAACACGCCCACACTTGTGCACACTACACGCGTGTGCAGGCCAAGACACACACGCACGTGCACGCCGCCACCCACCACCGCTCCTTTGCTTTGTGCTTTTCACAGAGCGCTCGTCACCTACCATAATGTGCATCTTGTTTATTTGGTTAGTTGGCTGCCTCCCCAGCTAGATTTTATGAGGGATTTTGTTTTTGCCTGTTTCATTCATTCTTGTAGTCCCACCACCTAGAACAGCGTCTCTCACACACAGGGGGAACGTAATAAACGTTTGTTAAATAACCAAACCTCCTTCTTCTGGAGTCTCTTGCCCGACTCTTGCCCCTCCACAAGGGTCAAGGCCATTCATCCCAGAAGCACTGATTGACTGGATGCCGGACCCAGGGGTGGGCAGCTTGAGCGACCCCTTCCCTCATCAGCCGTGGCTTATTGGGGTATCATTGCGGGATGCCGCGTCTTCACGTCCCCCAGAAAGCCTGGTGCTTGGTGTCACGTGCAGAAGGGTCGTGCTGGTGGCTCATTATTTATTTATAAGTTGATGGATTTCAGCCCCTCGTGGTGGACGGAAATAGCTCAAGTAGCATCCTCAGGAAACTAGAAATGGTTAAGATACTAATTCCACGTTGTTCTTGTCTACTCGTAAAGTAGGCCCCTAAAATCCCAAGTAAAATTTGGTAGGTTTCAGTTTCTGTTACCGAAACACATGCAGACATTCAGCAGTAACAACGCTCTTCACGCTAATTCCACGTGATATTCACGTTGTCGCCAACACTTGGCAACGTACGTTTCCTGCCCTGGGGGGGCTCCCGGGACCTTTTCCTGACAGACCTCCCAGCCGTGATCATCCAGTGGGAGATCTACGGGGCCAGGATGGTCACACCATCCTCGCACGGTGGACCATTCCCCAGGAGGGTCCTGCGTGGGAGACAGACAGGAGACCTTTCTCTGTGTGCTGTCTCTGCAAAAAGCAGGAGACTGGAGTCACCCTCACCCCCTCCGTGGCCCCCGATCCTCACCCCCAGCCTCACTGGTTCTGTTCTGTGCTGAGAGTTTAGGCTGTGGATCCTGGTGGGGGTGGGGGTCCTCCCCCCTGCTGAGTCTCCCAGGAGAATAGGTGGGCAGTGGGGTGACCCTGATACGGAGCAGAGAGAGGGGACCTGGTGGGGCAAACTCCCTACCCAGGACGTGTGAAAAATCTCTATCCTTCCGTTACCCACAAACTCCAAACCCCGAGCTCTTTCTAGCAGAAAATCTCCCCCAGACGTCTGAGAGCCACTTCCATCACGGGCCATGCACAAGCCTATTTTGAGTGTTTATTAAGTATCTGCTGAATAATGGGCTCCTGTCAGCATATTAACAGGAGCCCAGAGGACCATCCTTCGACTCAAAGACCTTCATCCACAAAGACACACGGGTCATTTGCATTTCCACCTTCTGTGCTCTCATTACCATTTCTTTTATATGTTACTAATTATGTGCCTTTATATTTCTCTTTCCTTTTCTTCCATATGAGAGCAATTGAATTGCTTGGTGAACAATAGAAAGGGAGAAATTTAAAAGCACATTTGCACATAAACACATTCAGTGGGCACGCTTTCTCCCAGACAGGCAAGGTTGAGGGTGCCCCCTGGGAAGGTGAGGTTCGGCGAGGGTGGAGAACAAGGGGGCCGCGGGGTCCCGCGTCCAGGAGTCCAGGCTGATTGCATAAACACCTTCCTCTCTCCACTTCTTTTCTTCACCAGCAGAAGAGCTTTGCCTTTTCAAAAGGCAGCTGCTGATGCATAGGGATGGCTTAAAAGAGGAATCTTGAGCTGTTTGACAGTGTCACTGAACAGATGGATGCAGCTTCAAAGTTTCTTCTGAAGGAGAGAGCCGAGTGTCTGCTGAGGTCCTTAATGAGACATGAGAAGAGAGGGAGGGAGGGTGAGGCCGTGGAAATCACCAGAGCCAGAGACACAGCAGTGGTGAGACGGGAGGCAAGACCGAGGGAGAGAGAGAGTGCTGAGGAGGGCAGGGGGGCTCAGTGGGCAAAGCCGATGGGCTTGATGCCCTCCTCTACTCTGAGCCCTGACCAGTCAAGGTGCCCTTGAGACCTGCACAGATGGCAACATCTCTCCCAGGGGTCATTTGTACCTTATCATCAGCCCAGTTCAGTAAAATCACATGCATCGCCCATCCATCCAGCTGTTTCCGCCTCCTTCCCTCCCTCCCTCCTTTCCCCCTTCTTCTTTCCTTATTTCCTTCCTTCCTTCCATTTCCTTTCTTCCTTATTTCCTTCCTTCCTTCCATTTCCTTATTTCCCTTCTTCCTTATTTCCTTCCTTCCTTTCTTCCTTATTTCCTTCTTATTTCCTTATTTCCTTCTTTCCCTCCTTCCTTCCTTCCCTCCACCCATCCCTCCCTCCTTCCATCCATCCCTCCATCCACCCTGCCATCTGTCCACCCATCCGCCCATCTCCGTCATCAGCTCTGAAGGCGTTGGTTCTGGATAGGGTTGTCTGGGTCTCAGTTCAGGCTCCACGATATAACAGCTGTGTGTCTTTGCACAAGTATTTCATTCTTTGTGCTTTTGGCTCCTTGCCGAGAAGTGGGGGGAATTCAGTTAGATGAGAGCTGCCACCTACTCACCTATGTGCCTGGCCCACATGGAAGCTGGTGGTCGTGCTGGGTGTTATCTAGACCTGAGTGGTTATGGGAGGTTCGGGGGAGGCTGTCTGACCACACTCCCAGGGGAAGGGAGAGGCGCCTGAACCAAGGAGGGGCTGGGGACGGACCCAAGAGCAGTGAGGGGAGGGCCTGATGGGGGATGGGGATGAGAAGTGTTTCAGGTAAAGCAGGAGTGTGCTTTTACCCGCTGCGTGTGCCTCGGTGGTCTCACGGTCCAGCTTCTCTATTTGCCCACACGGGCCACAGTCTGGAGTCGTATGGGTCTGGGTCAAGGGTCCTCATTTATGTGTCCACCTCTGAGGAAATGACCACACCTTTCAGGCTTTGGTTTTCTCAGCTTCACAAGTAGTACATCAATAGTTCCTACCCCAATGTCCTTTTGAAGATGTAATGAGGTCATCTACTCACTTGTAAGGATGCATCAAGCTCCCGAAGTGTGTCAGGCTCTGATCCGAGTGATGAGGAGACAGCAGTGGACCAAGCAAAGTTCCCGACGTGGCGAAGCTCATACTCCCCTTGGCCAGAGGCACAGCTATGCACCCTCTGGGGCCAACAAGACCATCGAGAGGAATTAGTAGGTAAGAAACTGGAGAGTGAAGGTGAGTTGGATGGAGGCCTCTCTGCTAAAGTGACATCTGCAAGGACCCTTGAATGGAATGAGGGGTTGAGCCACGGAACATCCTGAGGACAAGGCAGAGGGGGCAGTGAACACAGGAGATGTTCTGCCACCCCCCCATTCGACCCCCGTATCGACAATAACTGACCATCAGCCTCTCCGCTGTGAGATGAAAAAGGAAACAAAAAATAGAAGAAGACTAGCGCTAGCCAGCAGCTAACATGCTTCCCTTCCTAAATCCTGTCTTTCCTTCCTGAAATACATCGCTTTGAAATTCATCAGTGGTGCTATTCGTGCTTGAAAACTCTCAGTTTTGTTCATCTGAAAATACTCCATCTCTCTCTCCTTAACAAAAATATTGGCATGGGTTGGCCACCCTAGTTGGACTGCTATTTTCTTTCAGCTCCTTGAAGATCTCACTCTGCTGTCTTCTGGCCTCCAGGGCTGCTGAGGGGGAATTGTCTGGAATCCCTCCCTTTGTGCGGGGTCTGTCCTTTCTCTGTGGCTGTTTTGCAGATTGGGTTGACTTGGTGATTTGCGTTTTCACCATGATGTGTTTAGGTGTGGCCTTCCTGGAATTTATCCTCCTTGGGATTTGTAGTGGTTCTTGGATACGACATTGATTCTCTCATTGTCCTTCATTTTTGTCTCCATATTTTTCCTTTCACCTTATCCATTTAAACTCGTGCTCTCCATCATTCTTTCTTTTTTTCCTCTGTGACTCTTGTGGACACATCAGACCTTCTTAATCTGTTCTTCAAGTTTCTTCATCTCCCTTGCATTTTCAGTCTCTTTGACTTCCTGCTTCGTTGGGAAGCTTTTGAGTGACACGTCTTTCCACTTAGTGGTGTTGAATTGGCAGTTAGTTTTAAATTTCAATAATTATGTTCTGAAGTCCTAGAAGTTCTATTTCATTCTTTTACAAATGCACCTTTTCAGTTTTGATAGTCTCTTGTTCCCCCATCATACTTCCAATCCCCATCTTTTCCTCTGAACTTATTAAATATGCTTATTTAAATTCTGAATTGGATACTTCCAATATCCTCAGGCTTTGCTGACTTGATTTTGCATTTCTTTTCTTCCCTTGACTCACACATTCAGGTGGCTTTTTCCTTTATGAGACTCGTGATTTTTAATTATAATCTCATGCTCTCTTGAATAATGTGTAAAGTATAACCCTCTAGGTACGCTTCGCGCTTGCTTCTGCTAATTGCTTGGTGGCACTGCCAGTCCAGCCCTCTTTAAATATTTGGCTTTTCTCCCTTCTCTTTTTTTGGTGTCGGGTGGGCAACACAAGGGAGTGAATTTCAAACGCAAACCAAACTAAGTGTGTGTTTGGGTTAAGGTGAGGGCATGCTGGGGGCAAGAGGTGAGGGTTAAGGTTAACATTTTAAAAAATTACTTTTAGTTTTAGGCAATTTTCAGAGCAGTTTTAGGTTACAGCAAAATTGAGGGGAAGGCACAGAGATCTCCTACACCCCTCCTCCTGCTTGCACAGCCTCCCCTACCACTAACCAGAGAGGGACGTTTGTTACAATCAGTCCAGAGTTGACATCAGGGCTCAGGCTCGTTGTTGTGCCTTCTGTGGGTGGAATCTTTTTATTTAATTTAATTTTTTTCTGTTTCACTCAGTGCATTGGTTGAGAAAGCAGCCGTTTCCTGTGAAAATTAGACTTTCTCTAGTCCGCACATTTTTGTTTGTTTTGTTGCCCTTTGGGGTGTTCTGGGCTCACAGACATCTCCATTCTGAACTCTCGCGCTTTTAGGGCCCAGACCCTGTCCCCCTCCGCAGCACAGAGCCCACTGGAGCCCACTGGCCTGCCAGCCCTGTCCGCCTGTCCTGCTCCACTGAGGGCTGGTCCTGGTGTCTCACTTCTCATTGTTCCTGGACCTTGACTGCTAACAGACCTTTGTTACTAGTGTGGCCACCACTGCCTGAAGGGCTGTGGGCATCTGATCCAGGATTTTAACTGTTCTGAACCAGAAGGCCTTCTCATTTTCCCTGACCATAGCCATATAAACATCTCCTTTTATTTCTTCTGCGTGTGATATATGTGCATGTATGTGCACATGTATGTGAATGAGATCGTCCAGTGGTGGTAGCGGGGGGTTTCTTAGTTCAGTACTTCCAAGATGAAGACCCTGTTGTGGCCCATTTTTGCTGGATCCCCCAAGACACAGGATTTCCAGAGAGAAACACCTGGGTCACTCATCACTCAATCTTGCCGGTGGCTCACGGCTAATCCTTCGCCATAATGAATTCTCAGCGGGAAGAGGCAGGTGCCTCCCCATCCCTGGAAACCAGTGTTCCGGGGGCTTCTGAATGGAGAAGCTCATTTCAAATCCAGAGGCATCAGCGCGAGGATGAAAGCGCTCATTGTAGTCCTGCCGTGTAACAAGGATCCTTTCTTCTTGCTTCTATTTTTAGATATAATATGCAGACACACTCCACTTGTTTGCTAAATGAACTCATTTTTAATCAAAAATTGCTGTCATTAATTATCGGCTATGCAATCAATATTCATTTCCATTCAGCAGATGAAACTCCCTCTTGTGTTCTCCCACCTGACTCACACCCCCCCCCAACCAAAGGGAAATTCATTTCCATCAGGCCTCTGCGCATCATTAAGAGGTAGTTCGTCTTATTACAGCCTGTTATTAATGTTCAGAATCCATTTAATTTCACTCTTAACTGACTGTAGCAAGGAGATAATTGATTTCCCCGGGGAGAGAATGGTGAGGGGAGAAGGGGCCGGGTGGTGCAGGCAGCACGTGGTCCTCAGACCAGGAGGAGGCGAGGCTGGGGGTCCTCCCGGCAGGAGGGCGGGGACGTCGCCTCATCTCCCACCCTCTCCCGCCACCACACATCCAGGTCCTGGGTCTCCTTCGGCAGCTCGCTGAGTCTGTAATTGGCTGGGGTTACGGAAAGGAAAACAGGAACCCAAGCAGATGCTCAGACGACAGGAGAAGGTCGCGGCTGTGCCTGTGACCCTCCGCCGGGCCCCTCCTGGCGGGAGTCCCCATGTCAAAAGAATGGCCTGGCTTGGACGGTATGGCCGCCTCATGCGCTGGGGAAGCTCTGTGAGGCTCATTGTTCCAACCGCCTGCATCTCTAGGATGGGCCAGATGGTGCAGAAAACAAGGAGAGGAGACCACGCCCAGGTTCCCCAGTGGCCTGGACAGAGGGATCTAAAATTTACAGGAGACTGTGGTTCAGGAACCCACTTGCACGTCATTTTGAAACGCAGGGTGTTTCCCCATATACTGATAGAAATATAGTGAAGTTCCCAGGCTAGACCATATAAAGCTGGTTGGCTCACAATGCAACTGTAATGTTATTTTCTGCATTTAATAGTGAAAACAATATTTCTGGGATTCTCATAAAGAAAGTAAATGAGAAAAAATTTTCTTGCATGAGATTTAAAAGTTATAAAGAGTAACAGGCTGGGAAAGGCATTCCAAAACACTGCAACAACGGCAATAGCCATGTATAAAATATCTGATGCTTGAACAAACACATATTTGTGACTTCTGTACACCAAAATAAAGTTAAATGGCCAGTAAATAGGAAAATACTTGAGATTTATATGACAAAGAGTAAATACACTCTGCATAGAAAGTGCTTCTACAAATCGATACGAAAATGATGAAAATATTTGAAAATGGGCCAAGAAAACCATATGGCGATTTAGAAAGGGATACACACAAACGGACAACTAAAAGACCAGAAAACACACCACCCCACTGACAACAAGAAGGACATGTTCCTCAGGCCTCAGGAAGTGCCTCGTCATATCCGTCGGAACAGGTGTTGTTTCCAGTGGTGACAACCGGGGGCAGGGATGGGGCGTGGAGATGCTCTCATCCAGGCTGGCGGAGTGACCTCACATCAGGTTCCCAGAGACGCCTGGAGAGATGGCTTCAGAGGCTTCAAATGGGCAAGAGTGATGTACAGGCACGTTGCTCGTGACGGGGAAGACAAGTGTCACCCCGAGGTCTTGCCAAAGGGAATCAGTTCACTGATAAGCCGAGTCTCATACACAGAGACTCCGCCATAGAGGAGCCGTGATTCTCTCACCAGAGGGAACCAGAAAGCTCTGGGCACGGGGCTGTCGTTTCCCACAAGACTCCCTGCAGGAAACAGGTCCCCTGGTTCTCATCAACTAATGGAGAGCGCTGTCTGCTTTTCAGTGACGCGGATTTGGTGTCGTTGGGAGAGGAGGTATGGGGCAGGGGTGGGTCCCTGCAGGGACCGTGCGGGCCGGCCAGGGAGGTGCTGAGAGCAGCTGAGGGTTTCCTCCGAGGGAAGAGCCATCAGCCAGATCGCGGGGCTGGGGGTGCATTCCCAGCGCCTCCCGGACGCAGCCCGGCTAAGGTGTCCTGACATCCCTGACCACTCCTTAGCTTTGCTGCTTCTGAACTACTTGTAAATGGGGTCTCACAGTTTGTACCTTTACTCTGGCTTCTTTCTCTTGGCTGTGGGTGTGTCAGGTGCAGGAATGCTGCTGTGCGCCGCAGTAGTTGTTTGTTATGATGGGTGCACGGTTGGAGAGGTACTTTATTTACCTCTTCCACCCCATTTCAGAGGAAGCATTTCAGGTTTCTCTCTCCTGGATGGTGCAGCGATGGGGTAGAAACCCAGCAGGGGGCTTGCTGGCCACAGGTGTGTTTTCATCTTTAGGAGACGCTTTCCTAAGGGCTGAAGCAGCTGAAATCCGCAGCAGCGAGTGAGAGTCGCACCTGGGCTGGGCGGCATCTGTGGTTTTCACTCTGGCCCCTGGTAGGTGGGCATCGCTTTGGCACCAGGATGAACTCACGTTGCCCTGAGCTGACGAGGCTGAGGGTGTCCTCACATGTCGACAGACACAAGCATCCTTGTCGGGAGGCGCCTGGCTCAGACCTTTGCTCTTCTCAGCAGACTCACCTTTTCTTGTCTTACTGGTTTGTACTGGTTCTTTTTTTTTTTTTTTAACATCTTTATTGGAGTATAATTGCTCTACAATGGTGTGCTAGCTTCTGCCCCACAGCAAAGCGAATCAGCTATACATATACATATGTCCCCATATCGCCTCCCTCTTGCATCTCCCTCCCACCCTCCCTATCCCACCCCTCTAAGTGGTCAAAAAGCACCGAGCTGATCTCCCTGTGCTATGTGGCTGCTTCCCACTAGCTATCTATTTTACATTTGGTAGTGTATATATGTCCATGCCACTCTCTCACTTTGTCACAGCTTACCCTTCCTCCTCCCCGTATCCTCAAGTCCATTCTCTAGTAGGTCTGTGTCTTTATTCCCGTCTTGCCCCTAGGTTCTTCATGACCATTTTTTTCTTAGATTCCATATATATGTGTTAGCATACGGTATTTGTTTTTCTCTTTCTGACTTACTTCACTCTGTATGACAGACTCTAGGTCCATCCACCTCACTACAAATAACCCAATTTCATTTCTTTTTATGGCTGAGTAATATTCCATTGTATATATGTGCCACATCTTCTTTATCCATTCATCCGATGATGGACACTTAGGTTGCTTCCATGTCCTGACTATTGTAAATAGAGCTGTAATGAACATTTTGGTACATGACTCTTTTTGAATTACGGTTTTCTCAGGGTATATGACCAGTAGTGGGATTCCTGGGTCGTGTGGTAGTTCTATTTTTAGTTTTTTAAGGAACCTCCATACTGTTCTCCAAAAGACAACCCTCAGAATGGGAGAAAATATTTGCAAATGAAGCAACTGACAAAGGATTAATCTCCAAAATTTACAAGCAGCTAATGCAGCTCAATATCAAAAAAACAAACAACCCAATCCAAAAATGGGCAGAAGACCTAAACAGACATTTCTCCAAAGAAGATATACAGATTGCCAACAGACACATGAAAGAATGCTCAACATCATTAATCATTAGAGAAATGCAGGTCAAAACTACAATGAGATATCATCTCACACCGGTCAGAATGGCCATCATCAAAAAATCTACAAACAATAAATGCTGGAGAGGGTGTGGAGAAAAGGGAACCCTCTTGCACTGTTGGTGGGAATGTAAATTGTACTGGTTCTTTATGTGTTTTGGCCACAAGTCCATGGTGGGCGGAAGTATTATCAATGTCTGCTCTCTTTTTGGCGTGACTCTTCACCCTCTGAGAGGTGTGTTTTAAAGGGGAGAAGTTTTTAATTTGAGTGTCTACCAGTGTATACATTCTGCTTGCGTTGAATTCTCTTCTGGAGCCAGTTTGAAAATCTCTGTCCACTTAAAGATCATAGATATTGTCCTATGTGTCCCTCTACCAGCTTTTTTGTTTGTTTGTTTCTTTCTTTCACAAAACTCAGACCTACAATCCATCCGGAACTATTTTTTCAAGATGATACAGGTAGGATAAGGATTCATTTTCTTTTGCCCAAATCGATGAGACGCAATTTAGTGAAAACATCACACCCTCCCATGGCGAGGTCACCTGTGTCCTATGGGAGGGGCTGGACCTGTGGCGGCTTCGGGTTCTCCATCTAATTTACTAAGTCTACATGTCTATGCTTAAACCAAACTGTCTTGATTACTACAGCTTTATAGTAAGTTACCTTTGATTCCTAGTCACTAAGAGGTTTTAACAAGAATAGATGTGGAATTTTATCAGATATTTTTTCATCATCTATTGAAATGATTGTGTGATTTTCTCCTTTGTGGTCAATGGGGTGACGTGAGTTAATTAATTCCTTTCATGTGCAACTACAATTGCATCCTTGGATTAAATGCACTTGATCCTGATGTAGCCTACATTTCACAAATTGCTGAATTCAATTTACTAATATTTTCTTTAGAATTCTAACTTACATCCTCATGAGACAGATCATTCTGCGGTATTCCTGCTTTGAAAATTAATTGTCAGGGTTTGGGGTCAAGGCCATTCTGGCCTCCTGATTCTTGATGTGCTGACTCTTTTCTCATTTTGGGAAGAGGCTGTGTGGTATTGTCACCACTCATATTTCAATGATTAGAGGAAGTTGCTACTAGAGTTGTCTGGGTCTGAAGATTTTTTTTTTTTGTGGAGAGGTTTTCCATTGAAGATTAGATTTATTTGCTGACCTTAGAGCTTATGTTTTGTTTCTTCCTGTGTCAGCTTTGGTGAGTTGCGTTTTTTTCCCCTTTGTTTGTACATTTCATCTAAGTTGTGAAGTTGGCATAAAGTTGTCCATAACTTCCTTTTATTACCCATTTTATTTCCTTAGGGTCTGCAGAGATGTCCATTTTCCATTATTGCTTTTGGTAGCTTGTGCCTTTTACCTTTATATTTTCATCAAGCTTGTTAGGGGTTAATCATTTTAATAAAACTTTTAAAAGCGCTAGCGTTTGGCTTGGTTGATTTTTCTGTTGTACAATTGTTTTCTGTGCACTGATTTCTATTCACTTCTTTCTTATTGTCTTCCTTCTGCATTCTTTGAGACTGATTTGCTGTACGTTTTCTAACTTTTGAAGATATAGAGCTAGATTCTTGACTTTTAGCTTCTAATCTTTGGTAATAGAAGTACTTAAGGATATAAATTTCCTTCTAGTTACTATTTTACCTGCAAATAAGTTGCATTTGTTAAAAACAAGACAATATAGGCCCAAAATAAATTGACTTATTATACTAAGTCCTATGTTACCAAACTGAGACTTAACTGAATTGGAGTCTCGGCTGTCTCAGAAATGGAATCATGAACCAGTCAGCCAGGAACCCCGTGATCAGCACAGGGGGTTGTCTCCCTGAATGACCCCTGCCGTCCCCTCAAGGAGAGTGACCTTGCCCCAGCCAACCCACCTTTTCGCCTAAATCACTCCTTGTCCCCGCTCCCTTCTGCCTACAGAAGCCTTGCATTCTGAACATCTCCTCAGAGATCCTTTCTGTTTGTTAATGGGATGCTACCCGATTCATGAATTGTCAAATGAAGCCAATAAATTTTTTAAAATTTACTCACTTGAGTTTTGTTTGAACACATCTTAAGGTCATTCGTTTAAAATATTTTCTAGGGTTTCCCTGGTGGCACAGTGGTTAAGAATCCGCCTGACAATGCAGGGGACACGGGTTTGAGCCCTGGTCCGGGAAGATCCCACATGCCGCGGAGCAACTAAGCCTGTGCGCCACAACTACTGAGCCTGTGCTCTAGAGCCTGTGAGCCGCAACTACTGAGCTCGCAAGCCACAACTACTGAGCCCACGTGCCACAACTACTGAAGCCCGTGCGCTTAGAGCCTGTGTTCTGCAACAAGAGAAGCCACTGCAATGAGAAACCCGCGCACCACAATGAAGAGTAGCCCCCTCTCGCCACAACTAGAGAAAGCCTGCGCGCAGCAACCAAGACCCAATACAGCCATAAATAAATAAATAAATAAATAAAGTAAATAAATTTATAAAAAAATTTTTCTAATTTCTTTATGACTTCTTCCTTGAACTATGGGTTAGTTAGTCGCATAGTATGTAGTAACTTTCAAACATTTAAATATTTTCTAGATATCTTTAACTTACTGATTTCTAGCTTAATTCTGCAGTGGCCAGGAAACAAACTTGGAACGATTTAAGTGTTTGAAATTTATTGAGAGTTCTTGATGGCTCATTACGTGGGAAATATTATTAAACATTCAGTATGCTTTGGGAAGAGCACGCTCTGTTTCGGGCACAGTGCCACGTTCACATCTGTAGAGACTGTATATATGCTTTGGGTCTTCCTTTTCAGCGTTGGCAAACTTTTTCTGTAAAGAGCCAGAAAGGGACTTTTTTAAACTTTATAAGTCTCTGTTGCATCTACTTAACTCTGCTGTTGCAGTGAAAAACTCCAGAGACTAATGCAAGAGATAAGCCCCTCACAGGCTTGAAGAGAAAGGAGAGAGATTGAAATAGACCAGGTCAGGAGTGGACAGCAGAGGTGACAGACCCACTGTGGAGAGATGAGAGACTCATGACCGAGAACTAAAAGCAGCATGGTGGGAGCCTGCAGGGACAGAACGCTTTCTGGAGAAAGGCAGGCTGCTGGCACTGATCTCAGCAAGAGCCAGGACCGGGGGCGGAGTTGGGGACGACCCAGGGCGGCTTGGGGCGGGCTGGGAGCCCCGTGGGAAGGCAGCTGGCCAGCTGCACGGTGCATCTCCTCTAACCTTTAAGGAAAGTTCAGGGCAATGCTGGGGAAGGGACTTGAGTCTCTAGAAATAGGCAAAGCCACGCCCCCCCCATTTATCTTACAAACGCAGCCTGATTTTATTATCGAAATCTGATGGGGTGCAAAAAACTCAAAATGAACAACAAAATAAAGCTATAGCCCAATCTCACTTGTGAGGAGTTTGCAAAAAATTCTAAATAGGCCATTACCAGATGGATTCAGCAGTGGAGCAAAGAACCCAGCTTTAATAGCCATGAGAGGGTTATTCAAAATCAGAAAATCTATTAACACGATCTATATAAATCCAATAAACAAAAGGAACAAACTTATTATGAATGGATTCCGAGAATTACATCTCATAACATTGGCAACTTTTCCTAACGAAGACATTAAACCAAACAGAAGAAGGAAACAACTTCATACATTTTACTTAAATTGTAAAACATTAAAAGCATTTCAACTAGAGACAGGGACAAGCCAGGCCTTCTATATTTTAGAGGGTTTAGCAAAGACAGTAAAGTGAAAGATTAATGAAAACCTGACATGCAAAAATACAGTCCTCTCTCCGTTTGCTAATGTGATGTTTGTGTACCTGAGACACTAAAACAGCTTCAGAATAAGACACAACTCAGATCAAGAAGAAAATGCAATGATGTGGCTGGATCCAGTAGTGACATACAGCACTCAACAATTTTCTCTCTTGCAGCAATCAGTACCTAGACATCAAAGGAGAAAAATACTCTATTTCATTCATCTGTTGATGGTGGTACAGATATATAATGGAACACTACTCAGCTGTAAAAAAGAACGAAATAGTGTCATTTGCAGCAACATGGATGGACCTAGAGATGATCACACTAAGCGAGGTAAGTCAGACAGAGAAATACAAATACCATATGATATCACTTACATGTAGAATCTAAAATAGGACACAAATGAACTTATCTACGAAACAGCAAGAGACTCACAGACAGAGAACTGGAGGGATGGAGTGGGAGTTTGGGGTTAGCAGATGCAAACTATTATATATAAGATGGATAAACAACAAGGTCCTACTGTATAACACAGGGAACTATATTCAATGTCCTGGGGTAAACTATAATGGAAAAGAATATGAAAAAGAATATAGATGTATGTGTATAACTGAATCACTTTGCTGTACAGCAGAAATTAACACAACATTGTAAATAAACTATACTTCAATAAAAATACTCTGTCTCACATGCACACACAAATACACACACACTATGTAAGACTAAATTTCACAAGAAGAAGCACATATGAAGAAAAGTATAATCCATCACTAAACAGCAAAAGAATAGCTAGGAAATGAATAAACCCTTTACTTGGGGGGGGGTAAGGATACACCGTTCCTTCTCTTAAATGAATATGTAAATTCACTGCAATTTCCATGAGATTCCTGACTTGCTTTGCATTAGCTGTGCTGTGAATTACAGAAATCCCCAAATAACAGCGCCTTTAGCAAGAAAAAAGGTTTAATAAGTGGTGTTTACCTTTTAAAATATGTACAAATGCTATCAGGATAAAAGTGAAACTTGAATTACAGAAGATGATGGATAAGCGTGAGGCTGGTGGGTGTGGCCCTCCCGGGAGGGAAGGAGGGAGGGGATGGGGGTGGGTGCTGAGCCCCAGCACCACTGGCCTGTGGACCCCTGCCCGAGGGGTTTACAGCCCCCGGGAGGGAGGGCAAGGCTGGTCAGTCCAGCGCAGGAAGATGGGTGTGCCCGAGGAGGGCCGGCCTGCTCTACCGCCTTGATCCCGGTGGGGGTGGGTGGCTTCACGCGTGAGACGGAGCTCGCAGGTGACCTAGCCTGGCCCCTCTGCTCCCGCCCGCGGGCCCCCGAGCTCTCAGAGCAGCAAGACTGGCTGCCCTTGTGCCCACGTGAACCCAGCCCTTCTGGATGGAGAGGTTTGGGGTCCAGCAGGAGCTGCCGGGGGTTGAGGGGGCCAGCGGCCACGTCTGGGACAGGAGGAGAGTCAGGGCAGGGCAGTGGCCAGGCCAGGACCAGATGTGACCCCAGAGCAGGGCAGGGTGACAGCCCCGTCTCAGCACATGTCTCCAGAGCGAAGGCTGGTCTGGGTGGACCTGGCTTGGCTCATTTGGGGTCGCAGTGGGGAGGGCTTTGCTCGGGGGGTGGGAGATGTTCTATGGGATGGGGGGCGCCCCAGAGCCAAGCGCTCCGGGGGGCTGCGTAGAGGGGGAGCAGAGCCCCTGCAGGTGGGGTTCTGGGTAGGGGGCTGAATTTCACAGGCAGAGGGAGGGGGGAGCTGGCAGCACGGGGTAGATGAGAGCCTGGGGCTCATCTAGAGGGTGCCCCGTGCTGCCGCCCCCAGGCCTTTCCCCAGGGTGCCATCACGTCAGGGGCACTGCCCCAGGACAGGCCTTCTGAGGACGACGCGGTCTTGGGGGCACGGGGCCCAGCCTAGCTGGCCTGCATCACCTCCGCAGCCCTGGACGCGCGGTAGGGCTGATCGGACGGGCGCTGAGCGGCGCCGGAGGCCACGGAGCACGGGGCCCGCTGGGCAGACTGTTCACTGCCCGGGGCGGGTTTCCCACCGCGGCCCTGTCAGCGTCCGGGTCCTCACGGCTCTGCTGAGGGGCCCCCTGTGTACGGCAGGTGCTCAGAGCATCCCTGGAACCTCCACAGGATGCAACGCTCCCTGGTTGTGGCACCTGGAAGGTCTGCAGACCTGGCTACGTAAGGTGGGGGCGGGGACGGCCCCCGCTCCCGTGCCATCCAGGCTCCTTTCTCCCTGGGCGGGCGGGGCGTGGTGAAGTCCAGCCTGGGCGGAGCCTTAGCTGGCTTTGTCCCTGTCAGGAGATGATGGATGATGAGATTCGACGCTGCCTTGCAGAGGACGTGGGGCCTTCCTTGCAGCCACGGTGGGTGCAGAGTCCATGGGCAGCTCAGGGGCAGTGCCAGCTGCCCTCGGGCAAGGCTGCTGTACGGCCTTTCAACCTGAATACATCTGTGGGCGTCAACTTTGTTGTCTGAAAAATGGGAGGGAATTCCCTGGTGGTCCGGTGGTTAGGGCTCTGCACTTTCATTGCCGAGGGTGTGGGTTCAATCCCTGGTCAGGGAACTAAGATCCCACAAGCTGTGCAGTGCAGCCAAAACAAATAAAGGAATGAAAAGACACAGGGGTTGCCAGGAGGTGCCCTGAGATGATGCCCGCCGAGGCCACACACAGTGAACCAAGGTCTCTCCCCGACCCCCTGCGCCGGTCTAGTCCCTAAAGACCTCTGCGTAGACCACACTTCTGTGTGACTCGCCAGGAGCCTGGTGGTTTATTTCTGGCTCCACCGATACCAGGCTTTGTGCCGTGAGGTGGATGAGCGGCCTCTGGGGTACCGAGGGTCCCTGTTCCCTCGGCTCAGCAGGGGTTGAGGCCCGTGGGGCGTGCACAGAGGTCCCGCGGCTCCAGGACCCTGTCCCTCACCGTCCTGTGGGATCCCAGGTGGGATCAGCCCCAGCCTCCTCTTCCAGGAAGCCCGTCAGGGGCTGCGGCTGCACTTGGCCCCGGACTCAGAACGCGGACCCCGTGGGGCCAGTCGGAACCCGCTGCACATGGACCGAGGCGAGCCCTCTGACGCCAGCCGGTCTCGTTGCTCCGTCGGTGGGTGAATCTCTCTCTGCCCAAGCGCTCAGAGGGCCCCGGTCTTCTCCCTGCCTGTCAGCTGCCTCGGTGCCTAACGCAGGGCTGGTGTCTGACGGGCTCCTGCCCACCACTCAGAATTTTTATTTACCTGCAAAACTGCACATGCTGATCGTTGGCAGGAAAGGGGGCAGAGCGGGTGCTGAAGGGGCACCTGCACTCTGCACTTTGCTCCCGGCGCCTCCCTCCGAGGCCAGCCCGAGGACGCGGCCCCTACGTGTAACCTTCCTCCAGTACAGACTTCTCATCTCAGCTGGTGGTCAGCTGCGGGTGGTCTGCAAACACCCCGCGGATCCTGGGACCTGCTTGACCCTTCAAATGTGCCGGGTTCCTGAGACAAGACCCTGGCCGAGTGCTCTGTGCTCAGGGCGGTGGCCTGAGAACCACGCAGGGGACAGCCTCAGACGATGCAGAAGGAGGGCAGGTGGTCCCCCATCCCCACTCCAGATCCCTCCCCAAACCAAAGGGAAAGGAGTGGACGGCAATCACGGGAGATTTCAGCCACTAGGACTCGGATGGTCAGAGCTGAAAGTAAAGCATTTCCAGCATTAATCACGGAATCTGTGCTGTTTGTTTGGTAACAGGGGTCACATCCTCCTGGGTGGCAAGAGGCTGGGGGACCCGTGAGGACGGAGCCCCCGGAGGCTCAGGGGGACACTTTGAACCCACGACGGCCCTTCCTAGATTGGAACGTGCGCATCAGCAAACTGCAGGGACAAGAGAGTCAAGTCAAGAGCTTCCAGTTAGGAGTCTAGGCCAGAGGGGGGGCTGGAGGCGCCTGGGAGCCACGCCCACTCCCTGGGGTGGAAGAGCTAAGATCTCCCCCGCCGGCTTCACCTCCCTCCACACAGGCTGAACCTTTTCCCACTGTCCTGTCAGTGTCCCCCACCTCCACCCCTAATATTAATATTTTCAGGTCTCATCCCCCCAAACCCAGGCCTGAGATGGTTCCCGCTGTCCTGCACCCAGGTGACCGGAATGAGGCTGCAGTGACTGTCCATGAACCTCCCACTCGGTCCTCAGCCTGCCAGCAACTGACCAACCTCCTGTCCTCACCACGGCTGCCATCACGTGCCGCTCTCATCCCAGCTCCCGGTTAGGGCCGACGGCACCATCCTGGGAGCTCCTTCCCCCCACAGCAGGAGGCTCTGGGCAGACTTTCTCGCTGTTCCTCGGCAGGAGGCCTCTCTTCCTGTGTGCGTCTGTTTCCTCACCTGGCTCCCTTGGCCAGGCCTCTGTCTACCTCATCGGGGGCTCGGGCCCCAGCAAACCGTCCCCATCCCCTCCCCCAGCTCCCCTGCCCTCAGGAGGGTCCTCCCTGCTGACTTGGCGCTCAGGGCTGGCCTGGCTGCAATGTGTACTTGGGGGCTGGTGGCTCGCAGAAGAGATGCCTACTTCCTCACCTGGGAACCTGTGGCTGTCACCTTATTTGGAAAAGGGTCTTTGCAGACGTCATCAAGTTGAGGCTCTCCAGACAAGTTCACCCGGGATTAGGGTGGGCCCTGAATCCAGTGACTGGTGTCCCTGTAAGTGACTCACAGGGCAGGGACACACGGGGAGGAGGAGGTGGTCACGTGAACACAGAGGCAGGGATGGGGGTGGTGTGGCCATGAGCGCAGGATGCCGAGGACGGCGGCAACACCAGAGCCTTCCAAAGGAGCCAGCCCTGTGCGCACCTGGTCTCCAGAAATCTCTGTGCTTTAAGCCTCCCGGCCTGAGGTACGGCCGCCCTGGAAACAGATCAGGGCCGCAGCCCCGGCCCTGCGGATTGAGTGGACGTGTCTTTCTTCTGGTGTCTCCCAGACGCCGTGCACGCCTGGGACAGGCGGCATTGCAGCCCACAGAGCAAGAGTCACAGTGTGCTCGGGGTGGGGTGGGGAGCAGTGCCCCATGTCGTCAGCTGCAGGAGAGGGTCTGCTTACGTTTCGTGCATCACAGAAGGGAGTTTTATTGCTGTAACCCCAACACCTTGGAAACCAGGAGCAGCCAGGAGGGATAACAAGGAACCCCTGCTGAAAATGCATGATGTCAAAGCATCACTCGGAGGAAGCGCTGCAGGGGCCCAAGACCACGTGGACACGAGCCACAGACCAAGCTGCGCCTCAGGACAGGCAGACCCAGGGTCTGGGTGCAGCCGAGGCCCGCGTGGCTCTTTGAGGCCCTCCCCAGGGGTGGTGCTGGTGGAGGGGAGCGAGCTCTGCAAGAAAACCCTCATCTGCATGTGGGTGCACTTGTCCTGGGCTTGAGGTAACTCCTGGGGTGATTTTGAAGCCCACGGGTAATGATAACAGTGAGAAATTTCAGCGCAGACCCTTGTGGTCCAGCAGACGTGGAGGCTGGGCGCTCCTGTCAGCAGCTGAAATTTGCTAAAAATACGAATGTCCCCCCTTTCAGGTCTCGCTTCTCTGGGAATTGTTTTGTTTTGTTTTGATCTGGAGTAAGAAGGATTACGCCTAATTAGGCATTGTCACTGCCAAGGATTTAATTGCCATCTCTGAATATTTTGCCGTTTTTGAGCTGCGCCGGGAGTCTGTAATTATTGTCTACTGACGCGGCTGTTTTTTGCCAACAAGGCATCAGCCCCCGGCTGCCATGCCTCCCCCGCAGATCGATGTCTGGGAGTCACCCCCCAGCCTTGCCGCGGAGGTCAAATCCCTTAATTCACTGAACAATTAGATTTCCATGAAAATCAAAGAGGCCCGCTCGTGACAAGTAATGGAGACTTTGACGTAATGATCCCACACACCTTGGCCACTTTTTATGGATGTCTCTTTATATTTTAATGAAAGGAAGCCACTTAGCTATAAACTGATTACTAAGAACATAATCGGGTCATTTCTTTGCAACAAATTAATCAGCACAATGCCAATTACGGATGGTCTTTTAGATTTGGATGAATCTATTAGTAATTAAAGTGAAGTGCAAATCCAACCTTGATCTCAATTGTAGCCAAAAGGCACAAACGTCTTTCTGTTGACGGATAACATGCTGTTATCTCTCTTGTTGGAGGAGAGCCTTTAGGACATTCACAGACCTAAAGACATTTTTAGGGGAGGTCTTGGGAGGCATTTGGGGGAAGTGCAACCGGGGTGATGATTTGGAAAAATGGGATCTTCTTTCTGATTCATTTTTAATTTAATTTGCATTTTTATTGTATGTGTAAAATAAGCTTTTTTTCCTACAGCAGAGTCGTAAATTCCCAGGCCAAATTCTCATGTCACATGTCTCATTTCTCTCTTTGGCAGAGAATGGCAGGCGGTTGGGGTGATGTCAAGGTGATGTGCTGAACTTGCAACGACCGAGGCGGCCCCGGGCCTGAGGCTGAGGCAGCCTCTCTTGGATGCTCCCCTGAGAGCAGGTCCCACGGCTACTACCAGGGACCCCACGTCTGTCCAGAGCCAACCCCCGGTTTTCATTACAAAGCCTTTACGTTGTTTTGATTTGTAACTTTAAAACTAAAGTACGTTAAGAGCTTTTAAATTTTACTAGTTGAGGAAAGTCAGAGTCAGACAGGAGACTTTGTGCTAGAGGTGACGTGAGTAGCTGGAGAACTGAGGTCACGGGGCCCCTGGACGTGGGCAGAGGGATAAGGAAGGAATCGTTGGTGCCCTGATGACCACATTAGACAAAACCGTCATAAACAGGCCTGTTATAAATGGGGCTTGTTTGGCGAGGACCGTCTGGGGAAGAAGTAGCTTCTACCCCCAGGAAGGGAAACACCAGCCCCGGCTGGACCACGTGTGCTGGCTTCCTGCCTGGTGGTCCTGGCTTTGGCCCCGGCCCCGGCTTGTCCTGCATGGGGTGACGACTCCGCACCCCCTCTGCGAGGGCCCTTTCTCAGGGTTCCAAGTCTGGCTGCCCGTTCGCGGGACAGCGCGGCTGTGGACCATGGATGGGGTACCCTCTGGTGCGGCCTCCTTGCATTTCCGGGGTGATTTCACTCTGGGCCTTGGGGTAGCTGCCGCTGTCATTGTATCAGAGCAAAACCTCTTGAAGTTTGAGGATAAAAATATAAAAAACGGGGCTTCCCTGGTGGTGCAGTGGTTGGGAGTCTTCCTGCCAACGCAGGGGACGCGGGTTCGGGCCCTGGCCCGGGAGGATCCCACATGCCGCGGAGCAGCTGAACCCGTGCACCACAACTACTGAGCCTGCGCTCTAGAGCCCGCGAGCCACAGCTGTTGAGCTCACGTGCCACGGCTGCTGAGGCCTGCGCGCCCGGAGCCCGTGCTCCGCAACGGGAGAAGCCACGACAATGAGAAGCCCACGCACCGCAGCGAGGAGTGGCCCCCGCTCGCCGCACCTGGAGGGGGCCCGTGCGCAGCAGCGAGGACCCAACACAGCCCAAAATAAATAAATAAATAAATTTATTTATTTAAAAAAAAAAATATAAAAAACGGCCGGAGAAGTGGAAAGCGTAATTAATCAGAGAATTAGCATTTCAAAGGGACTTGAGCCCGCGGCCTGAGTGATGGGGAGATGGAGGCCTCACGCACTGGTGACTGGCCTGTCACACCCACTTGTGGAAGGAGGTGCAGGGCAGGGACGGGCGCCTTTAATCACGGCCAGTCGGGTGTTCAGCCGACTTTGTGAATCGGGGTTTTACAGAACCTCTCCGACGGGCGGGCACCACCAGGCTGTGGGGAGACCAGAGCTGGGTGCAGGGGCACGGGCTGGCCTGGTCAATATAATTTCCTGTGGCCTAGCTCTCATCCTTAGCTGTGTGTGCAGTGGTGTTATAGATTCTTTCAAAAATATTTTGAGACCCTAACTCTTTCCTAATTTTTTGAACATGACCTAATTCGGAAATAGGGTCTTTACAGATGTAATCTTGTTAAGATGCGGTCATACTGGACATGGGTGAGCTTAGTCCACTGGCTGGTGTTTTTATAAGAAGAGATTTGACACAGACATGAGGACACACAGGGCAGAGGCCACGAGAAGGTGGAGGCAAAAATCAGAGCGCCGTGTCTACGAACCAAGGACACCCAGGGGTTCTGGAACCACTAGGAGCTAAGAGAGGGGCAGGAAGGACCCTCCCCTGGAGCCTTCAGAGGGAGTATGGCCCTGCCGACACCTTGATCTTGGACTTCTGGTCTCCAGACCGTGAGAGACTAGATCTCTGCTGTTTTAAGCCCCACAGTGTGTGGTGCTTTGTTACCACAGCCCCAGGAAACTCTCACGGGTGGGTCTGGACCCTGGTGCTCTAACCTCCCTGCCGGCGCTGGGCGAGCCTGTGTTTAAGAGGAGGACGGTCACAAAGATTCCCGTCCTGACCCACCAGACGACACTACAACCGTTTATGCGTCTACGACCTTGTCCATTTGTTCAGAGAGGACCCAGCACCACGACGAAAGTGCCGACAAATCCTTCCGCAGAACTAAGGTCTCCCTCCACCCCCGCAAGATCCTCCTTTGCGTGTGTTCTGGCACTTTCTCTCGGGCGGGCTGAGAGCTAGGCTGGTGGGTCCCCCTCAGAGGGACTGGGACCCGCGTTCTTCAGGCCCAGATGGGAGAATGCACATCAGCACCACCCGCCAGCAGCAGCTTTTCCAGACGTTAAGACGCTGTGTCTCCGAGGAGAAGCAGACGTAGCGGGGCAGACGAGGCTGGACCCAGCATCGCCACGCCCTGACCAGCCACGTGGCCCCTGGCCTGGCTACACTGCATCCACCTAAGACGGAGCAGGGTGGAGACAGTCGTGCTAAATCTCCAGCTTGTTTGTGAAGGATCAAGACAGACAATGACCCCGATGTGATGTTGCTTCGAGCCCGTGAGGGCCTCAGCGAGCGATGGTTTTATTAAAAGTCTGTGTCCTAAGCAAACACATCTGGGTTTTGTCTTTGGTATCATAAACCCAGGACAGATACTAAAATCATGGCAATAATGACCACAAGACCCACTCTTTCAGGGCATCTATAAACGTGTAGGTTTGGGGAGAATTTGAAGCAGGACGAATGGCCCATCGTCAGAGCAGGCTGCAGGCTCCGTGCCCCAGGGCCCTGATTTCAGGGGGACAATCGCAGGGCCAGTCACGAGGGTCAAGGGGCCGTAACCCAAGCCATGTGAAGAGTGCGGGACCCTGGGCAGGGGTTGTGGGGACTTCCGTCTCTGAGGCCTGGGGCCAGGTTCCAGGAGGGGCTGGCCTCGCGCTCACTGCATGAAGCCCCTTGAGGACAGGTCTCTGCCTCGCCCACCGCTGACCGCGACGAGGGCTGGCCCTGAGCAGCCCTGGATCAAGGTTTTCAAAGAAAAAATGAAGCTTTGGGATTAGGTCCGTCAGAAGTCATTTCGGAGCCATGGGAGGAAGAACGGGCGATAAGTGGGGTGTGGTCCCAGCGCAGAGCGGGGCCTTGAGAGGTGACCGGCGACCCCGGGGATCTTTCAGGAGACGCGTTCATTAGAGTCTAGAAACGGAATTTCTCCACACGGAGGGAGAGCCTGCCCGGTTCTGAGCTCCTGCGATGCCGTTAACTGCACGTTCTTGAAAATCAGCCTGTTCTTTCTTTCTTCCCCTATGCATCCCTTGCCTACACGTGCACACGCACACACGCGTATGCACACACGCACACATGCTCACACACGCACACAGAAAGCAATAGCTGATGGTCTCCCTTCGCATTGCGGTCTCTGGGGATGTAATGCTTCCTAAACCCATCCCGGACATATTTGCGACGCTTGGCTGATGTTTGTTTGCAGAGCCTGGCCGGTCCCTCTGTGCGTGTCCGGGCTGGGGTGTTTTGGAAGAGCTGCCATCCCTACGCTGAGCAGGCAGTATCCCTGTGGGACCCGTGGCGCTTTGCCTGCCAAATGGCGAGACTGAAGATGGCCCTTGCCTGGAGTTCTCACTATTCTTGGAGCAATCGCGGCGTTGGTACAGAAGCCGCGCAGCTCAGACAGGCAGACGCTCGTGTCCCCAAATACTGTTTAGTCACTGGTTACAGTAACCGCTCCTGGACTTCACAGCCACACCTCGCAGGTTCCTTGACCTTCCTGTCAAAGTCATCAGCTTGCTCTAGACCTGAAACCTGCTCTCACTGGCCCTAAGTGTTGTATTTTCAAACCCGCGAAGTCCTCCACCGTGACACCTTCCGCCACCCACCCCTGGGGTTCCCTGACAAGACAGCCCTTCTCATCTTCCGTTGGGGCAGGGATGCCAGGTCCCCTCCAGACCCCAACGGCCTCTTTAGCATCTCAGGCTTTGGCTGCACCTGGGAACCACCTGCCCAGGATGCGCAGAGCGCCGGGGGCCACGGGGTCGTTTCCCAGCAGAGTGAGCTCCTCCCGGCCAGGAGCCCGGCACGCGCGGCACTTTGGCTGTGACGGGAGGTGGCCGGCAGTTACCTGGCTCTGCCCCACATGCAGGTCCAACCCCAGCCACGGCCCAGGACCCTGGGTGCCGGCCTCGGGCGTCCCGAGGGGCTCTGCCACCACGGGGCAGCTGGTCTGCCGCGGGGCAGGGTTGAGCATCCTCGGGTCTTGCTGCCGCGTGGGAACGCAGGTATGCAGCTGTCGTTCTGAGCGTGATCACGGCCGCACTGCAGTTTCATGGCCCATTAACGGTTTGCTAATATTGTTTTAGTTTGCAAATTAGTGCCATTCCGTGGGTGCGGGAAGGGTCCATGGCCGCCATCAATCAGCCGGGAACTCCTCATGCATGAGATGAAGGCGATTTCCAGGCTTTGAGGCTCAGCAGCAATTACTGTGACCAGAACTTGGTGGGGGGCTGCAGCGTGCTCTCTGCGGTTCCACTAACTTCATTCCTGACGCGGGAGTGAAGCAGACAAGGATTGCAGGTGACGGAGCTCGAGGCCCTCACTTCCTAGAGACACAGCGATCGTAGTAGAACCCTCTGACGTTGCTGCTCTGGAGGGTGGGGGACACGGACCCCCGAAGACCCCCAGGCCCCTGGGGCTGAGCTCCTAGCTTCAGACGCCAGCTGATGCACAGGTTTGCTGAGGGTGCAGACAGCCCTCGCTGGGGACCACGCTATCCCCCGTCCTTACCAGCTTTAATCACCAACACTCTTTCCTGTTACATATTTAGATGAGATTCTCGTGAAATGTCTTCGCAATAATTCTGTGCCATTCTAGCTCGGAAGGCGGTTCAGAGAGGGCGTTGGGAGCAGCTGTAGGTTTGAACGCTGCTCTGATGCCTCTGAGAAGCTCACTATCATTGTTATTATCACTAAAGCTCCCTTAATGACGGTCATGTCATCCCACCAGGAAGCTCAGGGTCTTCAGGAGGCCTGGCGGAGGCCTGGCGGCTGAGCCTGACGCAGGTCGGTGCACCGCAGCTCCTCCGAGCCTGTCATTCCATGGATCGCAAATATTAACTCACTCGGGGCTCTTGGCCACACTGTGAAGCAGGTCGTCCTGCTATGGCTGAACTGCATCCCCCCCAAATTCATATGTTGAAGCCCTAACCCCCAGGACCACAGAATGCCACTGTATGTGGACGCAGGGTCTTTACAGAGATCATTAGGTGAAATGAGGTCACCAGGGTGGGACCCTGACCCAATAGGTCTGGTGTCCTTATAGGAAGAGGAGATCAGGACACGGACTCACACGGGGGGACGACCACGTGAGGACATGGGGAGAAGACGGTGTCTGCATGCGCAGGAGAGGCATCAGGAGGGGCCAGCCCTGAGACACCTGGATCTTGGATTCCAGCTTCCAAGATGTGAGGCAATAAGTGTCTGTTCTTTAAGCCGCAACGCCTGGTGTTGGTTATGCAGCCCGAGCTGACAGTTCGCTCCCATTTCGCAGATGAGGACACACAGGAGTACATTGACAGACAGCGCACCAGACTCCCACGTGACCTGAGCATCAGAGCTCGGGTTCCAGCTGGGCCAGGAGAATCAGAACCTGCACACGGACAACTGCTGCTCCTCTGAAGAGAGTTCACCAGGTTCTTGAAATCACGAATGCACATTTCTGATAAATCGCTGAGGCTGCAGCCACCGTGGGGCCTGCATCCTTCCCCTGGGATCACAATCCCGTGTGAAGGCAGGTGTCTGAGCGTCATCCGGGCCCGTCTACACCCGGACTGCGTCCTGCTCCCCCTAAGCAGGAGCGCACGGCATCTCCGTGTGGACACGGGCAGGTCATGGGTCCACCTAAGGCCGTCCATCCTTCCCTGTGTTCACGCAACAGATGGTCATTCACGGTGTCCCCAGTTTCCCCCATTGTGCACGGGGCTGCCACGGATATTCCTGCAAATGTTTTTCTGTGGATGTTGGAAGAGGCCAGCTTAACATGAGCACAAATTTAAATGTTGCTAAGTGTGATAAACTGCTCTCCAGAAGGTCCTTCCACTCGGTGGGGATGGCCCTCCCCCAGGGCCTCGTCAACACTGAGTGTTAGCAATCTTTCCAATGTTTGCCACTGACTTCACAAATAATAGTTTATTATTATTTTATTTTTTCTTCATTTAATTCTATTGAGGTTGAATTTCTTTTCTTGTTTATTCACTGTTTCTTCTCCTTCCCCTCCTCCTCCTCCTTCTTTTTGTCTTTTTAGAGCATTGGCCAATTTTTTTCTCAATTGAGGCTCTGTGTTGACTTTGAGGAAATTTCATATTTTATAGATACTAATTTTCTGTCTGGCAGATATGATGCAATGAGTTATTACAGCTTGCAGTTATATAATTATGTATCTGTGCTTCCCTTGAACACTACTATAGAGCCAAATCTTTCTTTTTTTGTCTGCGTTAGGTGCTTTTAAAAATAAAAAATATCTTCCCAACAAAACTATTCTCTATTTCATTTTGGATCTTTTTTATAATGAAGTCATTAACCTTCTGGAATTTAATTTGTATTAAGGAGAGGTCCCTCCCTCAACCCAAATACTTCACTAGTGACCCAGTACCATGAGTAATCCAACTTTAAGACCATGATTTAAAATAATGTCCTTTTAATTTTGACATTGAATTCAACTGTTTATTTGACAACACAAAACACAGTTCCTCTCTGGTCAGTCAAGAAACAGATGCTGAGCACCTACTATGTGCCAGCAGCCCGTTCATAGTGGGGCCACAGGGGTGAGAAGCAGACCGGTACCTGCCCTCCGAGCCCTCCGTCCATCTAGGGAAGCAGCCGAGGCTGCCATTAGGATGTAGGGCTGGCAATTGCGCAGCGGATGGGCTTACAGCCCTGAGGTCTGTGCTGGCCACACCCTGTGCATGTCTCTTCTAGTTTATATTATATATCTAAAATCTAAATAATATATAATTATTATACATTTCATATATAATATCTAATATATTATAAGATACATATTATACAAATATGTGTATAATATATTGTATAAAAGTATATATTATTATCTATCACATTCAAGTACAATAATATACATAATGTATAGTATATATAACATTATGTTTTATTTTGTATAATATTATACATACTATACTATGCTGTAATATAATATATAATATAATGTATTATATAAAATAAAATGTGATATATTGTATATACTTATAATTATATAAATAATATTCAGGCACACCTCATTTTATTGTGCTTTGCTTTATCGTACTTTGCTTATATTGCAGTTTTTACAAATTGAAGGTTTGCGGTAACCCTGTGTTGAGCAAGTCTCTTGGTGCTGTTATTCCAACAGCATTTGCTCACTTCTTGTCTCTGTGTCACATCTTGGTAATTCTTGCAATATTTCAAACTTTTCTATTATTGTTACATTTGTTACAGTGACCTGTGAGCAGTGATCTTTGATGTTTCTATTGTAAGAAGATTGACTCACTGAAGGCTCAGCTGATGGTTAGCATTTCTCAGCAATAAAGTAGTTTTAATTAAGGTCTGTACATATTTTTTAGACACAAAGCTATTGCACACTTAATAGACTACAGTATAAACTCAGTTTATACTCAGTATGTACTCAAACTACAGCATAGACTACAGTTTATACTCAGTATAAACTCAGTTTATACAGTCTATACAGTCTATACAGTATAGACTCAGTTTATACTCAGTATGTACTCAGACTACAGTATAGACTACAGTTTACAGTGTAAACTCAACTTTATATGCACTGAGAAACCGAACACTTTGTGTGACTTGCTTTACTGCAAGATTCACTTTATTGTGGTGGTCTGGAACTGAACACACGATATCTCTGAGGTGCCTGAATATAAATATTTATGTACATTTATGTATATTCCAGAAAAACGGGTGAAAAATACTGTGTGACTCATAGGATGGTGGGAGAATTAAAAGGAAAAACACAAGGTCTCAGT
This sequence comes from Balaenoptera acutorostrata, assembly GCF_949987535.1. Classification (NCBI taxonomy): domain Eukaryota; kingdom Metazoa; phylum Chordata; class Mammalia; order Artiodactyla; family Balaenopteridae; genus Balaenoptera; species Balaenoptera acutorostrata. The sequence goes on from NC_080074.1 coordinate 1,239,597, forward strand.
ATCTGGCTTGGAGAAGGCTGTGAACAAATGTTAGAGCTGTGATGTTTCATGATGATAAGAAACTGAACCAGAAATAGGAGATGTTCCGAGCACAGCAGAGATGAGGGAACATACACTGTGGGTTTGGGGAACCACACGCAGAAGCCCAGGTGGAGTCAGGTGGGCAGAGGTAGGAGGGGAGCACGTGGCTTGTCGGGCTCAGGGACCTGTAGCAAAGCTGGGGAGACGTTCGGCAGGGGCAGGAGATCAGCTGAGACGTCAACGCTGGTCGTCGGTTTTGTTAAGATTACAGCTGGAAGTAGCCAAACCTGAGTAAAACTGACAGTGACGCGTCAGTTAAAGGTTGGAGGAGGAGTGAATTATGCTTGAAAGAGGAGTAGGACGTATAACTGAGCAACTTCAGGCTGGAGTTTATTGATACATTTCCCTCAAAAATCCCTGAAGGCAAAAACTGTAATTAGTAAAATTGACATGGTGGGAAAAAGGATTAATCATACTTTTTTGAAAAATGTCAAATATGTGATCCCAGTGAAAATATCTCAATAAAATTAAAACGAAAGTGAATATGTGGGGAATAACTTGTCTGCCCAAGTATTGCAATTTGATGAAAGAATTAAATTGGTTCAATAGAATTTTGAAAATTCAGACTCCATGGATGCTCATTGGAATTGGCATAATTTTGATGAAAATATTTGTATTAAAATATCTTTCCCAGTGAAATGGTTGGTTCCAGGGCTGTGGCGGGAGTGGCCAGCAGGTTGAGCTTGGACTCGGTAGCACAATGACCAGAGAAATTACTGGTTTGGGTAAGGATGATGAATGAATGCTAAAATTAGAGGGGGATTTTTAAACTTTATTATTTAAAACTTTATTTTGGAATAATTTCAGACTTAAAAATGCAAAAAGTGAAAAAGAAGAGTATAGAAATTTTTTAAAAGAGAAACTTATTGAGGAAAATAAATAATCATTAAAAAAAACCTAAATAAGCAAAAAATTTTTAAAAAAGGAGAGAAAGAGATAGAGAGAATAAAGAATTAAGTTATAGAGGGGAGAAGTAGAAAACAAATAACGAAAGTATTCCACAAAGAACATATGTTACCAGTATTCACATTATTTGCAAATGGTAAAAAAAAAGACAGCAATTAAAAGAAGAAAATCACGTTGTAACAAAACAACAACTATTTAGGAGAGATGCATTTTAAATAAGGACAGAGGAAATTTGAGAATTGATAATACAAAAATAAAAACAAATATATATCACATAAGCCCAAACCGAAGGAAAACAGAGGCTTTACAAATATCAGACAAACTAGACTTAGAGGCTAAACATATTATTAGAGAGAAAAAGAACATTTCTTTATGATAAAAGGGCCAATTCAACATGAAGTATGACACTTTTAAGCATTTACAAGCTTGTAAATTTGCAGAAAAGAGTAAACAACTTGACCATTATACATGGGGGTTTTCATACTCCTCTCTCAGTAACTCCTAAAAGGAGAAAAAAAAAAATCCAGGAAGATATAGAAAAGCTCAAGACCATGATTCATCCATGTCAGCTAATAGATTTATAGAAACATTGTACCCAAATAATGCAGAATATGCATTCTTTTCATGTCCATGTGGAATGCCTAAGGCTGGTCAAAAAGCATGTGAGCACAGTATAAATGCTGTGATTAATATTAAAAGGAATTTTAATTTTTTAATTTAATTTAATTTTAATTCAGTTTTCCTGATTTTTGAAGGAATGAAGTTTTATAAACAAGTTCTATGATGAAAGGGAAATGGTATCTTGATACATAAACATTTTGTTAAACAAGATTTAAAAATGTTAAAATCAGAAAGTGTTTAAGACTAAATTGTTTCAAATGTCCAAACAACAACAAAAAGAAACCTGCACAATCTCCATGCAAAAATGTGTCCTTACACATGTCCTGGGCACTTTGAACATGTTGAAATGTTTAAAGTCTGAGGGGTAGAGGCACTCAAAGGTAGATAAAGGTCAAAGGATAGAAATCAGATCATATCCTCAGACCAGTGGGGACTTAAATGGGAAATCAATAGCAGAAAATTAGAAATTCTCCACAGTACTTGAAAATTAAGCACAACTCTTTTCTATAACTCATGGGGTAAAGGAGTCAGAAAGGAAATGACAGAACAGTTTGAATATTTTAAGTAGTGGTGAAAATGCAGGTCGTCCCCTCTGCTCCCCTTTCCTCCAGGCTTTTCTCTGCTGGGAGGATTAGGAAGGTTTGTGAGCTGTGTCCCTCACGCTCCTCTCTCTGTTCCTGGAACTTTCCCCTCTCCCCACACGGCTCTTCCAAGGTCTGGGTTCCCTGCGGTGGGTCAATCAGCACTGAAGCGTCTGTCTTCCTGCTGCTTTGCTCTTGCCCTGGATTTCAGCGACTGGCACACGACGCGGTTCTCTTCCTTTGGATGTTCTGCTCCAGGAAGAGCTACCTTTCTGCATATTTAGCTGGAAGCAGGGGTTCTATTTCTTTCTCCAGTTATATCTGTAATCCATTCACTTGTAAGCCCCTTGTCCTCCCAACCCGGGCTAAGCCCCCATCCCCTCTCTGCTGGACCACAGGGGTCTCCCAGGAAACCCGAATCCTTCCTCATGTCCTTATACCCAGTGTTCACACAACAACCAGACCTATGTTTGTAAACACAAGTGGATCACCCTCCTACCCCCATGGATTCTCCGCATACTTGGGATAAAATCCACACGCTTCACCACGACCCTCAAGGTCAGGTGTTCCAGCCCCTGCCCTCCCCCTCCCCATCTCCTTCTGTTCTTGCCTCTCCGGTGGCTCAGGACACCCCAGGCACCTCCACACCCAGAGCTGGGGACCCATCCCTGTGCTGGGGACCACTCCACCTCCAGATGGTCTAGACGTCACCCCATGAGACCCCCACCCCTGCCCCGGGTGACCCCTGCTTAGAGTTCATGAATTTTTTTTTTTTAAGATTTTTTTTTGATGTGGACCACTTTTAAAGTCTTTATTGAATTTGTTACAATATTGTTTTCTGTTTTATATTTTGGTTTTTTGGCCACGAGGCATGTGGCCAAAATCTTAGCTCCCCGACCAGGGATCGAACCTGCACCCCTTGCACTGGAAGGCGAAGTCTTAACCACTGGACCGCCAGGGAAGCCCCTCATGAAGCGTTTGACATTTTCAGGGTGACACCTTCCATCAGTTCTGGAAGATTCCTGGGCATCCCCTCTTTAAGTTTGCAAGTTGACACTTTCCATCAGTTTTGGAAGATTCCTGGGCGTCCTCTCTGTAAGTTTTCTGCTCTGATCTCTGCTCCTCGTCTCCTAGGACTCCGCTCACACAGCGGTAGATCTTCACTCCTTTCAGTGCTTTCCATGTGTTCTCGTCCTTGTTTCACTGAGGACATCTTCTCATGCCTTAGCAATTGAAGGATTGTCAGGAGGTTTGAGCATGTGAATAAAGAAGTGTGAACACACCGCCTGGCAGGGCGCCGTGTGTCATAAACGCGGTTGCTGCCACCTCCCTGACCTTCTCCACCCTCCACGGCCCTCTCCCCTTCCAAGCCCCACCGTCTCTCCTTCCCTCCCGCTCACCCTGACGCTGAGTGCAGATTCAGCCCCTGCTGTCTCTGTGCAGGTTCACAGACAGCGCGGGGTTAAAGGATAAATAATAGGCTTGTGATGCAGCCCAGAAGCTCACCGATTCTGTGTCCCGGGGGAGTCCGGCGGTTTCTGCACCGCAATCTCCTCCTCAGTGAAGTAGAGGCAGGCGGAGCGTCTACCTGTCGGGGTTGAAGTTGAAAGAGGTCAAAACGTGGGAAGGACCCAGAAGAGCACCTGGCAGGTAATGACCAGGATGCAGGCGTCAGCTGCCGTTGTTATAATTCATCATGTGCTGTTGTGACGGGTAGTGCGCTGGCAGGTAAGGCATTAAGGGCCGAGCACAGTGTCAGAGGCATGGTGAGGGCCCTTACATAAGAAATATAAATCCCATTATGTGCTACTTTTGGTAAAGTAGTATGTAATTTGTATTTAAGATAGTACATCTTCTTTCTTATTAAAAACCTTTGGCACTATGAATCTCACACCTGGACCAAGCACTCAGGTGGGAGTGTGATGCTTGGACTTGGATCTTCCAGCAGTCCAGGAAGACCACGTGGAGATCCAGGCTCCTCAGACAGCGACCACCCCCCCCACCCCTCCCCAAGCCCAGAGGCCCAGACTCCAACTAAGAGTGGTCGTGGATGGCTTGGAACCACACGTGCCCTGCCCTGAGGACTTGCTCAGAATGTGTCATGCTCGGGGTATTTACAGTCTAGACATTTCCACACCCAGGAAGCAAAGCCCAGTTATACTGCCCTTAAATCATCGTTTTGCAACATGTAATTAGGGCATTCTCACAGTGGAACATTTGGAAAATGCGCACAAATAGGAAGATGTGAATTGCCATCATCCACGGTTCTGTCCCCTGGGGACAAATCACGGCTCAGTGTTGGGTAAATTATCTCAATCGTTTTTCACTCACGTATTTTACATCATTGAGGGTATAACACGTGGAGTTTTAAATCTGCCCTTAGTCTTAAAATTAACGAAGAAAACACTTAACGCCCTCCTTGAACTCCACTATTTCTTAACCTGACATCAAAATGGTGCTGACAGGTCCCACTCTGATCACCACCTACCGCATGTCTCACTGGCTCCGACACAGTGGCCCCCGCCAAGAGCCTGCAGGGGCCTTTCCCCGTGCCTTGTGTCCTGGAGGCCCCTTTCAGTGCTGGGGATTCTGGGCATTGCTCTGTACAGCAGGTGCAGGGAAGCGGCGGCAAACCAGGTCCGAGCCCGGGGCCCAGGGTTCCTGAACAGGTGGATTGTCTTTATGGGGGTGGGTTGTGCCGTAGAAGCAGCAGCTGAGGCGGCCGCTCACTAGTCCGTGACCATGGGACTCGTGGGGCCTCTGCTTCTCAGCCTCCTCACCCGTGAGGTGCAGGCAAGAGTGGCCTCCAGTTCCCAGGATTGTTGCGAGGTGGAAAGACGGGAATAACATGAAGTGTAGGGAACACCATCCGTCAGAAAAAAGTCAGTGCTTCATAAACATTAGCTGCTGTTATCACAGCCCTCCAGACTTTCCTCTCCAGACCCTTCAATTTTTAATTCCCCACCGTCTCCAGCTTGGATTCAGTGGTCCATCCTTGGACATATTATACTCACTTAGAAAAACTCCACTTTGGACAAATCCCACCATCTGCCTTTGCACTTATGCACTCAGACCGGGTGTCTCTGAGGAAATCGTCGCATCTGGGGGCTGGGGTCCCAGGAGTCATGAAGACCAACCTTGACCCAGGCCCCGGCGAGCTCAGTCCCGCGTGTCTTTCTGGTTAACTGGTTCCGTGTCTCCGTGGTGCCACTGCCCTCCTGGAGCTCCGGGTCCTGCCGGTGCCCCATGCCCCGTCTCCGTCGCCACGTGTGCTTCCTAATCAGCCCTCTGGGAACCGTGCCAGGAGCCAGGCTCTCACCGCCTGAGTGGCGGGAGGCTGCTTGCGATGCTTCCCTTGGGGGTCGTGGGTGCGGTACCCGAGGGACCCAGGACCCCCCGCTGGAAGGCGCAGGGCCACGTCTAGATCCAGGTAATGAACGTCCCCACCGTAAAACACACAAATAGCTACAAAAAATGCATTGTGTGGTGTCACCGTTCAGAAGGTTTTTAAAAAGCCCGGCTTGAGAAATTGCTACTCCAGGCTCTGCATTTACCGTATTTCAAACCCCACAGAAAACCACGCATGGCGATTACGAGGCAGCAGAGAGAGGCCAGGCAAGCCCCCCGCTTGGATCCTCTGGATCCTTCTCCATTTAGCTGGAGCCGAGGTCCAACCAAGGTTGTGACCACACGGGCGGCGCTGGGACCACTCTCTCGTCACGGGTCCTATTCTCTCCATTGTCCCAAGTCCCTTACATGCATGTTTCTGGTCCTCATGGGTGCCCCAGCCAGTCTGGGAAGGATGTTTATGTAACCCATGAGAACCTCACGAACTCTTGGTGGGGAGGGCATGCGGGAAATGCCCCCTGTGAGAATCCAAGGTGGCCGCCATCAGGAGAGCAGGGCGCCGGGGCATCGGAAAAGCGAGAGCTCGGAACACTGTCCGCGGATGACTTGAGACCCATCGCTGCACCCTTGGCTGTTGAAAAGGAGCGCGCTTCTAGTATTCTATCGAAAAGTACAACTCAGCCTTGCTTTGTCACCAGGCCTGGTGGGTGTGGAAAGTGGGCCTGCTTCCATTCTTGCTCGGCCTCAAGGCCTCAGGGACACCTGGGGAGGAGGGGCTTGTCCAGGGGTGAAGGCGCCGTGAGCAGGGACCCCTCCTTCGCACCTGAGGAGCTCCTGGCATCCAGAGCCCCTCAAACTCCATCCCTGTCCCACAAGACTGGCGCCCCCAGACCCAGGATGCAGGCGCAGGAACGTCCACAGGGAGGGGACAGTGGACCAGCCTGAGCTGGGAGGACAGGAGGGGCCAAGCTCTGAACTCAGAGATCCAATTTCCTCCAAAAAATATAAAGAGAGTTTCCATTATAATTTTGACAAATCCACTTCAGTTTCCAATAATATCTTGGAGAATGACAAATGGTGATAAAGTGGACAGAATGTTCTAGATCCTGGGAAGACCTGGTTCTGGATCCTGCGTCTGTCACAGCACAAGCTCAGGCAGGGTGGATGCCCGCCAGCCTCAGTTTCCCCACCTGTAAAATGAGGTGCTCACGCTGGTGACCCTCACGCTCAAGCTCAGAGACCCCCGGTGGCCACACAAGGGATCTGAGCCCCTAAGGGAAGCTCTGAGGGTGAAACGTGGGAGGACGCGCTGGTCGCCCAGCACAGAAGAGTCGCCCCAGTTAGGGCTCCGTGATTGGACCATCCTGCGGCGAGGGTACCACACTTAAATGTATTTATACCCCTTTGTATCTGAGCAACAGAAAGCAACCATCAATCAAAAAAGTAATCATCCATTTCTGTTTCTTTCCATTAAAAGGGACATTTCTCACCTGCCTGACAAAATGAGTTACGAGCTCCGTTTCCAAACTTCACTTTCTGCTGCAAGTTCATTTGGGAGCATCTACGTCGCAAAAGGCAGCAGGGGGAGGCAGCGATCACCACCCCCGCTCCACACCGATGCATCTTTATTCATTTTGACTATCTTTTAAAATTAATAAATGTGGTTCCCCTGGGTGTGCTGGGCATTTGGAGGACGATTTAATTTACTCCAGAGGAGAGTATTTTCCTGTTGGTCTTGTCCCCGTGTTGCTCACATGACTAATATTTTCTGTCGCCTTTATAGGACCAAATACAAAAAAATAAATGGTAAAAGCATGAATAATATTATAGAGTTCCAGGTTGTGAGTATTTTGCAGTTGAATTCATCAAAAATTTAGGTAGGAGGCCGCTGGCTCGGCTGTATGCTCACCTGTAGGGCTGAGTCCTGATTCATGAGAAAAAGGAACAAGACTCTTTTTGGAACCGGGCAATAGGAATCTGCCTTAGCTATTATTTCCCCTCTCTCTCTGCATTATTTATAGGAAACTTAGGGCCAGCACGGAGCTCCAAGAAAGTCCATTTTGAGCAAAGTTTGAGAACATTATCTGCTGTGGCAAACTTGGCTTTGAAGAAATCTTGTTCCCTCAGGAGGAAAGCGTACCTTTAGGACACGATGCTCGGTTGGAATGGCCGGCCCGCTGTGTGGATGGCCCGGAGGCAGTCCTGCCCTTCTGTGCAGACGCCCCTTGGATATGCCGTCCACACGCGCCCCTGCCTCGTGGGCACCGGCTCGGGGCTACCACCCGCCTGTCTCAGAGGCCCCTCAGGTCACAGTGCGGTCATCACCCCCCCACCCCACCTCCCTCCCAGCCCTACTCATCAACCACCCCCCCGCCTGCCCCCCGCGCCCCTCCCCGGGCTGTTAGACCCAGAGCTTCCCTCTACCCGCAAATCCTTGTTCCCAGAGTGAGAATCAGTTTTCCCTTCTCTTTGCTTTGGTACCATGTTGTTTATGTTTTCCCTAAAGCACTTACCTCAGGCCTGTTGCACTGAGTGTGAGTGCATGTGTGTATGTGTGCATGTGTGTGCTTGTGCATGTGTGTGCCCGCATGTGTGCATGTGTGTGTGTGTGTGTGTGTGTGAGAGTCCCCATTATATGATGGGTTTCAGGTGTTCATGATCTGTACCTTCTCCTTTTGTTGCTTGTCTTGATACTTTCGCGACACAGGTGTGGGTCTCTACACCAGTGGTTCTTAAAGCACGTTCCAGGGACTCATGGGGTCCCCAAGGTTCTATTTGGGGGTCCTTGGGACCCTATTTTCATAATAATATGATGATGCTTTTTGCCATTTTCACTCTCGTTCTCCCATGAGAATACAGTGGTGTTTTCCAGAAATTCCACGACATGTGATATCATAATATATTGGATGCAGAAGCAGGTGTGAGCGTCCGGAAATCTCCTATGAAGCCAGACATCTAAGAGATCGGCAAAGCTAGAAGGTGATGTCTCTCTGGTCGCTACGTGTTTTTGGTCGTTGCCCATTAAATTATGGAGTTTATATCAACTTGTAATGAGTTTATTACTGTTACTTTAAAAGGAAGTCATAAAAATATTTTCAATTTCCTGCTTTAACCTCTAATAAATATTGATAGACATAATCTTCATTAAAAAGCTCTGTGGTGTCCGTGATCTTCCAGTGTGTCAGGTGTCCCAAGACCAAAACCCTTCAGAATCACTGCTCTGCACAGTGTGTCCCAGAGCTGTACGTGCTTCTGGACTTCATATGGATGGACTCACCCTGTGAATTTCCTTCTGTGGCTGTCACATCACTGAGGGATGTCCATTTTAATTGTGCAGCTGAAACGCACTCGTTTTTATGTATGTGCAGCATTCTAATGGGCAAACAGACACAGTTTAGTTATTCTGCTGCTGATGAGAACGTGTGATTTGTCCAGGCCGAGCACCTCTCACTTGCCTCCAAGCATATGCTGTGCGTCCCCCAGACTGTGTGTGAGAGGGGATTTGAGGGGTGGTGGGCTGTGCACACACACCCCCTGACACAGTGATGCCGCCTTGTTTCCTGGAGTGCTTGTGCCCGTGTGTCTTCCCACGAGGAGGCCAGAGCTTGGAAGCCGAGGCTGGGCCGTGGAGCAGAATCGGCATCCTGCCAGGGTCCTCCGCAGGAAACCAGCCGCCAGGTCCTCGTGGTGAGGGCTCAGGCCTCGGGCAGTGGCCAGTGTGCCAGGAAAGGACCTGCTGGGGAAGGGGTTGCTGCGTGTGGTCCTGGCTTAAGCGTCAAGTTCAGGGTCTGTGGGGATGAGGGAAGCCAAGCCAGTGGATGAGCGATGGTGGGCCCGTGGTCATCGTCCCCTGCAAGTCCCCACCCTGGGCTCTGTGGCCCCTTCATCTGGGCCTTCTTACCTCGCTGCCAATGCCTCTGTGTTTCTGGCACCTGAGACTTTGCTTTCTTTGTGTGTGTGTGTGACTTTATTTTATTTTCATTTTTTGGCTGCATTGGGTCTTCGTTGCTGCGTGTGGGCTTTCTCTAGTTGTGGCGAGCGGGGGCTACTCTAGTTGCGGTACACGGGCTTCTCATTGAGGTGGCTTCTCTTGTTGCGGAGCACGGGCTCTAGGCATGTGGGCTTCAGTAGCTGTGGCTTGCGGGCTCAGTAGTTGTGGCTTGCGGGCTCTAGAGTGCAGGCTCAGTAGTTGTGGCTTGCCGGCTTAGTTGCTCCGCAGCATGTGGGATCTTCCTGGACCAGGGCTCGAACCTGTGTCCCCTGAACTGGCAGGTGGATTCTTAACCACTGCGCCACCAGGAAAGTTCTGTGACTTGATTTTAAATGTGTATTTTGAATGAATGAGAGCATGATATAAACAAACATTTTTAAAAATGCTAAGGAACCTTGTCCTATCAAATTTTTTAAAAAAAATTTATTGATATATAGTTGATTTACAATGTTGTGTTAGTTTCAGGTATACAGCAAAGTGATTCAGTTATACGTACGTATTCATAAATATATATATATATTCTTTTTTACATTCTCTTCCATTATAGGTTGTCACAAGACATTGAGTAGAGTTCCCTGTGCTCTACAGTAGGTCCTTGTTGTTTATCTGTTTTATATATAGGAGTGTATCTGCTAATCCCAAACTCCTAATTAATTCCTCCCCCTTCCCCTGTGGTAACCATAAGTTTGTTTTCTATGTCTGTGGGTCTATTTCTGTTTTGTAGATAAGTTCATTTGTATCATTTTTTAGATTCCACATGTAAGCGATATCACATGACATTTGTCTTTAGACTTAGCTTCTTGATTTAGAGCTTAGCCATGGTCTTAACTTTTGTCTTCTATCTTCCTCTATTGCTATGTATCTGGAGCAGGAAGGAAGGGTCTGTCACGTCTGTCACGCTCCCTAAAAATGTCCCCTTTCACCTCAGTCCTCAGGCAGCTGTGCTCATTCCTGGGGGCCTGGAGCTAAGTTTGCCTCAGTGACGGCCAGGAATTTGATTTCTTCATCTACTGCAAATTATTTTTTAATCAGACAATGGCTTATTAAAAATATAAGGAAAATATGATCCCTTAGAAGGACTTCAAGGACCCTGTTTCCATTTCTACTGCAGAGGTTTTCGCTTTGCTATTGAATATTCCGCGTGAGTTTTTCCTATGTTTCCTCAGCCATAAATGTGTCCATAAATCAGTCAAATATTCAATTTTCCTGCTCTGCTCAAAGAATTACAAAAAAGTCCTCTTGAATTGGAGGGATAGCTAAGCTGATAAATATTGAAATATATTCCTGAAATCACACAAAATGAGAAATTCCAATAGTCACCAATTCAGGTCACGGGGTCCCAGACGGAAGGACCAGAGGGGCATCGATATTTGCTCACCTAAATGTGAGGATGCGGGGGCCTTGAACGCCTAGCACTGGGCGGGTGAGAGCCCTGCATGCCCCATTCGCGTCTCGGGCGGTTAAATATTCTATAGACACCTTCCCAAGTTCCATGAAATCAGTGTGTCTGTTGCCAGACACACTGTGCACAGAACAGCCTGGCTCGGCATCTGGACACAGAGGCTCCTTCAGGGCTCATCCCACAGCAGAGCAGCCCTGGGAGGTGAGGGACGTGACCGCTGGTGATCCAAGCAGACAGGGACTCTCCCGGCACATGGGCATCAGTGAAGGTAAAGAGCTGACAGAGCTAAGTTCCCTGCTGTTAGAGAAGCCGCCAGAAAGAGGTGCGGTCCACACCCTGCCAAGGGAAGCAGGCGTGTGGGCAACAAATGCGCCGGAAGATGCTTGACCTCAGCGGTTATCAGAGAGCAGTGACCGCCTGGGAGTGTCACCTGGACCGCCCGACCCCGCTGACCGCCGCGTGCTTCCATAAAGCTGACTGAAATCCACATGGATAATGTCGGACGTCGGTGACCTAGTGCTGAGCTGCTTGTTCCTTTACACACCAGCAGGACAAAGCCCGTCGCCTGTGTCCCCAAGTGACCTCTCTGAGGGGCCGCTCGGGGGAGCTCATAGAGGCTGAGAACCATGCTGGACCCCTGAGTGTTCATGAAGTTTCTGATTCCTGCCCTGGTGGCCGCCCTGGGACTGCATCCTGCAAACCGGCCCCCTCTGTGGTTTTCTCCTAGGGCTCGGCCACGGCTGTAAACGGGGAGCTGGGCCCGGATCCCACATGGAGGCCCCCCTGCATCCTGACGGCTCTACCCCTCTCTCCTTCCAGCACTAAAGCAAGCACTCTATAAAACAACCGGAACCTCTGGTCATTACAGGCATTACTTGTGGGATAGGCATCTCAAGGTGAGGTCTTCTCCTGAGATGTTTAGGTGTTGAGTCCATTTTTTACATTTTATTTTTTATTATTAAAATTTTTTTCCCCTGGCTTTTACATTTTATAAAATAAAAGCACTCCTTTAAAGTGATGTCAATAGAATTCTACTTTAACCAATTCATTCATTCTTTCTTTTTTTTTCTCCCCATTTACTCAAAAGAGGAAAACCAGCCGGTGACCCCCGGGGATGGAGGGGAGGACGTGGGAGGTCACGTGGCCACGTCCAGGTCCCCGCGTGGAGGTGCAGCTCCGTCCGAATCTGGCACTGGCGTCGCGTCCAGCCCTCCCTGCTGTGCGCCTCAGGAGCCCCCGATCCCCAGGCAGGTGGAGGTGGGCGCAGCGGTGCAGGTGTGCGTCCCGCGTGCAGCCTGGCCCCCACATCTGCATTTGTCGTCCTAATCGATGGGCTCGAGCTTGTTTTGACACCCCTGGTGCTTTCTGCTTTAACTGTTTCCAATTAAAAAGAACCAAAACTTCTTTCTGCTTTTTCTCTGTTTTGCATCCTTGATGTTTCACGGACTTTCCATCTTTTGCCTTCTGTACTACGCTTTATGTGACTTAGAATTCTCTATTTATCTAGAAAGTAAGTATCTTATTCCTTAACTCTTATGGCGGTTATCCTTGGTAAAAACACTTACACAGAAATGCACCCGCATTTCTGTAATTACTAACAAAACCCCGCTGCAGCCGCTTTGCACCACCACCTGTCTGTGGGATGATGTAGGAGGTGCTTTATTTTTCCAGCCTCCCCTCCCACCTGCTGGGATCGCAGATAAAATCTAGCATTTTGTACACGACCTTTTAAGTCGGTGTTACCGGCATTCGCCTTTTGTTTCAAGAATGATTTATGACAATCGCGCTGGCTTTGAGTCTGTTGTGGAAGTAGAGTAGAATCCCTTCTGTGGTCAGATGCCCGGTAAGAGGGACGCAGGCCTGTGTGGATGCCGTCCGCGCCCTTCGCAGATCCGCTCTCGGCTTTGCGGCACCCGACCCACACCCCCGCCTGCGGAGACTGTCGCTGCCCGGCCGTGTGCAGCCGTCCCGGCCGGGCCGGGAGGAGAGGGGAGAGAGGAAGACTTGAGGTGGGGGCAGGGTGGGCAGGGCCTGGGGACACAAAGACCTGGAGGGCGTCCCGGCAGGCGGCACCGTTTTCCGGTAGAAGCCGTGCGACTCCGTTAGCGGCCCGGAGCATCCCTCCAGCAGCTGCGGGGCGCGGAGAAGGTGTTGGGGGCCGTGGAGGCGGGGCCATCGCGGTGGCTTCAGCGGGAGATGCTGAGCGCGAGCAAATGGGCACAGACAGGCGGAGACAACGGCCAGTTACGGGGAATCCAGGAACCAAAGAACCGTTAGTGGGCGGGGGGCGGGGGGACAGAGGGGTCCAGACCCGGGGGCCCCAGTGACATTCTGGACCACTGCCCACTTCTAGGCTTTCCTGGAGCTGGGGACCAGCAGGCAGCGGACTGAGGGAGACGCTGTCACGGTGGCCATCGCTCATCATACACACCGATGAATGTTTAGGTCAGGTGTGGTGGATCCGGAGGACAGACCGATCGCGGGCGTCAAAGGAGAGAACGGGCACAGGACGCCACGTGGATGAACCCAGCGGAGTTGCTCAGTGGGAGGAACCAGTCTCCAAGACCGCGGTCTGTGATGCAGCCTCGGGGTGAATCTCGAGAACACGGTCAGCAAGGGAGCGAGGTCAGAAATATACATGTGATGTGTTTCCACGGGTATAAATCCAAATACGGGCAGACTAATCTAAGGTGATAGAAATCAGTTCCTCATGGGTGGGCAGGAAGGAAAGGAAACATGAAAAGGGCTGGAGGGACTTTCTGGAGGGTGGGGGAGGTCGGAGATCTTGTTTAGAATGATGGTTACACAGACGTATACAACTGCTGAAACTCGTCAAGCTGAGCGTTTAAGATCTCTGGAATTTTGTATGTCAATTATATGTATGTATGTATGTATGTATGTATTTATGGCTGCACCGTGCAGCATGCGGGATCTTAGTTCCCAGACCAGGGATCGAACCCTCACCCCCTGTAGTGGAAGCTCAGAGGCTTAACCATTGGACTGCTAGGGAAGTCCCTGTTATATCTTAATTAGAAAAAAATTAATATAAGTTACCACATTAATAGAATAAGCTCAGAAAAAGTGATCACCTTAATAGGTGTGAAAGAAAGATTTGAAAAACATCAATATTCATTCATAACAAAAGCTCTTAGCAAAGTGGAAATCGCATGAACTTCCTTAATCTGATAGAGTAACAACTTAAAGCTGAAATAGTGAGGCCTTTTACCTGAAATTGGGAACAAGATAGGGACGCTTATGTCACTACCATTTTTAACATGGAACCAGAGGTTTTAGATGGTACATTCAGGCAAGGGAAAAAAATGAAAGTAAGAGAATCACAGTGTAAGAAATAAAAGTTATTTGAATACAACATAATTGATTATGCAAAACTTCGGAAAGGTCAGAGAATAATTATCAGAATTAATAAGCTACATTTATCATGGTTTGCTGGAACAAGGTAAATATCAAGTTTGTTTTTACATAAAAGCCAACAATTAGAGGTGGAATTTTAAAAGAGGTTATATAAATACTATCAAAAATATTAAACACATAGGAATAAAGTTAATGAGAAGTGTGAATGACCTCGAAACAGAAAACACTCCTGAGAGAAATTAGAGGCCGTCTGAAGTGGATGGTGGGGCGCACAGCAGGGGTGCCGGCTTGGTGTCCACTTGGGGTGGTTTAGGGGCAGATGGAGCGAGATCTTGGGGCTCGAGGTAAAGAGACATCCTGGGGACTCTGACATTGGGCACCAAGACTCAAGGAGGTGGACCCCATGCCTGGCCTTGGCCTGGTGGCCTGGCCACTTCAGGGGCCTCTGAGCTGAGTAGCTCCGGCTCCTGCTGAGAATTTCCTCCGTGGAGTAGAACAGGGCCTGTCTCTTCTGGAGCAGCTCCACAACCAAGCTCACACCGAGGTCTGTTGCCTTTGGTCTTGACCCGGACCCTCCCCAGCCCTATAAACAAACACCTGGCAAACAGTAACGGATAATCAATTTGCAAAACTCTCAAATTATGAGCGTTTCTGGTGTGCTGGCGTGTCCTGGCCTGACTCCAGGCTGGAGGGATTGGGAATGGCGGGGGTCGAGAATGACTCACAGATTCCTCCACATACTGAGCTTTCACGGAGGTTGAGAGGACAAGTGGGCATATTTGAGGAAGAAGACAGCAGATTCCTCTCTGTACTTGTTGAGTTGGGGGTTCGCACCACATACCAGGTGGGGACATTGACAAAGTGACCAGATGCACAGTCTGGAGCTCCTTACTCCATGCAATGAGGCGGTACCAGGATCTGGGTCCAACACGGGGACGGCAGAGCTGGTTGTCTCTGTCACTAGGGCTGGAAACCCAGGAGGAAGACTTGATGTGGGGAGGAAGGCAGCCACTTCGTGTTTGGAGGTGCATCTGGTTGCATACCCCAAGCAGAGGTGACTCAGGAAGAGTTGTCCTTGGTTGGCTCTCTCTCCTTTTAGGTTTGTGGTCTGAGCCTGCATTCTACTATTTTAACTGACAGTTTGGATCCTTGAAACCCCACAGGTTCTAGTCTTTGAGGAAATCTAAGTCATGATTTTGAGCACGGTCCTGCTTTCCCAGCACCCAAGCCCTCCATTTCCAGCCTCATTCTGCTCCCTGGAGTGTCAGAAATTCTGCCAATTGCTCCATCGAGGGCTGTGTTCCCACTCAGTGTGGTTCTTTCATGGGGACACGTGTCGGTTGGGAGCATCTCTGCTCCCCCAGCTTGAGACTGACTTTTAAGTGCTTGCTATTACATGTGCTCAATTATTTAGCAGACTGTTTAGCTGAACGTGTTGAAAGGATTTGCAATCTGTTACATTGCAAATGCCCCACTATGAAATCCTCCACGTCCTCTGAGTCCTTTTGGCAACTGACACAATGAGGGTATGAAATAACTTTTTGTTCCCTGTTAATAATGTTGGTGGGGGATGCAGAATTGATGCTTTTAAATATTTCAAGGCCTTCCGTTCTGAGATGGGTAAACAAAGGAGAAGCAAATTGCAAGACTCATGTTAGTGGTTGGTGGAGACTGAGGACCTGGTACATGAACTCATCAAACAAGTTGGGCTAAATCTTCCCCCACTGAGGACCCGTCCCCACAGCTCAGACTGGGTTCTCTGGAGCTGTGGCGGATGCGTGAACTCACAGTGTGAGAGAGGAGAGGAGGACATGGGACCTGGCATCGTTCCCCGACCATGCAGCCCAGAGCCCCGAATTCCCTCCTGGGACCTGGGGAGACCAGGGAGAGACACACTTGGTAATACCCAATTAAATACCCAAATGATATTTAATTCAGCCATTGGACACACGTTTCCACTTCATTTCTTTTAGGAACCGAGGGAACCCATCCAGCACTTGGCACTCTCCACTGATCAGACATAAGGTGGGTGACATTTTTCAAGTACAGTTTTTCCTGAAATTTTGCTCATCCAACTGGTCAACCAAACTAAAGCCTTCAGAAGCTGCCCTGGTCCCTTCCTTCTCAGCAAACATCGTCTCCATCCCCGTCAATCTAGCTTCAACCTCCTGGAACCCGGACTCCCTCGTTCTGTTGTTAAATCAGAGGCATGGTGAGTCTTCCCATTTTCCTGCTGGACACTCCCTCTGGATTAACTCTGTCCTCTGCATTGAGTCTATAAAAGGATCCGTGTTGGTTTTTCTTTGTCTCTCTCTCTACACCCTGGTTGTCCCTCTGAGTGTTTGTTTTACTGCTTTGATGCTGTCCATCTCCCGAGTCCTCTGCTCCTCGAGTTTCCACTGTGTTCTCTTTTCTGTCTCTGCTCTGCTCAGGAAAAGGCATATGGAAGTGGAAGTCTGACTAGGAACAGGGTCTGGACCCACCGACTTTTGTAATTGAATTCCAAATTATTTGAAAGAAAGGCCCGAGGGGTTCACCTTTCTGGAAGGAGGGTGTGATTGAAGGTGTGGAGACTCTGTGGTCCTTTCACCCAGTGGTCTCACGTTCACTGGCTTCAATCTCTGTCTTGGTGCTGATAGGTCAGAGGTCATCGTCCAGCCTGGACAGCTCTCTGGAACTCACCAGTGTGATGGCAGTCCCTACATGTACATCTGGATGTCCCACATCTGACTCAAGTGTGTCCGAGGTAAAGTCATGGTCCTCACGTCAGCCACTGTCTTTTCCTGCATCCCGCATATCAGCTATGACTACCATGAACACCTCAAACCCCCAAGGTAAAAACTTAGAACCCTTTAAGCATCTAAAACTCAAACAACCACTTCCCCCCCGGCTTTAGAGATCTCTCCGTTATGCCCAGAATCTCTGCTCCAATGGCCTCTGCCACCTCCGCGTCCGATCCTCTCCCAGTGGAGCCCAGAATCCACGCCCACACTTGCACTGATGCCCTTCCCGATGAGGTCACGTGCTGTGATCCACTCCTCCGGCCACACCTTCACGTTGGCTATTGTTGCATTATCTGCTAAAGCTGCTAAAGAAAAAGACAGAATTATCCAGTCTGACGGCACGACGTTGATAACCAGTCTCCACTCCAACAGGTGCTGCCTGGGTCTGCTTTCTCTCCTCTTCTCCACGATGGGAATGCTAAGCCTTCTCCTCCATTTTTGGTCCCTTCCCCGCCATCTGCTGTCATGGGGGAGCATCTCCCTCCCTTCACAGCCCTCCTGTCCCCTCTCCATTCCTGTTTTAAGACATCACCCGTCCCCCCCCGACCCCCTGGAAACGTCCTGGGTCACTTCTACACCAGACAGTCATCTCTGCTCCGTTCCCTTCATGTCATCAAGGACACTGTCCATCACGTACTCCTCTCACTTGTATTTGTTACTATACTGTCCCCCCAGCAATGTAAACATCTTAAGCTTTCACCATGTTAGTGAAAATAGTTAAGGAGATAAAGGGAAGAAGAAAAATTTCCTCTGTTCCAATGGAAACCTCCAGGCATTCATCTCCCCACCCAATGTGTCTGGAGAGCCTTTGCTCTTCTCATGCCCCTGAGACATCCCGTTTCTGCCTGACCGACCATACCCTGTCCCCCCTCTTACCATCCCCTGGAAACTTCTGTTACTGGGTGACCTCCAGGCTGCTGGGCTCAGTGGCTGCTTTTAATGCTGTATCTTCATGCTCTCTGCATGGAGTTTGGAACTGTTGGTCACCCCCTTATTTCTTCGGAAGGAGCAGGGGGAATGGGGTGGAATTCTACATTCTACACTTTAAATAACATAAACTTTACTTTGCATGTAGAGATTTAAAATAATTCATTGTGTACACATTTTGTAAAAGAAAAATTCCCATGCACTTATTGTGGACTATGGGAATTTTTTATAGGGTGATGTCCTGAGTCTAGATCCCAGATGGAAATAAGGGTCCAAAATAAATCCATCTCTCAGGAAAGAAAAATTGTTAAATAGCCTCTCATTCCAATAGTGAATACTCTCACACATAAAGCTGGAAGTCTTCTCTACATAGTTTTCTGTTCTGCTTTTTCACTGATTATACTTCTTTTACTGCTGATGTAGTTTTAACTCTTGATGTCAATAACAATGAATTTGTAAGAAAATATATGCAATTTCATGACAATTATTGAATCAGAGTAATATGCAATCTCATTTTATATTAGCTAAATTGAGAAAATGGAATGGAACATGTTTGAAATATTAAATTACAGTGAATTGTTTTTCTTTTATGGAGCATTGGGTTGATTGGTAATTAAATTAGTTAGTATACTTAATGCACTTGTAACAAGACCTGGTAAAGTCTAGGTAATATAGATGTTAGCTGCTGTTGTTATTATGATGCTGATAATATTTGTTCTTTATATTGTTACTTGCTAAATGGATCAAAATGAATTAAATGAATTAAGATGAACTACAATTAAAAAATAAATCATTAAAAGCAAAAGAGCAAATGAAATGTCAAATAAATACCAAATTGAAAGTGCACTTGGATGACTTCTGCGTGCCCGTGGGGCATCAAAGACACCAGGACCCCCTCACGGCCAGGTTCATTGTCATCGACGTTCTGATGAGAAAACACAGCTTCCATGGCAGACACTCTTCTCCACACTGCCTTTGCCTCCTCTCAGCTGCCGGGTGTCCCCTTGATAGTTAAAGAATGCTCTGGTACACCCCTCTGTGCATGCCATTTTGCTGTTTTTTAGTGAAAATACTTTGCTTTAGTTATAGAGAAGCACTTGGGATTTTCCTCTGCTTCCCTTGCATTCTCTTGCTTTCCATTTGTCCAGGTCAGTGTATGTTAAGCTGCAGTAACAAATAGCTCTAGATGGTCGGTGGGTTGAATGTAACCAAGTTCACTGACCTCCCAGGCTGCTCAGTCTCCCACTCCATGAAGTGCTGCTGACATTTTAGCCCCACGCCTTTTAGTTCCCTGCTGCAGAGGAAGGCAGGCTGGGAGCCCAGCGTCACTGGTAAATGCTCCATCCTGGGATTGACCTCAATGACTTTTACGCCTACTGCATTGGCTGCAACTAGTGACGTGGGCCATGCCTAACTTTAAAGATGAAGGGGAGTTCTCAGTGTATCCAGATCCAGAAGAAAACCGGAAATTGGTAAACATGAAAAAAAATTCTAACACACCAAAAAAAGACATGGCGTTTGGTGTGGACCCAGAATGGCATTAAAATAAGTGATTGTCACAATCACCTGATACCCAGGCCTTATAGCATGGTTGTGAAATCAGGTAGCAATTAAGAGTTAAATAGGAATAGAAGGTAATTTTAAAAGGTGAGAGGAATAAGTGTCAAGTGAGTGCAAATGAAGAACGAGAGAGAGACAGAAAAGGGAAGGAGGGGAGGGAACACCTGTTTTCAGCTCAGAATTGTGCTAGGCATTTTTACAAATGTTGTCATAGTTAAATCTTTACAAAACCCACAGAATAACTTCCCTTTCTACGTAGGATATTGTAGGGTGGGGCAGCCCATTCTTCCTACATAAACAATAAGAACAAATGAGTAAGTTATAAAACCCAAGCTGGCAACCTGGAAAAGTGAAGTGGAATTTAGAGGAGTCCCAGCTGTTTCCCCGACACTGAGGTCAGAGGTCAGGGAGCCAGGGGTGGACAGGTGGAGGGAGGGGAAAGCAAGTCTCACTGGAGGGGGGAGGAGAAAACACAGGTGACCTCTCATCTTGGAGGTATTGGAAACAGGTGGGCTGTGTCCAGCTAAAGCCACACCAGCCCTGACCCCACTCAAGTCCTGAGTAGCTGACATGGGGCCCTCCCACCCCCACCCTGGGCATTCTGCCTCATGGAGGAAAGATGTGAACTTCAATCTCTGTGGTCACTGTAAACATAGTACTCAGGATACAGTTTTTTTCAGTATGAGAAATGGGAAGAAGGAGATTATGACTAACAAAGAGAAAAAGCAACCCCCAGAAGTAGACCTGAGGATGATTCAGATGTTGAAGTTAGCAGACAAGGTCTGTAAAATGAGTTATAAATATGTTGAAGAAAATAAAGGGGACATTTAATAAAATGGAAAAAGACATGGGTAATTTCAACACAGAATTGGAATTTAATAAAAATCCTCCAATGGAGATTTTAGGACTGAAAAGTACAATATCTTAACAGACTGAATACAGAAGATAGAACTAGTGAAATCTAAAGCATATCAACAGAAAATATCTGAACTGAAATGCAGAGGGAAACGGCGGACAGAATTAAGAGAACATCGTTGACGATGAACACTGAACTGGTTTAGCACTTGTGTAGATGAAACACCCCAAGGAGAGGAACTGGGATGGAAACAATGGTTGAAGAGATGTTGGGATATTGGTTAAAGTTGTGCCAAAATGATGAAAGACATCAGTCTACAGATTTGAGAACTTCAGCGACCCCTGAACTGAGTCAGAACAAAGAGAACTAGCCCGCTAGGGCATCGTAATCAAAATCCCTAAGACACAGTCTCAGGAGAAAAATAAGGGTAATATGGACTTTTCAAGGGAAAGCATGGAGCTAAAAGATGATGCAATACCACCGTTAATGTGCTGAAGAAAACCTAAAGAACAGCTCACCTACATTCTATACACAACAAAAATATTCTTGGGAAATGGGAAATAAAGATGTTTTCAGACAAGCAAAGGCTGAGAAAATTTGCCTCTCACATTTGGGCAGGCACTGAAAACAAGTAACTGAAGTAAGTTCCTCAAGGTGAAGGAAAATGATCCCCAGGGAGCAGGGACTTTTAGGAAGAGTGAATAGTGAATATACTGTGGTTGAGAGCGACAGTAATAACAGTGATTTAGGTCTGTAAAATCTACGGGGATAATGGCTAAACGGACAGATGAAAGTAAACAGTTAAACTGCAGTAAGATTCCTGCATCCTTCAGTAAGTGGTAAAAACATTAATTAAAGATAGGCTCGTACTAAGTTAAGGATACATATTTTGAGCTTTGGGGTATCTGATAAAGGAGTAACACTTAAAAAGCTTAAGGGGATCAAATAATAAAACTACTTGATTAATGGAAATAAAAGCCAGAAAAGACTAAAGAAATGATAAACAAATGTGATCAATGAAAAGCTAATAACAAGATAGTCGATGTCAACCCAATTATATCACTAATTTATATTAAACAAAAATGGGCCAAACCTGAGAATCACAAAGGGATGAGTAAAGCCATCTTCATTTTTATATTACATGACTGAATGAGTGAATTTAGCAGTATCTCAGGACACGTGGTCAGGAGACATAAATCCACTGTATTTCTATACACTAGCAAGGGTGGTGGGAAATTGAAATTATAAAGTAATACAATTTACATTAGCCCCCAAAGATAAGAGATACTTTGGTATAAATCTAACAAGGTATGTACAGGATCAGTTCACTAAAATCTGCAAAACATTGATGAAGGAAGTCCAAGAGGAACTAAATACAAGGAGTGACCTACATACCTGTGGATGTCAATTCCCTCCAAGTGAACTGCATTGTCCAACACGGCAGCCCCTGGCCATGTGTGGCTACGGAGCACATGTGACGTGGCCACGTGGAGTCCCTTTTCCAGGCGCAGTGCTGTCCTTGCGCAGCACCCGGCCCTTCCTCCTGGCCAGCCCACACTCACCACCAGGGCCCCCTCCAGCCCTGCCTGCTGCTCCCACCCTCAAAGCAGTGCCTGCAGATGGCTGACCCCGGCGCTGCCCGGCCCACCCTCCCCTGCATGATCCCAAGGGTGGCCCCACACATGCCTTCAGGAGCCCTCTACCGTGGGCGTCTCCCGCAGGGCCACCAAGAGGCTGGCCTATCCTGGGCCAGTGGGGAAGGGGCTGCGCCTCTGGAGTAGGTGAGTGACAGCACAACCTCTGGAGTAGGTGAGTGACAGCACAACCTCTGGAGTAGGTGAGTGACAGCACAACCTCTGGAGTAGGTGAGTGACAGCACAACCTCTGGAGTAGGTGAGTGACAGCACAACCTCTGGAGTAGGTGAGTGACAGCACCACCTCTGGAGTAACTGAGTGACAGCGCCGCCTCTGGAGTAGGTGAGTGACAGCGCCACCTCTGGAGTAAGTGAGTGACAGCACAACCTCTGGAGTAGGAGAGTGACAGCACAACCTCTGGAGTAGGTGAGTGACAGCGCCACCTCTGGAGTAGGAGAGTGACAGCGCCGCCTCTGGAGTAGGAGAGTGACAGCACAACCTCTGGAGTAGGAGAGTGACAGCACAACCTCTGGAGTAGGTGAGTGACAGCACAACCTCTGGAGTAGGTGAGTGACAGCACAACCTCTGGAGTAGGAGAGTGACAGCACAACCTCTGGAGTAGGTGAGTGACAGCACAACCTCTGGAGTAGGTGAGTGACAGCACAACCTCTGGAGTAGGAGAGTGACAGCACAACCTCTGGAGTAGGTGAGTGACAGCACAACCTCTGGAGTAGGTGAGTGACAGCACCGCCTCTGGAGTAGACAGGTGACAGCACCGCCTCTGGAGTAGGAGAGTGACAGCACAACCTCTGGAGTAGGTGAGTGACAGCACAGCCTCTGGAGTAGATGAGTGACAGCACCGCCTCTGGAGTAGGTGAGTGACAGCACCGCCTCTGGAGTAGGTGAGTGACAGCACAACCTCTGGAGTAGACAGGTGACAGCGCCACCTCTGGAGTAGGAGAGTGACAGCACAACCTCTGGAGTAGGAGAGTGACAGCACAACCTCTGGAGTAGGAGAGTGACAGCACAACCTCTGGAGTAGGTGAGTGACAGCACAACCTCTGGAGTAGGAGAGTGACAGCACAACCTCTGGAGTAGGTGAGTGACAGCACAACCTCTGGAGTAGGTGAGTGACAGCACAACCTCTGGAGTAGGAGAGTGACAGCACAACCTCTGGAGTAGGTGAGTGACAGCACAACCTCTGGAGTAGGTGAGTGACAGCACCGCCTCTGGAGTAGACAGGTGACAGCACCGCCTCTGGAGTAGGAGATTGACAGCACAACCTCTGGAGTAGGTGAGTGACAGCACAGCCTCTGGAGTAGGTGAGTGACAGCACCGCCTCTGGAGTAGGTGAGTGACAGCACCGCCTCTGGAGTAGGTGAGTGACAGCACAACCTCTGGAGTAGACGGGTGACAGCGCCACCTCTGGAGTAGGAGAGTGACAGCACAACCTCTGGAGTAGGAGAGTGACAGCACAACCTCTGGAGTAGGAGAGTGACAGCACAACCTCTGGAGTAAGTGAGTGACAGCACCGCCTCTGGAGTAGGAGAGTGACAGTACTGCCTCTGGAGTAGGAGAGTGACAGTACTGCCTCTGGAGTAGGAGAGTGACAGCACAACCTCTGGAGTAGGAGAGTGACAGCACAACCTCTGGAGTAGACGAGTGACAGCACCGCCTCTGGAGTAGGAGAGTGACAGCACAACCTCTGGAGTAAGTGAGTGACAGCACAACCTCTGGAGTAGGAGAGTGACAGCACAACCTCTGGAGTAGGTGCTGGACGAATCTGCTCAAAGGAGAGTCTCGTCCTCACCCGGCTCCCCCTCGGCCCCTCCTCCACATCCCCGCCGCACCTTGAGGGTCCTGGGGGCGGGGGGCCTGGACTCCACACATCGGTGTTAGAACTCACTGGCCTGGGGCCAGAAGCACGGCTGCTGGGGAGGGGTCACCTGCTGCCCTCTCCATCCTCTGTCCCTGCAGGCGCCTGGGTGGTCTCCACATGAATTAAAGTGGAAACCCAGTGCTGCTGGGCCTGGGGGCTTCACAGACGCCCATCACTGGGGGCCCAATGAATGTGAGGGTCCAAACAGTGGTCCCAGAGGGACGGGCCATGGGATGGAGGGGAGGCCTCCCTGTGTCTCCCCAGTTCCGTCTGAGGATGGCTGAGCTGAAGAGAGCCCGTGTGCTGGCGGGGCCCGGGGTCATGACAAGGCGTCCAGGTGCCAGCCTCCCCGATGGTCCTGCTTTCTGTCTGTTGTCCCCCGTTATTCTTGGTGCCCCCTCCCCCCCTGGCGGGCCCAGGGAAGGGTAACCTGGTGGTGTCCCTAGCAGGCTGGCCATGCTCCCATGGGGCATCGCACGGCTGCACATCTTGCCTCCTCTGAGTTTCCCAAGGTCCTTTTAGAGTTGGGAAAATCCCAACCAGGAAATCTTCCTGCTCTAAAATCTCATGGCGCTCTTGGCGGACTTTACAGAGCTTGCAAACGGCGTTCCACACCTCCCCAAGCCTCCCTGGTTGTAGAGAAGGACCCTGGAACATGTGGGGCCCCGGAGACTTCGGGGCTGGTGCAACACTGAGCCCCTGAGCAGGTGCCTTTGGGTAAAGCTGCTGGGAGGAACTCATGCTTAATTAATGTGGAATTGGCTTGGAGCCTTCATTCCCATGCAAAGCAAGTTCCCATCTCTGCTCCCTCCTCGGTGACCTTCAGACCCTCAGGCCCGGCTGGGGAGTGAGCCTCGCCACTAGAGCATGAAGGGGGCGTGCTGGGAGGGCACTTGACGAAGTGAGAATTAGCCCTGGAAATGGATTCTTTCTGAGTAATGCGAATCCACCATTCGCATGAGTGCCCAGCGCACAGAGTGGGGTGTGCACCTGGGGACAGGCGTGCACGACAGCGTCTGCGTTTCTCTGAAACCACTCCTATGGTCCGCATCTATCCTGGGGACCTCGTCAAACGCAAACAAATCAGTACATTAGAAAGCAGAGCCACGTGCCCATTGCGCGTCTCAGTGGGCGAGGCAGGGCCCAGCCTCATTTACTAACCAAGAAGAAGTCCGTTTGTCTTGATGAACAGATGATCCTGCGTCGTCAGATGAGAGAGAAGCAGCCCACTGCTCTCCGGAAACAATATGCTTTGAAACATGGCATCTGCTTTTCCATCCACAATGTGAGGCTTGCATTATTGAACAATCTGCTTAATAATTTAGGCTGAAATAACCTTGCCACAAAGAAGAAAGGACTCCATCCCCCAGCACAATAATGAAATGCTATCAAGTTTGAGTTTGGAGGATGTGGACTTCCAGTTAACCTGAATTACGAGGCCTCGGGGTCACTGAGAAGGAGCCGGTGACCGATGCCCGAAGCAAGCGGCCTGAGCACGTCTCCCGTGGAGCAGACTGCACAAGCCCGGCCCAGGGTCCCCCGTCCACGCCCAGCGCCAGCCCGGGGAAGGGGCAACTCTGGGCAGCGTCTGCCTGCAGCCCTATCTCCGCTGTGCGCCGGCCAGTATGACGCCCAGGGGTCCCTCATCTCGCCCCACCTGCGCTGGAGCCGGAGCCCGTGATGGCAGCCCTGCCTCCCCGCCCCCTTCTGGAAGAGGGGGCATCGCTGCCGGGGCACCTGCCATTTAAAACCGCCTCCACCCTTCCGCAGCTCTGACGCCTGTCCTGCTCCTGCCCTGCTGTTCGTGCCACCTCGCTCTGCATGTGGTGTCCCCCAAGTTTCCAGAAGACAGACACGTGTTCACTCCCCCAGCCCTGCTCTGACCCCCAGCCTGGCCCTCCCACCGTCGCCCACCATCGTGGTTCTGGTCCTGCCTCCCTGGTGAGGTTTGCATACACGGTGTGTGTCAGACGCTCGGTGTGAAGTGAATCAGACTGATCTCAACTGGACAGGGGGATCCTCGGTGGGTGACTGCAGACCCACCAGGACGGAGGACTTTCGTGGTTTCCTGGCTGCTTTATAATGTGGGCGTCAAGACCGCAAAGACATGCTAGGCTACATTTTATTTATCCACGCACCTGTTAATGGATACCTGGGTTGTTTCTGCCTTTCAGCTATTGTGGTTAATGCTGCTATGCACCTTGGTGTACAAGCTTTTGATTGAACACGATGGAATATTATTCGGCCATGAATAAAAATAAAGCACTGACACACGCTACAACGTGGATGAACCCTGGAAACGTCTTGCTCAGTGCAGAAGACAGTCACAAAAGAACACACGTTATATGATTCCGTTTATATGAAATGTCCAGAATAGGCAAACTCAGAGGGACAGAAAGCAGAGGAGTGGCTGTGGAGGGCAGTGGGGGGTGGGGGGTGACTGCCCGTGTGTGTGGGGTCCCCTTCTGGGGGGATACGAGACAGTGGCTGTGGTTACACAACATCGTGAATGTACCGAATGTCCCTGACGGTACATTTTATGCTCTGTGTATTTTATCACAATAACAAAAATACATGCTATAGAATTCGAGTTCCATTGTGTGGGTTTAGCCATGTTCAAGCTGTTATTGTGGTACTTTTGAATTTGTGATTTAGGAACGGGCTCTTGTCGTATCACAGACAAATGACTGGGGGCCCAGAGCTCCCCCCTTCCACTCCCTTCTGTCTGTCTGTATCCACCTGGGTGCAGGATGTGTCACACTCAATTATCCCTAGAAGCCAGGAAGACCCACCCTTTCTGTGTGGGCAGGTGGGCCGGCTCCAGGGGCATAGCTGTGTCCCCGGCACCTGCAGGTCCATGTCCAGCCAATTACGAGCTGAAATGAGATCCAGGGACGCAGATGGCCAGTTCTCACTGAAGCACATGGGCACCCAGGCTTGCTGGGTGGGCGTGATGCTTTTGTTAAAATCAATCCACCTGAAATATTCCTGTGCGTTGATCAAAAGCATGAAATCCCGGGGCTCATGAATATGAAGTCAAAGCACATTATTGAACCAATGATCCGTTGACCCCGCAGGCCGGGGGCAGGAGGGATGTTTGGGCTCCAGCTCGTTCAGAGGCAAAGATGATGGGAAAGCACGACAGACAGTTGCTGTGGGTTGTCTTCCCAGGGATACACTGCCGGCCCTGTGGGGTCGTCCCTGGAACCTCCACACGGAGCCCAGGAAGCTTCCATAACTTCCTCCCCATCACGTGCCTTCTCCACGCCATCCACCAGCCTGCCCTGCTCTGGACCCATCTTCTCCTGCATCCCCATGGCCGGTGGATCACAGGCAAGTCTCACCAATTTTGTTCCAAAATACTCTCTAGCTGGACTCATGCCGTTGTCTCAGTGTGGACGGACCTCACCCTTTCTTTCTGGGAAAGAAGGAGGAGGAGGAGAAAGGAGGACCCGTGCTCTGCTGGACACGTGTCAGGTGAGGTGCAGGGCGTGTCGCTGGCGGGACTGCTCCCGTTTTACAGATGGGTCACGGAGGGTCACCGCAGTCAGGCTGCACAGCCCCTGCCTGGAGTCACCACGCTCAGGTCCGTTCTTGTCGTTGCATCCTGCCTGTTGTACAAAAAGAGCTCAGGAAAAGTGTCACTGGTGAGTGATTGGTTAGGCCCTGTATTGGTTTCTATGGCAAACGACCACAAACTCAGGGACTTAAACAGTTCTGGAGGTCAGAGGTTGAAAACGGGTCTCTCTGGGCTGAAATCAAGGTGTGGGCAGGGCCGAGTTCCTTCTGGAGGCTCCAGGGGAGAACTTCTTGCCTTTCCAGCTTCTAGGGGCCCCACACTCCTTGGCTCCTGGCCCCTCCTCCAACCTCCAAGTCCTTCCCAGGCTGCCATCTCCCTGGTTCTCCTCGGCCTCCCGCTTCCACGTTTAAGGACGTTATGAGGATACAGGGCTCACTGGGATGACCCAGGATAACTACCCAATGTTGAGGTCCGCCAATTAGCAGGCTTACTTTGCTTTGCCACGTGACCTGACGTGCAGACTCCAGGGCTGAGGCGGGGACAGCTCTGGGGCCATTATTCTGCCTACCACACGTGCACTGATCAACTTAATCCAGCTTTGACCACGGACTCAGAACTTGGATGAGCTATGAGAAATGACTTTTTGAAAATGCCATTAGAAGTTGTCCCAGTGCAACAGATTTATGGGATACGATACAAGAAAACCCAAATTACATATGGACACTGGCCCACACACGGTTTCTGCACAGCCATGACTTTGTAATGATGTAATGGTGTATTCTGCAATCATTTCATAAAATTACAGTAATAATTTCATAAAAACAGAAAAGCTCCTTCCGCCACTGCCCACGCTGTGCTGGTTCCCTTCCTCCACTGAAAACTCTGGTGTGGGCGCCGCGCTGCTCTCAGCCCCAAGGCCGCTCCCGTGACCCGAGATCCACAGAGCCGGACAATAACGCAAGTGGCTTAAGCCACTAAGGCGGTGGAGATCTGTACCAGCAGCCGCAGGTCCCTCACACACACAGCTCCCTGAGCTTCGGACCAGGACGGCTGACCCAGCACAACATGGGCACAGGGACCTGCCTTCTTTTCCTCCACTTTCCATGGACGACAGGCTGCCCTTCTAGTCCCTACACTTACGTCACCCTGCTCCTCAAACCCCTGCATCCACCAGCAACGCCAGCCCTCTCCTCTCCAGTCCTGAGCGCCGAGCATCTGGCCCCGCCCCGCCCTTCCTGATCCGGCCTCCCCAGTTCAGGTCTGCATTTCATGCAGCCCAGAGAGAGGCTGCTCCAAGCCCGGAACCTCCACCAGGGTCTCTCGGAGCCCGTCCCACGCATGCTTCACCCTTGCTGACCCTGTTCGTCCATTCATCCCTTCATTCATCAATACCTACGAGCACAAGGGGGCCGGAGCTCTGGGCTGTGGAGGAAGCAGGGTTTGTCTTCCCAGGGGTGGGGTGGGCTTCCTGGAGGAGGGGACCTTTGTGCAAAGACCTGCAAGAGGTGAGGGAGTGAGCATCCCGGGTGGAGGCTGCTGGGCAAAGGTCCTGGGTCAGGAGCCCACCTGGTGAGCCCAGAGAAGAGTCCAGGGGTGAGAGAGGCCGGCCCTGGAGGTGTGAGGCTCCGCAGAGGGCAGGGCCCTGCAGGTGTCGGGCAGAGGAGCAACAGGGTCTGGGTTCCTGCAGCAGCGGTGGGAGAAATCCAGGAAGCCTGGCTGGCAGCAGGGGCCTCTTAGGAAGCCCAGACTCTGGAGATGCACTCGGGTGGGGAAAGTGGAAGCAACCAGAGAAACCTGGATTCTGGATATTTCTGGAGGCTGGACCGATTTCCTGGTAGACTAGGTTTGGGGTGTGAAAGAAAGTGGGGCATCCAGACACTGAGACTTTGACCCCACCACGTGGAATGGGATTTCCCCTGACCTGGCCGTCTCATCCCAGAGGGCTTGGTTCCCGATTTACCTGCAGTTCTGGGCAAAGTTGTCACAGTGAGCGTGAATGGGTGGAGAGGGGGTCCGCCCTCTTCCAGGGCTCCCGTCCACCCCTCTCAGGGAGCGCGGAGGCTAAGTGGTTGGTGGGGATGGGGGGGGAAATCACCGCCCAGTGGGTGGCCTTGCAATCCTGGCATTTTTGCGAGGCCCAACAGTGCCCTAGGCCCGTGGAGGGACAAAGCGGGGGTGGACGTGTAGGCTGTCTCGCGGGGAGGAACCGTGGACCAAGGCGCTGAGTCAGAATTTGGTGCTGGAGGTTGGCGGGCATGGCTGGGTGGTAATCACAGTGGCCTTGACTCTCCTAGTGTGTCCACAAGCTCACCAGTGGCCTTAGACTGACCGTCTGCATGGGGTCCACCTCGGGAGGCAAAGTGCCCGCAGGGCGCTCTCCACCAGGGCTGGTGGATGGCTAAGGCGGGACCTTCTCTTGGGCTCCCACGGATTCCCCCATCCCCTGAGCCGTGGATTCACACACAATTAAACCCTGTTACGACATCCCTGCCTTTATGGACAGATTAATTATTTGCTGCTTGCCTTGGAAAGGCGCACGCGTTTGACTTACTGTGTGGATGGGTCACAGAGATGGGCAAGCTGATAAATGCTGCAAGCGATTTTCCTGGTGGAGGCCATCTTTGACTGCTTTTGCCCGATAATTGAAGATTACTTAAATACGGCAGCTCCTAACGGGAGCCTCTTACCTGCAATTTTCCTCATTGAGCCAGAAAGCACCAAGCAGAACCATGCAAGCGCCTTCCAGGGTCCAGGCATGGCCAGGCGAACATGGGCATGTCTGTGAGTCCCGAGAAGACGCGTCCAGGGGTGTGGCCCAAGGAGTCAGAGTGATGACCTTTGCCCCGTGTGGCCACACGTCCCGAGTTAAACCTACAGTTGACACCTGCACCATGTCCTATTTTACAGTTTCATTTAAACCCTCTGCGATGGAAACCCCCACACATATTTATGGAAATAATGCACACTCATCATAGGTAACCGAGATGATGGAAAAGGGTGTATGGAAAAAGACAAGATCACAATCTTCCTCTGGGGAGAAAACCACTGAAAACCATTTGGCATGTGCATTCTTCAAGATATTATCTATCATTTATCTATCTATTATCTATCTATCTATCTGTCATCTATCTAACTGCATCATCATCTATCTCTCTATCTAGAAATTATATGTGCTTAAATATAATACAGTATAGCATAATATAATATAATATTATATAATATAATATGGTGTAGGCAGAATAAAGCCCTCCCCAAAGATGTCCATATAATAATCCTCAAAGCCTGTGAATATGCTACCTTGAATGGCAAGGGGGGTTTAAGCCTCAGCTAGAACAAAGTCTGCTAACCAGTGGACCTTAAATTCGGGAGATTGTCCTGGATTATCCATGTGGGTTCTGTCTATCAGCAAGGCTCTTTAAAAGTTGGAGAAGGAGGCAGGAGAGGAGGTCATGGTGATGCAATGTGAGACCTGGACCTGACATCGCTGGCTCTGAGGAGAGAAGGGGCACCTCTCTGGAGGTACCAAGGCATGTGGCAAGAAAACGGATTTTCCCCTGGAGCCCCCTGAAGGACCCCGCCCTGCCCACACCTTAATTTAAGCCCCATGAGACCCAGGTCAGACTCCTGGGCTCTAGAACTGTACATGAATACATTGGTGCTGTAGTTCTTTGTTACAGAAGCCACAGGAAATTAGTACAATGGGAATAGGATCAAAATGTTATCAGTCTGAGGTCTCCTGGTCTGTGCTTTTGAAGCTTTTATTTCTTTAAAGCAGCCCTTCCCTTTCCCTGGGTGATAAAACATACGATTCTACATTTTATTCTGATAACATCTTGGTTCCATCTTTCACAGCTGGGGTCCATCGTTGTACTTGTCAGGCGTGGGTACAGTTCTGTTTTCCAGTCAATAGTGAGCCTTCTGGACTCACGGATCCCATGCACGTAACAGCCGGTGCACTAAGCCATCTCCGAATCCTCCTCAGGTCTGCGCCGGCATCCCTCTCACAGCCTACACCGTATTTGTTACTGTGGCCAAGTAGTCTGTCATAACACATGCTTGCATTAAAAAAATTAAGTTTACTGGAACCTTTTGAGAACATTTATTCATCCGTATGAATTTTAAAATAATTCTGTTTTTTTCCAAAGCTCCAATTAGAAATCTAATTCAGATTGTACTCAATGCATAGATTAATTTGGGGAGAACTGACATCTTTGTAATAAATAATTATATCCTCGATGATGGTACCCCTGTTCATTTATTCAGATCATTCCCTTCGTCTATTATCAGAATTTTAAAACCTTCTCCGAGGAGGGTTCCTGCATGTTTGGTGAAATTTAGTCCCAGACATAGATTTTTTTTTGTGGCTGTTGTGAATGGCATATTATTTTTATCATATATTCTGTTGATTATTAAAGGTTCAGGTAATGCTGTTGGTTGTATAGGTTGGCCTTGTTTCCAGCAATATTGATGAACTCTCAGTATGTCTGTTGATTCTGCTGATTATATTTTTCCTGGGAAGATGATCGTTATGTCTGCAAAGGACGATGGTGACTCCCCCTTCCCCCTAGGGCACTCACTTTCTTCTCCAGAGGACCCTGAGCGGCAGTGCTGAGCTGGTCTTAAAGGGAAGGCATTTCCAGTTCCTCTGCAGAGCGTCCTGTGTGTCTGGAATTTCAACATGTATTGTTTAAAAACAATATTGTGTTCTGTGACTAATATTTTATTTGTAATTTTGGTATCTGTGTTCATCACTGAAGAAGACATATTTTTTATTTTCTTTATAACCCTTGTTGGTTTTAAAACCAATATTACATGAGTTTCATAAAGCTAGCTGGATATTTATATTATACTCTACTATATTGCATTATATTATATTTGTTCCTTGAAAATTTGATAGACTTGAATTTTTTACAGTCTTTTCCAGGGTTTTGAAGATGGATGTCTTTGGCTGTAATTTTCATTTCTTTAATAAGCAGCAGATCATTCACATTCCCTATTTATTTTTCAGACGGTTTTTGCATTGTGTCTTTTTATCCATTTAATCTAGGTTTTCAGATGCATTGGCATATCCTGTTGAAATACCTGTGAGGTGTTTTTGTCTCTGCTGTCCCTCTGAGGCCCCATCCCTTCTGTGTCATTTTAACCTTCTCTCCATCCTCCTACTTTTTTCCATATGCAGATTTGTGGAAAGCTGGTTCATTACTCT
Source organism: Balaenoptera acutorostrata (assembly GCF_949987535.1). Classification (NCBI taxonomy): domain Eukaryota; kingdom Metazoa; phylum Chordata; class Mammalia; order Artiodactyla; family Balaenopteridae; genus Balaenoptera; species Balaenoptera acutorostrata. The sequence goes on from NC_080074.1 coordinate 1,272,265, forward strand.
TTTTAAAGAATCAAACTCTGGTTGTATCTCTCTTCTAATCCTCTTTTCTATTTCATTGACTTTTATCTTTTTCTTTCTTGTTTTTTTTTTTTTTTCACTTCTTGTTTCTTTGGGTCGTTCTGTTGTGGTTTTCCAAATTCTTGAGTTGAATCTTCAGATTGTCTGTTTTTAATCTCACTTGTTTCCTGGTTAATACATTTAAAGCCATAAATCCCTCATTAAGTACTGCTTCCGCTAAATCCACAGATTTTACATGTAGTGTTTTATTTACGTTCACTTCTAGATGCTTTTAATTAGTTCTCTTCTCCTTTATAACCCAGAATTTCTATAATAAAATGTCACTTCATTTCTAAACGTATAGGCAATTTGGGTACTTTTTGGTATTTTCAAAATTGGTTATCTTATAGTTGGGATATATTTTCTGTATAATATTAAAGCTTCGTAGTTGGGATATGTTTTCTGTATAATATTGAAACTTTGGGAATTGTTGAGACTTTATATGTCTACAATTGCAAATATTCCACATATCTTGAACTTGATTCAATCTTTACATCTCTTTCTTTTTGTGTCTCTCTTTTCTGTGTGCGTGTTTGACTGCTGGACCCAAAGGATTCCAGAAGAGTTAAAATTGCCAGTCACAATATCTTACTTACCCAACTCTTCCACCAGGTTTTTTTTTTTTTTTTTCAGTTTTTACTGATATACTTTTAAGCTGTATGATTAGGTGCGTACGTGTTAGCGGTGGCTCTGTGTCAGTGGAATTGCCCTTTTACCTGCTTTGATATTTAGGACATGCTTTAGTCACATTTTATTCTGTCCAATATTATGATGACCAGCCAGCCTCCCCTGGGCTCACATTCAGGTTGAATGTCTTTTCCATCTTCTCGGTGCCGACCGTTCTGCACTTAAGTATGTATATATTGATAGATGCTGTGTTGTTGCGTCTTATTATTTTTCATTCGCCTGAGACATTTTGTGTTGTACCTAGTAAGTTTAAATCTTTTAACTTTATTTTAAATGTTGTTATATTAGGACTTCTGCCATTTTATTTTCTATTTTCCATTTATCATATTTATTACTTACCCATTTATTTGTTTCACCTTCATTTCTTTCTTGTGTTTTCATCTATTGTTATATATTCTATATATTTTACTCTGTGGGTGATTATGTTTAAGACTACACTTATATTTACTTACTGCTGTTGATTTTTGCCTTATCAATTTTTCTGTTGTTCCTCTAAGAAGACACCTATTTTGGTACATTTGTGTTCCTTCCTGAGTTGTCATGAATATTCTTTCTCTTTTCCATTTCTTTGGCTTAGTTTATTTTTTATATGTTAAGACAAAAATAGCACCTAGATATTAGGTCACCCTATTCCCCATACAGCTTGTGAATTTTCTGGATTTGCTGATTTTATTTGAGGAATTTAAGAGTTTATTTCTATTTACAAGGACCTACTGTATAGCACAGGGAACTATGCTCAATATTTTGTGATAACCTATAAGGGAAAAGAATCTGAAGAAGAATCTATCTATATCCATATCTATATACACCTGAATCACTTTGCTGTATGCCGGAAACTAATACATAGTAAATCAACTCTATCTCAACAAAAAAGACCATTTACTTATTTATTTTTACTCACACTTCAGTAATATGACTCAGTAATAAATGTGTGAACTGAAGGCTCTTTTCTCTAATACTCACTAGGCTGCAGGCAGAGGCTTCTGGTGGGGGTCCCGGCGTGGCTGTTGGGAGCAGACCTCGTTCCCTGCAGCTTCTGTAACCCTCTCACTGCCTGTGGTGTCCTCACGTTCCACAGCGATGTCCGATTGCTCCTCCCGGTGGTCTGCAAGCCCACGGTTTTCCCCAGCTGTGCCCATTCTACCACTTATCCTGCTTCCTTGTGCTACATCTCAAGTGCTACATTTCCCTGCCCAAGATCTCCACTGGCTGCTTCTTCAGTGAATTTTCCTCGTCCTATCTCTTCCCTTATCTTCTTACACGTCCTTGGCCTTCCTGGTTGACAGGAGTCAACTCCTCAGTTTTCTGGGTGTTTTCCCTGGAGAGCGTGGTTTCTTGTGGGCACCAGCTGCCCTCGTGCTCCGGGGAAGGGTGGGAGGTCTGCCTCTCCTGGTCAATCCCTGGGGTTGAGAAAGAAGAGGGGAGATGACCCCAAGGCAGGGGCCACCCGTGATCACTCTCATTTGCTGCCTGGTCAGCCCGCACCTGCTTCCCTTCCTCCCTCTGCAGGTTTCCCATGAGCCCTCCCCGCCAAGCTGAGGTGACCCCAGGACAGAACGAGCATCCCAGAGCCCTAACTGCTGCCTCTGCAGGGGTGACGGGTCCTTGGCTGAATCAGGTAGTATTAAATGGAACTGAATTGTTAGACTCTTAAGGCTCCCCTGGATTAAGATCACACACACACGTAATACACACACACATCTTTCAAATCAACAGCAACAAAAATGCAACTAACAAAGAATGGGAAAAAGATACAGACAGGCAATTCAAATAAACTTGTATGAATGACAAATACACATAAAATACCATCAACCTCACAGGTCTTAACAATCCTAATAAAAACACTAAGATCTCTGTCAAAGAGAAGAGGCATCCTTTCTTTCTTCAATCCCAAGATATGTGTCATTTTTTAAAGTTTTGTTTGCATGTCCTCTATTATTATTTTGACATCATCAGGGAACATCCTCCGTATAATTTATGATTTTGGATGTTCTTGAACAGTGTTTTATTTGTATATGTAGGATATTATGTTATTTATTTTTTGAAATCTTTTCAGTACAGTTAAAATAAATTAATTGTTTCTTAATTATATTGTTAGAACTTTTACAATCTCACTTCTATTTGTTGTAACAAATACAGAAATATATGGGTTAGTGTCTCCTGTAATACTGTTTGTGTATATTCTCTATTATCTTCTTGAATTTATTTGCCTATTAATTTTGGTAATTAAAATATTCATATTTTGTTTTAGGCATTTCCCTTATAAGTAGCAAATCAGTGAACTTTGTTTTCTGACAGTTTAGGCAAATTTTTATTTTGAGAAGAATAGTTTGTTTAAATTTTAAAACAATATCGTAAGTTGTAAAATATAGGATATGTTTGTATATGTCCACAACAGTAACAAGGTTTTGTGTAGATTGTGAGACATTGGCCATAGGGTTGCTATCAATGCAATGCATCATCCTGCTTAGTGAATACCGGGTCCCCTGGACCACACCAGCTTCCTGTGTGTCCCTCTTACTCCATCACCTGCTCTGCCCTGGAGGAGGTTTTCTCTTGAATTGTGCGTTCACCGTTTCTGTGTTTTTCTTTATGGTGTCTCTCCTATCAGTGCATCCTTAACAAGATATTTATTAACTTTGTCTGCTCTGACCTATAAATGGGACAGCTCGGTATTTATCATTCTTTGATTTGATCCTTTGTCCAACACTATCTTTTGAGATTCATTCACATTGAAGTACATAAAGTATTTTCACTGTTATATGGTGTTGGTTGTTAGTGGCACTGTAATTTTACAGTCTGCTGTTGATGGGCATTTAGGTTGTTTTCAGGCTTTTTTTTTCCTATTAAAAACTGTGCTCAGCCAAAATGGAACAGGGACCAGATTTACCCTCCTACCTGAAAAAAACAAAAGAACACAAAACAGAAGCGATATACAAAGCAATGGTTTTCAAGATGCTGGACACCAGTAAACAAAAAGGGCAATCACTGCTCAGAGATGAACCAGATTCCAAGAGGGCCCCAGGTAAGCACCTGGGGCGCTGCAGGCTGGGGAGCCAGATGGGTTGTGTGTGAGGTCAGGTGGAAACCGGCAGCGCCCCCGGCCCCCCCCCACCTCCAAGTTGAGGATGTGGAACTAAGGGTCTGGAGAGACCACCACATCTGGATTGCACAAGACATGGTGCTCGAGAGATGAGAGACGGGCAGAGAGAAGCTTGGAGGTTTACAGGGGGCCCCTCAGGTATTTATCAGGGACCGACGCTGAGGAAATAAATTCCTGCAAGAACAAGAGGGAAGCACACCAGATGCTCAGGCAGTGACAGAGAGCTCACGTCTCCCCCAGCCAGACTCGACAGTTTCACAAATCACAGCACTGGGTCAAGGACTTGCCTTGGAGGTCTTGCCTCATTAGGAAGAGGGCGTAACCAGTCCTAGACCGTGTAATACTGTTGTTCTGTGAATAAACCTTAAAGCAAAACCCAAGGGATAAACTGTTTCTGAGTATCTTACCTGCATCCCAGACCAAATAAATAAATATCAAGAATATTTACAGGAACACAAAAATATCTGGCACCCAATAATATAAAGTTCAGTGTCTGGTATCCAAAAAAAAGGTAAAGATATGCAAAAAAATTTGAAAAATATGACACGTGAGAAGAAAAATCAATTAATAACTGGACAATTTTTAAAAGGACAAAACTGGAGGGCTAAAACTACCTGATTTCAAGACATTACAAAGTTACAGTAATCGAAGCAATGTGATCCTGGCATAAATATATACAAATAGATCAATGGAGCAGAAGAAAGTCCCGGCATAAAGATAGACAAATAGATCAAAGGGGCAGGCGCAGACCCTGCAAAGCTAGTAACCAGGTTTCACCAGAGGTGCAGAGACAATTCAGTAGATTGAAAATAGTTTTCTCAACGAATGGTGTTGCAACAGTTGAATACACATCAACGTGCCCCAAATGAACTTCTACCCATAACTTGCACCTGATAGAGACATCACCTCGAAATGGACCCCAGACCTAAGTGGAAGATCTGAATGAAACTATAAAACTTATAAACAAAGGAGGAAATAATCGTGCCTGGATTAGGCAAACATTTCTTAGACCTAAAACCAAAAACATGATCTACAAAAGAAAATTTCATAAAAATTTATCTAAAAAAAAACCTTCGGCTCTTTGAAGCATACTATTAACAGAATGAAAATGCGAGCCACGGACTGGGAGAAAATACTTACAAATCACCCATCTCATATGAAACCTGAATTCATAAGGTACAAAGAACCCTCTCAAGTCAATAATAAAAACCCCAGAAACTCACAAAAATGGGCAGTAGATTTGACCAGACACATTACCAAGACTATATATAGATGGCAAATCAGTACCTGAAAAGATGCTCTAGACCATCAGTCACTAGGGAATATAAATTAAAACCACAGTAGATACCATGACACACCTGTTAGAATCGCTAAGATTAAAAATAATGATCATAGGTGGATGGGTCAAGAAATGCAGGACACCCACACAACGAGAGGCTACCAGTATTAAAAAGGAATGAACCGCTGATGTATGAAGCCACGTGGATGATCTCAGAATAATTAAACGGAAGGAAAGAAGCCAGAGGAAAATGAGTACACACCGTACGATTCTGTTTATACGAAATTCTGGAAAATGCAATCTAATTCACAGCGAAGGAAGACAGACCAGTGTGTGCTTGGGAATGGAGGGAACAGAGCAAAGAGGGGGTGGGAAGGAGCCCAGGGAACTCTGGGATCTCTGCATTGGTACTCTATCCTGATTGTGTTGATGAGTTCACAGGTAAGCACCTATCAAATTGCACTTTTTGAATTTATGCCCTTTATCGTATTTTAATTAGACCTCAAGGAAGCTGTCAATAAATCACTCTCCAGGCTGGATCTTCATATCTGCGAGAACTTTTCAAAGTCATTTTCCTGAGAGTGGAATTGTTGTTTTAGCATCATTAAGTTTAACTTCATGTATTAATGTTCTTCTGCTGTTTTAACAGGTCACCCCAAACTTAGTGGCTTAAAATAACACAAATTTATTCTTTCACAGTCCTGGAGGTCAGAAGTTTGAAATGCATCTTATTGGCTAAAATCAAGGTGTGGGCATGGCTGTGTCCCCTCTGGAGGTTCTAGGGGAGAACACATTTCCTTGCCTTTTCCAGCTTCTAGAAGCCCCTGCACCCCCCGTTCATGGCCCTTTCTCCACCTTCATCTTCATCTTCAAACCAGAGATGGCCAGGGTCCCCCATCACTTCACACTGACGCTCTCTCTTCTGCCTCCCTCCCCTGCTCCTCAGGACCCTGTGATTATGCTGCCCACCTGGGGAATCCAGGGTCACCTCCCCATTTTAAGGTCAGCTGACTAACAACCTACAATCCATCCTCTGTGTGAATTCCCCTCTGCCGTGTGATGTAATCGATTGACAGCTTTTGGGGGTTTGCATGTGGACATATTGAGGAGCTATTATCCTGTCCACCATGCTGCACAAAGTGCTGCGAAACACTCTACAGTGACAACGTCAATTTCCATTCACCGGAGCAATGAGTGAAAGTTCCCACTACTTTTGGACAGTTTTTTGTTTTTGTTTTTTTGTCAGTCTATTGAGCATGAAATGATATCTCATTTTGAGTTTCATTTGCCTTTCTTTACCTAATTAGAAAAAATGCAGATTTTTTAGAATTTATAAGCCCATCTCATTTTCTCTTTTGAGTATGTTATTGCAAATGTTTCTATTGACTGTGGCTTGAATTCTCAGAACATTTGTACTTTTTTGGAGGTAGGAAATTTTAATTTTTATATTGCCAACTTTGTCTTTGGAGTTTTGTCTTAAGAAATGTTATCATACCCCTAAATCATAAGATACTCTCCAATCTTATTCCTGCAGTTACCATTTTGCCTTTTACCTTTAAAGTTTTATGTGTCGGAAATTGATTTTTCTTTATGATATAGAGTAGGAACTTAATGTGAGTTAAATTTTACCTGTCAAAGTTCTGATTGCAATTGCATTAAATCCACAAAAACTGTTTAAGACAATCGACCTCTTTATGCTTTTGAGTCTTCCTATCAAATAACGAGTGGTTAACCTGTGGTATTTGGATACATAGTTGTTTCATCTCACAGTCTTTAAGGAAAAGGCACCATGTTTCCTTGTGTGCTCACATTCTCCTACTTTTATTCACTGGCTTCACTGTTTGTTATTGCTGTTGCTAATTAAAGTCATTAAGTTAGAAGATTTCCCTGCCCTGCACAAATAGTGCCACCTTTGTTTCTCTCCTCACCACTCTCCCCTTTTCCGGTCCCCCCCTCACCCCATCGCTGGTTCTTCTGAACGGCTCCTGGGACTCTGGACCAGACTGTTAGGAAGGTGTCCTCGCCTCGTCCTGGATCTACAGCCAAGACTGTTTCTTTCCCCACCACGTGGCACGTGTGCAGCTGGCATTCTGTCTACACTTTCCACTGAGTTTCAGTTGGCTGAGAATTTTTATCGCGAGTGGATGGTGGATTTTCCAAGGATTTTTCTGCGTCGATTGTGCTGGCACACAGCTGTTTCCACCCCATGTCTTACGCAGCAGAATGAGCCCCAGGGCGTGAGAAACCTTGCCTCCTTGCTTGGGTCTCTTGGGGTGCCTGCTGTTGGAATGTCTCATCTCAAAACCCGCTGCCCAGCTCTGGGGAGCCAAAGCCGCCTGCAGAGGCCGTGTGCGATCACCTTGTTGACAGCCCAGCTGAGCCCCTGGGAAAGGCCAGCATCACTGCCAGCCATTGGCTGAGCCATCTTGCATGTCCAGCTCAGTGGACCCTTCTGACGACTCCTGTCTCAGTGTGATTTTCTTCTGTTAAAAGGACCAGCTGTTAAATATGAGGGTTCCTATCTGTAATTTCTCCTTAACAAAAAAAGAAGAGAAAAGAAAAGAAAAGGACCAGATCCACTGCCGAAAGCCCCATACTTAATGACTTGAGCTGGTTTCCCACCAGACTGCTCTGTCCTCTGCGGAAAGCCCTGACTCCCTCCCCCTCCCTCTGGATGTTCTCAGCTGGCCCTGGACCTGGGAGGGACACGGCTCCTGCCGCCCTCCCCTCAGCCTTTCTTTCCAAGCTGCCCCAGCCCATCCGAAGGGCACTGCAAGCCCCTGACAGCCAGGCAGCTCATCCAAAGGGTACCTACCGGAAGGGGAGTCCTCTTCCAGAGGCCCTGATTCTGGAGAGAGCTTCCGTCTCCCGGTCCCTCCCCATGGCGTGTGCCTCACATGGATGCACGCTTGCTTACATGCACACGTTCACATGCAGACACACACACACAGTTGCACACAGGCACACGTCAATCACTCACATGCACATGCATAGACTTCTGTCTCTCTCCAAGGCACATATTTCCTTTCTGTGGCTTTTTCTTTCCCACGGTCAAAGTTTAAAACCCACACATGTGCCTGAGCACACACACACACACACACACACACACACACACACACACAGACACGCAGTCCCCAAGGTCTCTCTCTTCCCTGGGATCTGGTGAAGGCACAGAGTCTCGGGCATCCAGACCTGTGCTGAGAAGCTCGGCTGGAATATGGACCATTCACAGAGGATGTGCATATCCCATAAGGCTCTTTAACTCATGTTTTTCAAGGGTCTGAGTCCCTTCGTCACAAACACAGTGTCCTAACTCCTTGTGTCTGACTGATCACCATGCAATGATCAATCATGGGCTTCCTCAGTGCATTAAGGACTCATCTCGGAATTGGAAAAATATGTGTTCTCCTTACAAACAAAATCCAGAGGAGTCCAGCTGTTGATAAAATTATCTGGAGCTGAGCCCCTGTGCCCAGGTGTCGTGGCTAAAGATTGAGCTGGCTGTGGACCTGGGTGGAGGGAACATACATCACCCTGTCATCGTGTCCCACCCGCCCCCCGGTCATCCTTGTTACCCACCAGCTCAAGCTGGGATCCCTCAGCTTCCATCAAGCCAATGGCACTTCTCCAATGCAGTCAAGCATTTACAGAACATGTAACACCTGCCTAGTTGGGCTCAAGTGTCCAGGCTGCTATAAATAAGCTTAAGTTCCATGCATCTTGCCTTTCACAGCACAGCCCAGACTTGAAGCAGCAATCACGCCTGTTTGTATTTGTGATGCACGTAAAAATGTCGTCAGCTTAGCATCGTGACCAAGCCAGGGTCCCTAAGGAGGACTCTGCACATTTTCACACTTTGGGTGTCTGCTCGGCTTGTTACTTTGGCAGTGACACCTTTACTGTCTCTGATTAATTGTCTTATGTTAGCAATCTCCCCATGCCGCCTGTGTATGGGAGAAACAAGTTAAAAGAAGGAAGGAAGGAGGGAAAGAGGAAGGAAAGGGAGGGAAGGACGGAGACCAATTAACAAGTCTTTCTGCTTATTCCCCTGTTTTCTTCATCTCTGAGAGTTTGTTTGGAATTTCCTCTTAGCAGATACTATGATATTAGAAGTTATTTCAGGTCCTGTGCAAACTTTCAAACTTCTAGAGGACACATCTGGAATGCACCAATTAACCGGGAAAATGCGTGACCCTCAACCACCCGATTTGGAAATGAGAGCTCTGTGGTCCCCAGTGCAGACGCCCTCATGTTTCCTTGAAATGATCCTTCAAGTTTTAACCACACACTGTGAATACAGTAAATGAGAAACACAGGCTCATAACTTGTGTCTGCTGGATGGATTTGCTGAGGGGTGGCCCTGACTCTGCCTCCCGGGCTGGGGAGGGGGGTCACAGGCCCTGAGGACTGGGAGCCCTGTCTGACTCTCCAGGGATTCCATCAAACTAGGGCACAATCCCAGCGCCTCTCACAGGCTCCAGTTGTGCTAGCATCCTCTGAGCAAAGTCAACACAGATGGGCTATTTATCCCCAAGAGGAGAAAAGCAACACCATTCTGTTGGGGTTGGCTTTGTGGGACATGATGGGGTCTTTCGGTGGGCTCTGCCTCAGTCAGCTCAGGCTGTGTAACAAACACCGCAGACAGGGCGGCTTAAACAACAGGCGTCTATTTCCCACGGTTTTGGAGGCTGGGGTCCAAGACCCAGGAAGAAGCATGAAAGGAGGGAAGTGGGGGCGGCCCAGCCGGGTGCATTCTCGCCTGAGCTGGGAGCCTGATGGCCCTGGGCAGCACCGCAGCCCCTGAGCCCTGGATGCGGGGACGGAAAGGGACAACGGAAAACATCACAGAGGGAAAAGCAGCCGCTCCCGCAGAGACCCGGGAGAGACGAGGATTAAGGGGCTAAACCCTCGGTTCCGCCGTGCTGCCCGTCTGATGCCCGGTCACTGGCCCCGCCCGGCCTCCCCATCCAGCCTGGGGTGCCGTTCCTGGTGTCTGTGTGGTTGTCCCCTCATTTCACGCGCCACGAGGCCTATTGGTTGGAGCAGCGTGTGCCTGATGTGAGCCCCCCGGGGGGGTGGTCCTGACTCCCCCCGTCACCCCTCAGTGTTCCTCTTACAGTTGCCCAATTTCACCTCTTCGCCTCTTTTTCTGCCCATTGCCCCATGCAGGTATGAGCCCCCAGGGGCAACGCTCTGCCTCTGGGGCCCAGAAGAGTGCAGAGTGTGCACATCAGTGGTCTGTCTGGTCTGGGGACAGAGCAGCAGCTGAAGGCCAGCACGCAGGGAGCCTCTGGGGGCCCAGGAGCTCTGCAGGAAAGAAGAGGCAGCTGCTCTGTGCTCTGCTCCCTGGGCACAGCTGGCCCACTCCGCTCCTGGATGGCCGGCCCCCTCCCTCCGCCTTTGGCCCCGCCCAGTCCCCAGGCGCTCCACCCGGCAGTGACACACACACGTCCACCCCTGCGAGGTCTCAGCCCTCGTCTTCACAGGCAGGGCCGCCGCTGTCTTCTGCTGTGCTTTACCTCGGGACAGGAAGTAAGGGGGTGACCCAGGGAACGCCAGGACCCCCAGACCCCCAGCTGGTGTAGAGCCACCTTGTCCCCCCGATGACAAAGGTCACTCACCCCTGAGGACCCTGAGACCCTGGTTTTGCCCGGGGGCCTGGGAGCAGGGGCGTCCCTGAAGGGCCAGGATGCCCCCGTGTCTAATTCCTGTCCCCTGCTGGGGGTGTGGGGGGCCTTGAGTTGTGAGAATTGGGGAGGGGAGGTCGGGGGAGGTCTCAGGAGACCCCACGCAGGCCCCTGCCCAGGTCCCTAAACGTGGGAGGGAGGCTGGGCTGCAAAGTCCCTGCTCACACGGTTTCCACATCCAGAGTCCCACTGAGAGCCCACACACGGACACTTGGCATCTGCAAGCACTGCTGTTGGCTGGGGACACAGACGGGGCGGAGCCTAAAGAATAGGGATTTCTTGTCTTGAAGGCCTGGAGGCCCGAATCAGAGATTCAGGCGCGGCTAGGGCTGGCTTTCCTGAGGTCTCTGTCCTGGGCCTGCAGACGGCTGGCCTCTCCGTGTCCTCACGAGGTCCTTGCCCTGAGCCTGTGCACCTCTGGGGTCCCTTCCTCTTCTTATAAGGACCCCAGTCCCGTTGGATCGGAGCCCAACCTGATGACTGCATTTTACCGTAATCACCTCTTTAAAGACCCATCTCCACCTGCAATCACTCTCTGGGGTCCTGGGGGTTAGGGCTTCAACATATGAATTTAGGGGGCACAGTTCAGCCCATAACAACTATGCACCCCACTTTCATTTTGATTAAATGATATTATCAGTCATCATCCTATGCTGTCTTCTTATAAATAGCAACTCCTGAAGGCACAGCCACTGTGTGAGCTTTTCCCAGAGCAAAGCAATCCCATTGGCAATGCCGCTTGCCTCTGGATGCCCCACTTTTGGAAGACGCAAAAGAAAACTTGATAAAATACCATTATGTGGGTGACAGTGCAGGGTTTTGGTGCTGACGATTCAGACTGAGGACAGACCTGTGGACTCAGACCCTGCCCCTCCCCGCCTCCCAGAGCCCCTCTCACCCGGGAACCTTTAGGAATGTCCCACCCCTGATTCCCATCATTTATAACTTGTCCTTTATCTGGAGATTAGACCCTTGTGCAGCGACTTGTAACATGTTTGGGTGTCACTGTGGTGTCAGCCTGGGCCCTTCTGCCATTTGATTTCTCCCTGGGAGGGGGCCTGCACGTGGAGACACTGGGGTGGGGGGGATCCCCGCGCTTACATGCACGTGCACACATGTTATCCAAAGTCTGATCCATGCACGCAACTCGGGGCTCCATGATTGGGGCCGGCTTTGCACTCATGTCACACACACCGACCTCCTTCTCCCTGGTCCCTAATGACAAGCCTCTAAAAGTGGTGTTTGGTACAGAAGACTGTGTGTCCGTCTGTCCTGTCACATTGGCGTCTCCACTGCCTAGAGCAACCCTGGAGGCACTGGGCGGAAACAGGGCAGAGCTGAGCAGCCGAGCCGCGCAGTCGGTGGCCCCAAGGACGTCCTGCATCACAGCCCAGGGGCGTCAGGGTGAGAAAAATTCATTAGGAGATATGAAGTCACCCTAGCATGAATGCAGGAGGGTTGCAGTACACTTTGGAACATAAGCATCAAGAGGGAGTTTTTCTTACAATTAAGAAATTGTGTTAAATTATACAGAACATAAAATTTACCATCTTAGTGCTCTGTGACCTAACCCTGAATTTCACCTCTCACCCCCTGCTTTCTCGAGTTCCCGTGCTCGTGGTGGGGTCTGCCCGCCCTCGTGCCCCATGCACATCCCTGCACATGCTGCTTCCCTGGGCTGCACCCTCTCGTCCTCCCAGACACTTGGGGGAGTGCATCCCCCAGATTCACACATTGACATCTGACCTCCCATGTGCTGACATCACGGGGTGGGATCTTTGGGAGGTGATGAGGTCGTGAGGGTGGGGCCCTCGTGAATGGCATTTGTGCCCTGATAAGAGGCCCCAGAGAGCTCCCTTGCCCCTCCCCGTGGTGAGGACATGGGGAGCAGACACCGACCGGGAAACCGCCAGGTCCTCACCCACCACGGATCTGCTGGCCACTCGATCTCGGCCTTCCAGCCTCCAGAACTGGGAGAGAGTTTCTGCTGGTTGTCAGCTGCCCAGTCGTGGAGGAGCCGAGACAGGTGTTTCTGTGACCCCCACCCTGTCCTGGCCAAGCTGCGGTCCCTCCTCGAGTGTGTGGCGCTGGAACCGAGGTCATCACGACTTCTGCTCCTGTGTCCTCCACGTGGCGGCAGCTCTGCGACCTTGGCTCTCACGTCTGCAGGCCCAGCTGGCACCCCTGGGTGGTTATCCAACAGGCTGGGCTGAATGTTGTATCAGACTGTTCGCAGGAGCCATGTGCTGGATACAGATCGTCCTCCTCTCACAAGGAGGCGGGGGCATCCCAACAAACCCACTGTAAACTGAAAACACGCATTTAATACATCCAAGCGACCAAGCGTCACAGCTTCACCTCACCCGCCTCAAGGTGCTCAGAACACTCACATCGGCCTGCGGCTGGGCGAAATCATCGTCGCAAAGCTTGTTTCCTAATAAAGTGTGGATAATCTCATGTAATGAAGTTAATACTCACTGAAAGTGAAACACAGATGGTTGTCTGGGTCCAGAGTGGTTCTGAGAGCACTGGTTGTTGATTGGCAGCAGCCCTGCAGGTGCTCAGAGAGAGAGGATCGGGCCGAGTATCACCAGCCAGGAAAAGATCCAGATTCAAAACTCCAAGTACGGTTCCTACTGAATACATGTCACTTTCACACCATTGTAAAGTCAAAAATCATAAGTTCAACCACTGTAAGGGTACCGCCAGTACTAATTAATGACTTTCTAGTAATTTCGTGTAAGAAGACTGTAATTATTAAAAAATAATAACTTAAAAGCCACACCTGTCTTTTGCCATGGCCGTGGCAGCTGGGCACTGCCTCCAAGTCTCTCGGGGGATGAGGCAAAGTCCCTGCAGGAAAGTGGCTGCTATGGTCACTCAGTTACAAATACAAGGCACAATGTCAAACACAATCTCAAAATAAATCTGTTGGGTTTAGACCTGGGGAAAAATTCACAATCTGTAATAGTCAGAATCACCTCGTTAACAGGGATTTCCTGAGACCAGATGCTAATCCAAAAAGGGCTAGGATTACTTGGAGGTATTGTTTCAATTTCTTCCAGTCTGGCTGGAAATCTCCAGCTGGTGATAAATAACTGTGTGTAATTTCTGATGTGACATCTCATTTCCCAAACAGAAGCAGAAACCGCCTCCCTCGGTCCTTCCTGGCGGCTGTCCCCACCCCCCGACAGCTCTGCTCGGATTTCCCCCTATGCTGTCTCCTTGGGGTGTCGAGGACGGTACCCCCTCAGCACCGCAGGGGTGGACGCCCATCTGAATCTACTCCAGCAAAGTGCTCACACCCACCCAGACGTTCTACACGCCAGAGTCAAAGTTCTTAATAACATTTTCCAAAGAACTGTTTTTTTTTGAAGACTGTATGGAGAAAACATGGTGTGGGTTTCATATCGCATTACGAGCCTCTAAGGATTTTAAAATATGTTTATGCCTGAATCTATAAAATGGGCATACGTTGCAGTAAAGTTTCACTGTTGTACATAAAGTCTATTATAATAAAAGTTGTAAAGTTAGCCCTTAGTGGAGGATTGAAAAATGGAGAAAAGGAAATGCTTTTGGCTGGAGGGGATGAAAGCTTCCAGCACGGTCTTTCTCCTGCCCTATAAGGTCACTTGCTCCTGCTAAAGTCTTTACAGAGGAGCCACAAAGGCAGAGGAGTAATGGGTGGGCCAGCCGTGTGAGGAATAGAACCGCTCTGAGCCTGGGGTCTCCTGAGCAGCCCAAGCCTGAGCCAACGGCAGCGGCAAATTTGCCCCAGAAATACATTTGGATCAAAATCCTAAAACCCTGATTTGCAATGCTCCTGGAATGCTTCCAAGGGAAAAACATGAGAGGTTTCAAAGCGTGGACACTGGGGCTTTTCCCAGGAAGCTTAGCTGAGAAATTCGTGTTAGAGTCACTCCGCTCGGACCACTGTGTGGCCAGTAGGGCAGGGTGGGTGTGCCGACGGGCAGGGCTTCTCCTGGCCGTATCGCGCTCCACCCGTACACGCTCGCACACCGCCTGGCCTTAGGTCTGGCCCAGCAAGCAGCAACAAGTAACTAGATGAATTACTGAGTGTCTTTTTGAAAAACTCAATGAACTAAGTGGAAGATTGTTCATGCCCTGTAGTCCTCAGGCTGGGCGGGCAGGAGAGGGCAGTGCAGGCGGGTCCCAGGCTGCAGAGAAAGGTCGCAGCTGAGGCAGGACTAGAGCCGACCCTGGGCTGAAGTTTGGTCCAGGGGCAGATGGGAGAGGCTGGTGGAACCAAAGCCTGGAGGGAGGCGCTGTGATGGTGAAGGCCAGGATTGGGGCGCTCGGGCTGTGAGGGACCGTTTAATACATACATTTCATACTCAGAAGATAAGAACCTGACAAATTATGAAGTCTCTCTCTCAGAGAGCTAAAAGAGGAAGAGGAGGGAGATGACGGTGAAGGAGATGATGAGGAAGAGGGGGAGGCGAGAGGGAGAAGAAGTAGACCTGACAGGCAAGGGAGAGCCATTGTAAGTTTTTGGGTGAGGACTTCCGCTTCCATAAAAGATGGGGTAAAAGGGACCATGGAAACCCTCTACATAAAACAGTATAAAAGTGAAACAGTGAGTTTTACAACACTGTTGTTAAGACACGGTCACAGTCACAAAGTACAGTGGTTGCTGAGAGATGAGAAACAGACCAGGTGAGTCCATGGTTGCCCCCCGCCCATTACCTAGAGGGGGATCCCCAGGCAGAGCCCTTTGTTGAGGGGACGTGGCTGAGAGTTTTGGGACACCAGGCAGAGTTCATAGGAGGGGACATTTTCAGAGAGGAGGGGCCACGCAGATGCGCACCTGAGTCCTGGTCAGCACCTGTGTAGGGGCAAAGTACCTGAGGGCAGGGAAGGACCGCAGGGCAGGACCACAGGCCTGTGCTCACCGAGGGCTGTGAGCTGCTCCCACCAGCCAGACCAAAAACCAGGGAGACAAACCCAAGACCAGTGGGTGCTGGGCAGGGCACTGCCAGGACCTTCCCTAGCGGTGGCACAGCCCACAGATTGGACCAGGGTGCGGTTCTGCTTAACAAACCCTAAAAGTAAGACCCAGAGGGATGAGAAACTTAACTGCATTTCAGAACAAAGCTCGGTACTATGTAGAGGAATAAAAAATATTCACCACACTAAAAGGAAAAATTTACGACGTCTGGTATCCAGTAAAAATGACGAGGCATATGAGAAAGAAAATAGGACCCATAATGAGGAGAAAAACAAAACTGAAAATTACCCTGAAAAGACATATGCTAGAATTAGAAGGTCACTTTATGATGAGAAAGGGGTTAACGCATCAAGAGAACATATGTCCATAAATAATACGTGCCCCAAGATGCAACAGTAGAACTGACTTCAAAGTTCTATCAATACAGAAAAATCCACGGTTATAACCAGAGATCTGAATAGGCCTCTGTCAATAATTTATAGAACAAGTGGATAGAAAATCATCAAAGATACAGAAGACTTAAACACTCCAGCTAACTTGACCTAATTGACATTTATAGAACATTCCACTAATTAAAAGCAAAACACACATTCTTTTCCAGCCCAAATAGACTATTTCCCCAAGTAGACCATATTCTGGGTTGTAAAACATGTCTCAATAAATTTTAAAGGATTCAAGTTATACAAAGTTTGTGTTCTCATCCCAATGGGATTAACTAGAAAATTAATAATAGATATATCGTTAGAAAATCTCCAAATATTTGGAAACTAAATAACTTTTCTAAATCACCCATGGATCAAAGGATAAATCAAAAGGGAACTTAGAAAGTCTTTGGAACTGAACAAAAATGGAAAAAAAATCAAAATGCATGGAATATTGCCAAAGGAGTACTTAGGAGAAAATTTAAAGCCTTAAATGCCTATATTAGAAAAAAAGAAAGGTCTTAAATCAGTGACCACCCTTCTACCTTAAGAAATTAGAAAAAATGAACAGAAGAAAGAAAATAATAATCAGAGTAGAAGTCAATGAAATAGAAGAAAACAGAAAAGTAATTGAGAAAATAACTGGAACAAAAAGCTGGTTCTTTGAGAAAAATCAATACGATTGATAAACCTCTAGCCCCACTGGTCAGGATAAAAGAGAGAAGACATAAATGACCACCATCAGGAATTAAAGAGGGGTCATTACAGAGACTACAAATAGGAAAATATTATCAACAATCTTATGCCAGTAAATTAAACCACTCAGATAAAATGGACAAATTCCTTAAAACACACACGCCAAAGATCACTCAAGAAGGAATAGATAATACGAATATCCCTATAGCTATTTTAGAAATTGAATCTGAGTTTAAAAACTTTCCCACAAAGGGAACCCCAGGCCCAAATGACTCCAATAGTGAATTCTCCCAAACATGTAAGGTAGAAATTATGTGTTTCCACACAAATTCTTCCAAAAAGTTCAAAAGGAGGTAATACTTCCCAATTAATTCCACAAGGCCAGTATTGCCCTGGTATAAAAAACAACAGCGTTACAGTAAAACTACAAACCACTATCCCTCATGATCATAGAGACAAAAATTCTAAACACGAATTTAGCCAATTAATCCCAACAATATATGAAGAGGATACCATATCTTTTTTAAAAATTAAAGAATTTTTACCTTTTGATCTTTTTCAGTCATTTCTCCCACCCCCTTACCCTTGCCCATGGGCTTGACCAATCTGTTCTCTGTATGTATGAGCTTTTTATTTTAATTTTTAATTCTTAATCTTTTTTAGATTCCACACATAAGTGAAATCATACAGTATTTGTCTCTGTTTGACTTATTTCACTTAGCTTAATACTTTCAAGGTCTATCTGTGTTATCCCAAATGGCAGGGTTTCATTCTTTTTTATGGCTGAGTAGTATTCCATTGCATATATGTACCACATCTTCCTTATCCGCTCATATATGTACCACATCTTCCTTATCCACTCATCCACTGATGGACACTTAGGTTGCTTCCAGGTCTTGGCTACTGTGAATAGCACTGCTGTAAACACTGGGGTGCATGTATCTTCTTGAGTTAGTTTTCTCATTTTCTTCAGATAAACACCCACAAACTTTACCATCCAAACTAGACCACTTCTGGGATCAAGGAAACAAGTGTCACCCGAGATTGTCCTGGACAGCAAGTGTCACCCGAGGTTATGCTGGCAGCCTGGACAGGTGGCCCCTCCAGTCATGGCTGAAGTCCCAGCTCCCACCAGGCTGCCCAAGACATCTGGGACTTGATCCACACAGGTCGTCCCTCACGACCTGCATCCTGACCCCCACACATCGCTCCTGCGACCCACTCTCCACCCTCCCTAAGCCTCCCAGGCTCCACCAAGACCCCAGAAAGGGGCCTGGGCTTCCCCAAGCCTGTGCCGTTCCTGGCATGTTACAGCTGGTCCTCAATAAATATTTGAGGAATAAACACATGAACAAACGGTGTCCTTACTGGATGTAAAGTTGAGTGCCCGCTAGGAGCACTAGCTAATTTTCAGACATGGGCATCTGTGACAAGGAGACCCTCTTCCACCTTCACGTCCTCAATGTTCACCCTCATTCCCGCGTGGCTGCCAAAGCGGGGGCTCCTGACAAAGTGCCTGGCCATCCCCCCCACTCCAGGCACCCGGTGTGGACAAGGCAGCTTCTCCCACGAGCAGTGACCAATGCTTCCTTCCCGAGGGCCTGACTCTGGCTGAGGTCACAGGGTCCGCAGGCCCCTGTCCTGGCTTTGACCCCTGGAGTGCGCAGTCTTCAAAGAATATTTCCCTAATTTGCAAATGGGAGCAAAGCTCTTTCTAAACAGAAGGTGATTTTACTTGGGTATTTACTGGTGATTCCCAGCTTAAAATTAAACAGCTGCGGAATTCTCCATGGAGCCTGCGGAGTTTCCATGGTAACCCTGGCCTGAGAAAGGTGACCGGGGACCAGCCGCTCTGCGTCCCACCTCGCTCCGGTCTGGGGGCCTCACAGCTCTGCGGACGGCCGGGAAAGGAGTGTGAGGTCCCGCCGACATCAGTGTTTTATTTGGGCCTGGGTGACTCGAGTCCCTGCCCCAAGGTCCTGTCTCCTAAGTGAGTTATGAAGTGTGTCCACCAGCCCGGGTCAGGTGCACTTGCGCACAGCGATGCGAGGCTGGTCTGCAGGGCCCGCGTCCCCACCTCTGTTAGGAATATAATCACCCCAAGCAACAGCCCGGGTCACCCTCCTCCAGGGCCTTTCCTACGTCGGGCACTGATTCTCCCTCTTTGAAACAGCATCAGGATCAGGGGTTATGATTCCCTCTCTTAGAGCTGCGTGCCGGGGTAACCGGGTGGGCGAGGGCCCCCAGGTCGGGGTCCCCATCTGTGCTCTTGCCATGCTTCACTTTTCTCCAGATAATTAATTAGAGGAAAAAAATAAACTGTGTCCCCCTTGAAAGGATTCAAATTCCACCTATTATTTCAGAAGCTAAATAAAAATGTCCTCAGGGAACGGGAGAGGTGGGGAGCCATTCACGGCCCAGTGGGACTCAGATCAGGGATGTACTTGACCGGCTGTGGAAGGCTCGGGAAGCCGCATGTTTTTTCACAAGTCTGAACCGCACAGAGCTGTCAGGAAGGGGCTGGGGGAGCGGGATGCTCTCTAGGGGGCGCTCCCGGGGTGGGGGGCGCATAGGGGAGGCAGCAGGGATGCTTGTACGGCAGGAGGGATGCCTGCAGCCCGGCCCAGAGGGAACGCCAAGCCTGAGCAGAAGTGAGGGACTCCCCGTAAATCTGTTAATTAATAGACATCAAAATGCTCAAAAGTGCACGGAGGGGCCCAGCCGAGAGGCCCTGAGTCTCGGATGCTGTTCCTTGACCCTGTGGGCTGTCACTGGCGGTGCCGGATGAACAGGAGCAAAGCTTCCCATCCGCCAGTCTGTCCCTTCCCAGCAGAGCCAGACCCATGGCCCCGCTTCTAAAACAGGGCCAGGAGTGATGCATTCCTTGTACACAACGGCAGATCTGGAGTCCACGCTTTGTTTCCTTGGCGGTGCTGATTAATTTCAAAATTTGAAATACTTGAGTAAGTTTTTCCCCCCGTTTGAGAGTTTGCTTTATTTACTTCCTCCTGAATCAGCCAAGAGTGTTACAGGCTTTGTAAGATGTGGGGCCTTCTTGTCCAAATATTCCTTATCTAAATCCTTCCTTCCTCCCCACCTGGCGCTGAGGTTGCAGGGGATACGAACTTTCCCTTCCGGAAACATGTTCGCTAATGAACTGACCTGACGATGAGATGCGTCGGCACCTGCAAAATGGCAACCGTGAAGCGGAAGGAGGGCTCCCTGAAGTTGAGAGAAGGGACGCTGGCCTGGATGGACTACCTTGAACAGGAGGTCAGCAGCCCCGTGGGGCGCGGGGCGCGGACAGAACAGCTCCGGCCAAGGATCAGTGAGGGCCTCCTGGGAACCCCTGCACAGACGCACTTCCTGACAGTGTCGCAGACACCAAGCGCGGCATCCGGAGAATTTTTTTTGTCCTTTCGTGCGCTCGGTTAGGAACAAAACCTACACCTGGTTCCCTTTTTGTCTAGTCTGATAATCACGTCATTTTATGGCTACAATTATAACCTCGCTTTTTCTAAATAGAAGATAAAATGAGCTCACTTTCAAAGTTGTTTTGTTTTATTCTTAAAGATAAGATGGAAATCGGAGGTCTGTATCCTACAGTCCCAGCCTGCAGGCTGTTTTTAAAAATACGTGTTTGTTGGGATGTGTTGTATTGTCTATAGCTGCTCTTGTGCTGTGTTTGGACGGACCCCATAGTCCCCACCTCTGGGCGACGGTGCCCTCGTACCTCCTCCCCTGGGTGGGGTGTGACTTGTCTCTGCAGGACGGACTGCGGGGAAAGGGACGTGTCACCCCTGTGACTGTGTCACGGCCTCCCGGGCACCATCTTGCCTGTGTTTCCATCGTTGGCTTGGAAGGAGCCAGTCACGTAGTGAGGGGGCCACGACCACGGCCACGTGACTGGAAGTGGGGACGGCTTTGAGGAGCTGAGAGTGACCAGCAGGGAGCTGGGGCCCTCAGTCCTACAGCCACGAGGAAACAGATTATTCCCGAAACCCGAGGGAGCTTGGAGCCGGATCCTTGCCTAGCAGAGCCCACATAGGAACCGGCTCTACCTCGCAGAGGAGGCAGCGAAGCCGGCCTAGACTCCGACCCGCAGAACCGTGGGGCTGTGAGCGTGGGCTGAACAAAGCCTCCGACTTTGGGGTGACGTTGAGCACAGTGGAAAGCGAACGTCCCCTCCGGCAGCAGAGGTGAATCCTTGCAACGAAGACTACGTGGCCAGCAAAGATGAAACCGTAAATATTTTTCTGTACCTTTACGGAAAGTCTGCAAAGGCCTAGACTCGGGCACAGTTCTCTAACACCTACTCACTTATCAACCGGACTCTGGAGACGTTTGACTTGGGTCGGATTCGGGGATGGCCAAGCCTCCCCATCAGGCACCCTGGGGGTTGGCAGTCAGAGCATCTGGCCCTGGGGGGACTGCCAGGGCTGCTTTTGGGGCAAATCACCAATAAATCAGGGCAAACGTGCTTGTTTCGGCTGCCACGCTTCCTCGGGGTTGCTAATTGGCTGGCTGATGGGACTGGTGTTTCAATGTATTAGTAGTCGATCTGCGGACGCCCCAGCTGAAGGTGGGTCCACCCACCCTGTGTGGGTCTCCTGCTGTTTATAGCGGAAGCTGCGCAGAGTAATTAGGACGGAGCCCGACGGAGGCCCGAGTGCTGATGGCTGTTAGGTGACCAGTGAGATGTGAAGGGCAACTTCAAAGCTGGCAACTGATTAGAACTGATAACTTTCATTCCCTCAATGAGGGAAAATAGCTTTATGTCTCGGGCTGCTTGGCAGTAGCTGTGCTTCTTGGCAGGCATGTTTCATCCTTTGGAACTGCCCGAGTGTGACCCTGAGAGATCTCATACCTGTGAGGGCAGGCTGAGCCGTGGCCCCTCGAGGCCACTGTCACCGCAAGGGCCCCGCCAGCAGCTCTATGGGGACTCGCCGTGACACACAGACTTTATCAGTGAGGCCGTATCTCCTAATTCTCTTTACTCTGATACGTCTTGTTTTCTCCCAAATGTTCTCCCTTCATGTAAGCCGAGTATGTGAATGCGTCACGTGGGCACAGCTGGGCTGTCGCCCTACCCGGGAGTCCCAGCTCTGGGTCACGCCCCTGGAGCCCGCGAGCCAGGCGAGGCCCCGCCTTCCCTCCACCGGTCACTGTCGGCCTCAGGTGGCCTTGGGCTTGCGGCGGGGGGTGGGCCCTGCAGCCAGGCTCCTCCTCCTCCGGGCGTTAGAGCAGGACTCGAACGCAGATCCCGCTCCTCATGGGTTTATCCCAAGGGTCTGCGACCACACGTGCTGCCAAGCCTCCCACGTGCTGCCGGCCGTGCCCCTGCCCTGCTGTGTGATTTGGGGTTGCTCGCAGAGCCCGCGTGGAGGCTTCTCCCTGCCACTACAGCCTCGTTGTGCAGACTCTCCTCATCTCGTCCGGGTTTGCTTTTATTCGACACCCTCTGGGAGAAGGTGGCAGTGAGGAGAAAGCCGTGGTTTGGACCAGGTCCTGCCAGGGGGGCCGGGAGGCTCCGTGGGGGTTGGCACGGGGGCTGTGAGGGGAGCAGGGCGGTCCAGGCCGGGGTGGTCAGCTGGCCCCTGGACCTTGCACACGCCCCAAAGATGCAGCCTTCACCCCGAGCTCCGTGGGGTCTCTGAAAGCTTTGGTAGCGCATCCCATCATGGGATGCCGCAGAGCCTTGCGTCCGCAGTGACAACGGCACTCGGCCGTGCCCGTGAACTCGTGACCATCGACGGGGCTCAGCCTGTTTATTTTCCTAATGGCCCGTCAGCATCACTTTGTTAAGTCTTTCCCGATCGCTTGGAATTTTGATTGGAAAGGAGTGAAACCAGTGCTTCGGTTCAGGGAGAGCCAGTGGCTCAGACGCTCAGTGTGGCCTCTGCTTTGAAACTACATCTCCTTGGCCCACTGACCGAGGCAAGTGTCATCAAACTGTGTCGATTACTTACTTACTGATTGATGTTTCATGTCCTGTGGTGGTAAGAGATTTGGGGAATGGCTCGTAGCCAAACGCCAGCCCCACCCCCACGGTTTGCAGCCCTGAGTCCATCCTCAGGAAGCAACCACAGGTCTCCGCTCCAGGCGACAAGCTGCAGTACGGTGACCTGGTCCCGGCCCCTCCACACAGCCTCTGCTCCGACCCGCCAG
This sequence comes from Balaenoptera acutorostrata, assembly GCF_949987535.1. Taxonomy (NCBI): domain Eukaryota; kingdom Metazoa; phylum Chordata; class Mammalia; order Artiodactyla; family Balaenopteridae; genus Balaenoptera; species Balaenoptera acutorostrata. Next base: position 1,295,333 of record NC_080074.1, read on the forward strand.
CGAGGACGGCCCAGCCTTGCTCGTGACAGACCCAGCAGCGTCATGTGACCGCGGCAGCTCTCATGGATTTTATTTGACTTTCTTTGTCCTGCAGACAACTCAGGGGACCGAGCGGAGCTTTCCCCCAAACAGAACCCTGCCCCTGGGTGGTGGAGACACTTTCAAGACCTCACCCATCTAGGGCGTTCCTTGAGGTTCGAGCACAGGTGACAGTGACATTGGAAAGACTCCCACCAGGCACAGGAGTGGCCGTCGTGCTGACACAGCCCCGCCCTCCACTGTCTCAGACACAGCCCAGGAGGGCCAGGCCACTGCGCAGGTGACGGGTGGTCGCTGGCATAACGAGGAGCCTGGCGAGCTCCCTAGTGACCAGCCCTGAGCCCACGGGACCCTGACACCTCAGCCATAGGTGTTGCAGGGGCTAGACGTGCTCTGACCACCTGCCAGCACTCCTCAGCCAGGTGAGGGAGGCCAGCACCTGGTGATGTCACCTTAACGGCATGTGCCCTTCCTAGGATGTGGGAAAGGGGGGCACTTGGGGATTGGTTATTATTCCTCCAATAACCAATAACCTCGGTCTAATCGTGGGAAAAAACGTCAGACAAATCCCAGCAGACCCCCACCTGCTCTCCTCAAAGCTGTCAGGTCCTCAAAGCCAAGGAAAACCCGAGAAACACAGTCAAGACGTGATGGCTGATGTCGTGTGTCCTGGGTGGGGTCTGGGGCAGAAAAGGGACATTGGGTAAAAATGAGGGAAATCCAAGCAGAGTGGGGCCTTTAGTCCGTGAAGATGCACCAATGTCGCTCATTAATTGTAACGCGTGTGACTTAGTCACGTGAGGGGCTTGCGACGGGGGGTCCTGGGCTGGAGGACACTCTGAAGTACCTTGGCAACTTCTCTGCAAATCTGAAACTGTCCTAAGTTTTTAAAAAGGTTATTAAAAATAAAATAAGTAAAAAGGAAGCACCATTTTTGGGGAGAGTGGTCAGCAGAGGCCCCGGCTCACACTCGGAGCAGCTGTGGGACAAAGAGACCGGCCTGGGGAGATGTGCAGGGCTGCACGTGCCCTGAGATGACCAGGGAACTGGCCACGCCTGAACCGTGTGACGTGGGTGTTGGTTAGAAATCAGACTGTGCCGCACCCGGCCGGCAGCAACGTGGGACGCCTGCCTGCGTGTGAGCACAGCCGCGACGGGGTTCCAGGAGGCTGGATCTGGTTTGAAATTCTCGGATGCTGTGGTCTGCACAGGTGGAGGGGACGTGTGGGGACGCCCACCCCTGCGCCGGCCCTCCCTCAGGTGGCCCACGCTCTCCGCGGGCGCAGACAGGAGTGCATTTCCTCGTCGTTCAGATGGGGGACCCCAGCGGACAGCTCTTCTAGACCAGCCATGTGGGGACCTGGCTCCCCCCTCCTGCGTCCAATGCCAGCCAAGACCTTCTAGCCACCCGGACAGGGAAAGGGCCCTCCCGGGGGACCTGGCCCAGCCCCAGGAGGAGTGCCCGTCATCCACCCTAGGCCTACCTGCAGGGCCAGCTCAGGGATGGAGGAGAAAAGGGGCTGCTTTGTGGGCACTTGGCTGTCTCAGCCTCGTTCCCCTCGGTTTATGCCACGTGAACATGGAGAAGCGGGGCCTTCTGAAACAGACGCTTATAATGGCCCCTTCACCTCCAATTCCTGAAATCACACCCACAACATTTCATTCTAGCGTTGATGTGTTAAGACTCATCTCCATGCTTTGTGAAAAATGGCCTTGTGTGTCTTTCCTGCTTCGCCTAATTTTGAGCATCTCAAACATTACAGCCAATTAATCGAAAGTGGTGTTTTTCAGCCTTCTCAGTGGAGGAGAGACAGCTCTGTCGAGGGGCTGTCCTTTGCACCTGGGGGGCTGCCCATGCATTTAGGGATGTTTAGCAACATCCCCGACCTCTACCCACTAGATGCTAGTAGCACCCCCTCCCCAATTTTTGATGATCGCTCCAGGCATTGCAATGTCCCCTAGGGGGCAAAATGCCCCATTTGAGAACCATTTATCCAAAGTGTACTTTTGTGTAATTTTCAGGTAAAAAACCAATTTGGAGTCACTAACCAGAAAGTGAACACAGACAGAAAATTGGAACACACAGAAAAAAAAGCAACCTGGGTTTTGTGATTGAAGATGTGCCGATTGCCACATGTAGCAACGGCTATTGTCACGTGCCTGTGTGCAGACATGTGTACATGCATGTCTGCGTTGGCACACATGTATGTGCATGTGTATTCATGTGTGTCTGTGTGCATGCATGTGCACACACCCACAGGAGAAAGACAAAGCTGCATCCAGCAACCGCCTGGAGGATGAGACCTCCTCCCCTCTTGCTGGGCTGACAGCTCACAGCCCGACCGGGTCCTGCAGTGAATTCCAGATGCATCGATGGGCTGTAGATTTAACAAATCACACCTGAAAACCTGAAAGAAACACTATAAAGATTGAATTAAACATTTGTCAAAACATGGAGGAGAAAGAACATTATAAGTTTAGAAATAATAAAAGAAATAATAAAGGAAAATGGGAAGACTAGACACCATAAAAGTTAAAAATGGAAGCCCTTTGGTAAAATGCCGTGAACTGGATACGTATAAGTATTCTGCAATGCGGGGGCGTCCCTGGGGTTGGGGGCAGCCGCGGAGGCCCGTTCCGTGACCTGACCCTGGGGCTGATGGTGTATCACAGCCCGAATGACCTAACCAACCCTCAGCCTTGGTGAGGGGAGTGGCCCCTTCCGTGGCCCTTAGACACCTGGCTCTCAAGTCTGGGCACTGGTGCCACTCTCGCTTGGGGTGAGATGTTACTTGTCTGCAGGCTGGCAGAATTCACCTGAGCGGAAGCTTGTTAGGTTCAAATTTTAAAAATAAACATCTTAAATAGTTCTGAGTGTGGAGGTCTTCATTCATCGGACAGTCACTGATGCCTGCCGTATCCGTTTCCTGGGCAGCTGTAATAGGCTCTGTGAACTTGGTGGGTGGAACAGTAGAAACCTCTTCTCCCCCACGTCTGCAGCCAGAAGTCCTAAATCAGGTGTGGGCGGGCCTGCGCTCCCTCTGGAGGCTCCAGGGGAGGGTCCTTCCTGCCTCTCCCGCTCCTGGGGGGCCCAGCGATCGTTGCCGTTCCTGGGCTTGTGGCTGCATCACTTCCACCTCTGTCTCTGTTGTCACGCGGTCCCCTCTCTGGGTGTCTGCATCCAAAGCTCCCTCTTCTTATAAGGACACCAGTCATATAGGACTGGGACCCACCTAGTCGAGTGTGACCTCCCCTGAACTTGATCGCACCTGCACAGACTCTGTCTCCAAATAGTCCCAGTCACAGGTTTAGGGGACATGATTCAACCAACAACACTTATCACGTGTCAGATGCCGGCAGACCCAGCCACTAAGGTGAATTTGACGTGGACTTTATATGATCCATACACAGGCAATGGGATTTAAAAATTGTCCAGTGAGAACAGAACCATTTTCTGCCCGAATGCACACATTCCCCCCTTGCCCCGCCCACACTCTCGCAGGCTCCGTGGGACGTGGGCACAAGGACAGTACGGGCTGTGCTGGGGTCCCTGCTGCCTCAGCAGGATGCCCCCTGGAGGACAGAGTGACAAGGCAGGAGGGCCGCAGGTGCCAACTCCCACGGCAGATGCCCTGAAGCCGAAACCTGAGGTGCCCGGGAGCAGTGAGACAGCGTAGCCCCTGCCCGAGCAGCGGGAAGGCCATGCGGGCACCTGGGTCCTTGGTACAAGCCAGAGTCTGAGGTCTGGGGACAGGAAACTGGTCTGAGCCTGCTGGTGCTGGGCAGGGCCAGTGTGAGTCCCAGGCTCTATCTCCCAGCTTGTCTCAGGAGGGGTCCCCAGGCCTGGCCCCATCCCCGGCAGCATGACTGCGCACCGCCCCCCCCCGCCCCCAGCCTCTGGGTCCTGCTCTGGCCGCCTTTCCCCCACCCCCGTCAGGGATGCTCCACGAGTCCTGCTGAACTGCCACGGACACGACGGACCTCGGCACGTTTGGCCGGGACGTTAATTTTCTAGTTAGAAAGGGCATTAAATTTCGAGTCATTCTGACCTCTGTGTTCCAACGTCACCGTGAGGCTCCAGCGGTTTTGTAGTCACTCTGTTCACACCTGAGTGAACCGTAAGCTCCCTCGAGGTCCCACAGTGACAGGGGAGGCCCTTCTCCCGGGAGCCCCTTTCTTGTTCTTTTTTCACTGCAAGGACTCGTCCTGTCTCCGCTTGCACGTGGCAAGCACGTGGTGGGGGGGCCCTTATTTTCACCTGCAGCTTTCCCACAGAGAGATCCCTGGTGTCTCCTCCTCTTACAAGTACACTAGTCCTGAAGGGTCAGGACCCACCTTCACGACTGCATTAACCTCCCCACCCCCTCCGGGGCCCCATCTGCAAATATAGTCACCCTGGGGCTCAACACGTGACTCTCGGGGACACAATTCTGTCCCTGAAAATGACCTTTGCTTTGTTCCGTTTGAGTCTTTCTAGAAGTTATCCTCAGCTTTCCGGTCTTCTTCCGAAGAAAGACACTTTAATAACCCAGGTAAGACAAGTTGATCGGTCTTTCCAGTGGGAGGTCAGGAAACCGAGCTGTGAGTTGAGACGGTGCTACAAGGCCATCTCGCTTAGGGATGCGTGCTATTAACGCAGCAATTAATTTTCTCTTTGCACTAAATTCTGGTCCCCACCACCTTAATAGGACTGATTATTCATCAATATTAAAGTGGCAAATTCATTATATTCTAATAATCTGACATCAAATATTAAATCTCATTATGCGATTGGCCAGGGATTTATGACCACCATTAATTAGTTAACTCAGGTAAGCAGCTCGTGTCCCATGGAGACGTGGACAAGACCCAGGACGGGTGTCTTGTCTCTGAGTAAACTGGCTGACGGACGTTGTGAGGGCCCTACGTGCTCTGTGGGCAGGAGGAAGGGGGCCTGGGGGAATCACGCTCCACTTGCCGTGCCGTCCGAGCATGGGGGACACCCTGTTCTCTTGGAGGGTGACCATCCATATGTTCAGCAGGAGCACTGGCTCTGACCCAGGAGGGCTTCTAGAAGTTTCCAGAACACATCGTTTTCTTCCTGGATTGTGTGCCTGAGTCCATGACCTTCAAGTTCATCCTCCCTCCACAGCTATGGACGCCCAGGTAGAGTGGTCACCTCCCGGGCCCACACCCCCAGCAGCGGCAGTGAGGGAGGGGTTGGGGAGAGAGGGGTGTGCAGGGCAACGCTGCCTTGCAGTAGGGGGCCCGGAAGTGGCCTCACCCCACGCTCCTCACGTCTGGTCCCCGCATGCATCCACTGTGCATGTTGAATGTCTCCAGCTGTCTCACTTGAACCCCGAGGTGGATGGATGCACCGAGTCTCCACTGGACTAAGACGTCCTGGGCCCCTGGTCTAGACAGGAGTGCAGCATCCTGGGGGTGGGGGGGTGACGCCCGGACCTCACCCTGTTGCCCGGCCTGAGAAGATGATGGTCCAGGCATCCAGACGATGTTCCTGTGGCCCCCGCGGCCCCCATCCAAGGGCTGAGAGATGTGGTCCAGGGGAGACCCTCACAGACCATGCGGGGATGGTCCGGGCCATGGCGTTGGACCCCCAGTGAATCCAGCGACCCACCTGAGTTGAGGGATACAGAAAAATGTCGTCTTTTGGGACACCCCCGAATGTGGCTGTGGTGCTTCTGGGGGCAGCCGAGGGGGTGTCCTCCCGGATATGAGGAGGACAGGGGTTGTAGCCTTTCTGCAAATTATCTACTTCCCGAGGGCAGGCGGGGCCTCGGGGATGAGGAAGAACTGAGCTTGGAAGATGCTCACCTTCCCCGGAGTCAGGCAGCTGGGACGGGAAAACGCCCTGTGATCCAGGTCCCCTGTCTCCGCACTGTATACCGCAAGGCGGGAACACCCGCCATACACCCTTCCCGGTTACACAGCCCAGTTACACAGCTGGGGTGAAAAATCCATATTCATCCATGTGAATTCTGTCACTAGTGTTGTGCTCAGACCATGGGGGTGAGGGGGGAGGAGGGGGAGGGAAAAGGGGGGAGGGGGAGGGGGAGGGGGAGAAACCGTCCTTAGGCTTCACAACTTCATGACCGGAATTTTTAGTCTTTCACAAGCATCTGAAAAGCTCAGGGTCAGGAGAGTCTGCTTAATTTGAGCCCCCAAACCACCGGAGCTTCTTAAATTTATGTTACTGGACGCGCACTAGGAGTTATTCTCCAGTGATGAGTATCCACCAGAACCACCGCCGTCAGCACGCCTGCCCTGAGGCCCCATCGAGGGCCCCGCTCTGAACGCTGTGGGGAGTCCAGCCCAGAGGCTGTGGCCCAGGGCCCTGAGATCTGGCCCTGACTCACCAGTCCAGCCTCCTGTCTGTTCACCCCTTTGGGGCAGGACCCTCCCCTTGGTCTCTAATTCCCAACCCCTGTCCCCCAGGTGTGTCCCCGTGGCCTCAGCTGGAGGGGCTGCTCCTCCCTGCCCATCTGCAGCTTTGTGCGCTCTTGGTGGAAGCACACTTGCAGCATTCATGCGCGCTCTTGGTGGAAGCACACTTGCAGCATTCATGCGCGCTCTTGGTGGAAGCACACTTGCAGCATTCATGCGCGCGCTTGGTGGAAGCACACTTGCAGCATTCATGCGCGCGCTTGGTGGAAGCACACTTGCAGCATTCATGCGCGCGCTTGGTGGAAGCACACTTGCAGCATTCATGCGCGCGCTTGGTGGAAGCACACTTGCAGCATTCATGCGCGCTCTTGGTGGAAGCACACTTGCAGCATTCATGCGCGCGCTTGGTGGAAGCACACTTGCAGCATTCATGCGCGCGCTTGGTGGAAGCACACTTGCAGCATTCATGTGCGCGCTTGGTGGAAGCACACTTGCAGCATTCATTCATCCAATAGTTCATTCGTTCGTTCAAAGGAAGCCCCCCAAGTGCCTACCGTGTGCCTGATGTGCCGAGCTCCGGAGAGGGGGACACAAGCTCCAGACCCCGCTGATGACTTCTGGTGCCTCCTGTGTCACCCACCAGGTTCGGAGATTCCAAACCGTCTCTACTGCATATTTCTAGAAGCAAAATGCTAAATACACAATTTTCATCATCACTGTTTTACCTTTCTGGAAACAAAACTGCTAAAACTAAGTCATGTCTCTTATATGCCAGTTTACTGGGCCTATTTCCTGTTTTCGGGTAGGACCTGAGAACAGCTGCGTTTGAAGAAGAGACACCTTCTGGGCAGCCAACTCGGGCAGGTCGATCCCTGTGGATTAGAGGGACACACGCGCACAGGCACTAATTCCTCCAGGCCCCCCCAAGACTTTCCATCGTCACCGCGCGTCGTGAGGAGCGCCAGGGAGAGGAAGCACAGCCGGAACTGCCACCTCTGAATAACCACATCCCCACGGCTCAGGGGCCACAGACCAGCCTTGCAGGAGATGGGTCTCCATCTTAAGTGAGACGCCAATGCAGGGCGTGGTCCCGTGGTTTCCCAAAGCAGATGGGAAGCTGATAATGACTCAGGCTTTGCCGTGGGGAGCGCAGCTTCTCGGAACGGACCGACGCCGAATGCCCAGCAAGCACGCTGGCAGTGAGGAAATAGGGTTTGTCACGGAGTTACCAGGGTGAAGCGGCAGCCTGCCTGTGTATTGTCTGGGAGCCACCTGGGGCACTGGTGTCAATCAGCTGAGAACAGGGACAGAGGTGGGGGAGGGGGCGACTGCTGGGGGCCTGGGGGAGGCTGCACAGCCCCTGTGCCGGGGCCCCTGCTCTGAGGCGGCACCCTCTGTAAGGAGCCCCTCCCGGCAATCCACTCTAGATGGTGTGTTCTGAAAGGCAGAGCTCACTGATGATGAAAAGAACACACAGAAAGAAAGGAAACGCAGAATCCGGCAGAGACGGAGCACCTCCAGGCTTAACGGAGAGCCTGAAGGAATGGGTTTTAGTCCCCACGGGGAGTGAGTGCTGAGGCCCTGGTGGGCGAGGGACACCATCGCTCAGCCCGCATGGGCTGCCGGCAGCGGGAAAGCAAGCAGCCTGAACGAAGGCAGACGTGAACTCGCCCCACCCCACGGGGCCAGAGCTGTGCGCGAGACCTCTGGCCAGAAGCCCTGCCCCACTCAGGCTCAGAAGAGTGAGTGATGGGAAGGAACTTGAGGAGAAGCGCCTCCTCATCGGGCACCTCCAGCCCTGCGGGCGCTGGGGAAGGACATCGCCTGGGCTTCAGGTGAGGGGCGACGTAGCTGCCCCCCGCATCACCTGACCCCACCTCCTCTCTCTCCAGGGAGGCTGGTCCAAATTGAGAGGAAGTCACATTTTCCTGCAGCTGCTGTCAGGGCTCCAGGCTTTCCTGTCCAGAACAGCCCGGAAATCTGATTTCCCCTGAGGGTCTCTTGGGGACTGACCCTCCACTGTCGGACAAGGCTCTGGAAACATCTGACCCAAGGCTCTGGCTTAGGGTGAAGGTGGAAGTAATCCCTCCGGCGAGTCTGCGTTCTGGTAGCACCTGGAAGAGATGGCATGTGGTCCAGCGGGGATGCTTCCCTGTTCCCTCCCCCAGACCACCTGTGCGTTTGCAGCGCGTCTAACCACCAATGCCCATGGCCCTTTTCTCCAAGCCAGTGAAGGTCCATTTAGCCCTCAGTGGCCACAACAAAATGCCCCCTCACTCTGGGCCCCCTCCTATGCAGAGCCCTGAAGCTTCACGTTCAGGGTCAGGCTCCATCGGAAGCTGCGGGGACTGAGGTAGAAGCAGCCGTTCAGACCATCCCAGGGAATGTGCGTGTTCACAGCACCATCAGGATCACTATGCGATTGGCCATAATTCCCTGGCCAGATCGCAAATGGATCTGTCCTCTCTGGGAAAGCCTGAATATTGCCTGGTGGACACAGAGAAGGTCACTGGATTCTCATAAGCCAAGTCCCTGGAATGTTCACTAAAACTTAGCTCATTGTGCAGGAAATCTTAGGCTGTGCCAGAAATGAACAGAATGCATTCCACCCTGGTGTGTGTGTGTGTGTGTGTGTGTGTGTGTGTGTGTGTGTGTGCACTCAATATGTTTATGCTTGGATAAACATGTTTACCATCAGAAGATAGCAGTTTCAGCAATGGTTATGAATATGACTATTTTAAACATCAGGTTTCTCAAAATAGCAGACAACAAACCATATTAAGTATCATATGCTATCAAAATATTACTTTAAAAAATCTGAGTTTTTACCATTTTTGACAATGATTTTCTACTTTTTAATCTTTCAAGACCATAAAGTATTAAGTAGAAAATTTTAGTCCCATAACTAAGGGTGGTTTGTGACAACCTTAGTGTATAATCAGCTATATAAAGCAGATACAATCTTTGGAGAATTATTGAATAATATATTATGATTTTTATGTTGGATTCAGGAGATGTGGTTTTTTTGCTTCAGTTATTATATTTCAACTCCAGAGTTTCTATTTGATTCTTTTCACTAGTTTCTGTCTCCAAATTGATAGTCTCTATTTGGTGAGATGTAATTCTCATGTTTTTATTTAATTTTCTTAGACAAGTTTTCCATTAGTTCTTTGAGCATATTAATAATAGGTGATCAAAGTCGTTGTCTAGTAAGTCCAATGTCTGGGCTTCCTCAGGGGCAGCTTCTATTAACTACTTTTCCCCCTGTTTCCTTGTGTGCCTACTACTTTTTGATTGACAATTGATTATTCTAAATGATATAATGTAGCAAGTCTGAAAATCGGACTTCTTCCTCCCCCTCCCCCAACACAGAGTTTACAATGTGTTCGTTTAGGGACTTTTCCGGGCTAGTTTTATGAGGTCTGCAGTCTTTATTGTGTGTGGACACTGAAGTTAGTTTGGAGATCAGTAATGATGGGACAGAGACTTCCTGATGTCCTTTAACTGATGTCTCCCAGTGGTTGCTGAGGGTTCTGTGCGTGGTGGGGCCCCCCTTCCCCACCTAGGCAGGCAGGTGACAACGCTGCCTCAGCCTCCTCTCCCTGTGTGAAAAGCCTCCAGGTCAGCCAGAGGCAAAGATCAGGGCATTAGTGGGCCCTGCACATGTGCGTGGTCTTCTAGATCCCTGGCAGTAGGTTGGAGCTTTTCAAATCTCCCTACAGGCATCTGATTTCCCCAACTTTCCTTTTTAAGTTTTTGGCCAGTCTCTTGGCAGGCAGCTGCAATGCTAAATAATTGCTGCTGATTGTTTTCAACAAATGGGCTGGACACAGGTTTGTTTGAGCAGATTGAGCTCTGAGTCAGATCACATACATACAAGTCTCCAGAGTGCAGCTTTTCAGGAAACTGTCAGAGGAATCAAACAGTGACAATTCTTGGGGGATGGTTTTTTTGGAGCTTTAGGCCAATTTTGCCCCTAGTGGCTGCTAGGTTACTGGTGTCCACAGCTTCCATTGTTGTGAGGCTGTTGGTTTTTAACACTACCTAGCAGCTGGGGAGAGGAGGATGGGAATAAATTAAAATTCCATGAAGTTTACAGTTTTTCCAAGATTCAAACAATTTTCTTGGATCAATACTCTTCAGTAGCAATGTGCATGTTGCCCCCAACATCAGTAGCAAAGCCAGAATGGCAATCAGGGTCATTGCTAGGAACCACCACTAACAAACCATGGTCTTCCTGGGAGTGAGAGATAGCTGCCTGCTTGTGTGTTGCTCAGCTTATATAACAGATGAAAGTTGAGATCTCACAAGTAGGCGGTAGTGTTGGTCCCACAATGAAAGTCACAATCCTTCCCTAAGAATACACATCTTAGTAACTTCCCAGGTCCAGTACCAACTGCCGAGAGAGGCCTTCCCCTTGAGCAAGGATTCTAAACGCCCACTGCAAGCATACATGGGGAAAATCTCCCAAGAGTTCTTCCAAAGGTCCTGTAGGTACTTGTCAGGCTCTTTCTGCAACAAGGAGAAAAATATCCGTTCTCTTCAAGGACCACTAGTGGGAGAGTCTGAATTTAAACGGACATGAATGGACTTGAAATGCCATGGTGGGCTTCCAGCTGCAGTGGGGGCTGAGGTAGTCTATAGATGAAATGGAGTTGGATGCAATTCAGTCTTACAGAGGCTCATCGGGTCCATGGGCCAAGCTTCTTGATCCGTCCCAGTGAATGACTGGTAGAGAAATAAGCCTTGGTTCCATGAATCCAGTTACACTGGTTCTTCTTTCTTGAAGACCAAAGATATTATGATAGGAAGGGCCAATAGGAGGCCTGTAACTGCCGCCTCCCCTGGCCAAGATACCAGTACTACTACCAGTACCATGACTACTACATCAGTACCCCCATTCCCAGGAGGACTGCAGAGATTAGGGCCACCATCAAGTCCCCATTTGCTCACTCTTCATCCTTGGCTGAAGCTGTAGCTCGTGGTTAAACCACACACCTAACTCAACAGCAGCCTCCGATACAGAGCTCTCCCACCGTTGCATTTACTGGACCAGACCAGCACCATCTCTGGCACGTGCTGTGTATTTTTACAGCCAGCCTCAGCAGCTTCTCCAGGGACGGCACTGCATGTCTACCTGTGCGTTTATTTGGTACACGGTTACAGATTTGGCAAATGCTTCTTCTCCCCAATCTTCATCCGTAGGGAGGCTCAAGACAGTCTGTCTTTACAAGACAAACCTTATTTTGTACTGTTTGGGGTCATGCTAACACTGTCAAAATAGATTCCGAAGGTACTTTGACAATCTGGACTCTCTGTAGACCAGTATCCAGTCCACTCCGATTATGTCAAGTGGACCTGGAGAGTGGGAAGGGCAAGCACCCTTGAACCCTATTTGGTCATAACGTGTTATTGTTATTATTGATACATGGATTGATACTGATTTTAAATAGAATTTTGTGTCTATGTTCATAAATGATATTCGTAGTTTCAATAATTTTGCTGTGTCTTTGTTCAGTTTTTTTTTTAGAGCTATACAAATGACATAAAATTCAAAGATTTATTCTTTTAAAATACTTTCTATGTTCTGGAATATTTTAAGTGACATAGATTAATCTTTTTCTACCTTATTAGATTGGTTGAAATTCAGTTTGAATGCATCTAATCTTGGTGATTTTCTTTCACTGGTAGATCTTTAATCAGTTTTCCAATTTTTTTAATGGTAATTAGCCTATTCAAGTTTTCCCACTTCTTCCTGGATACATTTAGTGAATTTTTTACATTTCTAAGAAATTATCTATTTTTCTAGATTTGTAAATATGTTTCCATTGAGTTAGATGCATTATTACCTCATAATTATAATTCTCTCAATTTTTCCTTTATATGTGATGACGCTTCACTTTTGGTCTTCCATCCCCCCTCCCCCTTTTCATTCCTTCTCTCTCTCCCTGTCTGTCTCTATTTTTCTTCCTCATAATTACCTTCTACAGGTTTAACTTTAGAATCGTATTTGGATTAAGCCATGCTTTCTACCTACTTTCTTACTATATCATTATTTTTAGCTTTCATGTTTATTAAATTTATTCCTCCTAATTTCTTTGAGTTCATTTTTTAATTTTCCTAATGTGTTTAGCGGAGTACCAAATGCCTTTATTTTTATTGTTCCTCTAAAATAACGAAACTCTTTATAAGGTAATGCATTTCCTTTTAATAAAGCCTTTCTCATGTCCAGCTGGTGTTGGCACGAAATGTTCTCTTTTTCAAAGCTTCTGAGGTACTTTATCATTTCTTTCTTAACTTTTTGATCCAAGGATGGTCTTAAGTAAATCTCATACTGTTCAAGCCCTTAAGATATAGTTGGTCATCTCTGCATTATTGTTTCCAATTTTACTGTTTCCTAATCAGATTACATGACCAGCCGAGTTTCGACTTTCATTTTAATTGTGCCAAGAGGTTTTATTTGAGGCCAAGCACATCACTGATTCTTGTAAAGGGTTTCGGCAAGTAGCTCTTTCTCTGTGAAGGATGCTGGTGTGAAGGTTGTTAGCACGTCGTAAATCTACTTGATCACGTTTAGTGGTTGTTCAATGAGATTTCTCCAAGTCTTTATTTACTGTCGTTTTCATCCTGTACTCGATCTGCACAGTAATAAAACAGGTGTGGGGACAGCTCACTGTAGTGCCAGTTTTATCAAGTCCCCCTGGATTTCTAGCAGCTCTTGCTGTAAGAATCACTCACATTTATCATGTGCTAAGGGCTTTCCGGAGCATCTCCAGTGGTCCTTACAGGAGCCCCATGCAGTGGGGACACCGTTACAGGGAGGAAGATGGAGATTCACACCCAGCCCATCCAGGGCCCCAGCTTCACGGCAGAGTTCCTGGTGGACCCTTTATGGGCAACCGGAGTGACCATGGCCACCCGTTGGATGCACAGAGAAAATCCCAACTTCTTCATAAGGTTTGCCTGTTATTACGAGGGTCTGGCCACTTAGTAATTTAACCTTAAATGCTTATTGCCTTTGTTAAGTAACTTTGCATAGTAAGGATCTTCCTGCGATTCCTAATTTACCACTGTTTTGGGGGCTATATTTTCTTGTTGCCCGTGCTTCCTTTTCTGCGGCCTTGCCGCCCTGTTTCCTTCCTTTGTTTCCAGCACTTTCTTATTACTTTGCTTCTGTTCCTCTTGTGTGCACATAGCTTAGTTTTGCTGTTGATCAAAACTGAAGATAGTAGTCTCTAACCAGGAAGATGGTCCATTCACATTAATGTGATGACTTACACATTTGGGTTTATTGTTTGCTGCATATGTTACATTTTCCACACATTTTACTTACTTTTTTGGGTAGGTTTGGTCAAATTATTGTTTACTACATTTTTTTCCCCAACGGTTACATTTTTTTATTTGAAAGCTCTATTGCAAATTACGTTCTATTTTCGGGGATTTTTTCTTTCTAAAATTGGAAACCATGATGTTAACATTTATCTCTGTGCTAGTCCTTCCCTTAAGCCCAGTGAGGTGACATGATTCACACTTGTATTTCCCTCCAAGACTTTTCTCCCACTCAACGAGTCCTTTCAGTTTTCCTTTTCACTCCGTTCCTCCTCAACCTTCTTGATTGTGCTGAGATAGTGTAAAATCTTTTCATTTCTAGACCATATTAGAATTTCCATTTTAGTTAGCAATTGCATTTCTATATTTTTAGCCTGCAGATACACTCATATAAGAAATGATACAGGAACAAGGATGTTCATTTCAGAGTGGTTAGTAAAAGTTAATTACGAGAAACAACCCAAGTGTCCACCAATAGGAGACTGATGATATAAATCATACTGCATTCATGACATTGAACTCTATGCAGCTGTTAAACACAACTAGAGGTTTTTTATATCCTGCTATAGAAATATCTTCAGTGAAGAAAGCAAAGTACAGCACAATGTATATAATATGTTGCTATTTTATTCCCTTTGTAAAGGCCCGGGCATGTGGTTTCCTATTTGCATGTGATTGTGAGTTTGCTTCTGGAAGGATATGCAAGAAATGAGTTGTTTGCTGCTTCCCTGCAGAGAAGCTGGTGTTTCTTAATGTTTCAGATCCATTCATCTGTGGCTGACTTTTGTCTCACTGAGTTTTCTTCAGATGAAGCGAGCAGGTGGTACCTGCTGTGTGACCTGCATGTCTGCAAACTGCCTTTTTTTGTGCTGATGTGATGTTCTCTGTGCGGGTTTGGGGTCCTGGTCCTTCCCTCCCGGTGTCGAGAGATGCTCTGGTGCGGCCCGTGGGAAGCGTGATCAGAGCGTGTGCTCTTAGGGCTTGTCTGAATTGTGTTCTTTCCGCCCCAAAGTGCACCTGCTTTTCCCATCCCTGTTATTTGGGGATTCTACAGGGACAGCCTCAAGCCAGGTCCCCTAGGTCCGCCTGGGTCCTGAGCTCTCCAGGGCAGCGGACTCCTTTCACAGAAATGGTCTCCTACTATTTATTCAACCATAGCTTCTCTTCTGTTTTCTCCTTTGGTATTCGAATGGCTCATAGGCTGGATTTCCCACCTTCCCTCACAATTTTCACCCTTTTTTCACGAGATTTCCCTGTTTTCGTGGTTTTATGGTTCCTGCCTTGAGGTTTGCACCTTGTAGCATCAATATGGTATCCGCACCAGTAAACCGAATTTTGTTTTAAAAATCTTTTTTCCGTGGAATGTCTTTTTCAGGTTGGACCCCACTGTCCCTGAGGACCCCTGTTTTGTTTAGTTTTGTTTTGGTGTGAGGCGTGTCACTGTTTAGGTTTTTCCTGCCCCCAAGTGCGGCCCCCTTCCCTGGGCTCCTCTCCTCTTTGATTTCTGTCCCGCGCTCCCTTAGATGTGTGATTATGGGACCGCGGAGGGGGAGGTGGTGTCCAGGTGGTCGGGCACCATCCGCTCAGGTGGGCGGGGAGGTCAGGACACAGCTCTGGGTATGACAGTGACCTGGTGCTGGGAGTCCTTGGTGCCCCAATGCCATCTGCCGCCTTGGTGGCCTCTCACAGCTGCTTCCAGACCCCTCCTCAGCCCACCTCCCTGGGACCCCCCCCACCAGGGGCCGAGCTCTCTCTGGGTCCTGAGGGCTCACAGGACCGAACCCCCTCGCCCACCGGCTCATCAGAAGGGGACAGAGGAGAAACTGGACAAGAAGGGCCCAACACCACCACGGGCGTCCCGGCGTCCCCTCCAAGGGGGCTACTGCTGAGCCCCGGTGACCGGGGGCCCGGCTGAGCCCCTCTCGCCTCGCCGTGGCATTTGCACGACACAGGTGTCACAACCGCCCTGTGAGCACCTGCTCTTGTGCACCCCACGTGGTGGATGAGGACCCTGGGCCTGGCTGAGTGGGGGACCGGTCCACGCGGTGCCCAGTGGTCAGAGCTTTCCAGGAGGAACAGACGGGCACTTACTGGACCCTGTCATGCCTCTTCCTCGGCCACTTCCCTGAATAGGGCAACGAGGGCCTCCAAATGGCCCCCCTACCGCCCTGCATCTCTGTAGCTCTGCCAAGATGCATTTCATTACTGACCCAGAGCACGGCCAGGTCCCTGAACAAAAACCTTCAGTCGTGCCGGGCTGACCTGTTATTGCTGCTGTTAAACATTTATTAAATACCGTGCGCGCAGCCGACGCCGGGGAGATGGTAACGCAGGGGTGACTGAGCGCTTTCAGCGAATCACACCACGAGTCACCTCCTCTCAGCAGCCCCAGGGGTCGAGGGGCACGGCCCCTGGGCTCCGAGCTAGGTTTCGGGGCTGCGGACAGTGTTTGGAGGAGTTGGAGTCTAAAGGAGCCCGTTCTGACCTGGAGAGAGGGGCTTTGGCGGAACTGGACAGAGGAAGAGAAACGTGGGGACAGGGTCGGGGGGCAGCACGTGGCAGATGGAAGGTGTGCACTCAGGAGTGATAAGGAAAGGAAGAACGCTGCTGCCTTCACGGGGCCTTGGGCTGTGGCTGTGTGTGGGAGGGGCTGGAAGGGAGCCAGAGGTGAGCAGGGGAGGGGCAGGGGAAGGGGGAGAGGGGCAGGGGAGGGGCAGGGGAGGGGGGAGAGGGGAGGGGCAGGGGAGGGGCAGGGAAGGGGCAGGGGAGGGGGGAGAGGGGAGGGGCAGGGGAGGGGCAGGGGAGGGGCAGGGGAGGGGCAGGGGAGGGGGGAGAGGGGAGGAAGAGGGGATGGAGGAGGATGAAGGGGAGGGGGAGGCGGTGGCGGCCCAGGCAGGGACGCTCGTTCCAGGCCGAGGAGGGAGAAGTCCACCCGCGTCACCCATAGCCTGCCCAGCTGGAGGCACCTGCCTCTCCCATCTCCGCAGCCCTGCCCGCCCCCTGGACCCCCTGAGAGGCCATGAACGGGTGGAGCTCACAGGCCGTGGGCCGGAAGGGCCAGCCCTGTTAGGAATGGGGCCCCACATTCAGGCCAGACTCCCCTCACAGCCCAGGGCACCCCAGGGCCAGGCCTCCCCTCTGGAGCAGAGTGCAGTGTCCCCAACTTGCCCACGCAGCTGCTGGCGTTCGTGGGGCAGCCGCCTTGATGCTGAGGCTGGGAGACCTAGGCTGGAACCTTCTGCCCGCGGGACCCAGGGGGATGATTCACCTCTCCTGTGACATCAGCAAAATCGTCCTCCTTCCACAAAGCAGAGACACAGCCGGTGCAGGAAAGGCGCCAGGAGACGCTCGAAGTGTTCCAGGGGCCGCCCTCCCAGGCTGAGGGCCCCCAACCTAGTGACAGGGCCACCTCCTGTCCAGAGAGCTCCAAGCTTGCCCGGGTGGCCGAGTGGACCGTGCCCAGGAGAGGCCTGGCCGAGGCAAGGACGGAGGCCCCATCCCGGCCAGGCTGTGCCGTCAATGTGTAGCCTGGGGGCCAAAGTGAGCTCGTGGGAGCCAGGGTCACGGTGCTGGTCACCGCCCACCTCTGACATGAAGGCTCGTCACTTCCTCCCTGGATGAAGCGATGGACGTGTCTGGCCTTGAGTGCAGGGAATTTCAAAGCTTCCAGGTGAGCCACCCCTGGGCCACCGCTGTGACTCGGCTCACAGCTCCGCCCTCTCATCGTGGGCTTATCGCCTGGGTGGCTGGCGTGTCATCGTCCCCGCCGCCGATGCCACGGCTGAGTGGGGCTGACCCCCCAAGGCCGCTCAGAGTCAGGTTGCTTCAGCCTAGCTTGCGTCCACCAAGTCACCAACGAGTTATCCGATATCTTGTGACATGAAAGTGAGTCGATAGCTCAGGCTTTTCTGTCCAGTACTACTCCAAATCCCCGCAAAACCGAGTAGGTCATATGTGGCCAGTTGCTTCATTTGGAATTGGCTCTGAATATTTTCTTTGTATCCAGAGAGGTAACCACGTTATTGAACACACTGACGCCCGGAGGGGTCCCGAGGGCAGGGGGAGCGTGGGCATCTCTCCGGGGCGTGGCGGCTGCCGTGGTACCATGGAAGGCCCTGGCACTGGGTACATCCCCCCGGGCCACCCACGGGAGCTCCCACAGGCGGCGTCCCTGTTTCTGCTTTACGTTCTATGAGCCCGGCCAGCCGAGGGCACCTCCTTCCCCCAAATGCAACAGCCTCCGGTGAACAGCCCCAAGCGGTTCCTGGAGATTGTTTTGGGGGGAGGGGGTCAGAGGGCAGGTGGATTTAAAAAAATAACTTTTACTTTAGGATAATTTTAGATTTAGAGAAAATTTACGAAAAGGGCACAGAAAGTACCTGCACCTCCCCCCCCCCACCCAGTTTCCTCCGACACTGAAACCTTACGTCCCCACCGTGCTCTTGGCAACGGGGAGAAACGGACGTGGGCACCCCACCATGACCCCAACTCCAGGCTTTATCTGTATTTCACCTGTTCTTCGTTAATGTTCCACAAAGAGGCTTCTTTTCAGCTGGATTGAGACACAATTGACCTACAACCTTGTGTGCGTTCAAGGTGTGCAACGTGGAGGATAAATACACTCGGGACCCGCAAGATGATCACTCAGCCTGAGCTGGTGCCTCGCCACGGCCTCCGCCGCCGCCTCCGCTCCGGGGACCGGTCCTTCCGCATGTGCGGCCCCTTTTCACTCCCAGCCTCGCCTCCGATTCCCCTCTATTTAGGCGCCCATGTGCCCGAGCTCACAGCTCTGCTTGGCCAATGCCGTGGTCTTTCTGCAATATTAGCAGGGTGGTGTCACCTCCTCTAGGAAGCCCTCCCTAGACCCATCCATCAGGCCAGGCTAGATGCCCTTCGGGGGCGCCTCCGGGACCTCGAGGCCTCCCCCCTTGGCGGAGACACAGAGAGAGACAGCCCCGGAGCAGCTGTGGCCAGGACCGAGGGGCTGACAACCAGCACACGGACACTCAGCTAGACAACCAGCCCCCGCGGCACACGCAGGCCTGACCAGGGATGGAGGGCGTCCACTGCCCAGCGTCCGCCCTGAGGCCGGACCCGGGAAGGCGGCTTGCGGCGGCAGCGGTGACAGCGGCCACCGGGGGGCGCTGTTGGCCAGCTCTCCCTGAGCTCTGGCTGAGGCTCTTGCTGCTGCTCTGGGGCTGGCATGTCCCTGATTGTCTGATTCCCAGGCTGGGAGCGGCTGCAGGCGCCTGACCTGGAGGCTCCGTGGGAACCGAGGGCCCCGGGAACTGGGGGCTTCCAGAAGTGCAGCTGGGGCCCCTCTGGGCTGCAAACTGACTCCACGGGGGCCGGTCAGCCAGGAGGCTGCGAGGGGGCTTCATGTCCCTCCCGGCCTCGCCTGGAGGCCCAGGCCTGCCCCTGTGTCCCCCTGACCCGCCCGGGCCAGCTAAAGCCGAGAGACCTGGAGCACTGGGGCCCCTGTCCTCCGAGGAGCCTGGCAGACAGAGACCTGTCCCTTCCTCCCCCTCCCCCCGCCCCATTCCTAGACACAGTGCAAATCCCAGGGGCCCATCCCTGGAGCAGGGTGACTGGCCGGTCCCCAGAGTGCCTCCACGGATGGGGCGCTGAGGTCGGAGCCCCGGGCCTCCCTCACCCCTCCGACCTCTCTGGTCACCTCCCGGTGGCTGTGCTCCTGACTGCAGCGCGCACGCCCACAGCCCTGCTGGCGGACCCCGCAGCCCCGTTCACAGGGCAGGGAAGGAACAGAGCGGACAAGCCGAGGTGGCGTGTGGGGCAGGACGGGGTGGCTGGGGTCCCAGCAGGGCACTGGGGGAGGATCCCAGGAGGGGGAGGGGGAGGGGAAGGCCAAGGTTATGCTCCAGAGCACGTTGTGCTGGTGGCCCAAGACCCCCGGCAGCCCTGCGCACAAACCCCCAGTGCGGGCGTGAGAGCCGCAGCGGCCGCCCTCTGAAGCAAGGTGTCCCTGGTGTGTTTGGGTAGCTTCCTTCTCTCCACCAGTGTTTCCCTGATGGACGCTCCCAGGGAGATGTGAGCTCAGAGCGGGGCTCTCTGCCCTGGAGGGCCAGGTGGCATTGTCGGGGACCCACCTGGCCCACCTGCCTGGAAGCAGCCCTGCCCTCCACGCCTGGGAAGCTCTGGCCCACAGACTAACCCTCCCCGTGGTCGCAGCTCAGGGTCACCTTCTTGGGGAGAACCTGGTCCTGCTTCAGCTCCTGCAGCCCCAGACTCCAGCCTCTGACCACGTGGCTCGGGCCTCAGGGAAGATGCTCCATTCTCCTGCCCCATGGACGCCTCGTGCCTGAGGTTGGTGCCGAGCTGCTGCCCAGGTGGAGAGAATGGGTGGGTCCCCTGGAGGAGGCATCCTTCCAGCGTCTGAGCTCCTGTGCCGTCCACGTCCGGTCTGAAGAGACTCGGGCATCTGCCGTGTTTCGTGATTGTGAAGCAGTTCATCTTGCTCTAAAATTTGCACCCTCGTAGGTGTAGACAAAATGTGCTCGGAGAGGGACATTTCCCAGCTTTACGGAGGGAAAACGGACAATTAAGAACTGAATGCATGTCAGGGTTACAACCTGGGGACATGCTGTATGCATAGGCTGTGAAATTGCCACCCAGTCAAGCTCATTAGCATGCCACCCCCTCGCCTGGGACCGTTTTCCCCTGTGTTCTGTGTGTGTGGTGGGAACACCTGAGATCCGCCCTCTTGGCAAGTTTCACGCACGCGACCCTCGACTGAGCTGGCACTGCATTGCACAGCTGCCCGGCTCGTTCATCCCACAGCTGGATTTGGTGCCCTGGACCCTCAGCTCCATTTCCCTTCCCCGAGCCCCTCGGGACCACCATTTGAGAGTGATAACGTTTTGACAACTAGAGGGACATAGAACATTCGACTGACAAGCAGTTTATTTTTATTAAAATTTAATACTAGTTAATTCACTTAAAACAAAAGTGAAACCAGGTTTATTCTTATTGAGGTCATTTTAATTTAAATGCTTAGGTTGGTGTGACAATTAAATGAACAGTGAGTGACTGGAGTATAATAAACACTCAACAAAAATTATTCGTAAAATTTCAAACTTTATGGCAGCGTGTTTTGTATTTTTTTGAATCACCTGAGATTTTCTTTGGGACAAATATGATACCTTTATTGTTCTAGTGTTTTCCCATGGCATTCATTATTTATAATTTACATTTCACTTTTTAATTTTAATAAATAATCCTTAATACTTTGGAATAAAATAACTTTTTTGGAAAAACATAGGAAATATTTTAATTTTTATCTCTTAAGCTTTCATTTGCATTTTTATGAAAATGTATCCACAATGCGTATATGTTCAATACAGTTACATTTTATTATTTAAATCTTTAATTCATTATTTTTAGCCAAACACAAAGTAGACGTATCTTGATTAAAATCTAGTGATTTGCTGAAATACAGTTAAGAAAAAAAAAATGTGTGAATTCTGCCTGTTTAATTACTCAACTAAATGTCATGGCCCATCCAGAGGACACCCGGACAGGTGATGGTGACACTTAGTTGTCTGATATTTTAGAGACTTTTTGTCATTTAAAAACGGTTTTGAATTGTGTTGCTTGTCAAAGCAGGATGATGGTGCGTATCATATTTCACAGTTTGTTGTGTGACCTGTAACTTTAAGGATTTATGTGAAGGGGGGCACTTGGGTCCCATCTCCTCTCCTGCCCTCCTGACCCTCGGGGTGGTTCTCCTGCCCTGTTCTCACCAGAACTTTCCATCTGTGTTTATGGAACGAACCCCCGACTATAGGCCCGCGTCTCACTGATCCCTCTCTGGAACCCGGCATGGGATCCGAGTGAGCTCCGTGCTTGGAAGGATCCCTGGAAACTCCAGACGGTCCAGAGCCCAGATGTGAAGGAAAAAACGAGCAGGAGTAACTCAGAGGACCATGGGCGCACGGGGGACCCGAGGTGGGGGACATGGCCTCTCCGGAGTCCGGGTCGGAGGGTGGCCTGGGGGGAGGGGCTCGGCCACTTTGTGGGGCGGAGTTGAGGTCGACTGAGGGGACCGGGCCTGGCAGGGGTGGCCCCTCCTTCAAGTCAGATGTCACTAGAGGGCTTATTCTTTCTTATCTGTAGTTTCCATTTTTTCTTCAGGGGCCATTATTTGTTTAAGTGAAAAGGAAACAAAAGCAAGTCATTTAAAGAATCCGTTTTGGGCTTGTTTCTCTAGAGACCCCTGACCAAGCACCCCGATGGGACCCCTGATCTTACCTCCTCACACTCTCCCCAGAGACCCGCCCGTCCCCAGCCTCCCCAGGGCCAGCCCGTCCCCCAGTCTTGGGGAACCTGGGGCAGCTCCCATTGTACGGGGGCAGCTGACGGCCCCGCGTCTTGTTTTGGGTTCGTGAGTCTCCTTCCCAGGGAGGAGCCCAGAGGCTCGGGCGATGCTGGCTTGTTTATTTGGTTCTGTTCCAGGTCTGAGGTTCTCTGGACGCAGGGGCTCAGCTGGCGCTCACCGCCAGCTCGTCCTCACCGCCCTCGGGCCTTTAGGGGGACAGCACCCCACCAGGGCTTGCAGTCGCTCCAGGAAGTCCCCGGGCAGGTCTTTGGCCCGTCTTTGAGCTTGAGCAACTGGACGCCACAGCCAGGGAGACAGGACACCTCCTCGAGTGGCTTCCCAGCCTGGACAGCGGCGGGAGGTTGCGGCCCCATCGCCACACAGGCCTGGATTAAAGCCCTCTGTGTGTGGATCTCACTCTGTCTTTAACTCCCCACAGGAAACCGATGGGGGAGGCAGTCTCGGCAACGTGCCTCCCGAGTCCATCCCTCCTCTCTGACATAAAGGGCCGTGTAATTTGAAAGTTCATTTAGTTTGACCAACTCTCGTCCACTCTCCATTGCTGTGAAATTAACAGGAAAAATTACAAATTGCTAGAAGACAGGGACCTCGGACCGTGGGTGCGTCGGCTTATGCAGGTTCGATAAGCTGAAGACATTAAAAATGGAAGAGACAGCTCTAGGTAGACCAGTCGGCCTGAAATTTTAATAAGCTGCAGCTCCGGGCAGAAGCCGGCATCTGGAGGGAGGGAGAAGCCGGGCTGGGGCAGCCGAGGGCCCAGTGCCCTGAAAGGAGACAGGGCCATGCCTGGTCTGTCCCAAAACCCCTCCACACAGACCCCGCCAGGCCATCCAGGGTGTCATCACTCCCAGCGTGTCCCCTCCTCCCCTGCAGGGGCTCCCGGGGGCAGGGCGTTTGCCCATGTTCCTCTTAGTGCCTTAGATGCCCCGGCACATGTGAGGTCAGGGCTGGGGGGGTTTAATGTTCCTTTTATAAATGATCAAGTCACTAAATACCTGCGGAGTTCATAGAAATAACAGGGACAGTTGATGAAGCATTAAAATTCCTTGCAAGTGCCCCTGAGACAGTGTGTCTGAGGGATCCTGGGTCCACCATGGAGGCTGGTCCCACAGGTGAAGGTGCTGAAAGGCCGGCAGTGGCCTCTGTGTGTGGTCTCCATTGTGGGGTCCACGGGGCCCTGGCCGTGGAGCAGGGCTGCAGAAGCCCCGGGAGGACGGGGCCCTGCTCACGCTCTCTGCTCTGCCAGCGGGGTGGCCACCCCAGGGCGGTCCAGCCAGGATGCTGTGGTCAGTCCTCCTACCCTCCTGTTGCAGCTCAAGTAGGAGCAGGTTTTGCCTCGATACCGCTATGTGTTTCTACCTGCATGTGACGCTGGCCGGGGAGGTGACTGAGGACACACAGAGCAGAGACGCAGGAAGGAGCCTGTCGGGTGGGCTGAGCAGTGGCCACCAAGTTATCCCGCGTGCGCTGCCCAACTGTGTGGTCCCTGCATCACAGGCCTGAGCCTCCCGTCACCTGTGGAGGCTTCCCCGTCCCCGTCTTGGTCCCGCAGACCAGCAGCTCCGTGTGGTCCCTGCGGACCTGTCATCTCCCATCCTCCGGCTTGGAGTGTCCCCACCGCCCCTCAGCCGCCTGGCTGGGCTCCTGCACTGCATCTTCAGGGATCCGCACCACACGCCCGGTGGCAGTGGGCCCACCTGTCAGGGCCCCTCTGACCTTCTGAGCACCTGCCTTGCAGCACCACCCACACAGGTGGGACCGTGCTTGTCTGTCCATCAGCATGAGTCCCTCAAGGGAACAACACCGTCCATCAGCCACTGCCCCCCAGGGCCCCTTCTGGTCCCTAAAGCTGCCCCGTGGTGGTGGTGGGCGAATGGTGGCCGACGGTGGAGCTCCGGGGGGGTGAGAGATGGTGGGGAGGAGCAGGGCAGCCTGGGCTGGGCGGGGTTCACCTGCTGAGATGTCCCAGGTCCCCCTGGAAGGTGGTGGCATGGTCCCAGGAAGCAGTGGCCCCGTGGATCGAGTGGATGGGGGGACACAGGGAGTAGACTCATTCCTGGATGTTCCGAAGGCACAGAAAAGTAAGGCTTGCTGGGATGGATGTCATGTGGGGAACAATAAAGGACTCCTGGGATTTGTGGTGAGCGCCCAGTGAATGGTAAACCATCTTCTGAGGGGGACGGCCGGCGGGGAAGGGGGCGTCGGGGCTGGATTGTGGAAAAGTGAGAATCTGTTTGGACGTGGTGTGTGATGGTGAATTTTATATGTCATCTTGCCGGGACCACGAGGCGCCCAGAGGTTTGCTTGGACATGCCTGTGGGTGTGTCTGAGGGTGTTTCAGGAAGAGATTAGCATCTGCACCAGAGGGCAGAGTAAAGCGGGCGCCTCGTCAGCGTGGGGCCCGCGTCTGGTCTGTGAAGCCTGAGTGGAGCAAACGAGGGGGAGGAGGGAGCTTTGCTCTCTCTGCCTGGCTGGCCTCAAGCCGGGCAGGTGCTCCCTTTGCCCTTGGACAGGAACCTACACCCTTGGTGTCCTGAGCACCCAGCTGGCAGGCCGCGATGGTGGGGCTTTCCATCCCCATGATCAATGAGCCGATTCCTCGTAATAAGTCATCTATCTGTGCATATATCTTGATTCTGTTTCCCTGCAGAACCCTGGTCTAATGTTTGTGTATTAGGGGCACGTGAGCATTGACTGGACCTCCAAGAAGAGATGGCCAGAGACACTGGGACACCTGATTGAAAACCTCTGGAGATGCCTGGGAGGGGTAGCGTCAGAGGGACAGGGCCAGACTGATGGGACTTATTGATCATTCAGGGAGGAAGAGAGGGTAGACAGGAGGGCCCGTCCATGTGCGCAGACCTGAGTCCTGAGGTCCGGACGGGGAGGGCAGCAGACTGGGGAAGGTAGACACTGTGCAGGGCCCGTGCAAGGAGCTCTCCCACCTGGGTGCTTCCCAGGAACTGCAGGATGAATCCAGGACATGACCGTCAGTGCCCATTGGACACTCAGGTCCAGGGAAGCGGCGTCCCCCCAAACCCAGGCTGGCATTTGGCCCCCACAGAGCTGGCACCCAGAGGGCACGATGAATGCTTGTTCTGTAATGGGTGGCAGAGAGTGGCTGCACGTTTGGTGCAACCTCAAGGGCACCCAGAGCATCTCCAGCCCTTTCACCTGGGCTGGTCCACGAGCCTCGGGGCGGGGCTGGGTTTGCAGGTCTCAGATGCATTCCCAGGGTCTCTCCTTTACTCAGGACTCTTCGTCCTGGTTCCTCCTCGCCCACTTCCACACTCTGGACTTGCCCCCGCCCACCTGGTGGGACCTGCCTCCCCCCAAGTCTTCCTCCCGTGGGCGCTCGGGGTCCACGTTCCAGGTCTTTCTTTGGGGGAATGGGGGGGTGCTGAGGAAGAGCTCTGACTTCCTCCCCGATTCCATGAACCCTCCCTGTGTCTCTGTGTTCCCAAGAGACAAGAACCCTCATGGCAGATGGGCCCCGGACCAGATATACTTGAAGACGGTCGAAGGCCGCACTCCTCTCCTGACCCTCACTTGTTCAAGCCCACCAAACTTGGTTCAACCGCATGTTTGCCAAACGGATTGACCCCCACGTTCTCCTCTCTGTGGAAAACTCCCTCATGGCCGAGAACCGCACGCGGGAAACCGCCACCCTGAACGGGCAGTTCTCTTACGAGCCTGTTCTGTCCCCAGAGGAACCAGGTGCGCAGGTGTTCAGGGACTGCATACCTTGGGGTTTTGAACTAGGACATTTGTGGGCACAAAACCACTGAGTAACCAGGACAGGATCCTTACGCAGCCTTCTCCCTGCCCGGCCCCTGTCCCGGGGTGGGGGGCGGATTTCAGGCTGGGATGCACCCGCCCTGGGGGAGGCCCTGGCTCAAGCGCCCAGCAGACCCCCACCCGCCTCCGGCATTGGGGCTGATCAAAAGCAAGGCAGAGAGAAGCATCCTGCAATTATGAGATTGAAGATGATCGCACCTACAGGCCTCCGCTGGAGAGGAGCACATTTTGATCAATGATTCACGAGTTATGTGAAGAAGGAGAAATAGTGATTTTCCCCCCGCGAGGCTCGCGCTCAAGGCAGCAGGAGCCAGAGGAAGCGGGGCCAGCGCGGGCCTGGTGCTCAGGGGCTCTGCGTGTCCCCTGGGGTTGTGGGGTGACTGGCGCTGGGGGGACAGGGGCCCGGAGGGCAGCACCTTCCCCAGGTTCCTTCCGGGCAGAGAGGCCAGACCTTGAGGGCCATCACTGTGCAGCCAGCATCAAAGGTAGAGGGACCAGGGAGGCTCAGTGCCAGAAATTTCGACATGTTGAGACTGGGCCCGATGGTGGGAGGTGCACCCGTGTGCGGTGAGCCCCGGAGTGAAGACACAGTGCAGCGTCGCCTGGACAGGCCGGGTGCCCGCCAGACTCTGGGTACCTCTGGCGCGCAGGACTTGTCAAGCTTGCCAGGGCCTGGGGACCCCGCTCCTGAGGCTGGTCCCTGACGTCCAGGTGCCCAGGCCCAGGTGGCTGTGCCCTTGGGGGCAACAGGAGGAATCCCTGATTCTGGGACCGTACAGGTAAAAATCTGTACTTAAGGATGTTTCTCTTTTTAACCACACTTACCCATATTAAACATTTAGTCTAATTTTAAAAGCAATCCTTTTAAAAATAAAAAGGAAAAGTATAGAAAGTTATGAAGAGAAGTGTACACTCTATTTTGCAGGTGGATACTTGGATGTCTTTGGCTCTGGGCAGAGGACACATGTGGGGTGAGGGCAGAGTCTAGAGTTGCACCCACGTGATGAGGCCAAGCAGAACAGGACGGGGCGAGGGCGAGGAGGGGAGATGCCAGCCCCCCGTGCCAACAACACACATTCTAGTGGCTTCTGCAAACGTTTTAAATCAGGAAGAAGCAGCTGTTGTCTTCCTGATTCAAGAAGTAGGAGGAGGTCTACCTTCCAGGCCAGGATTTGGGGTTGTTCTAACCCTGGTCCATGCTTCCAATGCTGCTGAGGAAACTCCCTGGGCCGTGTGCTTTCACCAGCACGACCCTGACACAGGGTCCCAGCCCTCCTCTCCTGGGGAGCCGGGAGCCACCCCAGGTGGGCGGGGACGTACACACTCAGGTCTGAGCCTCAGGTGCACTGAAGTCGCATGAGAATTAAAACCACCCAGGCTGCATCCCTCCCAGCTAAGAACCTGGGACGGGGCAGAGGTGGGGGACCTGGTAGGAAGAAGCTCTGGATGGGAGAATTTCCAATGATGTGTGCGGACCATCCCCCTTCCAGGAGATGGAGCTTCATTCCCACCCCGGACCCCCTCCAGTGTGGGCTGGACTTTGGTGACTTGCTTCAGAAGGAGAGGATGAAGGAGAAGGGGGGGAGCCCGAGGGTCTCCAGGGCGGTGGGAACGCATCCTGATTCTTACCACTGCCCCAGAGATCAGGGGGTCAGGGACCAGCCTCACAGCCTTGCCCTGGGTAGACAGCAGCACGGAGAGGGTACCGTGAGCCCCCTGGCCCCGGGAACGTGGGGGGTAAATGACAGGATGTCAGCCCGTTCACAGTTAAGCAGGATTTTAGGATAAATAGACCTGAAATGGGAGGAGAAACAGACCTCTGCCCACAGCAGTATCCTAAGTACAAGGCCAGAGATAGAGGGGTCGAGTCAATACCACTGGATCCGGAGCTGGAAGGAACGCCAATCCTGCCCAGAGAGAAGCCAGCCCCCGCTCCGGTTAAGATGCCTTCGGGAAGCCCAGGGAAGAGCTTGCCCAGACGGTGGAGGTGCTCAGACCTTCTCTGTTCCTTTTAGGGCTTCCTGAAAACCTTTTTACCTGGCAGCAGCCAACGCAGCCAGCCCGGGTCAGGGTGGACAGCCCTCCCTGGGCAGGGGCCAGGTCACTCACCCGGCTGGCAAAACCTCTGCTTGTCCTTCAAGGCTCACCTCAGACCTGCCTCCCGGGTACCCAGCCCCTGACACCCCTTCCTGAGACGTCGTGGGGAGCAGCGTGCCTGACTCTCTTTGGGAGGAGGTCACTGGTGGGCCGTGGGCAGTGGGCAGTCAGCAGGTTTGATCAGGGGAACTAATCAGACCTGAAGCAAAATAATTTGCATGAGTGTCACCACCCTGTGTGGGAAGTGTAACCAACAGGCAAGGTCACCGAGAGCTTCCCTCCCCTCTGTGCGTCCGGACAATTAGGCCAGTGGGTGGAGAGCAGCTGTGCTCGCACCCTGCTTCCTGCTCTCTCATTGGGCGTCCTGGGTCACCTGCTCCAGCATTGGACGTCCTTGGTGGCAGGAAAGTCAGGACTGAACGCTCCCTGATGAGCTGCAGGGAGCTGGACCCCAGAAAATATTAGGGTCTTATGACTTAAAATTTTTTTAAATAAACTTTTAATTTTATAACTAAAGTTAATTTTTGTAAATTTATAATTACAAAATCCCAATTTCTGTAAATTTTAGATTACAGAGAAGTTGCAAAGATAGTCCAGAAAGTTCCCATGGGCCACATAGTCAGTCTCTGCTGTTGACACATTAGTGGGGACATTGGTTACAACTAATAGACAGTTCTGTTATGTTAACTAAAGTCTACAGTTTATTTAGATTTATTTACATTTATTAAGTATTATCTGATGTCCTTTTTTTTTTGTCTGCGGACCCATCCGGGGTCCCACGTGACGTTAGATGATTGTGTGTCCTTGGGCTGTGCCAACTGCTTAGACTTTCCTTGTTTTGATGACCTGGACGGTTTCGAGGATACGGGTGTCTTGTAGAAGGCCCGTCAGAGGGGATTTGTCTGTGTTTCTCTCGTGACTGGACTGGGCAGTGGTTTCCTGGTAGCAGCACCATGGAGGTGAGGTCCCTCCTCCTCCTCACATCCTGTCAGCCCGACTGATCGCTGCTGGTGTGGGCCTTGCACACCTGGCTAAGGTGCTTCTGTTAGGAAGATTCTCTTCCTTTGCTGCTTCTCCACACTCTACTCCTGAAGCACTGAGTGAACCTTGTCCTCGAGGGCGGAGTATCTACATAAAGTATTTGGAATTGTTCTGCATGGGAACCTGCCTCTTCTCCCCCTTTATTTACTTATTCAATCATCTATTCACATTGTATGGGCTCACGGATATTTATTTGCAATGAGGTTTATAATCCAATACTGCATTAATCGTTTTCTCTTCCAAATGCCCCAGCTTTGGCCACTGGAGCTCGGACTTGGCTCCTGTGTCGTTTGACATAGACCCATTGTCATCTTAAGCACATGTTTTACCTCGGTGATGATGAAGTGATCATTGGAAGGTGCAAACGCAGGCGGTCTCTGGGAGCCCTGGGACATACGGGGCCCCTGGCCAGGCTGACAATTTGGACAGTGGTCTCCGGGCGAGGCACGTCTGCATCTTGTGCTAAATCACTCTACAACTGCTATGTTCCTGAACACTATCTCATAAGGAGATAAAATCCGATGGGGTTCTGTCCCAAAGATCTAGTAGTTCTGTTTAAAGGGATTGGAGACTCTCTAAAGCTCAACAAAGACGGAGCAGGACCTGCATGCGTAGAATCCGATTCTGCCTTTGTCTTCCGCGGAAGGGGGTCTCGGGCACCTGGTGTAGCCAGTGCTGGGCTCCTGTGAGCTGACGTGTCCTGTGGTCAACCGATGGGGGCGACTTTCAGGTTGCAGTAATGGCAGATTTCCCCGATGGCTCTCGGTGTCTACCTGGATTTGTTTCCTGACACGTTTGATCTTTTAAAAGGAGGGGTTTGTTGAGGTAACACACTGGGTCTCGGGCCCACTGACCTCTAAGGCGTCAGAGTTCTGCACCGAATACCTGAGAACCCGTTCTCCTGCAGGTACCATGTCATCCTGGTCGCTGCTTTATCCCACCTGTCATTTTTAGGGGCTACAGAGGGCTGACGGCCAGTTCCTGGCGACCTGTGGGGAGAACCACACGTTTCTCCAAATGTTTGTCTGAACCCCCTCTTCCTTCCACGTCTGGTCAGTGAGATGGAAGGAAGTCCCTTCTCAGCCAGAACAGCCCACGCTGCAGCCAGGTGGACCAGTCCGCGTCTCTGGTCCATCACGTCCAAATCACCGGGTACTGGCAAGAAACCCAGGTTCTCTGTCCCTCCCAGTGACTCTGCAGACCGGCCCGGCATCCTGTGTTCCGCCTCCCTGAGCCTGGGGAGCGCCACAGGCGGGCGGGAATCACCAGCACCCTTCTGGGGTTTTGCCTCCATCACCCACCGAGCCTGGGCCGTCCGATGGGCAGAGGGAAGGACGGCAGGCTCTTGGCCTTCGGGGCTGGAAAACATCAGTGGCCCCTCGGGGGAGGCCCCTCTCCACGCCCGAGGGCCCCTGAGCTGCCTGCAGCCACCCCACTGTACCCCTCTTTCCTTCTGAGGACGGCTGTTGTCTCCGGTTGCAATTACTCCCTCACCTTCCTTCCCACAGTTATTCCAAAACCTGTTTCCTCTTATTTCCCAAAGGGCCCCTTGAAATCAACTTTCTCCACTTTCCAAATCAGCAGAGACAGAGAGAAAATGTGTGTTTTTCTTCCTCGATTGAGATTGAATTGCTGCTTCTGCAGATGCCGTTCCTGGATGCCTGGTCCCCTGTGTCTGTGGGATTTCGGAAGAGCCCACTGGGGGTGGAGTTCCCACTCACGGTGGGGGGGACAGGATCCCAGCCTCCGGGAGGTGCCTCAGCAGGGACGATCCTGACTTACTGCACCTGACATCCCCTGGGCGCTGGAGGGAGAGGGCAGGAATAGACATTTAAATGAGGTGATTAGCAGTTAGGAGTCCCCAGCAAGGTGATGCTGAGACGTGTATGAGTTCCTGATGGAGAGTTCTGGAATTACATGCGGCGTCAAAGCTCACAGGGTGAGAGTCACCTGCCCCAGCACAGGGGGAGGCAGCCGAAAGCCGGCTCTCCTCCCAGACAGAAAACGGCAGAGGGGGAAGTGGGGGCCCACATGCCTGTTAGCTCAGCATTGATTGAAGTTAAAAAAAAAACAAACACTGCAAAATGCCAAAATGCCCATCTATAGGAACTGGGTAAATAAATAATGGTGATACTCTGCAGCCATGATAAAGAATGAGATGGGGAATAATCTGTAAGATACACTGTTAAGTGAAAAAAAAATAACCTTCAGAAAAGCAACTTAGTGGCAGCCGTGTGTGTGAAGTAATGTTGGTGTCAGGTGGCTGCCTCAGTCCTCGTGACTTCGAACAACACACGTCTGTTATCTCACGGTTCTGTGGCTGGAGCCCCGCCCAGGTCTCACTGGGCTGAAACCAAGACGACTTTCCCGACCCTGACGCCCCGGAGGGGAATCCAGATCCATTCCCTTGCCTCCTCCAGCATTTCTGGGATCGGAGCCCCTTCCCCTCACCTTGAGAGCCAGCTGGGCAGGCTGGGTCCTTCTTACATACAGCACTCTGACGGCCCCTTCTGCATCCCTCCTTCACTTTAAAAAACAGTCTTTATTTTTTAGAGTAGTTTTAGGTTCACAGCAAAACTGAGCAGAAAGTACAGGTGTCGCATGTACCCTCTGCCCTTTCCTCCCCTGTAGAAACATCCCCCTCCAGATGGTCCATTTGCTACGATCGATGAACCTACACTGACACGCCATCATCACCCAGACTCCGCAGTTTACATCAGGGTTCACTGTACGTTCTATGGATTTGGACAAGTGTATAATGACATGTATCGCTATTACAGTATCATAGACAATGGCTTCACTGCCCTAAAAATGCTCTGTGCTCTGCCTATTCATTCCTCTCTCCCCGCCACAGCCCCGGGCAACCACTGGTCTTCTTCCTGTCTCCATAGCTGTACCTTTTCCAGAATGTCACAGAGTTGGAATCACAGAGTCTGTAGCCTTTTCAGGCTGGCATCTTTCTCTTAGTGACACATATTTCAGGTTCCTCCCATGTCTCTTCATGGCTTGATAGTTCATTTCCTTTTATTGCCGAATAATATTCTATTTTCTGTATGTACCAGTGTAATTTATCCATTTGCTTACTAAAGAACATTTTGGTTGCTTCCAAGTTTTGGCAATTACAAATAAACCTTCTTTAAACCTCTACGTGCAGGTTTTTGTGTGGGCATGCGTTTTTAACTCCTTTGGGTGAATACCAAGGGGAGTGAATGCTAGGTAGTATGGTAAGAGTGTGTCCAGCTTTGTAGGAAATCACCACACTGTCTTCCACAGTGGCTGAACCATCCTGCGTTCCCATCAGCACTGAACGCGAGTTTCTGTTACTCCACATCCTCGCTAACACTTGGAGTTGTCAGTGTTCTGGATTTTGGCCATTCTAGTAGGTGTGTAGTGGTCATGGTTGTTTAACTTGCAGTTCCATAATGCCCCAGAGTTTGGTATTTCTAGCCCTGAAGTGCTCACACACATGGGCAGAATTTTCTAGAAGCAGGCATGACCCTATGATAATTTTTAAACCAAGGAGTTTTCAGTTGTAATTATGGTTCCCACTAAATGTTTCTATAGACATACATGCTTCTTTACTGCTGGGAGAGTGTTTTGCCCTATGGCTCCTGGCCCGATGAGTATCTGTTAAATAAAATTTAAATCAGGTGAAATTTCGTCTCTAATTTCTGCATGGTCTCTAAGACCAGCAACTTTTGGCAGGATGTGATTCTGATTATTTGGTCAGATCGAGTTATTAAGAAGCTGAGATTGAAGCTCCTGCTTTAATGAGGGCACAGGCTGCCTCATCATTAGACAGACGGTTGTGACGCATGTCCTCTGGCCAAGGTCACATGGTGGGAGGGTCAGGTGGTCGCTGGCAAGAAGTCCTCATGCCATCATGGAGAACGCGGCCCTTCCAAGGTGTCACTGCAGTAATGGACTTGAAGACTCACCTCTTGTTTGAGGACGACAACAGCTAAAAGCAGTGTGCCAACTATAGAAAAACAGAGGATGAAAAACAGTCAAACCCAAAGTGAGGAAGATCCCCCTTAACTTCTGTGTTTTGCAATGACTTTTACCGAGAGATGAAGCCACGACAGAATTCATTATACCCTAGGTATTAGGGTTCTCCAGGGTGGCAGAACCAGTAAGATATTTATATGTAACAGAGATTTATTTCAAGGAATGGGCTTAGGTGATCATAAGGAATGGCAAATCCAAAATCTACAGGGCAGACTGCATTTATTCCTTCCCGCATCAATCCGCTTGGGCTGCTGTAACAAAATGAAATGGGTGGTTTTTAAACAACAAAGTTTATGTCTCATAGTGTTCTGGAGGGTGGAAGTCCAAGATCAGGATGCCAGCAAGGCATCCTGAGTTGTGGTGAGAGCCCTCTCCTAGAAGCCAGTCCATCAGGCTGGCACAAGTTATTTCATGCAATGCATGGTGAGGAGAGGGAAGGGTTGTGCAGCTATAGCTCATGGGGGAGACCCTCATGGTGAGCCAAGTAAGCTGTGCAGGAGACGAGCCCCAGGGCTCACCCAAGCTTTAGACTTAGTTTGTCCATGCAGACTTGCTGTGGGTCTCCCTCTGAGATGGACCCTCACCCTTGACAGGGCAGGGACAATAAAAATCAAGCTGAATGAGGTCACTGAAGATAGTGGGTTATGAACCTCCCCCAATTCTCTCTTCCTTAGAGCAATGAGAAAGCTGCAAAAGTTGTCAGAATCAACTTTTTCAGAACCTGAAATGAACCAAATCTTTTCAGCAATCTGAAGAACATTTATTCAGTAATAACAACTGAATCTTGGTCAGAACAGTAAGCTTGGTAAAATTTTATTTTGTCCTATTCTCATATTCTTTTCTGCAGTTCCACAGTAGCCTTAAAAACCAACAGCCTCCAATTATAGGGAAACCCAGCAGCCTAGCACTCACCTCAAGGGCAGAACAGGGTTGGAGCTCCTTCCAAGCCTTATCTGCAGATGACCGTCATGATTGGACTTGTCTGGTGGCTCCCTGGAGGACCTCACATGCAAGGTTGTCTTTATTTAACCTAACTCAGAGCTTGCACAATGCAAAGTGCCTTTTTCCTGGAAAGCGTTTGTCAAAAACAATAGAGGAAATTGTTAACTTTGCAGCTACCTGAGGTGGTGGATAACAGTTCAGACAAACATTAGACAAACTAAAAAGATTTTTAAAAATCTGGGGAATGAGTTGTCCACCAGGGTTACTCCTGGGAATCTAGAAAATACTTGCATGTACAGGGCAGAGAGGACAATTAGGAAGACCTGAGGAGGCCCTGAGCTCTCACCTCTGGCTGACCTTAAGGCTCTGCACAAGCAGGAAGTGAAGGTTGAGGCAGAGTTGTCATATGCCTGGTTGAGTGTTGAAGGTGTGTCCCAACATGCTCATAGAACCCCGTGGCAAAGATTGGGAGACTTATGGATTCCAGTTGTTTTAGAAAGCTCTGTCCAATTATTAGCTGATTGTTAAGCTAACCAAGCAGAAACCTTAGTGTCCAAACATGACAAAGAATACTGAATTCAGAGAATTAGTTAAGAAAATCACTAAATAAACAACAATGACAACCAAAACAAACAGCAACATCAAACCCTGGGGAGGGTGGGGGAAGAATCTACTTTCTAGAGTTGTCACATTATATTATGGGAATATATAGGAAAATTTGCTTCTCAATGCAAAGAAGTATATTTTCTAAGAGTGAATCCATCCAGAAGATATAGAAATTATAAATGTATATGCATCTAAAAACAGAGACACAGATATATGAACAAAAGCTGAAGAAATGGAAGGGTAAAATAGACAATTCAACAATAATTGTTGGAGACTTTAATATCTCATTTTCAGTAATGGATAGGACAACCAGGCTGAAGATCAACAAGGAAATAAAAGACTTGAACAACTTGTAAACCAACCAGATCTAGCAGACACTGTAGCACACTGCACTCAACAGCAGGAGAATATATGTCAGACGTTCTCTGTGCACGTGGAACATTCTCCAGCACAAACCACCTGTTGGACCATAAAACAAGCCTCAGTATATTGATAAGCTGGGAATCTTACAAAGTATGTTCTCAAACCACAAGGGAATAAAGTTAGAAATCAATAACATAAGGACATTTGCAAAATTCACAAATACCTGGAAATCAAACAACATATCTCTAAATATTCAGTGGTTCAATGAAGGAATTGCAAATAAAATCAGAAAGCATTTTAAGATGAATCAAAGCAAAAACTCAAATATTGAAACTTATGGGGCGCAGCTTGTCCATTCCTTCAAAGAAGTCTGCTAAACATTGGTAGCTAAAGCGGCATTTAGAGGAAATTTATAGCAGTAAATGCCTATATTACAAGAAGAAAGATCTCAAATCAGTAATCTAACCTTCCACTTTAAGATTAGGTTATAGCCAAAACAAGGAGAGAGAAGGAAATAATATGAGAGAGAAAATACATGAAAAAGAGAATAGAAAAACAATGGAGAAAATCAGTGAAGCTAATCTCCGAAATCTCCCCAACTGATTGACAGATTCAACACAATTCTTGTCAAATCTCATCTGGTTTCTTTGAAGAAATAGACAACTGATTCTAAAATTCCTATAAAAATTCAAGTTATCAGAATAGCCCAGTCAATCTTGACAAAGATGAACAAAGTTGGAAGACTAAAACTTCCCAATTTCTAAACTTACTATGAAGCTGCAGTAATCAAGACTGAAACGCACTGAACTATATACTTTTTTAAAGGGTGAATTTTATGGTGTGTGAATTATATTTTGGAGAAAAAACATTTCAAGTTAGTTGACATTTTTGACGTCTGAACATTTCAGCGACATCATGTCTGCAAATTAAACCTTCTCACAATTAGTCGCTCTAGGGTCTCTGGCAAAGGAGCAATTGGTTTGGAAACATACCAGCGCCCCCTGGGGAGGGCTGCTGACCACGTGCGTGGCTCTTCCCCTTTTCAAACCTGGATGATATCAGTGGGGCTCCGTGTGCACGTTTTTGAACTCGAAATAAAACTTAGGAAGAATGGTTATAAAAATATTTGCTGCTTGGTAGCTGATGGAAAACGACATTTTAGGAAAACTCAGTCTTCTCACGCCTGACACACCCACACACTTCTGACACCGGATGTGTGCGGGTTTTTCCCCCACCAAGCAGTTCTGTGACACCAGTTGGGTTTCCTACAACTGGCTCAGTTCTAACGCCATCTACCTGGAGTTAGTGTCAGATCCCACAGCCTAAGGGTTCAGTCCCACAAGACTGTTCCCCCCAACTTCAGATGCCAATCCCCAGGTTACCCACAACCTCTGTCCAACTTGGCTCTAATTCAGAGGTTTCTGAGACCCCCTCCTTAGGTTCGATAAGTTGATAGGGGGGCTCACAGAACTCAGGGAACCCTTACTGACATTTATTGGTTTATTGTAGGAAAAGGATACGATAAGGGACACAGACGAACAGCCACATGAAGATGCACAGGGCGAGGTCTGGGAGGGTCCTGAGTGCAGGGGCTTCTGTCCTCCTGGAGTTGGGGTGCGTCACCCGCCTGACACGTGGTCGTGTTCACTAGCCCAGCAGTTCCCCTAACCCCCAGACCATTGGGATTCTACAGCAGTTTCATCACGTGGGCGTGATCAGTATTAACTCAATCTCCAGCCCATCCTGGGGGGTGGGGGTGTGGCTGAGAGTTCCAAGTTTCTGGCCGCGGCTCTTTCTGGTGACCGACCCCCATCCGGAAGCCCACCCAGAGTGGCCTCATTAGAACAAAGGATGCTGTAATCACCCAGGAAATTCCAAGGGATTTTGGAGGCCTATGCCAGCAACCAGGGGCAGAGACCAATAAGTATTTTTCTATTATTTTCCAATATAATTTTTTTGTTTTTCAAACTCCTAATGAAGGCTTCGGTCACGTGGATAATAAATCTGCTGTTCAGGGCTTGGCAGGTGCAATTAAGCACTGGGCACTCTGTTCACATGTGCTGCCCAGGAGGGACGCTTGGGACCCCAGGCACCCCGTGTGCATAATAGATGCCTCCTCCCATCCACTCAAGAGGAACTGGGTCTCTGGCCAGCCAGCGGCAGACGCAGCCCTCGTGCCGGCCTCGGGAACGGTGATGGATGGCTGCAGCTCAGTGTGTGACCTTGTGAGGGCTCGGAGACCCTGAAAGAAGGAAGGGGGGCCAGAGCAAGTTAGCTAGCCCCCTGGTTCCCCTGCAGCCCCGAGCCTGGCTTCTTAATGAACAACTTTGCCTCCTCGTGCCTAGTTTCTCAGAGAGTGTGTTGGGAGATGGTCTCATTTGTGGCTTGAAAAGATACCTCTCTCTTCTCCCATTGGACTAGCCTGAGGCCCACAATTACTATGGGGTGTTTTTCCACAAAGTTTTTAAGAAAAAAAGTAAAAGCCCTTTCACTAAAATGAATCATCCTATTTTCTGTTCTCATGGAGAATATTTAATAAATGAAGCAATTTAGAAGTCACTTAAAATGTTATTGATGAGGCAGGGCCACAGAAATCAGCCCAGGGATACGGTGAACTCCAGGGGCCTGCACCAGGGTGGGGTCCAGCCCAGCACCAATTTCAGACCATAAATAAAGTGCAGGATGTCTGGTGCAGGGAGCTACTTGGAACTTTAAAAAGAACGTAAAGTTGTAGACGAACGCTTCCAGGGCGCCCTGCCCTCCCCATTCATCCCACAATCCTCTCCCCACTGCTACACTCCTTCTACCCCATAAAACAGCAGGCATGCCAGCAGAGAGCACGCCGCTCATTTTTAATACGGTTTTATTTTCCTAGCACATAGTAGGTGTCAGTATAATTTTATTAAATGAATGGACTGATATCTGACTGTTTCCATGAACCACCGTCACTGGCCCCTCCTTTTAACTTGCTCACGTGCTGTCTACACCATCCAGGGCTCCATCACACTGGCCACGTCGGAAACGCTGTCACTATGCGCTGGGGCTGGACCAGGTCGAGGCTGAGTCTTCCCTCTAGGTTGTCTGCTCATGAAATCAAGTTAGTGGGTCCTCATGGAGCCCCTCCATCCCCTCATGCAGGAGTCTGCAATTATCTCAAGAGCGACTAACCATTTGTGTCTCCTGGTTGGAGCTGCCTTGCAATGCTCTGTCCTTGGCCTGACCTTGGATCATCCCAGGCCACTTTCCTTGGACACGCTGGGGAGAGCCTGTATGTCAGGGACAAGAACCTCTGGAATAGCTTGACCCTCTGACAGAATACCACCTCTCTTAAAATACTTGAAAGTTTTGGGGAGTTGCAAACGGCCTTGACAGCGCTCACCCACTGGGGCAGTGGGTCTGGGCTGACGGATGATGTGCTCCTTTCCTGCACGTGTTAGGTCGTCGACACTGGTAGCTGTTCTTATATCAGTGCAGTACTGGCTTCTGTATTTGATCATCAGGGATGTGGGCGGCCAGGCCGGTGGGATCGCACCATCCCTGTACCAGACCTCAGATATGAGGCCCTGAGCCCACTCCTTCTTCAGACAAATACCCATACATCGTCCCCTGGGTGGAACTCAGAAGGGTGGCAGCAGAACAGCTTACTTTTAAAATGAAACAACCAGAAATTTGTGAAAGGAAAAAGAAAAAAGATGGGTGAGTTTTTGGAGGTAGAAACCCAAGCCCAGATAATCAAATAAAATTGAACATCCCCCCTAGTAGAAACTAGGAAACTTCACCTTTTATGTGCCAGATAAATTGATAGGGTGGAGGAATCACTAGGGGAAAAACAGAAAAATGACACAGTGTGTGAAGCATATAACGATCAGCCCAGATCACACTTTACAAAATGGTCACTCAATTTGTTTTTGTTCAGCTTTTTTGTACTTTTACCATGTATGTGTTTGTGTGTTTGCTTGTTTATTTGTGTTTTCCCTGAGTTTGACATGGTTTCCAGACATCTCTATTATACAAGATATGAATACACAAATCCTGAATCAAAATGAAGGGGGTCGGTAGACAGGGGGAGAGCAGTTGGCTTTAAGTTTCCAAACTACAAACAAAGAGAGAAACAAACAAACAGGTAATCACAACAACAGACAACAAGCCCCAGGGCAAAGCTACCCAGCACCGGGTAGAAATGTCACGGCCTCTCCAGGAGTGGGCAGGTGGGGGCAGGTGTTGGGTGGTGGGATGCCGACCAGGGCCCATCTTCTCCTGCTGGCAGCACCTCTGGGTTGAAGCCCAGTGCGGGGTCCCCACACCAAGTCAAAAGGCAATTATTTGAGACCAAAACTTTGCTACCTTGGTGTGACGCCACCGATGATTTGGCTTAAGCTGAGAAGTCTGTCACCCATGAGACAGACGTGGGAGGTCTGTTGAAGGCATGAGTTCTGTTCCTTGAGATGGGTCTTGAATCAGCCAAAGTGGGAGGCTCCTGGAGGCATGTGGGATGGTTTTGGTTGCACAGGGATGATCATTTTTAAATTTTGATAATTTTATTTTTAAAAGTATTATAAAAAATATAACTAGGTCATCCAACCTGTAACTTCACAGTGATGTAAGCTTCCCTTCAAAATAAAAGTATTCAGGGAAAAAAATGAGTGACTTGAATGGGAAAATGTAAGTATGGGTGTATGAAGATGCTAGTATGTGAATGCGGAGGTGTGGGGCTCACGGCTCCAAAGTGAGCTGGCTGGGACAGGTGCTTCTGATAACTAATTGAGCTGACCTGCTATGTAGTGTTGCCAGATATAGTCCAATTAAATATTGAAGGATTCACACCCAAAATGTCTGTTTTTGTTTTAGAATAATTGAACTCAGTCTTTCGTTTCTGACAGCAATTAGAGAGCAGACCAGCTGATTTCTGAGATGGTCCCATTAGTGACACTAAAACTGAGCTGTCAGCGCGGAAGAGGATGAAGCCCTCGGTTAATTACTGGTCCAGCCACTTTGAACTGCACGGCGGTTTCCAACAACTCAGTAACCAGGGTCTGAAAGCTTGAGGTTTGGCCCTGGCGTTTCCCGAAAATTATGAGGGATTCATATGTGACTTTTGCCAGAATGTTTTCATATAGGATCGTTGACTTTGACCTAATTTTTTTCCCAACAATGTGAACTGTAATCCTACTTAGATTTCAACTGTCCTATAATTCGCAATGTAATTGACAAATAAAAAAAGCCACTGATAGAACTTAAGTGCTTATTAATAATAATCTCAAAATGATTATGTACATTGGAAAATGGATCTGTCTGATTAATGCTGACAATAATCATAGTTTCACAATTGTATGAAGACTTCCAGTTTTCACAGAGGTTTTCTTTTGACTTAGGGGGAGCCTCAGACCTGGGGGGCACCGGTAGGATTAGCTGGGTGTGTTCTGCAGATTTCCACAAGTTGCCCCAATCTGGTGTCTCCCCCTCGAGACGTCAAGTCAGAGTTTGCGTGTTCAGAGTTTGACGTTGATGTCAGCCCATGGCTGCTTCCTTACATGAGGTTTTTTTACAGGTGTTTTTGAACCTGATTCTGATGTGTGGGTGCATTATACACACAAGAGACGCAATTAATTTTCAGCCAGTATTTAATGCCTCTTCCTATCGCTTTGCCTGGAATGCGTTTTCCCGTCTCAGAAAATCTGGGCTTAGTCACTTGAGTGCTGTGGCCAGCTGAGTGTCAGAGGGCGGGAACTGAGCCAGTGTGGTCACGTGGCCTTGCCCTGGAGCCCCTGGGGTCCCCTGATCTGGCACCCGGCTGCTCTGCCCCTCCTGCCTGGGCCCAGCATCGCCCCTCACGGAACAGGCTTGAGCCCCAGACAAGCCCAGCCTGGGCCAGTCAGTCTGCAGTCGCCCTGTAGATTGATCAGCATGAGAATAAGCACATCTTACAGGAACCACCAGGTTTGGGGGTGGCTTGTTACCCACCATTACCGTGGCAATACAGACAGGTGCATCTACATTGGCCTCACTAGAGGCCAATGTGACTATAATTGGAGAACAATTAAAGAGTTTGCCTGTGATCCAATATTTATTACATTTAAAGTAAGTATTCTAAGGCTGAAATTCCTTGTGTTCTCCATAAATAATACATACATAATACAAATACATAAATAATACAAATATTAAAATATATTCAATTGGGACCACAGAAAAATCTAGAAGAAACTAAGAAAGGTAAGAGTAGTAACGATGAACGGAGGCACTTTTCTCTGTCAAGACAGAGTTTTAGACCAGAAAGAGGAGCTTAGACTTCATCTAGCCTGACAGTTTCCAACTTGAGCCCACTGCTTTTCTTGCAAAGCTAGTAATTGGAGTCCATGATCTATTTTCAATAGCTGATGGGCCTGAAGTAACGCCTATACTCACCTGTATTGAAGCACAGTAACAGGCCGATTTCAAGGTCCCTTGGCTGGTCCCTGATCCCATGTCCCTGTTGAAGGCATGAGAAACACAAGTGCCCCTGGGGTGGGGGGAGCACGGAGGTGGTGACAGCAGAGTACAAGTGCCCCTGGGGTGGGGGGAGCACGGAGGTGGTGACAGCAGAGTAATTCACACTCCCTGAGGGAGTCACTGCCTCCACGACAGCTTCACGGTTTGCTTTCACACAACCTCCTGGGCGTTTCTCAGCTGTGCCGCAAACTAACCAGCCCTCCGCAGGGACTTCTCACTTACGGGACACCTGGCCCAGGAGCGTCCGCTGAGACTCTGGCTGGGGCAGCTGTCGGAGGAGCAGCCTTTACAGCACACGCAGCTCTGGAGGAGAGCAGCCCACCCTGCTGGGCACAAGCCATTTGCTCCTGCTGGGGCGCTGGGACTTGGCCTGTTCACCTTCCATGGTCCAGAGCCATGGCCAGTATCCACCGAGTGAGAAGTGCCCCCTCCTACGAGTGACGGAACCATCGCAGGAGAACGGACGGCAATAAACCTTCCTCCCACGAGATGGGGAGCGGATACAGGAAGAGGCTCCGAAGTCATGACTCTGCATGAAACTCCGCTTCGTGGAAA
Organism: Balaenoptera acutorostrata; assembly: GCF_949987535.1. Lineage (NCBI taxonomy): Eukaryota > Metazoa > Chordata > Mammalia > Artiodactyla > Balaenopteridae > Balaenoptera > Balaenoptera acutorostrata. The sequence continues at coordinate 1,337,337 of NC_080074.1, forward strand.
CTCAAGATGCAAGAGGAAGCTTCTCTCCCGGGCATCGGCACACACGGGAGGGAGGGAGGGACCCTGTGTGTCCTGGTGCCCTGAGGGTGACAGCGGTGGCCTGACCTCCAAATCCATGGTTCCCAGGGGTGGTCCTGCTCACAGCTGGTCTGGGAAGGACTTCATCTTCACATAAGTCTAGAAGTTCCCTGCTTACGTAAGCACAGAGCGAGATGCTGGAGACCTCACATTTAGGGACCACGCGCACAAATGAGGACACCGCTGGGCTTTCCTCAGGACCTCTGGGCAGTGACTCCGGAGCGGTTGCCTGATGGCCCCGGCCAGCTGTTCTGGGACCTCAGAGGAGCAGGTGCCCTCACTGCCCCGGGCAGCCAGCTGTGACTCTTGATTCCTTCTGTCTGTGCTTCTTTATGACAAGTTATCATTAGTTCAGCTTCATTGTGATTGATGGGGCTGCTCTGGAATTTTTACGTAACCTCATGACAGCAGTTGGATGATGCATGTTTTTGGCAAATACTTCTGACTTAGAATGTCCCCATAATTTTATTTTAAGATGCACACTCAACAGTTCAAATACGAACAATCCATTCGTTCATTTATAAGACAGATACATGAACAATGTCGCCGAGTCTGCCTACTCAGAAACATTCAGTGTTACCCCTGAGTTCTAGTTCCCTGGAGAGGGTCATACAGGTGGGCGAGGCCTCCCTTTGTCCTTCCTCAGGCGGCTGCAGTCGGCACGTCCTTGAGCCCTCATGCAGTGGCTCAGAGACGGGACTCGGGGCAGCGCCAGGCAGGCAAATTCAGGGCCAAGAACCTGATGGGACTCGTCCATATCTGATGTTCACTTGCGTCCTCTTGGTCTGGTCAGACACCCCTGCCCCCTCTGTCATTCCCCGGCCCCAGGGCTGCCTGGGCTCCTGTGACCCTGGAGCACCCCTTACCCACCCACAGCCAAAGGCAAACGACGTCTCCACTGGGGGTTTCCGGCAACCTGTTACATGTTGGGGCCTTCCGGAAGCTTCCTTAGAAAAGGAGTGTATGTTTTCCACGGAAACTACCACGCAGCTTGTTTTATTTTATTCTTTTTTCTTTTTTTTAAATGAAGCTTGTTTTAAATGATAAAGAGTAATCACAAGGTATTTAATTCAACACAGCCGAGTTCCTAGACCATCTTTGAAAGGGATGAAGACACCATGGAAAGGAGAAAAAAGCCAGACTCTGGAAAACAGACGTTGTCAGATCTGTTTCACTGAGTGTTTTGCCTGATACGCCAGAGCATCGAAGTGGGAGGACCACCCCACCCTGCCCCCTGCCCAGTGCTCAGGGAAGCCCCTCCCCGCGCAGTCAGGGAACCTCCACAGGGGTCGGGGAAGCTTCTTTCTGAAGGTCATGGGGTCTTCGTGAGGGGCGGACGGGTTCTTTGAGGGCAGGCTGGCCGCTGTGCTTTCAGTTGTCGGTGTGCTTTGTAGTTTAAGAGGAAAGTGCCGCACAGGGGCCTCTGGGAGTCTGTGGCTTTGGGTCCAGGATTACCAGCAGCCGGAAGACTCACTGACACCTGTGCTCTGATGGGGGCGGGGTACCACCTGCAGACACACGGGGTCCCAGAGAAACAGAGCCCTGGGGACTGGCCATGGGCAGAAGTGGACGCAGAGGGTCTGCCTGGTTAGGGAGAAGTGGGTGTGCCCAGCGGGTCTCATGTTGGACCTGCTTTGCCTTGGCGGGTGCCTGGAAGTTGTGCAGAGACAACCGGGCAGAGTGAATTGGATCCAGTTAAACTCAGGAAGGAGCAGTCACCCCTTCTCTGATTCCTGAGCAAATCCCAATAGGATTAACAATTTTGCTGTAAACAAAGAAATCAGAAAAAATACATGACTATTGGTACAACCTTTGTGGTGGTAACTTTGTGTTAAGCGTGGAATCAAAGGCAGAAAACAGCAAATATTTCTGACTGTTTACTGAAAACAGTAAATATTTCTGACTGTTTACTGAAAACAGTAAATTTGACTCTGGCTTACAAATAAGTAAAGTATAAAGATCCCTAAAATAATTTGACTGTGAATAACAAGGAAGAAATGGCTTTGCCACAGTTAGGAAAGGGTTAACACGGAGAATGCCGAAGCGCTCTTACAATTCAAAAGAAAGGGGAAATATCTTCATGCTCTAACAGAAAAATGGACAAAGGGCCCCTTCGTTCAGTCATTCACTCACTCACTCACTGCTTTACTCGTTCGTTCGCCGAATGAGCCCATCCAGGTGTCCCTTGCCCGGCACTGCAGTAGGTATGAGGCTGGTGTGTTGCACCTGCCTCACTGGAGTGTGTATTTCCTGGGGGGGCGGGGATGGGAAGCAGGTCAGACAACCGACATTTAAATAAGCAAATCTAAAAATGATTCGATTGCGCTGGGGGTCGAGGAAAAAATAAACCCGTAACATGCAGCCCTCCCCTCGGAGCGGATGGATGGAGTGAGGATGGGGTGGTGGGGTGGGGGGGGGTGGGCCCGGGGGCGAGAACTGGCGCGGGGAGCTCCAAGCAGAGAGCCCAGAGGCTGCGCTTGGCTTGCTGGGGCCCCTGTGAGACTGCAGCAGAAGGATTAAGTGCCAAGGGCTGGGCCGAGAGCCCGAGGAGGGCGGGCCTGGACCAGAAGGCGGGTGTGGGCTTGTCCCAGCCGGGAGGCTGGACCCAGGAGGGCCTGTCCTGTGGCCGCGTGTGGCCGACTGAAGGGGTCCGGAGTGCCACAAAAGCCTCAATTGCACCAGTCCCGGTGAGCGATCAACCATCACACCCACCGTTTTCCTCCTGTTTTCTTTTAAACTCAGCAATGGCATGGCTTTCAGAAAAGTGCAGACTCACATAGCGTTGTTTAAATTTACATTGTTTTCAGGGAGGAGATCTGAAAATGTACAATGAAGCCTTAAAATCTCATGCCATTAGCAGTTTTCCTTATATGATGCTCAAGACATTTTATTCTGAGGAAATATTGATGGATCTATTAATGGGCTATGCAAAGATGCAGCTATAAGAATGTTCATCGCAGCGTTGTTTACAATAATGGAAATTAAAAACAACCTAAAGATTATGGTAGACTCATTCATAAACCCATATTCATAACATGGAGTATTGGCCCCTATAAAAATGATGTGGAGGACCGTATCTCATAAGATAGAAAGTATATCTGCTTATGAACATGCAAAACAGTTTACGAAATGATGTAAAAGGAATAGAGCTAATGAGGGTGGGAACATTTCTGCTTGAAATTACAGCAACATTTCATATTGTTACAGGAGGGGAAACAGGAAGAGGATGGTAAAGGCTGGACCGGGGGATAAACGGACAGAGGTGTCAGGCCACATGACAGGGGGCTCCAGCCCACAGGCAGCAGCCCCCCGGGACCTCTGTAGCTGTCAGTCCAGACCTGTCCCAGCTGCTGCCCTAAGTTTTGCTCCTGCTTCCAACTCAGGACCCACGAGAGAAAGCAAATCCGCTCCCTAAGCAGTCACAGGATGCCCTGCCTCTGATGAGCGGCCCCGTCAGCGCTCGCCCAGGCTGACATTTATGCCACTAGGAAGCTGTCCCTCTCACCTGTCCTGTCTCTACAATCACCTAGATGGGGTCGGCTCCTTCGCTACGGAGATCTCTGCACAAGTGGCCTCTGTCTGTTCTCACGTGGGTGGTCACTGTGTTCTTCCACAGTTCTTATGGCGGCCCTTCCAGCTCTGCCCACCACCCATCCCTGGGACCCCAACCTTCACCCGGTTCCTGGACCCACGGCCTTGCTGTCTGTGCCGTGTCCGTCAGCCCCAGGTCTGAACTCCACTGTCTGTGGTGAATCCTTTGGCCATTTGTTCTCCGTTTGATACCAGCTTTTGCCATTGGTCCTGTTGGGTTTGGCCCCCTTGGTGGAATCAGGCCATTCCTTCTCACGCCTTTTTGGTGTCTGTTGTGCTAATGCTCGGCGTTGTGCTGTTTGAAAGTAGCATCTGCCTCAAGGAGATCCCAGGGCCTCCCTTGGGTTTCAGGCCTTTGCACTTGGACTGAATTACACCCGCAGCTTCCCTGGGCCTTCAGCTTGCGGACCACAGTGCTGGGACTTCTCAGCCTCCATGTTTACGTGAGCCAATTGCAGCATGCGGGTGTGGACTAGGAATGCTGCCTGCCGTATCTGTAAACAAAGGATGTTGTGGCCATCATGCCATTGGCCTCTACTGCCGCCCCCAATGGTGAGCCCTGCTGGAACTCAGGATGGGAAGGCACATGACGTGGACCCCAGACAGCTGAGGTGCAGATCAAAGGAGTGATTTCTATAGGGTTATTATGTGTCCGCTGAGGTTAGATATCCACATTGCTTTGTAAATAGCGGGGATAAGGAGCGTAGAATTCAGTCTTTAAAATAATAAAAATAACTTTATTCTCCTGCTATTTAACCCAAATTAGTTTATAATTGCATTATGAGTTAATTCCTAAAAGAAGCCAAGGTTGATTCGAATGTAGGCTGTTTTGCTGAATTCATCCGACCAGACGTACTGGAGCCTGGCAGCTTGACTTACGTTTCCCTTCCTGGTAAAGTCACAAAGCGGCTCTTTAATGAAACCATGAGGACGTCAAGAGATGCTTGCAGGTGTCCTGTACCTTCCCTGTCCTCTTCTGTCTCCTTGGGATTCTTGCCTTTCCCTCATGATACTGGGGATCAGGCCGCTCCACGAAGGAGCGTTGTCTTCTCCACTTCACAGATGGGGACGCAGGCTCAGTGGGGCGGTGAGATCTCTGTCCCGCATCTCTCCCCAGTCCAGACCCACATCCGCCCACAAGGATGCCCAGTAGGCACCTCAAGCTTACCGTGTCCACATCTGAGCTCTCTATTCTTTTCTAATTAAAGTTGCCCTCCCCCCGCCTTTTCCTCTTCACAGATGACATTTTCTAGCCATTCCTGTATCTTTCGGGTCCAGTGAGCTCCAGGCGTGACCCTGCCCACACCTTGAGAGCTCCTGCCCTTTCCCTGCAAAGCTGTAGGTCTTCTGGTTCCTCTTTGTCAACACCCACAGTCAGGAATCCAGGAAGGCTGACCCTGAATATACCTGGGCCACAAGCCCTTCTCTTGAAATCCCCCCCTCCACTTGGCTCACATCCCCTGGCGTTACCTGGCCCCCAGGCATCCTCACACCAACCTGTACCTCTGCCACCTGTTCCCGGCGTGGTCGCCATGGGGGCTCCTAACGCAGAGCCTGTGCCCCCGCTTCACTTCCTGCCCCTAGGGAGTGCCTGCCCAAGAGAACAGATGGGCCCCAAGGGGTCTGCTCTGGGGCTCCCTCCCTGCCGTCTGCCCGTCTGTCCTCCCGACAGCTGTTTGCCCCCCACTCGGGGCACTAAGGCTTCCTGCCTGTTCTCACTTCCTTGTTGCCTTCCACCTCCTGGTGTAAACTGCCCTCTGCTCTCTGCTGGCCCCCCCTTCAGTGCCCCGATTGCCTTCTGGCGCAGTCTACATGTTTCAAACTTTACTTCTTGCCTGCAGGTTCTGCGAAGGCAGGATGGTGGTTCTGTTAGGTGTGCGCTGAGGGCTCAGAACACAGATGGGCGTCTGGACACGTTGCAGCCCTGGGCAGATTGAATGAATGAATGAATGAGTGAATGAGTGAGCGGAGGCCCCAGCATCCACGTCCGGAAGCCTCCCAAGGCCAATGTGCTGCTGGCCAGACGATGTGGACACCTGAGCAGTTCCTCTGCCTCCTGCAAAGACCCAGCCAGGGCTGACGGCCGAGGGGCTGGTGTGGGGAGGCCTGGCCTTGGAGACCCGCCAGCTGGCAGGTGTAACTAGCGGTGGGTAATTAGGCTCCGTGTTTCAGGGCTCTGTCATCAATTCTTGTAAATGTCACCTTGCGCTTAGCTTTTTCCTGGACCCAATGTTGTTTTTCCCTCAAGCAGCATTTGGGAATTCAGAGAGATTTCCTATGCATATGATTTAGCGTCCCACATCTTCGGTTCCTGATTAAGCCTGACAGCGTCTTTATAAAGTGAGTGGTTAATAGAGGTGAAAAACTGTTTTCACAATGATTCCTTTTCGCATCCCAAGAGGTGACTCGGAAGAAGTGCCCTTGTTAAGATGTGGGCTTTGCTTCCAGTCTTCCTCAGCATGACACACAACACAAGAGCCAGGAGGCTGGCTTGGGAGTTACAGATACTTAAATCGCATTACAGAGAGATGTGGAATTATGCCTGATTAACTGTGGAATCTATTTAAGAACATTACAGATTTTTAAGTGACATTCAAAATAGTCCTAGGATGTTGGCACTGAGCGAGAGAACAGAAACTTGCTGTCTTGTCTCATATCCACGGCCCCTCAATAACTCTTCCCTGAATTATGAAAAAAATCTTTTCACGCAGACTAGAGAGCTGAGTGTACGTGTCAGCACTGCTTGGGCGAATCCCTCCTAGAACCCGTCAGTATCTCCAGCCTGCCGCTCCAAGGCTGGGGATGCTTTCCCAGGCGTCACTGCTGCGTAGTAAACAGCCTGTCGGGCCCTCTGCAACCTTCAGCCTTTCAGAGGGCGCTTGGCTGTGCCTCCCATCCCTTAAAGCAGACCCCGCTCTCGATGCAGACTAAGACAGCCGCTCAAAGGCTTGTACCCAGGCACGGAGGCAAAATTACCCTTTGCTCTGTGATGAGAGTTGAGGCTAATTTTATCCCCCCATGCGCCAGGGCACTTGGGATTTTTCATGACAAAGTAATGACTTCCAGGAATGAAATAAACTCTATACACAATTTCATGGAAAATGGATCATTTCTGGAAAATAATTAAAATGAATCAGGTGAAGTCTCTTCTAGCCGTGCCAGAAGATAGAAACGGGTCATCCGTAACCATGGGGAGAGGACTTCGGGGCCAACTAACGACTATACTCGTGCTATTAATAAACGCTCTTATTAGTGCCAGAAATGGACAGTTTCCTTGCTGTCTTAGTTCCCTTAGTTGTGCTTGTCTTGGAACCACGGTGCTGACCGCGCTGGGAAGGGAAAACATCTGAGCAGCGTGTGACAGAAGGATGGCTAACCAGAAAGAGACAGCTGTTTGCTCAAAGCTAGTTGGAAATCTCGAAAACGCATGACTCCTTACTACAAAACGATGGTGCGGCTTCCCATTCAAAGCCGTCAGCTGCGGGGATGTGTCTGGGGTGTGCAGACAGAGCAGCATGCCTGGTGCCTCTGGAAGCAGGTGGGATGTTGGCAGAGAGTAAAGCACAGCTGGGGCTCCCAATTGAAGACCGTGTCTGGCTAACAGCTCCCCCTGCAGCTTCTCCAAATTGCTCATTAAAATACCTGGGAGGACTCAGAAAAAGAAACAGCCAGAAACATTGAAATCCAGCAGTGTGGCCAGCCCCACCTCCCAGCCAGGGAAGGACACCTTCTTGGGGGGCGGGGGCTGGGCAAGGGGAAGCAGCCTGGACACTTGGGGGATGGACGGGAGGCTCTTCAGTGGGGGGACCCCAACTCGAGGGTCGGTGGCCATCCTGATGTCTGTGTATTTCTTCACACGTTAAGAAATACAAAACAAAACACAAGGTCCCGCAAGTTTTGTTCAGATCCACCGATAGGACTCTTAGTTGACTGTTTTTGTCCCACACAAATTACCATTTGCTCCAATGTGATGACCTGAGGCCGGAGGGTCCAGGCTCACAGACCCTTGGCCTGTGGCTCTGCTACAAAGTCTGTGACAACATCTCATTGTCTGAAACTATTCCATATGCTTGAGAGGTTTTTGTTTTTTTCTACTATTCTAGGATAACATTCTCCTTTATTGCTATACTTCTTTCTTCCTTCCTGGCGATATTTCAGATCAGCGCATGAAGCTCCAGGATAATTCCTCCTGAGAGTTTGTCCAGTTCCTTCCCTCCTTCCCTTGATGTATCCTCACTGGGCTCGTGCTTTATTCTGGGTCCTGGGCCCTCAGGAGTCACAAACAAAGGTCCAGCCTTCCAGGACTCTGGTGGGAAAGTCTGAAGACAATGATGTTCTCCCCAGAAGTGGGACTGAGCTCACGTCCATCCCACCCCGCAGCCTGGGTGGCTATAACAAAATCCCACAGACTGGGTGGTTTAAAGAACAGATGTTTATTTCACTGTCTGGAGGCTGGATGTCCAAGATCAGGGTGTCAGCAGATCCAGTGTCTGGAGGCTGGATGTCCAAGATCAGGGTGTCAGCAGATCCAGTGTCTGGAGGCTGGATGTCCAAGATCAGGGTGTCAGCAGATCCAGTGTCTGGAGGCTGGATGTCCAAGATCAGGGTGTCAGCAGATCCAGTGTCTGGAGGGCACCATCTTCCTGGCTTACAGGCGGACACCCACTCTCCACGTCCCCACAAGGTGGAGAGAGAGTGGATCTGGGATCTCTTCCTCCTCATATAAGGGTCTAATCCCAGCAGGTGCCCCACCCCAATGGCCTCATGTAAACCGCCTAATTCTACCCCATCAGAAGAGGGGCTTCAAGGTATGAGTTTTAGGGGGATACAGACGGTCCATACGTACCCCATTCCATCCCTTTGGCATCGTCTGTAATGTGATGCCCTTCTTTACAGAACTCTTGCCACTTCTTATTCTGTCTGTTGATACATACTTAACACTTTTGAGACTGTTACCAATGTAAAAAGCGACTACTTTTCCTAATGTGTTTTTCTCCATTAGAGAGCTATTGATTACATGTGTTGATACAAAGTGCCGCGCTGTCTTACTACTTCTGGTCATTTTCCAATTTTCCTATTGAATTTCTAGGTGACTAAACATACTGTTTCCAAACAAGGATCTTTTCTTTCCAGTGTTCATTTATTTCTGTGTCTTGTGGCTGACAGGGCAGCACAGTGAGAGCGTGTCTGGGCTCTGGACCCCGATTCAGCTCCCGTCTCCATGTTTAACCACCAGACACTGGGCCAAAGTCCCAGATTCTCGTCTCCGAGGTGGGGGATCCGAACCATCCTTGTATCAGAGATCATTAGATCACTACCCTGGACGCCGCAGGAGAAGCACTTGGACACGTGGCGGAAAAGACCAGCTGTCTTTAACCCCCGCATTTTCTTGTTTGATTAAGGGTCCCAGAAGAAGATGAATAACAGCAGGGAGCACAGGTGGCCTGGCTCGAGGCTGTGAGAACAATTCTGAAGTTTTGCACCGGCAAGCGGTCTCTTTGAGCACTTTGAGAGCACAGCCTCTGTCAGACTGAGGAAGCTCTTCCCCAGTCCTCAGCTTCTATGGTTTTTAAACAGGAACTGGTGTGGACTTTTGTCAACTGTCTTCAGCATCAACTGAGGTGTCCTTGTGGCTCTTCTCTGACGAGCGCGAGAATTCCATTAACGGGTTTTATTAATGGGACTCATCTGTGAATCCACCCAGAAGGTGCAGACGAAGAGGTTTCCAGTGAGAGTGTGGAGGAGGGGCCTGTTGAAGGGAGCTGACTGTAGGGACCATTGAGATGACAACAAAAGAAAAAGAACGCCCCTCCCCCCCACCCCAAGAATGACCAGGTGATCCAAGAGCCAACCTGTGAGGCTTTGGGCAGAAGGGCGTGGTCAGGGGCCAGCAGGAAACTGGTGATTGTGCAGAGTCTAGCAAAGGACCTGCCTCTTGGGGAGTCGGCAGAGTTTGGGCATCTGATGAGGGACGCTGAAGTTCCAAGGAGTGACCGCTGAGACTGGAGGGTCTTCGCTGGGCTCTGTGCCAGCCCAGAGCAGGGTCTTCAGAGGAGCAGAGCAATCTGCCCAGGACCATGGGGGACCCCGGGCCTTTCCTCCTCCTCCCTCACTTCCTGCCCCTCCCTCGCTGGACTGAGCCCCGCTGGACATCAAAGATGAGGGTGAGATGGGCACATGGCACAGAGGACCCCCCTCCAGCCAGGAGAGGGTTAAGGGCATATCTGGAGAGGCCACTGGAAGATGCCAAGTCCGTCCAAAGGCTATCTGTGTTTTCAAAGGAGAAAGTATTGTTTCCATTAGGTCCAGAAGAGAAGTCCGGATTTAATTCAACTTTCATTGATCAACATGTTCCTGGAGAAAAAGCAAAGCTGGGTGAGGCTCCTTACTTGTTCAAATCATAGGATCATATAAGACGGATGCAGCCCAAGGACCAAATATAGGGTCTGATTTAAATGAGTCCGTCTGTGTACAATGATTTAGGACACGGGGGTGTGAACAACTGTCCCTTCTGCCCAGAATATCAAAGCCCAAAAACCTGCCCCCTCCCCCTGAGCAACTGCTGGCCCTCCAGGCCTCAGCTAGGGTACCCCGTGGTACAGTCAAGTTGACACATAAAATTAACCATCACAGGCTATTTCCACTTCCTGCTGCTATGACAAAAAATGCCCCTGTGACAACCTTATCATCTCTTTGGTGACAGTTCACACTCACTGCCTTGGGTGGGAGCCAGATGCTGACCCAGGGGTAGCTGGAGGCATTGCCAGACTGTCCCAAAATTGTGTTTACTCCCTCATCAGTGATGTGTTTTGCAGACATGTTTTTAATTTTAGCTATGGTGGTGGGTGGACTACACCGCATTTTAAGTACAACTGCCTGCACCCTCATCTGTGCCCCCTGGAGAGCAGTGTGTGCTCTGTGCCCTGGAAGATGAACTGAAGAAAGGTGGTTTCCTTTCAGTTGTATTCATTCTGATTCTTCACCTAACTCAGCATCTGAGCTTGAAGAGGTCCCTTTACCTCTTTGGGTCTCAGAAAACTCATCTTCTGGCTGAGGTTGCAGACCACTGATCCCTGACTCCTTCCCAGGGCCACCATGCTGGGGAGATACACACCTGTCCCCTGGGGGACCGTGGTCTTCGAAAGCAGTGACGTCCACCCTGGAGTTGGAGCCCTGGATCCAATGACCCCAGGTCTCTTCCTGGTCTAGCATTGCCTGTCCCCTAATTGATCACTACAGACATATGGATGGATTGGTAACTGTTCCTGGTGGGTGCTTGGTGCAGGGGATGCAGAGGAAAACAGGATGTTCACATTTTAATACATTTAAACAGAATTAGTCTGTTCTGGTCATTAGAAACATGGGCAAGTACTTGTATGTTTTCCTGTTCTCTGTGTGACCCAAAGTGGGGCTGGGTGTGGAGGGCAGTGGTGCAACCAGAGGATGAAGTCCTGGTAGGAACCGTGATGTTTCCCTGGGCTCAAGTTCTTCATATCTCCCTCTTCCTCCCTCCCTCCCTCCCTTCCATCTTTCCCCTTACCCCCTCTTTCGTTATGGAATTCTTCAAACATGCGCACAAAAGGAGAGAATAACTTCCTGGATTCCCTGTGCCCATCACCCAGCTCCAAAGCTCATCAGTGCTCTGGTTTCCCTACACCATTAATGGTGGATCAGACAGGCGTTTACGCATATCATAAAATGCAGTGTGTAGACAAGCCCTTAAGTAGCTATCACAATCTACTTAAATTCATTCACATTCCCATCTTGACAGACTTGCTTGTTAGAAATAATACATTTGCAAGACAATACCTATTCTGACATGTGATCATGCCTCAACAGTACACACCTTATATTAAGTCTTTATGTTAACAAGCAGTATGAGAACTATGATTTTCCTTTATTTCCTTGTTTTTACAGCAACATACATTGAATAAGTCTGGATACTTGAGTAAAATGCACAGACTAAAAATTGCAAAAATAGTATAGAGAAGAAGAAAGTATTTTAAGAATAGGAAAATAGAGAAGTATTTTGAAATATACTGACACCCAGATTATTGGCTCCTTGTTCCTGTGAATTAAATTCAGTGCATACTTATGACAGGGTGAAGATTAACCCATGATATAATTGAATATCATGAATAAGTACAGTAGTACTTGTATATATTTGTTTCCCCCAGTATTCCCTCATAAATCAGCAGCAGTTTAATTGTTCCCCAGCCATAGTTGAAACTGGTGAGCCCAGACTCTCCTGCTTACTGTTAGGTAATAGAGGGTGCTATGGTCACCTTTTGTTGAAAACACCTTTTGGACAAAAAATGAAATGGCCGTTCCCTGAATTTGATATTATATCAAATTTTTCTCCTTCTAAAGAAGTCAGAAAAAGAGTAAAAAGGGAACAAAAAACAATGTAAGACAAATAGACAGCAATTTGCAAGATGCTGCTAAAGTGTTTCATAAAGAATAGCAATATTCACGTTAAATATAAATGGTTTAAATGCCCCAATTAAAATTCAGAGATAGTCAGGTTAGTTTAAAAAGACTCAGATATATGCTATTTATAAGAAATTTACTTTAAATATAGAAGACCTATAGGTTCAAATGAAAATAATAAACAAATATATCCCATGTTAACCCTCTTATATGAATGACTGAATAAATATCAGACAAGGTACATTTTAGAGCAACAAACATTACCAGGGATAAAGACTGTCACTTCACAATGATAAAATGGTAAATTCACTAAGGTCACATAACAACCTTAAATTCCTACACACCTAATAATAAGCTTGAAAATATAAAAGCAAAAACTGATATGATAAAAAAATAAGTTAAAAAGCTATAATTATATTTTGAGATTTAAAAACTACTCTCTCCATTACTGACAGAATAAGTAGATAGAAAATAATTATATATAAGGCCAAAATTCTATCAACATACTTGAAATAATTGACATTTATAAAATACTCCACCTAACAAGAATAAAATTCACATTCTTTTCAAGGGTACATGAAACATTTACCAAGACAGACCATTATGAGTCATAAAAGAGTCACAATGTATTGAAAAGGATTTAAGTCACACAGAAGTTGTTTCTGAATACAATGGAATTAAATTAGAAATCAATAAAAGAAAAATAACTTTGAAAAATACCCCAATATTTGGAAACTAACATATTCCTAAATAGCCAATAATTCTAAAAATGAAAAGGGAAATATAGAAAATATTTTGAATTGACAGAAAATTAAAATACAACAGATCAAAATTTGTGTGATGCTGCTGAAGTATTTCTTAGGGCGAAATTTATAGCAGTGAATGCTTATATTAGAAAAAAAGAAAGATCTTAAAGATCTCTAGGAGACTAAAATAAGACCAAATTAAACCAAAATTAAGTAGAAGAAAATAAATCATAAAATAAGAGCAGAAACCAATGAAAGATGAAAGAGACAAACGATAGAGAAAATCAACCAAACCAAAATTTGATTGTTTGGAGAGATTTAAAAAACTGATAAATCTTCCATAAAGAAAACTCCAGGTTCAGATGACTTCACAGGTAAATTCTATCAAACATTTAAGGAAGCAATAGTGCCTATTCTACAGACACTCTTCCTCACTGTTGGAGAGAAGGGGATACCTCTCATCTCATTTTATAAGGCCAGCAGTACTATGATACAGAACAAAAACAAAAAACACAGAGCCATCACAAGAAAGAAAACCACAGTCCAATAATTCTTATGAACGTAAGTATAAAAATTCTCAACAAAATTTCAGCAGATTGACTTCAACAAATCATGAAAAAGAAAATAAACCATTACCAAGTAGGATTTATCTCGGGAAAACAAGTTTCTTTTAACATCTGAAAATCCATTAAGGTAATTGACCATATTAGAAATCCAAAAGAGTAAAATCATACAATCTTCTCAATAGATGCCAAAACCAAACAAACAGAACTCTTGATAAAGTCAAACATGGCTCCATGATAAAAATTCTCAACAAGCTAGGAATAGAAGGGACTTCCTCAACCTAATAAAGGGCATCTATGGCAAATTAACATCGTACTCAGTGGTGAAAGACTGAATGGTTCCCCCTAAGAACGAGACAAGGATGTCTGCTCTCACCATTTCCATTCATCATTGTACTGGAAGTTCTAACCAGTACATACAATAGAGCAAAAATGCATCCAGAAGTATGTAGTATCTAGATTTGAAAGAAGTAAAACTGTCTCTATTCAGAGATAGCATGACAGTCTATTTAGAAAATCCAGTGGAATCTACATAAAAGCTACTAGAAATAATAAATGATTTTAGCATTATTGCAGGATAATGTATATACTTATAACTAACAATCAGAAAATAAAATACAAAAAACAATGTTCTTTACAATAGTATCAGAATATGAAATACCTACAGACAACTTTGACAACAGATGTAGAAGACCTATACACAGACAACAATAAAGCATCACTTAGAGAATCACAAAAGAACTGAATGAATAGAGACTTTATGATCCAAAGACTCAGGACTGTTGGGATGTAATTCTCCCCAAATTGATCTGTAGATTCAACACAATCCCAATCAAACTTTCACCCAGTATTTGTGCAGAAATTAACAAACTGATTCAAAAATTCACATGAAATTTCAAAGAGCCTAAGACTAACCAAACAACTACGAACAAAAGAACAAAGTTGGAGGATTCACACTACCTGATTTTATGTCTAAAAAGCCACAGAAATCAAGACAGAGGGAAGTGGTTTAGAAATAGATAAATAGGTGAATGGAACAGAATAGAAAGTCCAGAGATAGATCTATATGTGCATGAGCAGCTGATTTTGACAGAGTTGCAAAAGCAATTCAGTAAAGAAAGGATGGTCTTTTCACCACATTGTGCTGGAACATTCAGATATAAATATGCAAAAAACCTCCAAACTTTAATCATATTTCTCACCATATGCAAAAATTAATTCAAAGTGGGTCATAGTCCTAAATATAAAATCTAAACTCTAAAACTTCAGGAAGTTTACATAGAAAAGATCTTTGAGACCTTGGTTTAGGCAAATAATTCATAGATATGCCACCAAAAATAAAATCTATATAATAAAAAATTGATAAATTAGACTTCGTCAAATTTTAAAACTTCTGGTCTTCAAAAGACTATTACTAGAGTAAAAGGACAAGTCACAGACAGAGAGAAAGAAATCTTTATAAAGCATAAGTTTCATAAAGGACTTGGGTCCAGAATTCATAAAGAACTCTCAAAGCTCAGTAGGAAAATAACCCAGTAAAAAATGGACAAAACATTCAAACAGTCCATTCAGAAAAGAAGTATATGGATAGCAAATAAGTGCATGAAAAAACGTTCAACATCATTGGTCATTAGGGAAATGCAAATAAAACAGTGATGAGACATGACCATGCATCTATCGGAATGGCTAAAATTAAAGATTGATCCTGCCCACGGCGAGGAGGTGGGGAAACTGGAGGGCTCGTGCACTACAGGTGGGGACATAACCACTTGGAAAACTGGCCATTTCTTAAAATAGATGAATGGAATCTTTTATCCCAGCGTCCACTTCAGGCCTTTCGTATTGGGAGGACATCTCCCCGGGTCTCCATGAGGAGAAAGGCTGTCCACAAAGCACGGTCCCAACAGGAGGGGGTTGTGTGTCCCAACTGGGGCCCTTGTGGTCAACTCAGATGCCCCACATTTCCCTGTGACTACAGGACTTGATCTCAGTGCCGGTCCTGGTAGTCTATCTCACGGCACACGGACAATTCTTAGAGCCCCCAGTAATCGTATGAATGAAAAGCTGTAGGAAAACCCTACAGGGCGTTAAGCTGTGTTGCCTGGGTCCAGAGTCCAGGCTGAGGGTAACTGCCTACATGCTCTATCCCGTATTCCCTGGGCATCCTTCCTTTCAGAGGCACAGTGAGCTTGGGGCTGCCTCTAATACCCTAAAATACTTTGTTGAGTTGAGTCTATCCCTCCTGGAAACACTTATCATCATGAAATGCAGACAATACAAATTCTGGCCACCCCTCTTCTTTCATGTGGTGTTTTATCCTTCTCAAGGGTGATAAAACGGTTGATTAATCAGATTTTTCTGACTCAGAGAAGTGTTGCACTACTGAGTATCTATTTCCTAAACTCAGTGTCTTCAAGTTCCTAATTAGCATAAGACTTTTTTTGCAGTCCAGTAAAGATAATCAATAAGATGCCTGTTTAAACCAAGAACACTTTCTCAGTCAACCATAATTTGATCAGATTTCAGAGAGTTTTTTTTTTTTTTGGTCCATACTTGTGGAAATGTGAAATAACTAAGCAGTTAAAATTCATGATCTACACTTTTGTGTCATTATTATTGCATTAGCATGAAATTATACTTCTAGTTAGTCATAATTATACTCATAATTATTCAATTTATCACCATAGGTCCTCCTGGAAGTTTTATTGGAGGATTTATTAACATTAATAAATTGTTTTTCTTCATCTCCATATTATGAATTCTTCTCACGTGTGATATGATCTATTATCCACAAAATTATAACAGACCCCAATATTGGTGGCTTCTCAGCATTGCAAGGGGAACTTCTGTCTCTTCTTCCAGTATGTGACTCAACTGTCAATGTCACAGGGGAGTAGCTTTATGTCACCAAAGCAGCTGCGGTTAGATATCCCTCCAGCCAAAGAGAAGCTCCAAGTGGACGCTGGATTCTTTTTTCTAGGCCACTGGCATCTGGAGTCACTGTCTGTGCTCACAGGATGTCAAGCCAGCGAAAGAACTTAACATGCAGCTGGCTGGCCTTTCTGCCTTCAGATGCACCATCACTGGACACAGTGCCATTGCTATAGCTTGCTCAGGCTAAATTGACCTCTTGCTACTCCCTTTAACTCTTCTCCTAGGTCCCTTTCTGCTAGGCCATCACTGACCACTGCCCATCCACCACCCCCTCTCTCTCTTTGAACTCTTGGGGCACCTTCCTGCCTTTCTAATCAACAGGCCTTTATCACAAAGCTTTAGAGTGTTACCCTTTACGAGTGTTACAGACTGAATATTCGTGTCCTTCCAAATTCACACTTTGAAGCCCTAACCCCCAGTGTGACTGTATTTGGAGACGGAGCCTCTAAGGAAGTAATTAAGGTTGAATGAGGCCCTAAGGGTGGGGACCTGATCCAATAGGATCAGTGTCTTTATAAGAAGACACCAGAGGGTCCGTGCATGGGATGACAGAGCAAGAAGGCGCCGTCTGCCACCCAAAGGGAGAGCCTGCATCGGACACACACCCTGCTGACCCCTTGATCTTGGACATCCAACCTCCAGAACTGTGAGAAAATAAATTCCTGTTACATAAGCCATCCAGTTTGTGGTGTTCTGGCCTGAGCTGACTAATACAGTGAGGAATTGGGTAGGAGTCACTTGTATTTATTAAACTCTTGTACCATGCCCTGCACTGGTGATGTACATGGGTTGTTTTATGCTCCGAGGTTGCAAGGAGTATTTTATTTAATCCTCATAGCACTTCTATGGAGTAAGTTCTATCATTGTCCGCCTTTTACAGGTAAGACACCTGAGGCCAGGCAAAGGTGACCCGGGCAGCAACTGGCAGAGCAGGTGAGAACCCTCACTGGCCGCTTCCCAGCTGCCATGTGTGGGTTTTCATCTGCACGCCCTCACAACAGGCCCCTACTCCCCAAGATCTGGGCTGGCCCATCTCTTGTGTCTGGTTGGCCCTCCACCAAAGCAGACGCTGATGCACAGAAACTTCGGGCCTTGCTGCTGACCCCTCCCCTGGGATGCACTGTTGTCATGGGGCCTACTTCCTCCCTGGTTTGGGGTTGATGGGACCTTGAGAAACTGTGGGGTCTCTCTCCACATGACAGGTGGCCAACGAGCCCCAGTCCTGCTGTAAGTGCCACCCGTTACCCATTGAACTCAGAGCCTGGAGGCGGCATTGACTGAGTGCCCGTGCTGGGCCCAGTGCAGTGCTGGATGCTGAAGCCACACGGGTGCAGAACGGCCTCTGGTCTTGGGACTCAGGGCAGCCTGCAGGGGGCACAGCCAGGCAGACCCAGGTGAGAATCCACTGAAGAGCAAAGATGGCGGGCAGAGTGAGGGGGTGTCCATGCCAGGACATCGTGGGGCTCCTTAAGAAGCCTTGAACCTCTGAAGGGTCAGGACTTCTGTCTTTGCTGCTCCCCCCCAGGAAGGGCTCAGGCAAGTTGCACCCCACTGAGAAGTCAGCAGGTGCATGGGGGAGGGGCCCAGGGGATGTGCTGCCAATGGGATGCGCTGCCCTTGTGTTCTGGTCTATGGAACACTCTGGGCCCGGTGGCAATGGAGACAGGGCATGCTTTCAGCTCTGTCTACACTTGGTCACCTGGTCCCCGAGGGTGGACGCTGGGGCACAGAAGTTCCATCAGCCCCAGCTCAGGCCCGGCCCAGAGAGCCCTCCTGTTGGCGGCCAACTCAGGATCCCTCATTCATTCCTCAGGAAATTATTTCATAATTCATTTTTCTGTAGGAATAGTATTGCACTACATTTATTTACATGGCTGCAGGTTAAGGAGGTAAATAAAAATAGTGAATATCCGTTAAGCAAAACTACATAATGAGCAACCACTCCCCCTCCCTGCCTGGCTCTTCCTTGGGGCTCAGCTCCTGTGTGACAAGCGTCCCGTTTGCGGCCAGCACCCACCCGAGCACAGTGGTGGGCTCTGAAGTCACCGACCTCCAACGCGTGAGGCAGGCCCAGGGGCCCCTGAGAAGAGCCGCCTGTGGGCCCTGCTCGGGGGTCTCTGGGCTCAGGTCAGCTCTGCCGATGGGACTCAAAGCTTCCCATCCATCCTGACCTGTAGGGCTTGTGCAGCGCAGTCCAGAGCGACCGTCTCTGTGGATGGAACTGAAGAGTGGGCTTCTCACAGCTCACCCTCTGAGCACGGGAACCGGGCAGGGTCTGGGGGCCGAGGGGCAGAGCTGGCTGCAGCAGGACTATTAGCCGGGCCCTTGACCCCCAGCCCCTGACCCCCAGCCTGCTGCTCTCCCTTGCCCATCTGGGTGGATCTGCGGGACCCAAGGCCTGGAAGGCAGGATGGAGCTCAAAGGGCCAGCAGCTCCATGTCTACCCCTGGTCTGAACACAGACGCCAACAGCTGGGAGGGGTCTGGGGAAGAGAAAATGGTCCATTCTCCCCCCCGCAAGAGGTATGCTCTACACAGCTGCCTGACACAGCACCAGCAACAGCTGAGCTGCTGCTCCTGGGGAAGCACAGGGCTGGGTTCCAGGAACCCCTGCCCACAGCACTTCCATCCTCCCTTCAGTGCGAAAGACACCCTGTTTCACACCTACTGTCGATGCCTTCACACTGAACTCAGCCAACACTGCAACTCACACCTGAAGGAAGCTCCTTGACACACAGTGGAGACTGTTCACTCATTCACTCACCCATCCCTCCATCCACCCATCCACCCATCCATCCACCCACCCACTCACCCATCCACCCATCCACCCATCCACCCACCCATCCACCCACCCATCCACCCACCCATCCATCCATCATCCCTCCACCCATCGTCCGTCATTCAGCCATCCACTCCTTCCCCTGCCCCTTTTCCTTCCGTCCATGCCATTGCGTCCCATTATGTGCCAGGCTGGAGGTTGGGTGCCAGGATGACAGTGACAATGAGAGCAGAGTCCCTGCTCCAGGATCCTCACAGCCCAGGGCACGTGGGCCGTAGCAGACTCACTGCAGTGATGCTGTGTAGTTACAAACGGAGACACAACTTTACATAAGAGAGACCTTCCTGTGAAGGGGCTGGACTTGGGCTGTTGAGCCGAGGAAGGCAGCTCTGAGGAAGGAAGCCCAGGCCGAGGCTGGAGCAGTGAGGGGCTGACCACGGAAGGGAGAACACTCCCGCAGGCTCCAGGCTGGCAGCCATGGTCGGCTCAGCACTGGAACAGGGCCGTACGGCTGGAGTCGGGACTGGGGAACGGGTAGGAACCCCTGGGCCCTGCAGGCCTCTTCATCTGCAGAGGGCTCTGATCTCCATCCCACAGCCATGCGTCCCGCCAACAGCTCTGATCGTGAGATGCGGGCACAAGACCAGATCTGAACCTGGGAGGACGGCCCTGGACAAGAAGAGGGGACCCAGGAGAAGGGCATCTGGATGTGTGCCCTGAAGAACGCCCCTGTGGCAGTGGGGAGGCCCTGCCTGCGGGTGTCAGGGCCCTTCCATGCTCACACCCGTGCGATCGGCCCCCACTGACTTCTTTCAGCCTCTCCAGGGCCCGGGCCCACCCCCTCTGAGGCAGTTATTGCCTGAGTTCTGTGGGGTGCTCTGTGGGGCGGGCTGTGGGGACTGCCCAGGACCCCCTGGCCGGGATGAGAGTCCCCCCTCCTCAGATGCAGCAGCCCCAAGTCCCCAGGTTTTGTTTGGAGATGCTATCCACGGAGGCCTGAAGTTTAAGGTGATCAGTCCGCAAAACGTAGGAAAGTGGACCTAG